>NC_045429.1:1080000-1830000 GCF_902635505.1 Sarcophilus harrisii
GAACACTTGGCCTAGAGCCAGGAGGACCCGAGTTAAAATCCAGCTGTGGGACTTTGGGGACATCATTAAACTCTGCTTACCTCAGTTTCCTCAACTGCATAATGTGGATAAAAATCCTACTTATCTCCCAGAGTAATATTTGTAAAGTGCCTGGGATCTAGTAGGAACTTCATAAATGTTTGTTTACCTTCTCTTCCCTATGTTGGGCCATCGGTGACCAAGGAAAAAGATGGTAGAAAGATTGGTTTTGAAAACCAACCCAAACAATTAGTTCCAGCGATCACAGCCGGCTCTCCTCCTCAGGCCACATCGCTGCAGTCAAAATCAGGCAGCCGTGGATGGGCTTTGGGCACTGGGGGATGCCCAGTCACTAATGGGCTGGCACACGGGTCAGGGGTGATCTTTCAAAGCTTCAGGGAGATGGTAGGCTGGGAGTGGGAGTGGTGTTGGTGCTCCCCAGAAGCTGTGCTGACCATCCTTTGGGGGCCTGCTGGATGATGATTTGAGCTGCTGGGACTGACTTTGAGAGGGTCTCAGACAGCAGAAGGCCTTGCCAAAGTCTGGACTCCTGGCAGACGCTATTTAGAACTATTTTTTGCTGATGTGGATAGGAGAGAGAGGGAGAGAGAGAGAGAGAGAGTGTGTGTGTGTGTGCAAAAACAGTGATTTGTTCCACAAGAGCATGGGAGCAGACATTTAGCTCCTGGAATGAGCCTACAATTAAGGGCAGCAGTGCAGACAGCAGAGGCCTGACCTCCTGCCTGCCCAGGTAGGAGGGAGCCGATCCAGGTTTTGGATTCAGGGCCCCTGATTATAATCCCATGCTCCAGAGTTTGGGGCTGCCTTAGGTGGCCTCCTTGGCTCAGAGTTTTGTCCCTCTTCCCTTCCCTCCCCATTAAAACCCCCATCAAGCACGGCCCATCACCCAAAACCTTCCCAGATTCTCCTCGGCCTTTTCAGTCTTTGCCTCGCCTCCATTTCAGTAAAACGCGAGGTCTCCCAGGCCAGGGACGCTTCCTTTTGGACTCAGCAGTCCCAGGAAGCAGCTGGGTACCCGACGCCTCGAAGGTGCTTAATCTCCTATGAAAGTGCTGGGCGGAACCTCGCTGGGCACTGTACACCTGGTGGCTGCTATGGTTACAGTTATCACTCAATGCTCGTTATGGGTTCATGACTGGATGGGTCCCCCCAGGTTGGTGTCCGCGACCCCCGCTCCCATAGACCGCCAACTTCTGTGCCGGTGACTGTTCCCCCTCGGAAAGCATCAAGTCCTTAGAGTGAATCTGAGCCCTGATATTAGTAATTACCTAAGAGCACACATTACCTTAGGGGGTTAAGGACCTTTTCCATCTCATTCCATCTTCCTCAGCCTCCCTGGAGTCAGGTGCTCATTTTATTCCCATTTTACAGAGAAGGAGACTCTGGTAGACGGCAGTGGGCTGGTGCCTGGGATCACAGGCTCCCGCAGGATGCCAACTCAGCTCTTCCTGACTGGTGCCATCTGGCTGCCTCTTGCCAGCTTCCCCTCCCCTTGCCCAGTGTCCTGCCCGCAGGCGGCCCTTGATCAAGGCCAATTGTTCTGTTATGTTCCATCTTTCAAGACTAGCTCAGAGTGGAGACAAGTACCCTGCTCCTCTCTACCACAGGAATCCCACAATGCTTTGCTAGACTCTCTGCACCCTCTGTAGAATGAAGAGATTCAACCTTCTGACCTCCCAAACGTCCCCAAGATGGCAGAGGGATGACTACAAGTGACCCCTTCTATGAGACCATCAAACGGAGCCCTCCTCAACTCGTCCGAGATCAAACTTGCCCAAGCCACTGGTCTTCCCCAGGCTCCCAGGGCAGATTGCACCAACTCCAAGAGGAAATCCGCCCCCCCCCCTCTCTTTCTCTTTTTGGCAAAATTGGGCAGAGAATAAATCCAGTCATTTTGTCTGGAAAGAGCCAGAGGCTACAATGCATTTTTCTTTTTAATCATTTCTGGATGCTAAATAACAATGACTAAGTGTTGCATGGAAATGGTTTTAAAATGATTTCCATTCCAGGTAGGAAACCCTGCTCCCTTCCTATAATGGGATGACCGTTATTTACCCAGGATGGAATTTCCCCAGCTCATCCTTGGGTAGGAATTCATCCAGTACAAAGGATTCCCCATTCTGCTCTGTGTAATGACATGCTGAATAGTGCTCGGCCCAATCTTTTTACCCGCATTAGCTGCTGAACATTAATGCTTTAGGCCCGAGAGGGAAAACTCTGAGCCCCCACCCACACTCCCCAGCTACAGTCCCCTTAAAATCCTGCCGCAGTTTTCAAAGTTTTAACATTTACACTTTAATAACTTCAGTTACGTGGGATTACAGAATGACATTTGCAATATGGAAAAGAGCCCTGCAACTGAAGTAGGAGAGACACGGGCTTGGATACCAGGTTTCACATTTAAGGAGCTGTGTGGGCTTGGGCCAAAGGAGGCTTTGTTGGTGAGACACACACACACACACATACACACACACAGACAGACATTCATGCAGAGACAGAGAAACAGGGAGAGACACAGAGAGATGGAGACAGAGATCATTGACTATGCAGTCCAAAGAACCAGGTTCAAATTCTACCTTTGACCCATTTAAATTTCTTATAAGCTTGGCTAGAGAGAGGTCCTGTCACTTCCCTGTGTCTCAGTTTCCCCATCTATAAAGTGAAAGGATTGGACCACATGCGTTTGGGGTCCCTTCCAGTACAGACCCATGACCTACCATCTCAACACTACACTTCTTTCAGTTCCACTTTGCTCATCAGTAATCTCATGACCGCCATCTCCTAAGCTTGTGCTGAGGAAAGAGACAGGGACGCCTAAAAGCACCTCAGGAACACGCTTCTTTGGTGTTAACCTTATTCCCAGGCTCTCTGCCATCTCTTCGCAGGTGACGGGGATGGTGTTTCTCTGCTCATCAGCAGGGCCTGCTTTCTGTTGGGCCCAGGATTTAAAATGAGCATGCTTTTCAGAGCTAGGGAACGATGCTGTCCCAAACTTTCACATTTGCTTTTATGTTTTTGTCAAGTAGGTTCACAATGTGTTAGGACTTTACGAAGCCCTGCTCTTTTTCTTTAAAATATTTTCTCCAAAAATCCCAGCGAAGGGATTTCTCCTTTCAGACAGACAGAAACATGAGGTTGACAGCTCCGATCATCCAGCCATAAGACGAGCGAGGCTTGTAGATGGTAAACTAGAGAGGGTGTGCACTGTGTGGATTTTTTATCTTTGCATCCTCGTCATCCTGCATTGTGTCATAGGCAAGGCACATGTATTCTGACTCTGTGGAGCACTGACTTTAAAGTCAGAGCATTTAACTTTAAGTCACGACTCTCTGATTTACTACCCACATGACTTTGCACCATTGGCCACACTTCTTTGGGTCTCAGTCTTCACATTTTACAGATATAAACATATATCTCCTGCTTTTATGTCTCAGCTGATATTAATAAGAAGGGGATCACTAAACATAATTATCACTGAGCTAGTTGCTTAGGAAACACATGGATATAAGAGGAGACTCTTTAAAGTTCTCTATAGAGCATTTCACTCTAAAGAATGATCAACAAATAATCAACAATGAGATTGATCTTGATTAACTAAATGATTATTAGGATATGATCAACTGAGGCAGAGCCAAAATGGAGTAAAGTCAGGGACTTACCAGAGCTCTTCTCCAAACCCTTCCAAATACCTTTAGATAATGGCTTTTAACAAATTCTAAAGCACAACTTTAGACAACTTAGGAGCAGGAAAGGTCTACCAAAGGAACACAGTCCCAGCACAGACCCAGTCCCAGCAAACCAGGAGTAGGCTTTGGGGTGACTGAATTAATGGCAACAGTGATAGTTTCCAGACCTCTCAGCCCACAGACAGTAATGGGATTGGACAATGATTTAGAAGGAGATTTTTAAGAGTCCCTTTGCTGGCACCAGGAGCAGGATTCTTTTGTGTTGCCTATACTTGCATCTGGGTCACAGTTCTGGGTCTCAGTCCCAGTTCAAGGAGGAATACTAGCATAGAAGAGCTTGTGGTCTCAGGGGAGAAAGAACCTTGCCCAAGGTCCGGGGTACTTATGGTTATTCATAACCAGTTTACAGTACAGAAAAGTAGTAAACATTTCTGTCCTTAGATCATACCAACTTGGAAAAACCAAAAACATACAGATCTTCAGAATTATTTCTGAAAACAGCTGCACAAATAATCTGAAGTTTGGGACAGTGTCCCTCTACTTGGGAAACAGAGATCCACTCCAGAAATAGACTGGAAAATGAGCGAACAGCAGAAAAAATTTCTGACCATAGAAAGTTATTGTGACAAGGAAGATCAAAACGTACAGTTAGAAGAAAACAAGTAAAAATTTCTGCACCCAAAACTTCCAAGAAAAATATGAATTAGTCTCAGGTCATAGAAGAATTCAAAAAGGATTTAAAAAATTCTTTAAAAATCAATTAAGAGGAGTAGAGGGAAACTTAGGAAGAGAAATGAGAGTGATAAAATAAGGTCAACATCTTGGTAAAGGATATACAAAAAATATTGAAGAAATTAACTTAAAAAACAGAAAAGACCAAATGTCAAAAGAGGCCAAAAATTCTAATGAAGAATGCCTTGAAAAGCCAAATAAGGAAAAAAATAAATATAAATAATTCACTGAAGAGAAGATTTCCTTAAAAAGTAGATTAAGTGAAAAAGGAAGTACAAAAGCTAACTGAAGAAAATAATTAATTACAAGTTGGTATTGGGCAAATGGAAGCTAATGACTTTATGAGCTCTCAACGAACAAATAAAATAAAAAAAAATGAAAAAATAGAAGACAATGTGAAATATCTCATTGGAAAAACAACCAACCTGGAAAATAAATCCAGGAGAGATAATTTATCTTTCAAAACATTATTAAGGAAAACTGCCCTGGATATTCTAGAACCAGAGGGTAGAATAGAGCTTGAAAGAATCCACAAATCATCTCCTGAATGAGATCCCAAATTGAAAATGCTCAGTTTTATTTTAGTCAAATTCCAGATTTCCCAGATCAAGAAGAACATACTGTAAGCAGCCAAAAAGATAATTTTCAATTATTGTGGAGCCACAGTCAGGTTAATACAGGATTTAGCAGCTTCTGAATTAAAGGATTGGTGGGACTGGAATAAAATATTCTGAAGGGCAAAGGAACTAGGATTACAACCAAGAATCACCTACCTAGCAAAACCTGAGTATAATCTAGGGATATTCAATGAAATAGAAGATTTTTAAGAATTCCTGATGAAAAGACCAGAGTGGAATAGAAAGTTTGACTTTCAAATACAAGATACAGAAGAAACATAAAAAGATAAATAGGAAAGAAAAATCATAAGGATTTGATAAGATTAAACTTTATATTCTTATATGGGAAAAATTATATATATATATATATATATATATATATATATATAACATCTAAAAACCTTCTTATTATTAGTGCACTTAGAAGGTAGATAAAGAAACAGAAGGCAGAAGTATGAGTTGAATGTAATTTTATGATTATCTCAAAAATAAAATTAGGGATGAGAAAGAAGAATATACTGGCAAAAAGGGAAAGGGAGAGGTCCATGGGATATATTATCTGACTTAAAAGTACTAAAAGAGATTTTATTGTGGAGGAGAAAATGGAAGAAGTGGGAACACATGAACCTTACTGTCATCTGAATTGACTCAAAGAAGGAATAACATACACTCTTGAATGAGTATAGAAATCTATTTTACCATACAGGAAAGTAGGAAGGAAAAGGAATAAGGGAAAGAGGATAGGGAGTTGATAGAAGAGAGGGCAATCTGGCGGAGTAAAACTCAGAAGCAAATCATTTTTGAGAATAGACAAGGTAAAAGGAAAGAGATCAGGATAAAGAGGGAAAAAATAGGATAGAGGGAAATACATATTTAATAATGTCAAAAAATTTCATAGTGAATTTTTCTGATAAAGACTTCAATTCTGAAACATAGAAAATGCAGTCAAATTTGTAGAAATAATAGTTATTCTTTAGTTGATAAATGGCCAAAGAATTTGAACAGGTAGTTTCCAGATAAAAGTAATCAAAGCTATCTATAGTCATATGAAAAAAATACTCTAAATCACTATTGGTGAGAGAACTGCAAATTTGAGCAATTCTGAGATACTACCTTACACCTATCAGATTGGCTAATAAGACAGAAAAGGAAAATGACCAATGTTGGAGGGGTTGTGGGAAAATTAAAACACTGTAATACTGTTGCTGAAGTTGTGAACTGAATCATTCTGGAGAACAATTTGGAGCTATAATTATAAAACCATGTATACCCTTTGACCAAGCAATACCATTACTAGGTGTGTATCCCAAAGAGATAAAAAACAAAAAGGAAAAGGATCTACTGCACAAATATTCTTATTGCAGCTCTTTTGGTGATGGTAAAGAATTGAAAATTGCAGGAATGTTTGTTATTTGGAGAATGGCTGAACAAATTGTTGTATATGATTGTGATGTAATACTATGGTGCTTTAAGAAATGATGAGCAGGGTGCTCTCAGAAAAACCTGAAAAAAATTAACTGATGCAAAGTGAAATGATCAGAACCAGGAGAACACTATACACAGTAACTATAACATTCTATGATGACCTACTGTAAATAACTTGACTATTCTCAGAAATTTAATGATCCAAGACAATCCTACAGAAGTAGGATTATGATGAAAGGTAACATTAATTCCCAGAGAAATAACTGGTAGCATCTGAATAAAGATCAAAGATACTTTATCTTTACTTAATTTTCTTGAGTTTTTTTTGGTCTGTGATTTACATGCCATCGCTGCACATATATGCACCTTTGTCAAATTACTTGCCTTTTTAAATGGGGAGGGGGGAGAGGGAAGGGAGGAAGAGAATTTGGAATTCAAAATTTGAAAAAAAAAGTTAAAATTATTTTTACATGTAATTGGAAAAAATAAAATATTAAGATTAAACAAGAAGATATTATCAACTTCTGTATTACCTTCTCAAACTTTCAAGGATACTCTTGATATGCCAGTAGATCATTTGCCCCAAAATTTTATAAACATGAGAGTTTGTATTTGCCAGCAGTTCCTGATATTTTTTTCTCTCCCTGAATAATAATAACAATAACAATATTGGTAATGATAATTCCTACTAGCGTTTAGATAGTGTTTTAAGGTTTGCAAAATGCTTTTCATCCCAGGATCTGGGTATAATATCAGACTTGATTTTCCCCAATATTTTAGCATTTTTACTAGTTCTGCCCTTGTAAAATGACTCTTTTAAGCTTTTAAGACTGTCTTGTGCCAGACCAACAAGTCAGTCCACAGGAAATTAGGAAATTCTGAGTATGTGTAAGGAACCTTCTAAATATTAGGCAAACAAAGCAATTGGATAGTTTTGCCCTTGAAAGAGCTTCCATTCCAGAAAGAAAGGGAAAGGGAGGGGCTTCTGGAGGTCTGGGAGGAACTTTCTAATGAGAAGGAGAGACTCTGGAGTGTGTGTGTGTGTGTGTGTGTGTGTGTGTATGTGTGTGTGTGTGTGTGTGTGAGAGAGAGAGAGACAGAGACAGAGAGAAAGAGAGAGAGAGAAAGAGAGAGAGAGAAAGAGAGAGAGAGAGAGACAGAGACAGAGAGACAGACAGACAGACAGAGAGACAGAGACAGAGAGAGATAGAGAAGAGCAGAAACATGATAAATCTGAGAGAGCTTCTTGAATGGAGGCTTGGGGAGGAATCAGAGGGAGGAGCTTCAAGGGTTGGCAAACACCATCCTATTCTGATCTCCCAACTATTGTGCCCTTCCTCCCAATTTGAGTTTATTAACTTTGTCTTTCTACTTTATGTATTTCATATGCCTGATGATGCAAACAGATTTTAAACAATAGGAACACTGGTCCACTCATCCGATTTTAAGAAGCTTTATTGCCTTTTGCCAGTTAGGATGTGGATAGAGCACCAGATCTGGAATCCTGGAGGAGTTGAGTTCAAATCCAGCCTCAGACACTGACTAGCTGTATGGTTCTGGGTAAGACACTTAACTGCTACATGCCTCAGTTTCCTTATTTGTAAAAAGGGGGCTAATAAGAGCACCTTTGGAGTAGGGTTGTTGTGAGGATCAAATGATATAATAATTGTAAAGCACTTACCACAGTGCCTGGCCCCTAATAAGCCCTATGCAAATGTGAGCTGTTATTAGCTAGGGATGCTTTGAAATTTGGGTCTCATCTCAATTCTCTTTAGACCTTTCCTTCTCATGTTTCCCCCCTTCTTTCATGAGGTGACGCAGCTGCTTGATTTCCAGCACGTTCTCCTGCAGTGGATTACGAAGGAGTTTGTATTCTAAATCTGCCTGACCCCGGCTACCCCTTCTTTCCATTTGACAGTGAGGGCAGGGGCTTCTTGGCTAAGTTAGTTTTTGGGCTCTTTGGGCAACTACTTTACTTTGGTTAAACATTTGAAAGAACCAGTGATAATTAAGGTCAATATCTTTGTCTTTTTCCATTTCCCTCTTTAACAACTCACTTGAATAGGTTTCCATATCAACCAATCCCTTGTGTCATCCAGATTGAAGCTGCTGCAAATGTTGTGTGGTTTCTCACAGTTATCCCCCTTTCAATCAGATGCTAATTTCTCCTTTGCTTTAACTACTCCTTCCTCTGACCACACTGAGAGCCAACCCCGGTGGGGGCCCAAACCAGTCCCCATCACGTCTCCCCAAGACTTTGGGGATTCACTTAATGCTCGCCTGGTCTAGTATCTCGATTATTTTCTGGAAGGCCTTTCAGTCATCCTTCGGCTTGAGCTTTCAGCAATTTTGGGAGGGTGAAGGGGACATTCTGTATCTCCCGCTCCATGAGTCTTCATCTTTGTCTCGACCATGTCTATGAGGGTAACTGGGGGCACCATAGTGCACAGAGTGCCTGAACTGGGCTAGGAAGGCATCTTCCTGAGTTTGACCTTACTAGGTTGTGTGAACATGGGTGACTTCACCATGTCTACCTTAGTTTACTCATCTGTAAAATGATCTAGAGGGAAAAAATGGTAAATCACTGCAGTATCTTTGCCAAACATCCCCAAATGAGACCCAACTAAAGAAAAGTGAACAACAGAAATGGGTCACAGTCCTCTGGCCTGGTGAAAACATTCCTGCTGCCCAAACCCTCTGACTTCCCCCTCCATGTGCTCAATGTTTACTCCTTTCTCTGAGAGCTGTCATCAGATTGCAATCACCTTTGGAAAAATCACACATTGTTCTATTGTTTAGGGAAGGAAAGAAAAAGAAAAAAAATTCTTGGCAAGTTCCACTCATCATCTTGGTGACTTCCCTGACCATAATTCCCCTCCTTAGCTATAATTCTCTAATTTAAGCTGTCTTCCTCATTAAAATATAAAAGTCCTTGAAGGTAAGAAATGTTTTGCATCTCCAGTGCTTAGCCCAAAGTTTGATACACTGTAGATGCTTAATCTATTTTGTTCATTCATTCACTCATTCATACTCTTCTGATCTCACTTTCAAAACAAGGCCCCACATTATTGACGTATGTGTTGGTTTGGCCAGGAGCATCCTGTCCAGTCCTTTGTACAATTTCTGCCTCCTTAACAGAAGTGCTGTAGAGTTTGCCACACACATTGTAGGCTTCTCTAGAGTGGTCTTTTCTATGCTCATCATGAGTCCTGTAGGGTCAAAGGACTAAGTGTCTCAGGACAGGATGAATTTTGTGGCCTTTGGTGTAAAATGAAACCATTCCCACTCAAATCTTTGCCTCTATAAGGAGAACTTGAGACTTCCTTTAGCAGCAGCTTCCTTTTGCCTTTTGGTTCCATTAATTGTGAGTAGAAAAGGACCGAGAAGGCTCAGTTCTTTTGTCAGTATCAGTTCATTAGGCTTTGAACCAAGGTCTCCCCTGCAGAATGCTTATATTTGTGCTACTGTTCATGGATAATCTAGAAACATGGATCCTTAGCTCTCCTTTCACCCTCCAGGGTTGAGACAGGATGGGGCCATGAAAGCCTGAGACCCCTTTATAGTTTTTATTTGTTGGACAATTCACAATATCAATGTCTGTTTTCCTGCTAAACTCTCTCTTGAAGAGGCAGGTAGTGGAAAGAGACTTGGACTATGTATGAGAAACCAAGCTCTAGTCCTGGCTTTCTGGTTATTGACAATCTCTGTGCTCCATGGAAGACAGAGCTACTTGGAGGACAAAAGGGGGAGAAGAGGAAGGAATGCTGGAGGGTGAGAGCACCTGGCTCTAGGCTCTGGCTCCATCCTTCACAGCCTGTGGCATGCTGGGAATTCACTCCCCATCCCCACCCCCTTAATTTTGTCAGTGACAAGATTGGACTAGATTATTGATAAGATTCTTTGCTGTTGGGATCCTGCCTGTATTACTTTTCTTACAGTTATTGTGAGAAAAAGAATAATGACCACGTATGTGACAATGTGAATAATTGAGGCAGGAACTGTTATGTTACTTCTGTGTATGATCAGCACTTAGCACAATGACTGACCCATTGGATGCACTTGTTGCATTTATTGAGTATCATTGGTGGTTAGTATTTTTGGGCTTGACCTGTGAGTTTATTGATATAGGGAAATTCCAGGGAAAAAATTCCCTTTACCAATGCAAATTGACAGTTGTTCCTGGATTTGGAGGCTCAGGGACCTTGGGTCCCGCTAGTAAAGACTGAATCTTCCTGAAGTTTGGTGTCAAAGGTGGGGCTCGGTTTGATTTGCTCCACACAGAGGTTGATGTTCTTCCACCACCCTACAGCTGCCTCTATCATTAGCCAAGAAGACATCTTCTTGAGGGCATGTGATGATACCGGGCCTTATGCTAAGTGCTAGGAGTAAAGAGACAAACACAAAAAAGTCCCTGTCCTCTAGGAGTTTATGTTCTGCTGAGGGAAATAGCTTGTTTAAAGATCAGGAAAATGAAAGGATTTGGTGGTTGATTTGGGTTGGTTTGGGGTATTTTTCTACATTTTACAAACACACACAGATGAGTAAATGGAAAGCCCATACAAAGTAAATGCAAAATAAATTGGTGGGAGGAAGGAACCGCTTCTTGCTGTAATTTATTCTAATGTGGCAAAACTCAAGCTCTGTATCACTTGAAAGTGACCTCTATCTAGATTTATTCACATTGAATTTCCCAGCTTTTGCTCAAGTGCATTTTGTCCGTGTTGTTTTAAAGTCCCATTCTGAAAAACAAAACTGGGGCATTTGGCCCCCAACCCTTCTGCAAAGGAGGGGACTCCCTGATTCATGGGATACACTTGATTTTCATGGTGGGGACGGGCAGATGTTCAAGAACCTTTATCTCCCGATGGCACTGATGACATCATGGAGACTGACCTTGCTTTTCCAAAAGTCCAAGTTCTTTGTTGAGAAGCCGTAGGACAAACCCGGGAAGGCAATGCAGCCTACTACCAAGGTGGCCTTTTTTTGTTCCCCTACACCCCCTCACTTTGCAAAGGTCTTCCACCCCAGACTCCATTAAGATGCATTTTTCTAGCCCCAACAATCCGTGTTGAGATGAGCACGGGAGTTCCAGTGGAGCTGAACATGCTGCAGGGATCTGCCTCGTGCTCCTGCGCTCCCTCCCAGCCCCTTTGCCAGCCTGTGAGCATATGCTAGATGAAGAGCCTGTCTCGCTGTGAGCCACCAATACTTGGAGCTTCCTGTTCTTGGCTCTGCGAATATGCCATCCTGCCGGCTGTTGAGGGATGGCTCTAACAGGCAGGAATAATTGAAGAGTTTCACTCCCAAGTTACAGCAGTTGTCCTCTGAGCAGTGCTCCTGGAGCACCAAGGATGGACTCTGCAAGTACCAGCCACAGGTATCCTGGATCTTAGAACCAGGACGACCTTGGTCTGTGAAAGGGAAGAGATCAGGAGGGACAGCTCCAGGGGCTCTTCCTCTCCATTAGGTGCTGTGGCTGGCCGTGGGGATTTTAGAGTTTCAGCTAAAGAGACTGTAACGTGACACAGTTGCGGCGAGTGAGTGAGACGGATTCACGGTCAGACCTCCCTGAGTCCCAGACCACCATTCTCCAGCACAACCTGTTTCTGGGGAGCTCGTTATGCTAGTGTCCCTCTGCTAACGGGCACTATGATGTTATATTTATAGAGTACCTATTACCTGTCCCGATGGAATGGAAGCTTCTTGAGAGCCGGCGCTGGCTTGTTCTTTTGGTCTAAAGCAGAGGCCCCAGGCAATCAGAGAGCTCTCCTGCGGTTGCAACCTCTGCTTTTTATTTCTAGTTCATGGTGGTCCACTGGGGCACAAGCCTCCGTCACCCTCTGCCTCCTTCTTGAGAGGATCCTCCCCTCATGGGATTCAGAGACACCAGAATTCTGTGATTTCTTGGAGCCTGGAGCTTGGATTTCTCAGAGCTTGGAGCTCTGATGGAAAGCACTTCCTTCTTGTGTGATGACATCACCTGTCCTGCCTCAGTTTCCCCATTTATAAGTTTAGGGGCTGACTTTGAAGGCCCTTTCCAGTTTAAACTCCATGATCCTAGGATGCCGTGACAATGAACAGACTTCTTTTGGGAAGAGTAATGACTGATATTCATACAGTACTTTCTAGCATGAAAAGCAATCTACTACTCCATTATCTGCTTTTCCTCTCCATTTTACAGATAAGGAAGCTTAAGTGGGGAAATTTTGACTTGCACATGGGCCATAGCTCTCTAGAAAGGTTTGACCCCAGGCCTTCCTCCCTCCAAGTCCTGCTCTTTCTCCACTCTGCCATATTGCCTTTCAAAGGCTCAGGCAGCCAGTCAACATTTATTCTTTTACAGAGAGAGGCCAGACTGTCCTTGCTCTCCAGGGGTCCCCTGTTGGGCTCCATGGGATGTGCTGGGCCCTGCTTAGGAACTGGCTTTGTATGTCCCTGGACCTTAGAGGGGGGGATTGAGAGCAGTGAGCCCGTCGAGTCCAGTGTGAGGCCTTCTGTGAGATCACCTGCCTCGGACCTTCCTTTCATACGTCTTGGTGAGAGATTCCCCAGCTTTCTCAAGATGGCAGACCCTTTACTTTGGAGAAGAGACTCATAAAAATGCAGTGATTGGAGCGAGTTAAAGGAGGCTTCCCCCTTCACTTCATCTCTGGGCTGGGCATTCTAGTCTTGGAGGCCCAGGTCTTGGGGCTTCTGGGTAAGACAGGTTCTTTGATATTTACACTGCCAGGTGAGAGCAACATAGACAGCTTAAGCGTTCTAGAGGAGCAAGGACTTTCGTTTAATCTGAGAGGGGAGAGGGACGCTAACAAAAACCCTTTAGTCCCCCGTACTCCAGGAATCCCGGCTATAACATTCCCAACAAATGACCATCCGGCTCTGCTTAAGGATGGCCAGGGAGGGGAACTGCCATATACCCAAGCAGACCATTGCACTTCTACCGGACAACTGTGACAGCTTGGGGGGTCCCTGGTTCTTTCTTTTGGGGTCAAACAAAACAGGCTGCATATAATAAGGCTGCTGCAGGAGAAAGGGCACTGGATTGGGA
The DNA here is from genome assembly GCF_902635505.1 of Sarcophilus harrisii. Classification (NCBI taxonomy): domain Eukaryota; kingdom Metazoa; phylum Chordata; class Mammalia; order Dasyuromorphia; family Dasyuridae; genus Sarcophilus; species Sarcophilus harrisii. The sequence continues at coordinate 1,093,548 of NC_045429.1, forward strand.
ACTGGAAGATGTGGGTTCAGACCATGACTCTCATTGCCTGGGTGACCATCAGCAGTACATTTCAGACTTCTGCTGGCTCTATGAAAAAAGCGGGAAGTGTTGAGGGAGCTTGGTGCTCCTTCTCTTCCTAAGCCTACAGTTTCTTTGGCTCTATTAGTGGCCCCAAATCGAGTTGAGGAAACAGGCAGAATCATGAAGTGACTAGTTCAAGGTATTATGTCTGGGCAATTGCAGAAGGAATGTTTGGGGTCTATTATCTGAATCCCTGGTCTCTTTACTACACTGTAGAAGGCTCTCCTCTCCCTCTCCCTCTCCCTCCCCCCTCTCTATCTTTGTCTCTTTGTCTTTTTCTGTCTCTGTCTCTCCTTCCCCCCATCTCTTTCTCTCCCTGTCTCTTTCTCTCTCTCTTGTTCTCCTTCTCTCTCTCTTAAAGAATTTACAGAATTGTAATTATTTTTTGGCAATGTCCAAACATATTGAATTCTTGTCCTGTACTTCTGAACTCTCTAATGGAAGCTACCAAGCTATTTTGTAACTTTATTTTCTAACAGTGGTTTCACATTTTCCACTTGGAAGACTTTCAGTGTCAATCAAAAAGGAGGACAATGCTAAATCACTGACTTCATAATAGAATTCACTGGTTGGTGGCTGGTTCAGCTGTCCTTGTGAATTGCTGTCTTACATAATGGACTGATTTACCTCCGTTTCCCTCTCACTTTTCTCAGAGTGTGTGGATGTGTGTTCATTAGCTGCTGTGTGTTACCTTATAATACTTATATGGAGGGGCCTCAAAAACATGAACAGAAAAAGTCCCCTTTTTCTACAATGCCCAAGCTCTCTCTAGTTGTACTCCAAAGCAGCATCCTCTCAAGGAGACGCATTAAATATTCTAAACAGAAGGGATATGGCTTTTACCAGGAGGGTGCAGTACAAGAAAGAGCCGACAATTGTGGAAATCGGTATATGGTAGAAGATAATGAGTATGAGAGATACAAGAAGGGAGGGTCCTGTCAGAGTGAATTTTGGCAAATTCTCCAGTGATAATTTTCTTACACGGGCGGCACAAAGGTTTGCCAAGTCAGTGGTTCCTGTCATTTCAGACATAAAGGGAGGAACAGAGGTAGGAGTGTCACTCCTAAATTGTCGGAGAACAGTAGAGCTATATTCAAATGTTCTCACACAATGCACCTGAGGAAGCTATCTTGTAAGTCTTGAAATTTAATGAGTGTGAGTGCACTATTTAATGGATAGAAAGACAGTTTAATATATCAACTACCATTTGAATCAATCATATTTCTTAAGTGCCCTCTAAGGAGAGGCAGTGTGGTATAGTGGAAAAAACAGCCAACGCAGTTCATTCATTGGCTCATAGACTCAGAGCCTTAGAAACCAGCTAGTTTTCCCTCTTCACTTTTTGCATCGAATGAAATAGCCCAAGAGGACTGGAGTGACTTGGTCAGCTTGGCATATGCAGCAATTGGCAGAGCTAGGATTGGAACTAATGTCCTCTGTTTCTAAAGCCAACATTCTTTTTACTGTATCATGGTTTAATCATTCAGCCTATCAATTAATCAATCCATCAGTCAGCATTTATTAAGAGCCTACTTTGTTCCAGAAATCATACTAAGTGGGGGGAATTGGAGTTCTAACTGTAACACGAATTAGTTGTGTGACTCTGGACAAATCAATTAATGGTTCCGTGTCTCACTTTCCTCATGTGTAAAATGAAGGAGTTGAATCAAGTTAGGGTTCTTAACCTGTTGTCCATGAATTTGTTTATGAAAATGTTTTGATAACTATTTTAAATATATTTTCTTTGTAATTCTATGTATTTAATTTTAGGCATTTAGAAACATTATTCTGAGAAGCGGTTTTTATGCTTCACCAGATTGCCATATGGGTCCATGAACCTCTGAACTAGAGAAGCTTGAAAGGTTCCTAAATCTATGTTTCAATATAAGGCGAATCCTAGAGCAGGCATCCTCCCCAGGGCACAGTAAAATCTATTAAAATGACTAAAAACATAAGGAAAACCAAGGCTGGAAGCCTATATGGGAGCTATTCTTCAACCTCCATTGTGTATTTCACAGATAATAATGATCAAAATTGACAAAACCTCCCACTATTTTTAGTGGACCAACTAACCCCCAGTTTCTCTCTTTTGTCTATCCCATCTGCTTTGTCTGGGCAGTCCTTGAAGGGGGCTTTTTATTATGGCAAACCTAAGACTGAGTCCATGTATTCATTGTGGATTTACCCAAACTATTCATTCTAAGCATCCTCTCACATGTAGAGTAGCTGAATTCCGCAAAGAGCCATGTGGAGAGAAATTATCTTATTATCTTTGTTTTAAAAACTTATCATGTTCTAGGAACTAAAGGAAGAATGAGGCAGACAGGTCAGTGAGTGAGCTTCAAGCCAAGCTAAAGTCATTGGCAAGGAAGCTTGTTGTCCACAGAGCCAGTTATTAATCAGTGGTCAGAGGTTTGCTGCTGGGGAAGCTGCTGTCTGGCAAAGGAGTGTCACCAGGCTTGAAAATGCTAAATGGGCCTTTTTTTAAATAACTTTCCCAGAATCCATCAGTATTGCTCATGTTTTCCTTTTCTTCTTTCTAGGCCACAAGGCCAGAGAAAAACCAGAGGCAGAGAAAGGAGCCAGGAAGAAGAAAGGGAGCCATTCTTACAATAAGGTTAAAGGGCCAGTTAGGTAAGTGACCAAAGGCTGGGCAGATGCTTCCTGCTAATGCCTTTGATATAAAAAACCTGCAAGTCCAGGAGCCTTGGCAAAGTCCTCAACACCGAGCAGCATTCCAGTGAGCTAGGCAGATATGTTCTCCTCAGGTATACGAGGAAACCGTTTCCTTGCTTCGTGGATGATATGAAAAGAAATCAAAGGAATTAGTAAATGTTTGTGTTTAATTATTTTCATAAAGTACATATTTTTGTTATTTTTTTAAAAACAAAGAAACTTTAAGTGGCAAGAGTATTTGAAGTTATGTGGATCACATGGACATAATAGAGGTACCTCATAGCATCTTATTTCCATGACTGTCTAAGTATTTTAAGGAAATAATTATCCTATAAGACGAGCCTTGCAAACACAACATTCTGAAGCGAAAGCAAACATCACTGGGATACAAAATGAAATTCTACATTTCTCATTGGCTTCATCATTTAATGTAAAACAAATTCAAGGAGCCCAGGGCTTAGCCAAAAAGTCAAGAATGAGTTCTTTTTCCTGGTGCCTGGATAGTTCTAGGTTGCTGCCTCTGGGATCTGGTACTCAGGCACTGGGGCATCCCCTGGTGCATTTCCCCTTAAAGGCAGTGGTCAGAGTATTGGGTTAATGTTCAACTTCTGAAACTTACTAGCTCTGAGGCCCCAGGAAGTCATTTTACTCATCTATAAAATGAGAAGATTGAACCATACAGCACATAAAGGCTCTTTGTGGCTCTCAGTCTATGGTTTATAAGCCTCCGAGCTAGCTGGCTGTGACAGACAACAGCATGCAAAAAAATTTCCTTTACCACTGCAATACCGAGGTACACATATGTGTCAACAGAATCCCTTCATATTGAATCTTAGGGGTACCTATTTAAGGATTTTTCCCTAATTGGGCATTTCCATAGGCAATCTAAATTCCACAAGTCAGATGAACATACATTGAGGCATGTTTGCCTCCACAAGCTTCATATTATTCTTCCTCATTATTGCTAGGAATCATAGATTCTTAGCTTTAGAAGGGTCCTCCCATCAAGCCCATAGTTGTGAAGTCCTTTTCCATTACCCCCTGGTAGAGTGCAAATTCAAATCCTAGCTCTTGCATTTGCTACATGTGAGCCATTGGACATGTCACTCAATCTTCTGGGCTTCGGTTTATTTTCCAAGTGAGAGGATTGGACTAGATAAGCTCTAAAATTGTTTTCCTATGATTCCATGATACTCAGCCTATTCCACTTTTTAACAGCTCTAATTATGAGGAAAGTTTTCCTTGCATCCAGCTGCTATATTGCTGTGACATCCTATGAATTGTGGGAATTTTCAACTGACTTGCCGCTGAAACCTTCTCTCTGTGTTGTCTTTCCCATTAGAATGTGACCTTGACAGCCAGGACTGCCTTGTTTTGTTAGCTGTATTCTCAGTCCTTTGTTCATAGTAAATCCTTAAGAAATACCCATTCTTTCACCCCAGTACCAAGGAGTACAGCACTACCACAGGAATAATATCCTAAGATATCTCTTCCATAAGGTATTCTTTTAAATATTTGTAGACAGTTGACAGTCTTCTACTTTTTTCTCTGTGCTAAACACCCTCACTTCCTCTAACTGGTCCCCAAACAGCCGGGACCTAAGGCCCTTCTCAGTTTTGGCTGCCTCTTCTGGACTCTCTCCAGTTTATTAATGTCCTTCCAAAAATGTGAGACCCACAAATAAAAGAAAGGGAAGAATGAACAACCTTGAAAAAGAATATGGAAATCCTGTGCCAAGGTGAGCTACAAAAGCACATGCAAATATCATTCTTTCCTTATTTCAAAGATTAAAAGCTGGTGGACACAATGGCCCAGAGAAGTTAAATGTTTAGCATAGTCACAGGAGTAAGTAGAGTTTAGATGGGTTTCCCAGTGTACCATGGACAGCTCACTCCTCATTCTCCTCTGTTGTCTCAGAAGCCCTAAGTTTGAATCCATAAACCCTAAATTAAAAAAAAATCATTGTTCAGTAATTTCTGTAAGAGCTCTTGGTTAGTAATATGGAATTACAAATCTCCTTTACGTTTCTATGTCAGTGGAATATATTAGCAAGGGGAAGGCATCGGCTCAGTTTATTTCTTTCAGACTGATTGGAATGCAATATGTGACCATCGGCAATATGAAGTGTTTGGTTTAGAATGTCTAAATTAATACTTTACTGTGACAAATTTCTTTTCCTAAACATGTCATATGGGGAAGTACAATGCTGATTGGCAGAGGGGGAGGGAAGATGCTATTGGTTAGGGGAATGCCTACCAGCAAGAGAAAAATAGAGAGGATGAATAGAGAGAAATACTGTACTCTCCAGTCTCTCAGACACAGTCATATGGGATATTAAGGTTGTAAAGTGCTATAGGAATCATCTTGTCAAAGTCCTGTTGTTTTAAAGTAGAAGAAACTGAGGTCCAAGGAGGTACCATGGCTTCCCTAAGGCTACCCAGATAGCTCATGATCGATCCCGGACTAAAATCCTAGAACATAAGAACTGGAAGAGACTTCAGAGATCAGACAGTCCAAGTTCCTCATTTTACAGAAACTCCAAAAGGTAGAGTGACCTGCCTAAGGCTGCACAGTAGACTAGAAATGGTGTTTGAATTTGGACCCAACTTTGACTCTCTCAGTTTTCTACCTGGAAGTTTGGATTCTTCAGTCACTGTGCCTTATCCTACCTATTTAGGCTAGCTAGTCATTGTGCCTTATCCTTCCCATTTAGATTAGCTAGCCATTGTGCCTCATTTTCCCTATTTAGGCTAGCTAGCCATTGTGTCTCATCCTTCCTATTTAAGCTGGCTAGTCATTGTGTCTCATCCTTCCCATGTAAGCTGGCTAGCCATTGTGCCTCATCCTTCCCATGTAAGCTGGCCAGCCATTGTGTCTCATCCTTCCCATTTATGTTAGCTAGCCATTGTGTCTCATCCTTCCCATGTAAGCTGGCCAGCCATTGTGCCTCATCCTTCCTATTTAAGCTGGCTAGTCATTGTGTTTCACCCTTCCCATGTAACCTGGCTAGCCATTGTGTCTCATTCTTCCCATATAAGTTGGCCAGCCATTGTGTCTCACCTTTCCCATGTAAGCTGGCCAGCCATTGTGCCTCATCCTTCCCATGTAAGCTGGCCAGCCATTGTGTCTCATCCTTCCCATTTATGTTAGCTAGCCATTGTGTCTCATTCTTCCCATATAAGTTCGCCAGCCATTGTGTCTCACCTTTCCATGTAAGCTGGCCAGCCATTGTGCCTCATCCTTCCCATGTAAGCTGGCCAGCCATTGTGCTCACTTAGCCATTGTGCCTCATCCTTCCCATGTAAGCTGGCCAGCCATTGTGTCTCATCCTTCCCATTTATGTTAGCTAGCCATTGTGTCTCATTCTTCCCATATAAGTTGGCCAGCCATTGTGTCTCACCTTTCCCATGTAAGCTGGCCAGCCATTGTGCCTCATCCTTCCCATGTAAGCTGGCCAGCCATTGTGCCTCATCCTTCCCATGTAAGCTGGCCAGCCATTGTGTCTCATTCTTCCCATTTATGTTAGCTAGCCATTGTGTCTCATCCTTCCCATGTAAGCTGGCCAGCCATTGTGCCTCATCCTTCTTATTTAAGCTGGCTAGTCATTGTGTTTCACCCTTCCCATGTAAGCTGGCTAGCCATTGTGTCTCATCCTTCCCATTTAGCCTAGCTAGCCATTGTGTCTCATCCTTCCCATTTAGGCTAGCTAGCCATTGTGCCTCATTTCCCCCACTAGGCTAGCTAGTCATTCAAGTCCTTTCATTTCTTAAGGATAAAAACAGTTTAAAAGTCTGCTTTGAATTTTCCAGATCTTCCTTTTGGATTTTGAGGTATGTCATCTAGTCTATGTTATAATTAACAGCAGGTCGCATTGTCATCACCTGCGGTGATTATGCTCCTGGGCTATAATTAGCTTGCCTCCAAGTCCGCTTGAATTACAAATGCAAGTCCCTGACTTTCTGCAGGCTGCTTGCCACCTGATCTGGGGATCAGCCTGCTTGTCTTGCTGGGTTTCTTTTTAGCCTCAAGGCTTCAGCTTCTCTTGTAGTTTGGGGACAGGAATCAAACTTCCTACTTTTGGACAAAATCAGCAAAAACCTCAAGAGATTTTTTTTGGTATTTTCATCAACCCACTCCTGTAACAGTATCTCTCAGAGTTATCACCAACTGGATGACTTTCTCACAGACCTTGTCAGATGTGGAACTGCCAGTTCTATCACACAGAATGAACATAACAGCTAAACTAAACAACTCTTCAATTCAAACTGATGGTTTCTTTTTCTCTTTGGATCACTGTGGGCCAGTCTTAGGATGTCACAAAGAAGCAGTGACAGCTCGGAAAAAGGTCCTGAACGGAGAGGCAGGAGACCTAATTTCTAGCCCAGACCTGGCCACTAATGAGATGTGTGATATGGGACAGACCATTTCCCCTCCCCAGGCTTTAATCAGTCTATTTTTCATTAGACCACATGTTCCCTAAGATCCTTTCAAGCTCTGAGATCCTGTGCATCCTGCCTTCTTCTTCTCTCGTCCACGTGTCTTTGTTTGAGTTAAAGGGCAAATCTGTATGTCTTGCACATCCCTATTTATTAATGGAACAATATACTGAAATTCTGAAACTACTCCTCATAGTTCCAAAACGCTTTGCACTCAAGAGCGAGACAGTTTTAAGTTTGTTTTTCCTGACGTCCCTCCCTCCATTAGGCACACGTGCACACAGTTAGAGGGATCCCCGCAGGCTTGTGGCCCGCACAGCCTGAAGAAGCTTCCCGAGAAGGTGCCAGGCAAGTTCTCAGCCAGTCTCTGGCACTCTCTAAACCGCAACCTCCCAAGGTAGAGCCTTCTACTTTAGGATAACTAATCGTTAGGAGAGGAGACAGAAAGCCAGCCTGGAAGGAAGAGAGCTGTGGAGCGACTCCAATAGCCCTGTTCTCTGCCTGGGGCCAATCAATTACCCTCTCTTTACCTCAGAGCAACTCCATTAGTTGCACAATTGGTGGCAAGCTCCATTAGTAGTGGTCGTTTTAATGGCGAGTTCATTATCCTGATGAAGTTCTAGGTCTGGTTCGACAAATTTCTGAGAACTTCTTGCTGGTATCAAGCCTGAGTATGATCATTGCCGTCCTCTGGACTGGGCGGAAGGAGGTTAACCTAGAACAGCTCTCATGGCCACGCCTGTCTCCAAGCTTGACTCAATCTTCTTTTCTCTAGCTTGAATAAGCATTCCAGGCTTCTCCAGCTGATTAGCCTGTTAGTAAAGTAAGATCCTTTATGGTCCTGCCAGACCTTCTGTCCAGCTTAACAATGGCTTTTTTGAAATGGGATGGTTCAAACTAAACCTATCACTTTAAATATGATCTGAGTGGGGTGCACTTGGATTTTCATCATCTTATTCATGGATACTGTAGCTCTCTTTATGAAGCTCAAGATCCCATGAGCTTTTTTGGCTGCTATGTCACCCTGCTGCCTCAGATGGAGCTTGAATCCACTAAAAACTCCAGATGCTTTTCATAAAAGCTGCTACCTACAACTATCCTGTCTTGCACTTAAGCTGATTTTTTGGAGCCCAGTCATGAGACTTTACATTTCTCCCTACTAAAATTTCATCTCTTAGGTATGATATATTATTGACTCATTTCTGTTTCCAGTTATATATCTCTTTGATTATGTCGTTTTGTGTTTCTTTTTGCACACACAATTTGTTGTTGCCGATATGCTGCAGCCTATTTGTTCCCATTGTGAACCTCTCTCCATTGCCTTTTGGGTAACCTATAATGTTGATTCTGTAGAACAGAGGTTTTTAACTTTTTTGTGTCATCCATCCCTTTGGCAGCCAAGTAAATCCGTGAACCCTTTCTTAGAATAGTATTTATAAATGCATAAAATAAAGGATTACAAAGAAGGCCAATTATTTTGAACTATAATCATCAAAAAGTTTTTCTTTCAAAAGGAAGCTCATGGACCCAAGATTAAAAATCTTTGATTCAGAGAGTATGATATTCTACCATGTACACCCAGGAGATTAGGCTCTTTAAAGAGATTGATTTTGTCTCCTAAATAATATTCTTCCATCGGATTATAAATCTGGGGCTGGAAGTGACTTTGTAGGCCAGGTAGTTTAGCTCCCCTCTCTCTGAAATTTTACCAAGACCCAAGAAAGTCAAGTAGCACCCAAGGTCACATAGGTTTAGATATCAGAGGCCGGGTTTGAATCCAGGTCTTTGGACTTCAGAACTAGTGTTCTTTCCAAGGACATTACTGCTTTCTTAATATGGAGTGATATAATAGAGCTGAGGTATCATTTCCCAAACAGCCATGAAAAGGCCCAAATTGGGTTGAGTGAATTATTTTGATGAAAAACATCCAGTTAACCATAGGCAAAAAGCTAGCGCTCTCTCTCTCTCTCTCTCTCTCTCTCTCTCTCTCTCTCTCTCTCTCTCTAACTCATATATATATTATATATTTTTGATGAGTTTACATGTATATCTGAAATATTCCTTACCTTATAATGGGTGGGGTAGAGACCAGAGGAAGAGAGAGAATTTGAAACTCAAAATGGAAAAAATTGTTAAAAAATAAATAATAGAATTTAAAGAAATATTATGCATATTTTGGGGGAGGCAATAATGTTTGGAGGTCAGATCTCTGACTTAATTGTGTGAAGAATACCAGATGTGGAAATTCTCTCAATGAAAAGCAACATTTCTAACTTCTAGCATCACTCAGACTGTTGCTTTTACAGGGACAGGAATAGTTAAGTGCCTGTGATAACACAGTTCATCTATCTAAGAGGAAATACTTGTATGTCGTTTTTCCTGACTAGAAAGTCAGTCTTTGGCAATAATGGGATCAAACAGAAAGGAATCCTTGTGAGCTGCACGTTGACCTAGAAAATCATCAGTTGGCATTATCTATATTGTATTGTATTTCAGTTATTTTGTTAATTATTTCCCAAGTACATTTTAACTTGAATGGGCTTCAGCTGGGAGTTTGGAGGCTGCTTGAAGCCTGCCGTCAGGGAGTCTGCCATACCAGAGGTCTGAACCACATTATTAATATCAAAATATTCTCATGGAAGATTTGGATTCTGTGGGATGTGGCTTGCAAAATGCTATGAAATAAAAAACTCTAGGCCTCTCTCTTCACCAAATTTGCAGATGCAACGTTAGGTGAGATAGTGCCCCACAAGGCATGCATCTTGTCAAGCTCTGCTTTGGTGAATTGTACTTCTTTCTTAAAAGTCAAGATTTTTATGGCACCATTTCATTGTATTTCTGTATTCCAATTTGTTCAGCCATTCCCCAATTAGGGATTTTGTGGGAGGGAGAGTCATTGGAAAGTGACAGCAATGTTTAAAAAAAGCATCAATAAAAACATTTTCTTTCAAATTCTGTGAAGATGAAAATATATCAAAAGTCACAAAGCACAGAGAAAGGCTTATTTTTTTTAAGTACATAAGAGAGAGTCCATCTCAGTTTCTCATAGGGGAAGTGACATTTCCTTACATTCTATCATGTGCATAAAAATAGACAACAAGCCTTATCAGACCGAAGCAAAACTCAGAACTTAATGAGCATAAGTTCATTCCTCTCTACACTCTCAAAAAAAAAAAAAAACCGAGGGAAAGAATTTTGTTCATTTTGCATTAGTCATAAAGAGGAGTCATCCATGAATGAGGGGGCCCTGGGGATGCTGGTTCTTTGTCATCCACTCAGGGTGTTCCCTTTCCCCTCGTCATTTTGGGCATCCTGCTTCTAGCGATAGCTCTGAAGGCTCCAAGGAGCCTCCGTGGAGAAACAGCCATGAAAAGATCCAAATTGGGCTGAGTGAATTATTCTGATGAAAAACACCCAGTTAACATGGGCAAACGAGCCAGGCTATTTATCTAATGGGGATTTATGGACTTCATTATGAAGAACATTGATTAACTATAGCTTCCCTCCCGCGGTGGGAGGGGGGTGGATAATTTACACATAGAATTGATGACACAGGTGGGAAATCCTCCAGTCATTTTTGTTCATGTTCTTGTTTAGCTAATCTCCTGTTATAAAGTTCATTCTCCAGCATCCTTGACCCGGGCTGATGATGTTTTTGGGTGATGTTTTGATAATTGTATGGCAATATAATTGGCTTTCTTTGCAATTTTATGCATTTTTATACATTTAAATCCATTTTGAGTAGGTTCCACCAGACTGGCTAAGGGGGTCACAACAGAAGAGGAAGGAGTCCTGGTCCAGCCCCAAGATATTGGAGTCCTTGCACTTGCAGGGTCAGTGGCAGCACTGAAGCAAGCTCCCTGCCCTCCTCCTGCCATCCAGTGTGGATTGTTAGCCCTTTGCTTTACTGAAGTTTAAAAGAAATGAGTCAGAACACCTGAATCAAAAGGGTCAAGTAAGTTGGGAGCAGCTACCGCCCACCCGCCGTTTTGTCGCGTCCCACGCACTGTCCATAGGAATACTCGAGCAAGCGATCGGAGTGGAAACCTTCCCTTTCTGCCCTGGCAGGCAGCTGGTTTATCCTCCTTAGTCTGGGCAGAAACACAAAATGTTAATCTGCACCGCTTTGAATCAATCTGAATGGTGAAGTCATCATGGCACTTAATGACATCTGTGTGGGATGGACTGGAGCTGTTCTTGGTCTCTGTCCCGCAGCAGCAAGAGAGAGAAGGAAAGTTGCGGGAGGGCTTAAGTGCCCCACATCTGGGGCTCTGCTCAGAGGAAAAAGCATCCTGGTTTCTGTCCAGGGAGGTAAGCCGCGTGATTTCCATTAGGATTAATGGAACGAAGCACAGGGGCTAGAAAGAGTAAAGGGATGCGATGGCCCTACAATAGTTGAGAATTTAATCATTCGTTTTCCCTAAAACGAAGGAGCTTGTTTCACTGCCTCCCATTTACAAGGAATTGAATGAACATTACAGCAAGATTATGCTTGGCTCCCAAGATTTGGAAGCCTTTCTTGATGCACACCACTGTCAGTTGGTACCCTGCTCCTTCAGCCCCCACGTGTGTCTTGTACATACCTCTACACCTGGCCAATATTGCATAGACCTCTTTATCTGCTTCTGTATTACATGTACCTCAGCACCTGTTCTATATTGCATAGGCCTCTTCTCTGTCTCTGTATTACATGTACCTCTGCACCAGTTCTATATCTCATAGACCTCTTATCTGTCTCTGTATTACATGTACCTCTGCACCTGTTCTATATCGCATAGTCCTCTATCTGCCTCTGTATTACATGTACCTCTGCACCTGTTCTATATCGCATAGGCCTCTTATCTGTCTCTGTATTACATGTACCTCTGCACCGTTCTATATTGCATAGACCTCTTATCTGTTTCTGTATTACATGTACCTCTGCACCTGTTCTATATCGCATAGTCCTCTATCTGTCTCTGTATTACATGTACCTCTGCACTTGTTCTATATCGCATAGACCTCTTTCTCTGTCTCTGTATTACATGTACCTCTGCACACTCTGCACTGTTCTATATGCATAGCCTCTTTCTGCTCTGTATTACATGTACCTCTGCACCTGTTCTATATTGCATAGGCCTCTTTCTCTGTCTCTGTATTACATGTACCTCTGCACCTGTTCTATATTGCATAGGCCTCTTCTCTGTCTCTGTATTACATGTACCTCTGCACTTGTTCTATATAGCATAGACCTCTTTCTCTGTCTCTGTATTCCATGTACCTCTGCACTTGTTCTATATCGCATAGACCTCTTTATCTGCCTCTGTATTATATGTATCTCTGCACCTGTTCTATATTGCATAGACCTCTTTGTCTGCCTCTGTATTACATGTACCTCTGCACCTGTTCTATATTGCATAGGCCTCTTTCTCTGTCTCTGTATTACATGTACCTCTGCACCTGTTCTATATTGCATAGGCCTCTTCTCTGTCTGTATTACATGTACCTCTGCACCTGTTCTATATAGCATAGACCTTTTATCTGTCTCTGTATTACATGCACCTCTGCACCTGTTCTATATCGCATAGACCTCTTTCTCTGTCTCTGTATTACATGTACCTCAGCACCTGTTCTATATCGCATAGACCTCTTTATCTGTCTGTATTACATGTACCTCTGCACCTGTTCTATATCGTATAGACCTCTATCTGTCTGTATTACATGTATCTCTGTATCTGTCCTATGTTGCATAGACCTCTTTTTATGTTTTTCGGTTTTTTATTTTTATAGATTTTTATTTACAAGATATATACATAGGTAATTTTTTTTAGCATTGACAGTTTGCATAGACCTCTTTCTCTGTCTCTGTATTCCATGTATCTCTATACCTGCCCTATGTTGCATAGACCTCTTTTTTTATTATAGCTTTTTATTTACAAGATACATGCATAGGTAATTTTTTAGCATTGCCAGTTTGCATAGGCCTCTTTATCTGTCTCTGTATTCCATGTATCTCTACACCTGCCCTATGCTGTTTCCTTCACTACAATGAAAGCTCTTTGAGAACAGGAATTATTTTATACTTGCTACGTGAGTCCCCAGCCCAGGGAACTTAATAAGCACTTGTTGATTGATTTCTTGATATTTTTAAAGGCTCTGTGATTTCCTGGTTGTGGGTCACCCCTCAGCCATCGGTAAACGCTCTTCCCTTTCTTAGGAGGCATCTTTGTGAATTGCGAGAGCTGGAAAAAATCCACTCCCTGACAGCCAACCTTTTACTGAAGAGTCTGGTAAGTAGGTCAGTTCTTTGAGGAGGGACCTTGACAGGTTCACAACGAGGCTTGTCTGGCTTGGTAGGATCTGCTGGAATAGTTTCCGAGCAGCCAGGAACACTCCTCGTGGGGTAATGAAACACCAAGGTGGGCTTTACTCGGGGGTTCTTGGACATCTGTCTGTCTAGCATCCACCTGTGCTTTGTACAGTTTCTTTTTCACATGCAAGATTTTACATATGTATATGTATGTGTATACATATGTATTATATATTATGTATATATATATATATGTATAGCTCACATAAATTTGTCCACATCTATGGGAAGAGACAGCATGATGGAGCTGTTATTTTGCAGGTGTGGGGAACTCCCAGATGAGAAAATGCCATGACAAGGCAGGCAGTTTGTCATTTTTCAGAGATAGCTGGACTTTAAGAGATTAGGTGATTTGCCCTGTCAGAAGCAAGGTCTCTCTGCCCACTGCACCCACTGCACCATACTGTCTGTTCAGATATAGCTATACATATAAAATATGTCTGTAAGTCTATAAATAAATATATACATAAGCTTATAAATCTATATATGTATGAAATATAAACCTACTCAAAATATAAATAACCCATCAGATGGAGAAACACAGAGGTAGATATTACGCTTGTATTTTGACGGAGCTGTGGACCTGTGGCCTCATCGTTATGGATTCAGGACCTGCCTTTGGGTGTGGCAGCCCCTGGGTGCCTTTGCATCCTGCAGCTCTAGCATTATTTTTCCTCAGAGATGGTGGTGTTCCACGAGTTTCAAACTTACAGCCGCATTGGAAGAACAGGATGTAAAATAGGCTTTGTTGGTAGGTAGGATGCAAACTGATACCCCAGAAAGTCAGTCAGTAGGCAGCAAGTTTAGTGCTTCCCGTGTTCCAAATGGTGGGAATAGAAAGAAAGGGAAAAAATGGTGATTCCCTGCCCTTGAAATATCGGAATTCCAATGAGGGAGACAACCTGTAGGTAACCGTCCCCACTGGGTATATACAGAGTAAGAGGGAGGGAGAGAACCCACAGGGAAAGATTAACAGGAGAGGGAGAGGCTGGCTTGGAAAAGCCTCTTGTGGAAGGTGGGTTCCAGCTGACTCTTGAAAGAAATCGGGGAAGTCAGGAGGCGGAGGTGAGGAGGCCGAGTGGTCATGGGCAACAGCTGGTGAAGAGCCAGGGCATTACAGCCTCCCGTGTGGGGCTGCCGGGAGGGCACAGACCCTCCTCCCCTTTAAGCCGAGCCCTCTCACGGTCTGTCTGCGGAGCTGGTGTTGGGGTTTATCTCCCGAGCCGAGCCAAGTCTCCGGTTGGCCGTCGGGTGTACCTCTGGGTGCTGGACCCCAGGAGGAGGTCGGCAGCTTTCTAAGCCCTGAGCGGGAGCCCCTGCTCCGCGGATTTCTCCAGCCCCTGAGAGAGAGCCCTTCCATTCGGGCCTTGCCCTTGGGCCTTCCATGCAAGAGGCCGGTGCCCTTAGTGGGCAGATAACCAGACGGTTCCTGGAGCTCAGTTCTCTCCACACTTGCACCAAATGTGAAGATCGCAGGATCTTGCCGGGTGGATGAGAGACTTCTTGTGGGAGAGGACCTGCCTCGAGGACTGCCTTTTGCCGTTGTGGCTGATGAACGGTAGGTACAAATCATGGCTGCAGAGCTGTCCCATTGCTTCCTTTTGTACATGAGGAAACTGAGTCCAAGAGCTGGAGAAGGTCTGGGGCAGGGTTTGAATTTGTACCGTCCCATCCAGCCCAGACAAGGGTCTGCTCAAAGCAGCAACTTCATCGGAGGGGGGGGGTCTCTTAAAGGGACCAGCAAGTGGCCCTGAAGGTGCTTTCCTTCCCCAGGAATGAGCCTGAGTGCGGGCAGAGTCCGCAGCCGCAGGCAGAGTCCGCTTGAAGACGTTTCCTGATTGGTTAGAAGGGGAAGGAGAGAGTGAAGCCCTGGTTTAAGGGCAGGGAGGAAAGCTGAGATCCTGGACAAAGGGAGTAGAGAATAGAGTTCCTTCCATCTCATCTCCCCTGAGAAGCCCTGAACAAGTAGCTGGAGAGTGTTGAATGGCCGGGAGGGCACAGACAAAGGTGTTCTAGACAAGAGCAGACAAGGATGGGATCGTCCAAGCGAGGGGTGTGTGTGTGTCCGTGCTTGGAGAGGGGGGCCCCGGGGCCATTCAGGGAATGGCAGAGGCAAAGGTAGAGACCAAAGGGAGGCTGAAGGCTGGTCTGCCTCAGAATGGAAGTGGGATGAAGAGGGGCCCTGGGAGCTGGAAGGAGGCCAGCACCCAGCTCACCCAACCCCTGACTCTAAGGCTGGAGAGACTGAGGCAGAGAGAAGGCCCCGGTTGTGGAGCGGTGGAGCCGTGTTCTGAATCCAGGCCCCCCCCCTCCCTCTTGGCGGAACAGTTGCTTTTCCAGTTTGGGGCCCAGGGCAGTTCTCTGGCATTTTCCGAGTCTGTTTGGGGAGAACAAGCTGGGAGGCCGGGCCGGGGGCAGGCGTGACCCACGGTGGGGACATGCTCTGTAGGGACGGCACGGGTAACTGGGCAAAGGCCTGAAGGGGGGAGATCGCATTGGGAAACTTTGAGGAGACCCATGGTCAAGAGGGGAAAACCTTGCAGGAAGTGGGATTGGGAAGGAAGCCTGGAGCTCCTTATTCCTTATTATGCTCCCTTATTCCTCCTCCTGGGGTTGGCCCAAGCAACTTCTGCCTTTGCTCTTCTGTGACAAAGGGCGGAAGGGAGGGAACTTTAAACTGCGGAGAGCTTGACTGCGGGGAGCTCTGCCTGGGCAAGAAACCCCAGCTGGCGGCCTGCAGAGGTCCCCTCGGGCCTCCTCCGGGGCCAGATAGTGCCCAGCAGCTGCTTTTCTGGGGAACACCGGTCTCGCCACCTCCGGGGGCAGGAGGAAGGTCTTTGCCCCAGCCCTGGAAGCTCTGCAAAGCCACTGATCTCCTGCTTGCTCTCACAGCTTCTGGGCGTGTGATGATTTCCATTTTATAAAGGAGAAAAGTGAGGAAATGGAGGTGAAGGTCACAGCTGGCGAGGCTCTGAGGTGGGTTCCAATTTGGGTCCGCCTCCAGGGCCAGCCTGTCCTCCGCCAGGATGCCCTAACACGGGGGTTTGATAGCACACACATGCACATGCACACAGGTACAACACACACGCACATAGATATAACACACACATGCACCTGCACACACAGATATTACACACATGTGCACACGCACACATAGAGTTGTGTCATATACACATACACATCTACATCACACACAGTGTGCACATACATCACACATGCACATGAACAGAAACCACACAACAATGTATACGTAGCACACGGTGCATGTGCACACACACACCACACACATGATGCAGGCACAACACACATACATGTACAACATGCACACAACAGACACACATACCCACAATACAACACATAACACATACATGCATTATATATAATATAATAGACACAATACACATATGTATATAATATACACAGAATACACATATGTATATGTAACAAACATGCACACATGTATATAACACACATAGATGTATACACACAATAAATACACACATGCATGTATAGATATAACATAATATGGAATAGATACATAATACACACATATGTGCATGTAATAACCACAAACGCACATGTATATAATATACAATGCAACACAATATAACACACAACACATGTATGTGTAATAATACACAGTGTATATGACATGCACACACATATATGTATAAGCACATGTATATAATATACATATACACATGTATGTATGACCCACACATTCCTACACATGCAAAGGAGAGCTCTAACTCTGTATCATTCCTTGTTCTCCCCCGGGGAAAGGCAAACCCAGATTGCACCCCTTGTTAAAGAAAGCCAGCGGATCCCTCCTGATCTTCTCTCCTCCGGGGCGGCCATCCAAGTCCCTTCAGCGGTCATCACGTGGCGTGGATTCTAGGGGCTTCCTCTTCCACACGTTCCCTCTATATCATGTATGTCCTCATGTTTTCACACGTTATCTTCTGCCACTAGAAGGGAAGCTCCTTGAAGGCAGGGACTACTTTCTGCACCTTTCTTGGCTTATCCCTGGCTTAGTACAGGAAGACCCGAGTTCAAACCCTGCCTTAGACATCAATTTAATTGTAACCATTCAGCCTCAGTTTTCTCTTCTGAGAAATGGGGATAAGTGATGGCAACTATCTCCTCAGATTGTTGTGAGAATCCAGAGTAACATTTAAAGGGCTTTGCAAACTTAAAGTGTTATGTCAATATTAGGATTACTAATATTATTAGCTTGGTGCCTCTACAGAATAAACATTTAATAAACCTTAGGTTTGTTTAATGTGAGTTTCTTTTGCAATCTTCTGCATCTTATTCAGAGAAGGGGCTCTCGGCCCGCCCAGCGGCCTCTGAGAATCCTTGCCCTGAAGCTCCTTTGTGACCCTGCTCTGGTGGTTGTCCAGCATTGTCTTGCTCTTCCTAAACGGGGATGTCTGCTTTGCATTAATCATTATATATCCCATAACTGTTAAGATCACCCAACTTAGGCCATCATCTAAGAAGAAGAGAGATAGAGAGAGACACACACACACACACAGAGAAGGGAGGGAAGGAGGGAGGTGGGTTTGATACGAGGTCTTTAAGGGAGGCATTCTGATCCATTTAACACCCCACCCCCACATTGGGGCTGACGACCCAAGAGGAGCTTGTGCCAGGGCCAGCCCCGGCTCCTGGGCTGTAGTCGCCCCGCCCGCTGCCCTCGGAAAGGCCATCTACCATCTGGCCACCTCTGGCACGCCTGCTGGAGATGCGACCAAGTGGCTACTAGCTGGAACGTGACACAGGAAGGCTGCTCTTTCTCTAATACTCATAATTAAAATGCTAATTTTGTGAGGCCCCAAACAAAAGTTTTCTGGGAGGCCGCCTCTGTGTAACTAAGCTCCAAGAACTGGACCAAAACAAGCCTCCCGAGCCCAGCTTATCTATGCGGAGGGAAGGGGCTTTACTCCTCCCAAGTGCTGTGGAGGAGGGCGAACTGGCAGCGAGGGTCCCTCCGAGGGAAAGAGGCTCCAGTTTGGCAGCAGCACCGCAGAGGACGACGACGAGGAGGAGGAGCGGGAGCAGGAGAGGAACAAATTTGGGAGACCCAGGGGAGAGGAGGCTTCAGTCCTGCTCCCTCAGTTCTGCTGTAACCTCCCCAAGACAGTTTTCTCATCCCCAAACATCACTCTTCTTGGACCCGGCTCAGGGCTTGAACATGTGTTTATATACCATCTCCTCCCTGCTGGTGCCGGGGCAAAGATAAAAGCTAGCAGCTCTTGCCCTCAGTGAGCTTACGTTGTACAGAGGAAGGAGAGGGCAGCATGTCCTCAGGGAAGTAAATACAACACACAAATCCTTCTGTGTTTGGGGCCCACCGCTGGGAACCGAGGGGATGAACAAGGGCATTGTAGGAGAGGGGGCGACCCCTGCTCCTTAGGGGACTGTGGGTTCTGTGCAAGGGAGTGGAGAAGGGGACAGAGCATTTCGAGCGCGAGCAAAGGCAACCTGCACGGGAGGGACTGTCACACTCAAGGAAACGCAAGGAGGTCCCTTTGACGGGATCTTAAGGTGTCTGCATAGGAGATGCACCAGATCATTCTGAAGGGAGACTTTGGAGTCAGATGGAGAATGGCCGGACACGGCCTCGAGAGGATGCTGGGATGCGAGAACGATGCAAAGTGCCGTGTAATCATGCTTACTGTCGGTGCTAAATCTAGGATGAATGAATGAATACATCGTTTGCTGAAGAGGTAAGAGAAATGATTTCTCCATCTCTCTTCCCCTCGACAGTGGGGTCTACTGGAAAGAGAGCAGGATGTGGAGTCCTGGGATCTGGGTTTAAATTGGTTAGGTGACCAATCCTCCTCTGGAAAGGATGATGGATCAAGGAGGAGCTAGACAACCTTAGATACCTTCTTGATACAAAAAATCAACCCTTGAATTTTATAAGTGCTGGGAGCAGAGCTCCATGAGAAGTCTGAGAGAAGTTCAGGTGTGACTTTTAATTAACTGCTGAGGAAACACTGCATTTATTATGTTGATAAGAACAATGAGAACCCATCTATACCCATATCTAAGTAACCTTAAGATAATTTAGAAAGCCCTGAATCAACATCAAATCATTTAATCCCAAACAAGCCACAAGGATTTGTGAGATGTTTAGTATGTGCTCCAACCTGGTGATAGCGTACTCTACTTGCATATGTGGAAAGAAGCGCTCGTGAACAGATGCTTGGGGTCCCACACTGACAATCTGGGGTGCCTGCTCTCTTCTGACTTGGAGTCCAGACTCTTTCTGCCTCCCTGAGTGATTGCTATGACTAGTTGGTAAAGTCCTCTAGCCAATTTCAGAAGAGCATCTAAGGAGGGGTGAATGGGATGCTGCCACAGGACACAAACTGGGGGGCACAAAATTAAATGTGTTCAGATGCATGCAGTCCTTCAGTATGGAACCCAGCATAAAAGCCAGCTCCTCCTCCCCCTGGATCTGGCTCTGGATTTTCTCCTTCTTGCATCAGGGATATAAAAGTGATTAGAGAGGATTTTTCAAAATCATGACTTTGGCCGCGGGCCATCTTGTTTTGGTGACAAAGGAGATTGGAGCAGACGGTGGGATGAGATCAGCACATATCCATCCGGGCTGCCAGGAAAACCATTCTGAGAGCCTGCTCTGCTGAAGGGACGACCACGCCATCACCTTCCTGGACAATGGAAGACAGAGGAAGACAGGAGGCTGCACCAGCAACTGTCTAGGATGGAAAACGAAAACTGGCTGCTCTCTGTCACTCTCTGCCCCGATCTCCGCAGCTACCCTCCGCATGGGCCACTCCACATCCTCCAAGCTCAGGCACCCCGTGACCTTGGCCCCCCAAAGTGCCTGAAAGGCTGGCGGGGCCCCTTGCATGCTTCCATTCTGTCTCACCATGTCCCCTTCTCCTTCAGCAAACTCCCCATTTCTTTGCTTTGTACTTCTATTCCCAGCTTGTGCCTGGCACATTGCAGATGCCAATTAATAACCAACCGGGCTTTATTGAGCATCATACTTGGGGTCAAATGTGTTCCTCCCCTTTATTTTACTCTGAGCGTCATCTCTTGTAACAAGAAAAAAGAAAGCGCATGAGAGAAAAATAAAGCATTTGAGCAAACCCAACTGACATGCCCGGTCTGAGGGAATATGGGATGTTCCAGAGCCGCCGTCGCCCACATCTGGGAGAAGCTTGATCACGGCACTCAGTGCTCTCTTCCTTTTCTCTTTTCCAAATTTCCATCTGCATAGGCACAATCTTGGTCCTAATCATGAATGGGTCCCGCTTCTTTCATGCATCTCTGCCTTGGTCCCCTTCGCCATTTCCCAAGTCCGGCTGCACAAGAGGGCATTTGCTTTGTGTTTGGTTCTTTGCTTCTGCTGCTGATTTGGTCACCCCCTACTCAGTAAGCTCCACTGGCTCTTTGTTGTCTCCAAGAAGAAACGTAAAACCTCTCTTTGAGCTTCAAAGCCCTTCCTCCCCTGCCCTTTCCTCCCTCTCCAGTCCCCTCCAAATACTCTACAGCCCAGCAGATCTTCAGCTGCTCCAAGAACACGATGCTCCTTCTCTGGCATCCCCTGGGCCTGGAATACTCTCTCTTCTCTGCTCTGCTTCTGGCCGCTATGGCTTCCCTTAAGTCCCAACTAAAATTCTGCCTCTTCCAGGAAGCCTCTCCCAGCCTCCATTAATTCTAGTGCCTCTCTCTGTTAATTATTTCCTACTTTGCTCTCCATATGTACACACACACACACACATATATATTTATTTGCTTGTTGTCTCCCATTTGCCGGAGAGTTCCTTGTATCCCAGCCTCCCTTGGTATCCCAGCATCACCCACCATGCTTCTTGCATTGCTTCTGATAAATTAACCATTTGGTTTTTCACTCTTTGATTCAGGGTCTTGCTAGAACCATGGGCAGAGCATGCTTAAAGACCCACCTCTTGAGAATGATAGTTTCTGCAGTCAAAGCTCAACCTGGGTCCCGGGGATGGGGACAGGGTAGGGAATGGAGGGTGACAGAGACCCAACAAGCCATAGTACAATAACACCAGTGAAAGTGTCTGACCAATGAGACAGACAGTCTGCTTTGTTAGATCAGAGCTGGCAGGCCGTCCTTGAACCCAAATGGATGCCATTAGGGTCTCTGTATCTCTAATCGGAGCATGCACCTTTCGAGCTCCACTGGTGAAGTATTAAGGACTCCAGCAGAAAAGATCCCCCCCAAATCCCAAACATTTAGTTCCATGGGCTTCAGGACGGTTTCTGCTGTTGTTTAGTAAATATTTCATCGAGAACATTAGCTGTGGAATTTGATGCTTAAGTAATGTAGATAATTAAATGCAAATAATTAAAAATTAATATAGTTTGAAAAGTTAAGCATAATTAAGCATGCAGTATATCAGCAATAAAGCAGGCCCACTCATCTTGAGGCTCAGCCAACTCCCTTCCAGGTCATGCTAAATTGCCACATAGGCTGACCCAGAATGAATTTGTTTCTAAGCCCTTCTCGCCTTAAAATCCTGTCCTTTGGGCCCTTATGGGACAAACCATTGGTAGTGAATGTGCATGGGTGGAAAACAGCTGAAATTCAGATTCCATCTAATGCACCCCTTGAAGGATCCATTGAGGGATCCGGGTCATACTTTGGTAAATGTATTGCTGGAAATAACATGCCCTGTCTGAAGGTGCAAAAGAGGGAACGCAGCTCATTACCAGGACTAGGAAGGCTAATGAGTTGACCATGTCCACCTTGGCTCCAGGATGGGCTCCTCACTGTTCCCCTATGAAGCAATTTCTTTTCCACAAATGTACCTTTGAAGAAGCCGAACCCCATGCTTGCTGTCTCTCCAGAGATCAGCCTTCCAGACTCATAATCATACTTCTAGAGCTAGAAGTGATCCCAGACACCATTTAGCTCATCTGCTCATTTTCTAGATGAGGAAATTAAGAGACTTGTTCAAGGTTGCACAGGTATTAAGTAGCTGATGGGAGAGGCAATGAGGGAAGATGGAGAAGAAATTGCATCAGCAGGGCTGAGGTCAAATCTGCAGGGTGCTTCATTGCCGCTCTCAATCCACGTTCGATGGATTCTGGTTCCTGGCTCTCAAGTAGGATGTAGTAGCCTCAACCATGGATCAAACAAAATCTGCTCCCCCCATTCTCCCACCAGATGATAATAATGACTGAATTTGTGCCTCCTTTTTAAGTTTGGAAAGCATTTCACAAAGACCTATCACATAAGCCATGATGGTCATCTTGGAGACAAAGCAACCAAGATCATCTACATGGAACACAGATGAACACCCAAACTGCCAGTTGTATTCTTTGGGTGAAGATTTTGTGCATTAAAGTGGTATTTTTTCCAATGGGAGATCCCACTTGTGAAATGGAAGAAATAATTCAGATTTCTGTCCCTCAATTTGTCCTTTTCCTCATCCCAGCAGGCAATATAAGCATAAACACACCGAATATATAATTAGGTAGTTACTCATTGGGAATTATAGTTATATAGTCAGCTACCATGGAATGCCCTTGGGGGAAGGAGTTATTTTGTTATTTATAAATAAAATTGTAAACAATCAATAAACTCGTTCACAAAGTCATGGAAATATCTTTGTCATGAAAAAATTCATTATAATGTTCTTAGATAGCACATATTTCTATATTTGCCTATGCACTTATTTATTGATTTCAAGTTGATTTTAACTTGATAGAGGACATACACATATTCTTAAGTACGGCCGGCTTTGGTAGGTATATGTGATTTTATCCATGGGAAAAACCTGATACAGAACCTTCCTACTCCCCTCCCTTGCAAATCAGGAGCTTTTTACATGCATCTATCTATGTACATATAGGATAGACTAAATCACTTTGCATCAGCCAGGACTAGAGAGCATTGATTCCATCCAACACCTGAGCAGGAATTCATGACAATAAGTATTCATTTGCAGACTTCTAGAACTAGGGAACTCATTAAATTATAGGGTAGCCCATTCCACGTTGCTGACCAGTTCTGATTGTTAGGAAATTTCTCCCATTGGTTCAAACCAACTATTTCTAACTTCCTTCCAGCACTCCTAGTTCTCTGCTCTGAGTGAAGTCTAATCATAATCTTCATAATAATTCACCAAATATTTCATTAGTCATTGTGTCAGCCCAAGACCATGCTTTATTTCCCTTTTTCTTGAAGCAAGTCTTGGTAGCGTATGGACCTGTTGCCATTTACCATTCAGATCGACTGCTTTGAATGCTCACCTGCTCATCAATGTTTGTCCTAAACTTTGATGAGCAGAATTGAAAACCACACCATGGATGATGTACAGCTGGCACAGACTACAGCCAGGTTCCAGATGTGTGTTCATGTGACTTTATACGTATATATACACATATATATTTATATAATACATGTTTGTGAATGTATATGTATATTCTATATCACCCCTCCCACATACACATATAGGCTGTCAAAACTCTACCTCAAGATTGTGATAGACTAAATCACTGAAATGTTTTGTTTTTACATTGCAGACAGTTCCAGATTCCCTCTTTTTGGTGAGAAGTCTCTTTAACATCAAAACAATTGAACGAAACTAACAAAACATGTGATAGTGTTGTCATTGGAGGAATGGAGATTCCTGTAGTGCCTAACCTCTCTATTTAAAATTATTTTAAGTGAAGAAATATTCATTCTCTTTCCCTCCCATCTCTCTTCCCCCATTGAAAAAGGAAGAAAACCTCCCCCCCCCCACCATAAATGCTTTGTAAAAATGCATGGTCAAGCAAAACTATCCCCTCATTGACTTTATATAAAATATAAATATGTCTCATTTTGCATACTAAATCCACCACTGCCTTAGGAGATAGAACACCAGTCCTTTATAATGCTGGATCATCATTGTATTAATCATAATTCTTAGGGATTTCAACGATTTTTGTTTTTTTTTAATATTGTTATTGTATGAATAGGACAATTTATACCCAAAAAGATCAAAGAAATAGGATGAGGTCCAATGTACAAAAATATTAACAGCAGCATTTCCCTCCCCGCTGTGGTGTAAAAAAAACTTGATAACTCAAGGGATGCGCATCAGTCAAGGAACAGATGAATGAGCTGTGATCTGTGAATGTGCTAGTGCACGAGTGAGCTGTAAACAATGAGGAAACATGATTTCAAAGAGACAAGGAAGGACTTGAGTGAACTGATGCAGAATGACATCAGCAGAACCAGAGAAGGTTTTATATTATAACACTGGTTTTATATGAATGGTCAAGTTGAAAAATTTTAATAAACTTATGAATAATGAAATTAGCAGAACTAAGAGATTACCTCATACACCAATAACAAGCCTGACAAGTCATTGCCTTTTGAATGCTGCCCAACAGCAAATGAAGTGGCCAGTCTGGATATAGGAGAGAGCCTGAGCCAGGTGTTTCAAGGACTCTCCCAATGAATGCTGTTTACTATTTTATTTTCTCAGTAGAAAGGTTACTTGTGGCAACAAAATCCCATCCATGGCCCATCCAGGAAGGAATGGCTAAGACAATTGTGTGAATGTGACATAATATTGCTGAATACAAGAAACCCTAACTAACCCTTACTCTAAAATGACCTTGATGACTACTGAGAAGCATGGGAAGGTTTAGTTGAACTGATGCAAAGTGAAGTGAGTTAGAGGCAGAAAAACCAAGAGATCCACACAGTTCAACTACGTGTGTAACCATGAGAATGTAAATGGAAGAACAACTCAGTGAATTTGAGAAGGAAGCTTGGGGTAACTGATGAGCCAGTTTAGTCTGAAGCATTGAGGAGAAGGTGGCGACCTCTTCCCATCGTGCTCTTTTATTCCTAGAATTTTCTAGGGCCCATTTCTTCTACTTGTTGGATAACCAGTTCAGGATCCCAGTCATTGCTTACTCTGTCCCATTCTTGAGTCTCCCTGCTATACTGTGCATCACCTGCCCTGTCTATTCTCTCCTTTCACTTTTAGGAATACCATTAAATCGGCACTACCATTACTCCTGGGCAGCATATTTCTATCTCTCTACTTCCCTGTGTCACCTTCTTATTCTTGGAGACTGTGACTCTCTTGATACAGTCCAAGGTCATAGCAAACTCCCCCCCACCCCACCCCACCACACACCATGCCTTTTGGCTTACATTAGTCTTGAGGACCACTAAAACCTCTTCTATTTTTCCTACCCTCTGTGCACCCCTGTAAAAGGCAGGAACTCTGTATGATTGTTTTGATCCTATATCAAGGGGCTAACTCAGTGGAACTGATAAGACAATGTAGAATTGACAGAGCGTGCAACACAAAAACCAATGCATTTGAAAACACAAGACCACAGGGTCTATGGCTTCATCCAAAGCAGCCTGGGGTGGCCACACACAGATCCCCAGGGGACTCACTGAGGTGCCAACTTCTTCCAAGCTGATGCCAAAGCACTCACACCAACTTTTTAGCATTTAACTAGCCCTGAGCCCAATTAATCGTCACAACTGGCTGTCACTGTGTCTTTTCCACAAAAGTGGTGTGCAAGATGGAATCAAATGCCCCATTAACCTACGGAAAAACCATTTCTCTGGAATTCTCCTGACCTTCCATTATAACCTTATCAAAGGAAACCAAGCCAGACTGATTTGACCTGTAAACCTCTGTGATCATCACTTCCCTTTCTAGTTGTTCAGACAGCAGCCCTGTAATATGTTTTAGGAGTTTGCCAAGGAGCAAAGTCAAGTCAAGTGAAGTCAATACATAATAGCCAATGAGATTAATGTATCGCAACCTTAAGGGATATCAGAAATCAGATAGTCTTCTGCTCTGACTTTACAGCTCAGGAAACTGAGACCCACTAGCATAGAAGCAACTTGGTGAAGACCATGTGGGTCTCCGAGACAAGAGTCAAACTCGGGTCTCGTGTTTCCAAACGCATTGGTTTTTCTGTTGCACAATCTGTCCCCTGACAATGATAATAGAGCTGTGTAATATCCAAGTTTGAAGTCTATAGAACTGTCTTTAAGAAAATTAAAAAACCAACCAAGGATTTCAAATCCTAAGAACATGCTAATGACATTTCAATTTCACCACATTAGTCATTTCCCTCCAACTTTAGAAACGCGCTAATCTGGCAACATTGTCTCTTTAGGTCCCCGGCTCTTAAGCTACAAGGGACATGAGAGACACTCCATGGATATTGTATCCAGCAGCGATTTGTACTTAAATAATAACTGTTTAATAGATCCCACTGTTTTATGGGTCTTTAGTAGGATGTTTGCAAATGAACATTGCACATGGGATGATAAAAGGGAAAGAAGCTGTAACTTGGCTTTCTGCAGAGACATTCGATTAGTATCCTTCTGAAAACAAAACAAGAGCATCCATTTTGATTTCATGGGTGCCCCCAAATCAAGTTCCCTAGAAAAGGTACAGATAGTCCTAGAAACAAACCAGTCACAGGCTGGGGCACACAGGGATGCCGAGGTGTGCTGGTACATGCCCCGAACCGTTGTGCAAAGTAATTCACATTGAGTTGGTGATTCTCCAAGGGCAGATTCCACTTGTGTGCCAGCCTAAATCGGAAGGAGACGGAGATGATTTGACCCAACTGGTGCGCCTGCTGAGGTCGCCTTCTTTAATGTAAGAAAAGCCAAGGAGTAGATTTCCTCTTACTCTTGCTTCCATATTCCTCACTCTCTTGATTGTCAAAGGGCTCTCAAAATCACAATCTGAGACCTCAAGGAGACAGGAGCAAAAAGGAGATTTTGCAGCCAGGGCAGTGGTGAAATGGGAGATGAATCTGGGGTCAAGGGTCCTGGAGAGACAGGTCTGGGGGTAGGGGAGAACTCCCAAAGGTGTCCAAATCTACTTTTGGAATAGCAAGGGTAATAACAAAACTTTTTTTTTCCTGAGGTAATTGGAGTTAAGTGACTTGCCCGGGGTTATACAGGCAGGGTAAGAACAAAACTCACAATTGCTGTTCAGTCATATCTGATTTTTTGTGATCCCATTTGAGGGTTTTTTTTTGGGAAGGATATTGGAGCAGTTTGCCATTTTTTTCTCTGTCTCATTTTATAGTGTAGGAAACTGAAACAAACAAAGTTAAGTGATTTACCCAGGGGCAGTTAGCTGGGTCAGAATTTGAATTCAGGCCTTCCTGTCTCAGAGTCCCTGTTGTAAATACTGTCTTCTGGCAGTTCTCAAGATAAGCCATAATTGAGCACATGAGTTCTCACTCTTACTCTTTGACATTAACAATGTTGGGAAATAGAGAGGGAAGAGCTACTCCTGTAGGGTAGGGGGTTCAGAAGACCTGGATTTAAATCCCAGGCACTTCTGAACTGTATGATTCTGGGCAAAGCCTTTGATCCTTGGCCTCATTTTGTTCATCTGTAAAATGGGGTTGATATGAGCACTTATATGAGCATTTATGTCCCAGGGCTAGGATGAGAACTGAACTTAAATAACTCAAGATGTCCCAAAAGTCTTAGTGTCATCTTAATTTATAGCTTCAAACTCCTTGCCCTTCCCCTCTTCTTCACTTGTTAAGCTTTTAATTTGAAGTGGCATTAAGGATTTTAGCATTGTAAAGCATTTTGTAACTCCTAAAGCAACAGTTAATCATGGGCTGATCCTGCCTTTATGGACGGAGGGAGCCCTCCAGCCCTCCAGCCTCTTGGCAGCTCACAGCGTTGGAGCCTTGATGTAGGCACTAAGAGTGTAAGTGACTTGTCCAAGGCCACAGAGTCAATACCTGAGGAGGCAAATCTTTGACTTACAAGATCAGTTCTCTAAGTTCTGTGCTTAGGTATTGCTGTTGCCATTGCTGAGATCATCATCCCATCACCCTCTTCATCATTATCATTATCATCATCATCATCATCATCATCATCATCATCCCATCACTCTCTTCATCATCATCATCATCATCATCATCCCATCACTCTCTTCATCATCATCATCATCATCATCAGGTCATCATTTTCACCAATGTCACTAAAAGCTTTTGTGTCTAGCAAGATTCCTACCCAACACACATACCTTACTGCATTAACTGTTGCCATCATTTCCATCCTCATTATTATTTCCAGAATGCCTCTGGGTAAGTGCCTTCCCTCTTCTGAGCTTCCCTTTCTTCATTTGTTAGAAGAGAAGGTTGACCGAGAGGTCCACCCTCCCAAGTGCCTTCACGCTCTGACCAAATAGGCCTTTGTGACTCAGTGAGGACCAAGATGACTTTTGCTGGAAAAATGAAGGCCGTTGGTGAGCTCCCCTGTGCCGGGCCATTCCTTCTCTCCGAGTCTCCCAAGAACCCGTCCTCTGCTACATTCCCTGGCTTTCTCCCACTTCTCACGCCATCAGCTTTTAGCACGCAGGACTTATTCTCAACCCAATTACTTGCAGATGAAGCAGGAGCTTCGCAGCTGTCACCAAGTACCCGATCCCATCGTAGACGGCGTTGCTATCAATAACCCCAAACTGGGATTTTTATCGCAGACAATACGGGAGATTGCGCCTCCCTGACAAAGCCATTGCGGGAGCCGGGCGATAATATTATTACAGTAATTACCATATGTCTTACATCAAATGCAACTCCAGGTTTATTATCAGGCAGGTTTTTTTCCCCAGCCACAGATACGTTAGGGCTGTCGCCTTGAGATGGATGGCATGTCTTCCATCCCCCCATAAGCCTGACTTGGAGATGAAGATTTTTCTCCGAAAACTAAGGAAATATAATTATAGCTCCATTTACATTAAGAACGGGAGAAGCCTTGGGTTAATTACAGGTAAGGTTGTGTTTACATCCCCTAGGGCTAGCCACAGCCAAGCTCCATTTCTTAGTTGAAAAATGCTACTTAGGGTTTGAATTATAAATTCACATTTCTATTCTCCTGCTGAAATGTGCTCCAGTCAAAGGGAGCCTGCCGGCCACAGAGCTTTGAGATGGAACCTCAAAGAGCTCTCCTGCCTTCACAGTCTGTGAAGAAGGGGAAGGACCGTGCCCGAGTCTCAGATAGCAAAGCAGTCTGCAAACTGGGAAAAGCATGAGAAGAAAGAAGAGGATGAAGGAAGGGCTGCTGGCCATCGGTCCAGGGCACTGGAAGAAGCACCCAAGGGAGTGCAGAAGCAATGTACAAAGATTGGGCAAGCTCCCAGTTAGAGCTAAGGGACCATAGAAGGACCCATTTTACAAAGCCTTGCTCAAATCGACTTTGTTTTCTCTAAATAACGATGGCTCGTGTTTATATAGTCATTTGCAAAATGTCTTAACACATTGTCACATTTGATCCTCACAACAATTCCTTGAGGGAAGTGCTATTATCACCCCATATTTTATGAGTAATGAAACAGGCTCAGAGAGATTTTATTCCTTTCCATGGTCATACCCTTAGTAAATACCTGAAGGGGGTTTTGAACCCAAGGTTTTCGGCCTCAGCCTGGGAGTCAGGAGACCTAGAATTTCATCATGGATCTGTCTTACTTTGGACAAAATCTTTCTCCCTCGGGAGCCTCAGTTTTCTTGTATGCAAGATGGGTTATGATCATATCAATGAGGTCAAAGATGTGGAGGTGCTTAAAGAAGTTCAAAGGAGACTATTGCAATTAGAGGGACTCTAACTCCTGAAGGAAGAAATTACATCGATTTCTGATTAACCTAAGGTCGTCTCAGCTCTTTCTCTTGATGATATGGTGAGGATCTTCATTTGCGTATCACCTTAGATACTATTTTGGGGTTAGGGTTCCCCTTATCCTTCCATGTCTCAGTTTCTTAATCTATAGAAGGAGGGATTGCATTTGAGGACCTCTAACAGGCCTTCCAGGTCCCAGTCTAGGATTTAATACTAGGATGACGTCTGAATTGTAAATATACATTTTTATTCCCCAGTCAAAGGAAGCCTGCGGCCACAGACCAATCTGATGGTATCTCCAATATTCGCTGCTGGTTGCCCTTCCTGAAGGGAGGCTTTGTGACCAGGATCACAAAGAGACAGGGAACTGCACTTTAGAGGGACAGCTGAGGGGTCTGGGTATAGTCAGCTGAGAAAAGAGATTGCTCAGAAAAGATGATGACGTGGGAACAAAGGACTAAACATGCTCTGTACGGCTCCACATGTCAGAAGAAACACTGAAGGGCAAAGGTTTCAGGGAGACAGATGTTGACTCAGTAAGAAAAAATGGGACAACACACAGCAATGACTTTGAAAAAACTTAAGAACACTAATCAATGCCATAATTAACTGATTCCAGAGGATTTAGGATGAAACATTATATGTACCTTCTGTATGGACTAGGTAGGGACAGCTAGGGGATACCATAGTGCACAGAGCCCTGGGTTGTGAATCAGGAAGGCTCATCTTCATGGGTTCAAATCCAGCCTCAGATATTTACTAGCTGTGTGATCCTGGGCATTTAACTCCATTTGCCTCAGTTTTTTCATCTATAAAATTATCTGGAGAAGGAAATGGCAAATCACATTGGTGTCTTTGCTAAGAAAACCTGAAAATGAGGTCATTGAGGCACATGACATAAGACATGATTGAACAACAACAAATAGAATGAGACATATATGTTTTGGACATGGTCAGTGTAAGGATTTTTTGGTTACTATTCTACTGATTTTCAATGGAGCAGGTGAGAGGGAGAGAAAATAGATTTTTCTAATTGACAAAAAATTAAATTTCAAAATTATGGAATGGACCATTTCGATAGGCAGTGAGCTCCCCATCACTGGAAGTGTTCAAGTAGAACACCTTTCAGGGTTGCTGTGGAAGGGATTTTATCTTGGATGATCGTTTGGATGAGGTGGTCTCTAGAGTATCTTCCCATTGTATGTTTCTATGTTTCTAATCTTGAAGATAACCCACTGTACTTTCTATTCAATTAAAAATATAATCTGTAATTTTTTTCTTAAGGCATTATTGAAATGTCTCAAATCTAATTATCTTAAATTTATGCTCCCTTGAGTTCCATAAAAAGATGCATATGTCATCCTGTTGCAATGATTTAGTTGTTCTCAAAAGTCCCCTCTTTGAAAATTGTGTAACTTCTAATAGCATGACATTACCAGAGGAAACATCCAGGGCAGCAGGATCAGGGAGGCACAAGGCCCATTTATTTTTCCATGGCAATGTTAACTTCTTCTTCCAATGCCTCAACATGGCTTGGAGGTGACTTTGGGTTCTCAGAAGCTCCACGGGGAGAGCACCAGTCCTGAAAGCTCCTGTCGTGCTGAAAAGACCTGGACGATGGGTTTGGTGGCAAACTGCACGCAGGTGCTCACCAGGTTGGTCCCACGGGGATGGACGTTTCGGCCTCGGACCCAGACAATGAGTTTGGTGGCAAACTGCACGCAGGTGCTCACCAGGTTGGTCCCATGGGGATGGATTTTTCAGCCTCAGATTTTATCAGTCATTAAGTTCTAGATAATTCATGGGATCGTAGATTTTGAGCTAAATAAAGTCTAGAGGTTATTTAGTCCAATACGCTCACTTACAGAGAAGGAAAATGAGGAAAAGAGAAGTGACCTGGGAAGGGTGGTGTAGGCAGGGAGTGATCGAGCAGAAACCCAGGTCCTCATGTTCCAAAGTCCTCACGTTCCAAACCCAGGATCCCTTTGACTCTGCCATAGTACAAGTCATCTGGCCTGTCTCAGGGGAAAGTGAGGAAGGTAGAGTTCCAAAGGCTGCAGTGGGACTCAGGAAGGCTTGAATTTGAAACCTGTCTCAGACCTCACTCACCATGTGACTACAGTAAGGCATTTCACCTCTCCCTATCTCAGTTTCCTCATCTCTAAAACAGGGGTAACAGTAGTATCTCTTTTATAGGGCTGTTAAGATTAAGTGATATTCTATGTGTAAAGTTTTTCACAAGTTTTAAATCACTATAAATGTTGTGTTTGTTATTTGTTATTATGACTAAGGTTGGGCCCTTTGCTACAAGACATGAAAAATATGATGGGCTCCTTATATTAGCTCTGTGACCCTGGGCCAGTCATGTGCTCCTCAGAGCCTCTGTCTCCTCGGTGGGAATAATCGCACCAGCCACGATTCATCTCAGAGGCTTGTGTATGGAAGAAGCACCTCTCAAACCTCCAGATGCCATGAGCGCATCGGCTTCAGCTGGGACGATGCGGGCCTGGGATCACAGTGGGAATCTCCATCTGCTTTGCCACTGACCCTGAGGACTCCTGGCCTTTCCCCTGACTTCCAGCTGAGAGCATCTCCTTCGTTAGAACGGCTTCTCCTGGAGAGCATGCCACACCTCAGTGATCCTTCCATGCACCGAGTCATGGCATAGTGGGTGGAGAGCAGACTTCAGTGGGAAGAAGACTGGGTACCAGCTCTTTTGGCTAACACTGATCATAGGCTTTGGGCCACCTCTTCATGGGTACGAGGGTCTCTCTGAGGTGACTCACCACAGAGCAGGGGCTGGGTCTGCACTGGCCAATGGAGCTTCCCTATAGGAATTCTTCATTCCAATGCAATGTCCAAAAGGGGGAAAGCGGCATTAGAGTGGCTGCTCTGGATGAGGCCTTTGGCACTGTGCAGTCCATATCCCAGCGCTTCTTTTACTGTCAACGGTTCTGGACCTGTCATGTCATGGGTACAGGACACTCCTCGGTATAGAAATATCGTGAATAAAATAATCCCTATTTCCCCCAGGATCAATTCTCTACCGTGATGAATAGCGCCTGCAGTGCATCATCTGCCAAGGATCCACGATTCCACCAGCCCAATATCTGTCTTAGGAGAAGTTCTCTTCAAAGTTCCCTGAGTTTCAGAGAAGTTAAGTGGTTTTTCCATGGCCATTCAGCCAGCAAGTGGCAGTGGTGACCATTCCCAATATGTCATTGCTCCATTAGCCTGACTTTAAGATCCCTGAAGGTTGAAGATACAGTCACAATCCTCCAGAAAAAGCTAAGGGTGAGAAGCTATTCCTTCTGACTCTTGATTCTGACAGAGAAAGAGAAAACTCCCCCAGGTCTGGCAGTCATGCTCGAGGCTACTTGTCACGTGCACTTTTATATTGGACAAGATCCCTATAGAAAGATAGTGACCCTAGGGCCACTTTGCTCACTCCTAAAGGCCCCTCCCAGGCCCCACAATATTAGTCTCCATTTTCTCCCTCTAAATGATGGATCGAAAAGCTCATTGCTTTCCCACTCAGGATTGAAAGGAGAGCCCTCTAACATATATTTAGTGTCTTGGAAAAGAGTATGAATTCTGCAGGGAACACTCCCACTGGAATCGCTAGTAAATGCTTTTTTAAAACAGATTTACGGATGACCTTTATAGATAAACTCATCAATCAAATTTAAATGCTTGACTAAAGCGGTAATGCCACTTATTGGAAACATCTACAGAGAACTGATTTGGTCTCTAGTTCCTAAGAGCATCACAATGCAAGGGAGACCATTAACGAGCACATGGGAATCACAGAGACAAAAGGCGTCCTGATCCAGTCAACACAAAGTGGGAGAAACAAAGAGAACTGAGAAGTGGAATGGAACACGCAGATGGCCCCGGCCATTGCCTTCTATAACTCCCAGATGGTCTTTTCATTTCCAGGCTTCTCTTTCTTTCTTTGGGGGATTTTTTTTTTTGCATTTAGTCAGTTGCAGTTTTTTTTGGCAATTGGGGTTAAATGACTGGCTCAGGGTCACATAGCTAGCTATTGTTAAGTGTCTGAAATTAAATTTGAACTCAGGTCCCCCTGACTCTAGGACCAGTGCTCTAACCACTGTTCCATGTAGCTGCCCAATCATTTGTATTTTTTAAGGAATTGTTTTCTTCAGCCAATTTTTGTCCTTCCTTTTCCATGCCATTGACTCTTTCTTGCATAGCTCTCATTTCTTTCCCCATTTTTCTTCTACTTCTCTTATTTGATTTTTAAATTTCTTTTGGAGCACTTCCAGGAAGATGCTTTGGGCTTGAGACCAATAATGTTCCCCTTTGCAGCTTCAAATGTAGGTATTTTGTCTTCTTCTCAGGTGGTATTTTGATTTTCTCTGTCACCATAGTAGCTTTCTCTGGTCAAGGTCCTCTTCTGTATCTTGCCCATTTCATGGCTTTTAAAGTCGAGTTCTGCTCCTGGGGCACAGGGGGTGCTGTCCTAAGCTTCTTGTGTGGCCTGGAGCTTTGGGGTACTTTGAGCTTTGGCTTTGAGAATAGGGGCCTCTTGTGTTTGGTGAGCAATTGCTCACAGCTCTGGGGGTAACCCAGTCTACCTGTTAGTCCTGCCTATTATTGCCTGGTTTCCAGGGCTGCAATTTGCCTTCTGCCCTGGTCCTGGAGGCTCCCCCACTGCTCTGCTGTTTTACTGTCCTTTTCTGAAGTCCTTCCAAGATGTCTTGAGCTGGAAAATGATTTCATTCTGTCCCTTGGTAGGTTCTGTTGTTTCAGAATCTGTTCGGAGGTTTGATTTCAATTTATTTCTGAGGGAAACTAAGGAGAGCTCAGGTACTTTTCTGACTTCTCTCTGCCATCTTGGCTCCACCTGCTGTATCTAGGCTCTCTTTCTTTAACATGGGTCATCTACTGTGTGTGATTCCTAGTCCACACTGGCTATCACAGCTATCCAGTTTTCCCTTTTACTAAATATTTATCCCATCATTCATCCATCCATCCAGAATTTATGAACCCTTTACTATGTGCTATGTAAGAGGTGGTAGGGGATGGTTGGTTAAGAGCTGGTTGTGGAGTAACAATGACCGAACTCTGCCCCAATACATATAAAAGGTGGTTAATAAGTACGTGTGGGCTGTGGATTTGGAGACTGGATGCCATGGTTTCTCCGTTCCTTGTTTAAGGGTACTGGTATGTACATAAACATATACACATGCTTAGGTTTTATAGGAATCCAGAACCCATGGTGACGGGGGTGGGCATTCAAAGGCTGGGGTTCAAATTGCCCTTTGTCTACTAATTTCCTGTGTGAATAAATACAAGTTACTAACTTTCTTTTGTTCTTAATTTTTTATATCGTTAGTGTCTCCTCTCTGAAATAATCTCCAAATAAGCCCATCTGTATGTTATGTGTATGTGGTTGTTTGCATATTCTCTCCCTCATCAGACTGTGAGTTCTCAAGTTCAGAGACTGTTTTTGCTCTGTTTTTGCTCTCAGTCCTTAGCACAGAGCCACACACTTAGCAAGTCTTTCATAAATATGCCTGTGTGCCTTGGGGGAGGGGAGTAGACTGGACAGCCTTTAAGGTACCTTCTAGTTCTAAATAGAACTAGATATTCATCTCTCCATCTATTCATATCTATCTACATCTCTCTGTGTCAGTTTATCTATATCTATCTATCCACCCATCCATCTATCTCCCTAGCTCCTTGTATCTATCATTCTATGCTCTTTCTTTTTAAGAGTAATCAAAAATCTCTTTTCTGCTGCCCACAATTCACCACCCCAGTCATGACTTATTTTTCCTTCTGTATCAGAGAATACTAAAACATCACATTTGGCAGAATACTTTCAATGCTTGTCTTGTCCAAAAATATTTCTGAACAACAATCTTCTGCCATACATTCAACTATTGGTTATCCAGCCTTTGATGAAGATCTTCCGAGAGAAGGAGGGGGAAACACAGAGACAGAGATGTGCAGAGAAAAAAACCTACTACGAGAGCTGGCTACTCTACTCCTGGACAGCTCTAATTCTTATTAAGGCAATTAAGTGTCAAAATGGATAGAATTTGGGACTGGCAATGAATAAGACCTGAGTTTAAATCCCGACTCAGATATTCTCTAGCTATGTGACTCAGGCAAGCCATAACCTCTTTCTGCCATAGCTTCCTTGTCTGTAAAATGGGTTAATGACAGTGCCTGTTACACAAAGTTTTTGTGAATATTGAATAAGCTCACAAATATAAAATACTTTTCAAATATTAAAGCAATACATAAATACCATCTATTATTATTTTTAACTTTTTTTCCCCAACCTTGAATCGTTCTCTGTAACTGTCTTCATTTTTGGCCCCCATTCCTCTGAATTTCCTTTTTGAGCCCTTTTAAGTAAGTAGCTGCCTGATGGGATCAAAATCATTTGCCAGCAAGAGAATTTAGCAGCAGTTTGTAAGATTTATGTGAGGGAGAAGATGACTGAAAGCTGAATGACCTGGTATAATAAGTCAGTCAGCAAGATTTATTGAGCTCTCTTAGTAGGTATTTTGCTAAGTGCTAGGGATGAAAGTGCAAAGAAAGACAAAAACAAGGGCTAGAAGTGATAGATCTGCCGTCCTTGACAACTGATTGTCTAGAGTAGGGGGAGGTAAATGAAGGGGAGAACAACACCAATGGTTACTTTGAAGTTAACATTATGGAATAGGGATCATGATGTCTGTCCATGGTGATGAAAGAGAGCTGGATTTGGCACCAGGAAACAATTATACAATTAGTGAACAAGCACTTATTAAGAACTTACTATTTATTGGGCAGTGTACTGAGTGCAAGGGATACAAAAAAGGGCAAAAATCATCCCCTGAAAAAGTTTCCACTCCAATGGAGGAAACAGCACATGGAAAATTAGGTACATAAGAAATATATACAGTATAAATGGAAGATGAACTCAGAGGGAAAGACCCTAGCAGCTCAGGATTGGGGAAAAGGAAGACAAAAAAGGCTTCCTGAAGAAAGTTAAAGAAGCCTGAGAAGCTGAGAGATAAGGAGGGAGAACACTGGAGGTAAGAAGTTCAGACAGTGCAAAGGAAAATTTTGGAAATGAAGTATTTATTTGTGGGAGGAGCATGAGCAGGCCAGTGAGGCTGGATCATGGAATGTATGAAGGAGATTAAAATGCAAGGAAACTATAACACAGGAAGGATTCAAGTTGGGAAGAGCTTTAAATGGCCCACAGAGATTGATTATTTTGTCCAGGAGGTGATTGGGAATGCATTGTAAAATGGAGCTGGTTTCATGTTAGCTCTTGTTACTATTTTACTCAATAAAGATTAAGAGTTTTACAACCCTTAAGGTGTTAGATAAACATTGGCTAGAGAGAGTGAGGAGAATGAGTCAGCTTGACTTTCTCTTAAGAAAACCACAGGAATTAGGGGGGCTTCTACTAAAACCCTACTCCAATGTCTCCTTGGCGATAGGGGAACTCTGGGCTGTGAAAGCTGTGCCACCAGAATAATAACATTCACTGACATTTCTGTGAGCTCTAAGATTGCAAATTATTTTCTGTGCATTATGTCATTGCTTTCTCACAATAACCTTTTGAGGGTGGTGCTATTGTTATTTTTGTTTTCCAGATGAGGAAACTGAAGCTTTCAAACAGTAAGTGACTAGCCCAGTGTCCAACAACTAAGAGGTTTTTGAAAGTGGGATTAAAGGAGGTTTTTTGGACTCCTGCTCTTTTATTCTAGACTATCTCTGTGTAGTCTGCCACATCTTAGCAACCTGAAGAGCCTTTGGCAACAGGTTCAGCTCTTGGCCACATCTGTGAATGCTGAGGATTGTCTGAAAGGATTCACCATCAGAAGGAAACATGGCAGCCTAGTTGGGCAAGCCTTGGTATCACAGAACATAGTGTGCTGGCCTCAGAGTCAGGAAAATGAGTTCAAACCCGGTCTCAGCTACTTCCTATTTATTTGCCTCTGGGCAGGTTACTTATCTTGTCTGGCTCGGTTTCCTCAGTTATAAAATTGGGAAAATAACATTTACCTCACAAGGCTGTTGTGAGCATGAAATGAGATAATAATCATAAAATTCTTAGCTTAGTGTCTGCCACATAGTAGGCACTTAATACATGTTTTCCCCCTTTATTTTTACCTCAGTGGCAGGAGACTGGACATGGATGAAATTGCAGATCCTTCCTTCTCTGACTCCATTTATGATTCCCTCTAACTTTCCAAAAAATAAAAAGGCCCATTCTGGGCCAGCATTGCCTATTACTTCTTATCTTTATTAGAATTTAAGTTCCTAAGGTCAGGGACTGCCTTTTTTTTTTTTTTTAATTCTATCTCCAGTTCTTGGCCCATTGTAAGTGCTTTTTGTTCATTCATTCATTCTTTCTTTCAGTGTCTCTTGTTGCTTTTATGAATCTCTTTTCTTTTCTCCTATGCTTGGTGGAGAGAGGAAATCTAGGCACCAGATTCTGTAAAACAGCCAACTGTAGCTAGACAGACAAAGCCAACGTTGAGCCTTTTCTCCTTCAAGACAAAGAAACCCTAAATGTCTTCAATCTTTGCTTTCAGGTTCTATTTTCCATCCTTTAATCATCTTTGTTCTCCCAGAACTCTCTCCAAGTTGCTTACATCCCTCTAGGCCTGATGTGGCTGATCACACAAAACGCTTCTCTGGAAGGCCTAATGGTAGACGTTCTCCCCCTCCCCCAGGGAAGGGCAGGCCACGTGGGGCAGCATGGGAGCCTGGGCTTATTTTGGTGGCTTTGTGATGACTGCTGAGCAGAGTCACGGTGCTCCACGTGACTCCATTTCCCCGAGAAGTCCCTTCTCTCAGCCTTCCTTTGGGCATATTGGCCAAGGTGGGAAATTCTCAGGTGACTGCCAGGAGTTAATGCGGAGAACGCCTAGACTGCATGTCACGGGTTCAAAACCCTGGTGTCTTTGATACTAGAACGGTGATTCCAACCTCCCCAAATCAGAGACCCAGAGCAGGGAAAGACCTTATCCTAACTCTGCATTTCACAGATGGGAGCCTGGGATTTGGGGGAGGGGGTGCTAGTTAATTGGCAAGTATTTGAGAGAGCTAGTAGCCTTTCTAGTGTTTGAGGTCACATGGGGACCTAGGGACCAGGGTACAAGGGTTCAGAGATGGAGAAGGAATCTGCCTCTCTGCCAACCCCTATGATAAGCAGTTCTGGTATTATATACTTTATGTTATATGCTCATATGTTTATATATATATATATATATATATACACACACACATATATATAAAACATTATTAAATGTTAATCGAGTATAATATTATTAAATGTTAATCAAGTCAACACTGACTTGTGCAGACCAGAATTTCCAGGGCCAGAATTATCTGATCCCCTCATAGAATCATCAGTTTAGAGCTAAGGATAATTAGAGGGCATCTTGTCAATCGCTCATTCTTACAGAAGAAGAAATGGAGAAAAAGACAGAAAGTGACTTGGAGAAAGTGACTTTCTACCCTATAGGTAGAAAGTGGCAGGACCACAGTGGTAATCTGAGCTGTTTGGCTCTGATCGGAACCCAGAACTCTTGCTTTAGCTTTGTTGCCAAACCCATTCCAGATAGCCAGGATGTCCAAGGAATGGGGGCGAGATCTGGAGTCAGGAGGACCAGAATGCCAAATCTTGTCTCATAAACTTGCTGGCTGTGTGACCTTGGACAAGTCATTAAGATCTCTCAGAGGGAATAAATAGAGAACAAGAATAGCACTGAGAGTTATTGTGACAATTAAGTGAAATAATATATGTAAAAAGCTCTGCAAACCTCAAAGCAACATATAAATGCCATTATTATTATTAGCTAAATTTTCAGATGATCCAGTATGGATTTCCATGGAAAAAGTAAATTATTTATATTCATTGCCTTGGTTCCTGGTTCTGTGAACAGATGTATTTGGGCTCAGAGCTTTAATTTTCAGCAACATTTAGTTTGTGAACGAATTTCTGAATGGTTTTCATTGCACGGCGAACACTGTCATGCAGAGGATGCACGGGACTCGTGCCTCTCCTCCTACTCAGCTAAATTTGGAGATTTTTCTTGGAGGAATGAAGATTCTTCCCCCTTTGTCTGGGAGGCTGGGAGAGATTTGTAGGCTCTTTTCTTGGCATTTTAGGAATTAATGTTATTCACTCTGAAGAAAACTCCAACAGGGAAGATGAGTATTGGTTATGGGCAGGGGGTGGTATTTAATAATAGTGTCTTCTTCAGAATATGAAATTAATTATTAAATAAGTGAGAGTGAATAGTTGGTCTATGTTTTCATCAAGGAGAAGAAAAAAATGATGAGGAGAGAAGTCAGAGCAGGAGGAAACATTGTGTGATTCAGTCATTCAGCATCAGCCGGAACTGAATTTAAGGGAAAAGGACGGTCCAGGTTTCCCTGAAACAATCTCTCCCTTCTCTCAGGGCAATAGCCTTCCATCCCATCGTATCTTTGGCCCTTCTGATGTGGGTGATATGGACCCCAGATGAAGTAGGTGATGAAAGTTGGGTTCTGCCACATGAAGAATTCCCAGGGGTTGTTCTCTTTGATAAAAGGCAGATGTATCTGAGGGCAGAGGGGGCAGACAAAATGAAGGGATACAATGGACCCAGGAATTGATAGATATGAAATAGAGTTGGGAGAGCATAGAAAGAGGCTTTAATTATTAGTAATGTTCCCTGGTGGAACTTGCCATTTACCAGGAGAAAGGAAACACCTGATGATGTTGGGGCAAGCTCTCAGCTGGTAGGCTAAGTCCTAAAAGGGACCCAGCTCCCCAAAAGAGTTAGCTAGCTATAGGGAAGAGAAGTGGGGCTGGGAAGAAGAGTGGAATTAGGAGAGATACCATGTGGCATGGGGGAAGGGGAAGGGGAAAGACATCAAGAGGCAGAATGCCATGGTGGACTGACCCAAAGGAAGGCAGCAGCCATGGGCTGGCCCATAAGTAGGTTTTATAGGGAAAAGGTTTTATGTCTGACAGGACTTGGCAAGGTAAGACTGCCCAAGACCCCCACAGAGGGTGGGTCTCAGGGGGCTGACAGAACTTGCATTTATGCCTCCCTAGATCTCCCCAGATGGTGGGACGACAGAGATAAACTGATCAGTGCCTTCTCCCTGTCTGCCCCAGGAACTCTCCTTGACTGCCCCAGTAGTCATCTGCTGACTGGCGTCTTGGACAGGGAGAAACTAAAGAACTGATTTCACCCCATGGCTGTGGCTTTCTTTGGGTCAGTCCACCATGGCACTCTGCCTCGTGGTGACTTTCCCTTCCCCCATGCCATGGGGTATCCCCTCTAACTCCACCATGCTTCCAACCTGATGTCTCCTCCTTAAGCTAACTCTTTTGGGGTGCTGGATCCCTTTGGGAAAAAGCCCTTTCTATGCTCTCCCACTCCATTTCACACTTACTGTTCCTGGTGTTTATTATGTCCTTCATTTTGTCTGGATCCCCTTTCCCTAAATAAAACCACCTTTTGCCAAAGAGAATGGCCATGGTGAATTCTTCACGTGACTGAACCCCAACTTTTGGTGACAGCCATTATCTGGGGTCTACACCAGCCACATCGTGTGAGTCCTCCAACAACAGCCAACCTTGAAGACTCATCACTTCCTCAATTGATCTAGATCCCAAAGGCAGCCCAGGCTGTTCTGATGCTTTGGCGTGAAGCTGGATCCAGGCCATTGTCTATCCCAGGCCAGTTGTTCCTGTTGGAAGATGGACATCAGTGATGTTGGATCATAGAAGCTTGGAATTAATGCTCAAAGGGACCTTATCCCTCTTGTTACAGATGTGGAACGGAGGCCCAGAGAGACCCACACTGAGGGAGCTTTTGAGGCAGGCCTTCCTGACTCCCAGGCCAGAATTCTGTCTGCTCTGTCAAGCTGCTCCCCCTTAGACTGACATCTGTTTATGTCTTGCTTGATAATAAAAACCAACAAATCACTGAAGAAAGATCTCTGCCATTGCATCCTAAGCTATTTAAATTATTTTTTTCATATTCAGGAGAGGTGCCTTGATAAAGGAAAACAGGGAACACAAAGCTAAAAACCCCATCCATTTCTCGCTCTGCTCTGGCAGATGCTGCCTGAACACAGGGACGGTATGAGGTCCTCTGCTGGGTCCATTTGTCAGGATGCAAGGGAGAGAGAAAGGCAAAATACTCCAGGAAAGCTGGAGAAAGTCAAGAAGCCTTCTAGCTGAAGAACAAGGTGGGAAGCCCAGGAGCTTGAAGAGGATTTTGAACTTTGGCACGGAAGAGGGACTGCCTTCTCTGGTCTCCATTGGGCCTCCAGTTGGCTGGGAAAGGGCCAGGGAATTAGAATGAAATTGGAAAGGGAGGCCCTGGGCAGGCTGGGGAGCTGTTTAAATACTGGGTGGAGGACTTGGAAGTTCATTCTTGAGGCAATAGGAGCCACTGATGGAATGGAACCTTCTCAAGGGTAAGAAGGGTTTGTCTTTGTGACTCATTGCTTCTTACAGAATTAGGCTCGTATTTAACAATTGCTTAATAATCGATTGCCAGCTGACAGAATTGTCTAGAGGGGATAGGATGGTGACCTCCTTCAAGGAAGAGACCCCGTTCCATTTCCTTTGAATAGCGTAGCAGACCTAGAATAACAACAGACTGAAGATGCTGGGGAAGAAAAGAAGTCTCTACGGAATTTTACAGTCAGAAAAACATATCTTATGCTTCTTCTCCTTGGAACCTTCCATCAATATGAACAGGTGGGTGCTATAGGAACTAACATTCCCATTTTAGAAGTGGGGATGTTGAGGCTTAGAGACATTACGACTTGTATATAATCACGGAGCTGCTGGATCAGAAGTCAGATCTTTCTGGGGCCAGTCCAGGCTGCCCTGCCCCGAGGCCTCTATGGCTGACCTTGGAACCTGGGCCGGTGGGGTCCAGACCAGCCCCAGCTGAGCCCCTGGCCCTTAGCAAGAGTGCTTTTTGTCCTCCCAGTCAGGGCCGGTGTGGAAGAACTGGATGGCCTGAGCCGGCCGAGCTGCCGAAAGCCCCCGGCTGCGAGGGCTTTGAGAATATAAATAAGATTCTTCGGCTGGGGGGCAGGGGGAGGCCCAGGGACTTTCATTCCGGCAGCTGAAAAAAAGAACAAAGCCAAACGAAGACAACCTAGCCGAAATGTGTCTCTCTCGGAGTCGGGCTTCACAGCGGGGCCGGTTTTCTCCCCTCAGTTCTGCTGCTCATTTTTGTACACTCACGCTGTGTTTATTTGACCATGTTTTCAATAGGACTTTCATTTGATGCATTTCCAAAGCCCAGGGGAGCTGCAGGCACTCCCTTTTCATCAGGAAGGCACATTAATTTTTAAAACGTTGTGTCTGATACAATGTAGCTCCTGCAAACGCCGCGCGAGGTTTGCCAGGACGGATCCCAGCGCCGCCAACTCCGCCAACTCCGCCATCCTCTTCCCCCAAATATAAAGAACGAGGAGACATTCTCTGGGCGAGATCCGAGCCACACCCTCCCCGTTACCTGCGTCTTCTCTGGGAGAGGAGAGACAGCCTTCATTGGGTCTGAGCCGCAACATGGGCTTACCCCGAGAGAGATTTTCTCTCCAGCCCAAATTTAGTAAATAGAAACTGTAAA
Source organism: Sarcophilus harrisii (assembly GCF_902635505.1). Taxonomy (NCBI): domain Eukaryota; kingdom Metazoa; phylum Chordata; class Mammalia; order Dasyuromorphia; family Dasyuridae; genus Sarcophilus; species Sarcophilus harrisii. Next base: position 1,137,354 of record NC_045429.1, read on the forward strand.
CCTGCTTTAATTGGCTTATGACAAAGAAATCCTTGCAGAGGAACCATCTGCACGTAGTGTGTGATCTTAATGACGACTTGAAAGAGACCTGTCCGAACAGTTTCAACAAAATGTCAACAATGAAAGCCTGCAGTTTGTCCCTGAAGGGCCGACTGGGCCTGGAATGGGTCTTGTGTTCTGTCACAGCAGTTCAAAGAACCCATGCCTCCCAGTGGCCTGTGGGATGAATCCTCAAACCAAAGCATGAAGGTGGGAAAATTGACATTAGGGCTTATCAGTTTCCAGGGAGGTACCAGTACTGACAGCTAGAAGTCCCCAAACACCTGAGGAAACTGAGGGTGTCCACAGTATGAAGGACATTTGGAGTTGGAGGACTGAGGATCTTATCTCTTCTACCTACCCAGCTCTATTTGATAGATGAGGAAAGTGAAATCTAGATCAGGTAAGTGACTTGCTTAAGACTATTCAGGTAGTAAGTCTTAAAGGTGGCCTTTGAATGGGGGTTCTGTGATCCCAGGGCCAGGGATCCCTGGAAGAGACCCTAAGATGGAGCATAATCCTGCCTCAGGAGGTTCTTGTGCAGGGGAGAACTGATCCTAGAGAGGGCCACTCATGCCTTAGGACCCAAGAAGGAACACGGGTAGCCGTGAGCAAGAAGAAGGAGTTGACTTTCTTGGAAGAAAGTCATCCCCCGGTTGGGGAAACCATTGCTTATCACAACCCAGGTTCAGCTCTGGGTGCCAAGTCCATTGATTTTCTTTCTTGCACAATCTTTAGAAGCCCACATGGAAACACAATCCACGTGGCGAGCTCATCAGTGAAAGAAAAGGACAAACTATCCTTCTGCTATGAACCCCCAAGCTGGTAGGAGAAATCAAGCCCAGCACTCCTGCTCCCCGTGTTTAGGTTTGTATTCCTGGAGCATTCTGTGGAACACGAACCTAAAGTCTGTCAAAGATTAATTGTCTTTTCCCTCCTATCCCCTCTTTTGGCTGTTTTCCATTTTGATGTCAGAGAAGACATTGAAGCTGATTAATGGGAAGTCAGACAATTTAGAGGAGCAGTGCATTCTGCAATTTCAAAGCTTTGTTATTCCCTTTGCAAGGGGAGATTAAAGAACTCAGCTGGGTCTCAAAAAACTACCCATGTACAACGGAATGGAGATTATCGAAGATGCTTGTCTCAATGTCCCCGTACCTTATAAGTACAGCCTCCCATTTATTACTCATTTATGTATGAAATACAGACATCACCAGAGATATGAACACCACATATCAAAATGTGAAACAAGACGCCGCTTCTCATGGCCTCGTTTTCCTGTAAGCCTCTCCATTTTCAAGCTGCACTATAGCTTTCCACATTATTTAATGTCATATTTATGGTGTTTTCTCTGAGTTTTACTAGCAGGCCAATGTGAAGGAGACTCTTGCACCTGTTGAAAAAATAAGTCGGGCACAGTAGTTACCTGGCAGAGGATTTCCTCATCTCATTCCAGCTTCCTCACCATCATGGTTATAAAGTTATTTTAGGAGAAAGATGGAGCCAGTTCAAAAAGATAATGATGAAAGTTAGAAACGGATCATTAAAGAAAAGAATCAAGGGTCTTTTCTTCCCCTTTAAAATTATGCTTGACTTTCTAAGCTCAGAATCTGCAGCAAGGTGGTTGTCTGTGGATTCACGGGATCAGAGAATTCCAGAGGAGCCAGAGGGAAGGTCGTCCTCCCTTTTTATTAGACCATTTAGCAAAGGCCGCTCCTTTCCCCTGTGTGTGGCAGGGCAGTCTCCTATTGGTGCCAGTCAGATTTTGGTCTAAAGCTCTAAGTTTGAGTTCTGAGGCCCGGGGCCTGCAGCCAGAGTACAAATACCGTTGCATAGATGCATGCTTGGAGCGATCCCAGTGGGTTCTGCCCTGAGCCAACGGCCATGGGGGTTTCATGCTTACATGATTATCCAAGGACATCTCTTCCCCTGGTGAGTAGCAATCCCCACGTGGAGCTGATGTTTTCTATGCAGAAGGAACCCTAAAGGAATCCTGACTCTAGGCCATTTGGCCCATAGCTAGAAAGCCTCTGCTTGATGGACTTCCCGAGGCCCAGGTGTGAGTCCTGCCTCTGATCCACAGAAGCTGTGTGACCTGAGACAGATCACTTTACTTCTCAGACCCTGGGAAACTCTACAAGACTGAGGGGCCCACTTGCTTTGGGAGCAGGAATTCTGTCTTAGAGCGCTAGAGCACAGAGTCACAGGTCCCAAGTTTTGGTTTTTCCCAGCATCAAGTCTAAATAAGCCTCCTTGCTGCTTCTACCCATTTGTTGCTCTGACTTCTGCCCTCTGAGGTCAAGGGACATATGGAATTCCTTTTCCATAGAAGCGCCATTGACCTCTTGGCGATCTGATACAGCTGATGGACTCTTTCTCGAACTAACATTTTGACATGCATAAAATGACATCAAGGGGATCACAGCGGGAATCTAATCAGATTGAAATTCAGTTATTTAGATAACGACAAATTAATGTAACATGTTAACATTTAATATATTATAATCACATCAGTTATATTTATAAAACATAATACATTGATAGATGAATTACAACAATAATGCATTTATATTATAAGTATACATGAACACATTTAGATATTTTATAATTAATTATGTTTATACTACAAATACTATACATGATACTATGCATCACAAATATGTATGTATATACATACACACACACGTTTAAACCAAGTTCATAGAACTCAGCTTCAGAACTGTTGGACTAAGTGAATTCCAGGGTTATTTTTACTTCTAGTCTTTTGTTAGCAGGGGCATTTCATTAGGATCCAGTAACATTTTAATATTCAAGACTAGAAAAAGGACAATGAATATCTTCTTTGATTTCACTGTTGTGGGGAAAAACACTAGATTTCTGTTGAAAATCCTCAAATTCTGTGTCAGTGTTTTTATACCATTTTTTGTTCTGTGGGAAGGAACAGAATCCATTTAGGAGAAAGCTGATTGATAAGGTGACCACCATAAATACTGGATGGGAAGTTGTCCCCAAACAGAAGAAATAAAAAGATGGAGAAGTAGTCAGGTGGAGAAAAATTTCTAACTGAGACAGATAAGCTAGTGATGGAGAGACTCACTATAAAACTATAATCTCTGTCATCTGCTTTCTGCCAGGCTTATTGGAGAGGGAAAGGCACATATTCTGTAATCTTCCTCCCTTCTTCCCTCCCTCCTTCTTTCCCTTCTTCCCTCCCTCCTTCCTTCCCTTCTTTCCCTCCCTCCCTCCTTTCCCTCCTTCTCTTCCTTCCTTCCTTCCTTCCTTCCTTCCTTCCTTCCTTCCTTCCTTCCTTCCTTCCTTCCTTCCTTCCTTCCTTCCCTCTCCAAGGACATATATAATTGGAATGGAAAATGTCAGGATCCTATGGCTTTCGCCGTCTGAAGGGTCAGATGTTAGCACCGTGTAGAGACCCTGCTTTATCAACCACGGTGACTTCATCTGCTTTAAAAAGAAATAAGCTGAGAGAAGATTTCCCACGTCCCTGGCTAAGGCGTTTTACCTTGCAGAGATGAGTGATGAGTGGTGAGAGACAAAAGGAACGTTGCCTGGTTTTTATGGCAGTCACATTGTCTCTCGCTTGATGCATTCCTTGTTAAGGCTCCATTTGTGAGCTGTGTGCCTCATGGATGCTTGTAGCACATGAGAAAAGATTATTTTTCACTTTCAAAACAGATCCCTTGGCTTGTTATAATGGTAAAAAGATACCCTCCTTTACTCTTAAAAAGTAGGCAGTGCAACAAATCAGTGGGAGATAGATTTTCTTTAAATGCTTCGGGAAGGTTTTTTCCCCTCCTTTCTCCCTCTTCATTTACTCATCAGTAAAAAAAAAAAAAAAAAAGGCTTCCTTTTGTCTTTACTTCCGAGGGGAAATCCTGAACTACGCAGAGTGCCTTCCGATTTCCCGGCAAGTCCCGACTCCATGGAGGCAAGGGGCCACGTCCTGACAAGAAAGCACACTGGGTTCATGGGCCTTCCCAGTTGGTGAGGGGTCTGCTTGAATGTTCCCTCTTCTCTTCCAGATGTATTTGATGAAAGCTGGACCCTAGCTGGAGGTCTGCTAGAGGAGGCAGCATGTCACAGTGGAGAGAGCTCCAGCTTCAGAGTGAGGAAGATCTGGGTTCCAGTCCTATTTCCACCACCTACCAACATACAGACGTATATGGACCGGCTGGGCGGTGCCCCTGTATGTAGAGCTCTGGCCCTGTCGTCAGGAAGAACAATTCGATAAAGCCTCAGACAATGACTGGCTGTGTGATCCTGGGTTAATCTTTGCTTACTGTGGTAAATGGGGATAATAATAGCACCCACACCTTGAAGATGTCAGGATAAACTGAGACATTTGTAAAATTCTATTTAAATGCTCGTTATTATTACTTTTTACCCCACTGGCTCTCACAAGCTCTTTATGCTTTAGTGTATATTTTGTGAATCAGGTAGAGATCTGTGTTGCTAGAAAGACTTTCCTCAGTGAGCATTTCCTGCATCAATTAGTCTGCTTACCTGCTTGAATCATTTTCAATGACACTTGAAATAGCCTAGGACCACCTTGCTATGAAATATACTTGCTGCCATGGAGTTGACCGAGACCATTTGGCTTCCCTAGCTTCGGTATTCCCTCAAATTTATAATAATATCCAAATATTTATTTCATAGGAGTGTTGTGATCCTCAAATGAGATTGAACAATCAATCAACAAACTTTTTAAAGCACCTACTATGTGCCAGGCAGTGTGCTAAGCGCTGAGGCTACAAAAAAGAGGCAAAAGACAGTCTCTTACAATCTGCCAAGGGAGACAAATGTGCAAACAATGAGTGTGGAGCAAGCTTTATCTAAGTAAATATATAAGTAAATAAAAGATAATGAACAGAGGGAAGGCAGAAGAATTAAGAGGGGTTAGGGAAGGCTTTGGGCGGTGGTAGGCTTTAGGAGAGGAAGCCAGGGCAGTCAGGAGTCGGAGTGGAGGAGGGAGAGCCAGGAGGTCAGTGACACGGGACTGAAGAGAACATGGCAGGGAGAGAAGTGTCCCTGTAGACTTGTAAGCCTGTAGAGATGGCAATGCTTGGTCTGAGACAATGGGAATAATACTGAGCCAGGATTCCAGTTCTCCTTCTTTGGTTTACTACTCTGTGACTCATTTTCCTCATCTGTAATTGGAGCAGATGGACTCTGAGGACCCTCAGAGCACTAAATCTGACCCTAAAAACCTTAGGCCAAGATAAAGTATAATGATGTAAGGTCTGACACTGGCTAAGACAGAAAATCAACCTCCCCAGTACAGAATGGAGTTGGCGTGTCTAGCCCACAGTTTGTCTGAAAAAGATCCAGGGGCTCTAGCGGAACATGAAGTGGTGGCTAAGGAAACGGCTGCCTTGAAAGGGTGCAGTTTCTGAGTTCCAGAAGGGATGGTCCCTCAGGACTTAGCCCTGCTCTGAATGGACTGGGTTTGGGTTCGAATGACTGACTGGAGGAAGGACATGGGGAAGCTGGGTTGTGAGCGGAGGCAGAGTGGGGCAGAGAGCTCCTGGGGAAATGATAAGATTTGATTATAGTTTATTTATATTAGGTGTTGGGCACTCAGCAGACATAGGGCGCCGTAGCACATAGCGAGCTGGGCTTGGAGAAAGGAAGACTCATCTCTCTGGGTTCAAATTAGTAGCTGGGAGATTCTGGGCAAGTCACTTCCCCCTGTGTGCCTCAGTTTCCTCATCTGTAAAATGAGCTGGAACAGGAAAGGGCCAGTCGTTCCAGTATCTGCCAAGAAAACCCCACATGGGGTCATGGAGAGTGACCTGACTGAAATGATTCAACAAGCACTTGATGATGCTCTCGAGGATTATTTAAAAGGGAGATGATCAGCATACAGGAAAACCTGTTCCAATCCTTTAAATTACAGCAGTAGAGAGGGTGCTCAAAGGTCAGATGAAGGGCTCCTGGGTGATTGGCTTAGCTGCAGCCCAGGTTTCGCCTAAAAATAAATGTCTGTCCTTGAGCTCTTGGGAGTTCTCCAGGCATGTGAGCCAGTTACCCACGGCCACCAGGATACTTTGTCAGGCTGCCCCTCAGGGGGTAATTTCACAGCTGCATAAACCTATACAGCTAAAATCAGAAGACCCAGTGAAATGATTCATGAATTGGCAATAATCGATTTAAGGGAAAAACCTGCCAGATCCTGCCTCCCCCTGAATGAGACTAACTTGGAATCAGAATCCTGAGAAGCCCTCCCAAGAACTTGAATGTGGAAGCCCTGTTGCCCTTAGGCTAGCACATGCTCCTCCCTATTAGCATCTTAGAACTTCTTGTGGCTGGGGATGAAGACTTCCTGGGTCATTCTGGGCTTCCTTGAGCTTTATTTCTTGGACTCAATGGGAATCTGCATCCCACTACACTTCCTAACTACTGCAGTAATCCCAGCACCTTCCTCTGCTGATTTCCTATTGTTATTTGAAAGGAAAGAGGACAAGTAATGACTAATAATAATAAAACATAAATTGCAGCAGACAGTTCAAAGGAATTTTAATTAGGACAAGTGGTCTCAGTTAGGATTTCTCTGTCTTCTCTTCACTGAGCTGTCTCCAACTGTATTTGTCATTTCCAAAGACTTCCAGTTCCAATAGAAGAGATAACTCTTCTACCCTTCCTTCCTTCCTTCCTTCCTTCCTTCCTTCCTTCCTTCCTTCCTTCCTTCCTTCCTTCCTTCCTTCCTTCCTTCCTTTCTCCCTCCTTCCTTCCCTCTATCCCTCCTTCCCTTCCTTTGTACTTTCCTTTCTTCCTTCATTCCCTTATTTTCTCCTTTTCTTTTTCTCTTTTTATTTTTGTCTACTTCATATTCTCCTTTCAAAATACTATACAGAAGTCAAATGATGAAATTGGCCAATAAAGGATCTTGTGTGCACTTGTTCTATAAGGGGATGTGTGTGTCCACGATCGATCTTCCAACTCCATTAAGTCTCCACCCATAGGAGAACTGCAAAAGGTGATTCTTTAAATTCTTTGTGCTCACAAAGGGCTTAGACCACAGCCATGTCTTACCAGCCTGTGACAGGGGAAGATTTACATTCTGGCTTTATCAGAAGTCTCAACAAAGGAGCTTAAGGCTATCCTGAAGGCAAGTAAGATGGTTGAGATTTACATTAGTGTACAGTAGCATGATTTCAGTAAATACTGCGTAACGTAATTTCAAGCCACCATGATAAAGATGTTTCAGAAAATACAGATAAAAAAATAGATCCTAAGATTGAAATGTCAAATTTTCCCCCAACATCAAAGAAACAAAATTTTTTTCCACATGAAAATTTTGAAAGAACAACTTCAGATTCTCTAGCACAAAGAAAGTAGATTTTTTAAAATTTTGGGCTGGGTAGAAGGGAGTGCAATGTGTGGGGCAATGGGAAGTCCACAGTGGGTCCTTCTGCTCAGGAGCTGAATGTTTGGACACAGAGGAAACCTGAGTGCTGACTTCCATCACAGTTCAACTTTTGGCATATGCCTTGCTCACTTTGGATTTCACCTTCCTCATCTATACATGAAGGAGAAGACATCTTGGGGCAGCCTCCGAGGCCCCTCCCCGATCCAGGTCTATGGCCACCTTCTAGGCTGGCACCACATTCTGACCTCTATGTTGATGAACCTGTAATGCAGCTCAGTTTTTCAGGCAGCCTCCCTTTCATCTCATCTGGGAGGCAGGCATATGAACCTGATCTTCTCCATTTTTCAGATGAGGAAACTGAGGTCCAGAGAAGTGAGACGATCTGGACTGATTCTTAGGCAGGAGAAGAACAAGATGAGGAGAAATGTTCTGAAGGGGACTCAGTTTTGCCACCTACAAAGGAGGAGGTTGGCTTCAATGGCCTCCAAAGACTTCATGGGTTTTAAAGATAATGTTTTTGAAAGGTAAAAAAAAGTGATAGCTGTATTTGAATATGATCGGTTTCTTTTCTAATCCTATACTTTATATTTTATGCATTTTAAAACCTTATTCTGAAGCATTCATAGATTTAACCAAACTGCCAGATCCACGACCCACAAAAATCCCCAACTCTTGCTCTGTTTGTATAAAGCCAGCTTCACTCAAATGTCCCAGGAAGCCAGCATTTGAGGCTAAGATCACCCTGTCTCCAGGGTCTTAGTGAAGTTTTTTGTGGAATTACAGATTTAGAGCCAGAAAAGACCATCGAGGTCCTCCAAACCAATCCCTTGATTTTATAGATGAGGAAACAGGTCCAAGAAATTAAAGAAGAGACCTAGGAGTTCACTGAGTCCCAGCCCCTTGACTTGGTAGATGAGGAAACTGAGGTCAAGAAGAGTGAATGTGGCACAATTTTTAGTGCTTAGTAAATACTTACTGAATTTGTTATTTGAACCCGAGACTTCCTGATGCGTCCAGCTGCTTCTCCCAGAGCCAGAAAGGGCTCTTGGTAATGAGAAAAATGAATTCCGTGAGGGTCACAGGTCTGGGAATTGGAAGGGAACTGAGGGAGGACTTGGTCCTTGGGAGGCCCAAGGGAGGGCGACTGCCCGGTGTCCCAGAGCCCGAGATGGGCTGGGGACCTTCCCCGCTCCAGATGTTCCAGCACACGGCTTCCTGCGAGTCCTCAGACAGCCAGTGCATTAACAGCATCATTTGGGGCGGCATTAATCTTCTGTTCTCGACTAGAAAAAGACTTTGAAGAATACTGATCAGATCAGGAAGTTCAAAAGTTCAAATATGATCGGAGCTGCGCTCTGGCAGCGAAGCTTCCTTCGCCCTTTCCAGTGCATATCAAAGACACCTGCACCCCATTTCCCCCCTAGAGGAAATGAGACCTGCAAAGTGCCGCCTGGCGCATTAGCATGAGAATCTCTAATGAGATCCCTTCTTTCTGGAGAAGCTGGAAGGGGCCACTTCTAATGGGCTTTTAACTCAGCACTCTGATGGCTGAAGAAGAAGCAATTTGGCAGGAGATTTTTTGTTCAGATCAGCTTTGAATTTTTTTCCACAGATAATGACTTAAATATATCTTGCCATTGTTCTTTTTAAAAAGAGAGAAGGACAGGATAAATTAGGCATTTCCTCGCTTTCATAGAAATAAAAAAAAGTTTAAGGAGAACTTTTAATTTTAGTGGTTATCATTCAGGCAGGCTTCTCTCTTTGATTTGGAAATTAGCTGTCTAGGCGGTGCTCTAGAAAAAAGGATCTGGGAGTTTGATGGACTGTAAGTCCAAAATGGGTCGGCAGAGCGGACCCAGCAGCCAAAGCCCCAGTCGGACGAAAGACCCTCTTATTGCCCTACACTGCAGCACTAATAACGATCTTAATTTCACTCATAATATCCGCCATTCATAAGCACAGTGTAGATATACACACGGATCACAGCTGGGTATGTATATCCACACATGGATCTATTTCCCTCGCCAAATGTTCTGATGGGTGAGTTCATGTGACAGTTCTCCAGGGTTCAGTACATGAGGAGAAGGATTTGGAGGGGCATTTATCTTTTTTTCCTCAACTACTGAAGCAGGTGTGTATGTATGTGAGTGTGTGTATGTCTTGTGTATGTGTGTGTGCCTGCATATGAATGTGTTGTGTGTGTGTATGGATGTGTTGTGTTGTGTGTGTGCATGGATGTGGTGTGTGTGTGTATGTGTGTGTGTGTGTGTGTGTGTGTGATATGCTGCTACTTGACTTCACCTTCCTTGATCTCATTAAGCTAAGCACAGTAGCCAGGAGAGAGAGGATCATCTCTCTTTCCTTCCTAAATTGTGGCATCGAAAATGAGGTTCAATATTCCCTGCTCTGCGCCCTTCGCAGACCATATGGGGAATATTGAACCCCATTTTCGATGCCACAATTTAGGAAGGAAATTCCTAAACCAGAATCCGCCCCGAAGAGGAGAGAGCTGGGACCGCCGAGGACGCACCCTCCAAGGGATGCCAGGGAAGGGCTCTTGCAGCGAGGGAACTTGGGGCGGAGACCTGCAGGAAGCCGGGGACTCGGGGAGGGAGAAGCTGGGACAGCCACTGAAAATGGAGTCAAGGGATTCCGCGTCTTGTGTGAAAAACAGCTGTCACTAGGTGGTAGAGGGCAGGAAAGGAGGAAGGCAGAGGAAGAGGGGGCTGCTTAGGAAGAGATTTTAAAGTCAAACGAGGGTTTTCTGTTCAGTGTGGACAGGCAGCCCCTGGAACTTATTGATGCGAGTCACATGGTCAGAGCTGGGCTTTCAAGAGATCCCACGAGGGCTGAGAAAGTTCTGGAGGATTGTCACGTTCCGGTCGGTCTTTGCTTTAGAGCATATGGAAGGTGTTTTAACAAATGCTCGCTGGCTGGGTCAGTGTATAAAGGGGGCACTGGTTCCCTTCAATCAGTGTGGCCACAGAAGGCCAAGGGCAGCTATCTACCAGAGGTGATGAGCCGTGGCTGTGCTAAGGAGGTACGGAGATCGTCCGCGGCCCTTTAATCCCAGACTGCAGCATGATGACATGTGTGCGTAGGCATGGATGTATGCATGCATGTATGTATGATGTTTCCCCAGGTTTCTGAGGTCACTGATATAGGAAACTCATGAACGCAGAGCTCTGTGCGTGTGCACGTATTTTAAGTAGCTGATCGTCTTAGAGAATTATTGCTGGAGGAACTGAGGATTGATTAGCCCCGAGTCACATGGTCAGGGTTTGTCAGAGCTGAGACTGGAGCCCAAGGGCGAAGCTTGTGTTCTGCCCACTGCACTACACTGCCTCTAGTCAAATAAGCAAAAGGAAAGGTACATGAATGAATGAATGTGCTTTATAGAGACTTTGTGATAGTCCAGATAAGTCTTTAAGACCATTCCTCGCAGAGCTGCTGTTCATCTGCATCAGGAAGAGTTTCCTCCTTCCAAGTTCCCAATCCCAGCGAAATCACAGGTCCAGCTGAAAGCAGTTTTGCTGCCATTTGTAACTTCTGTGCAAGCCCAGAGGCCTGACTTTGGTGGGATCTGTAGTAGGAATCTACAGGATCGTAGATTTCAGAACCAGAAAGTATCTTAGAGTTTTTTTAGTCCCACTCTCCCATTTTACAGATGAAGAGATGGAGTCCTCACAGTTCATCCGGATGATTAAGTATCAGAAAGTAGGTCTCCTGACTTCTAATTCAGAGCTTTCATCAGCAGCTGCCAAAATGCTTTACACAATCTTCTTAGCATTATCATTTTAAGTCTTTACACAATCTTGTTATTATTAAAATTTTAAATCTCTTTTTTTGAATTCAGACTCTTCTCCAATAACATATAAACTTCTTGAGGGCTGACGAGACTGTGAAATTTTTTTGGATCCCTGATGCCTAGCACCAGTTCTGGCATACAATAGGTACTTAATAAGGACCACAGCTTCAAAGACCAAGGACTGGAGGAAGGGACCTCAGAAGCCAGTGACTCCAAGGTCTTCATTGGACAGATGGGAGACACAGATGACTTCCCTGGGCTCACATGGTTGGTCACTGTGATACTTGGTGAATGAGGGATCTGGACCCTAACTGGAGCACCAACATGTTACTTGGGGTCCCACCATTCACTGAGAGTTTACTTTGCTCTATGTGCATTTTCTTTGACCAGTAAATGGCTTCTTGAGGGCAGAGGCAGTTTTGTGTTTGTCCTTAAATCCCCAGGACCTGGTATGAAGTTGACAAAGAGCATAAGCTTAATCGAATTTGTTGCATGAATGAATAAATGAATTAATGAATAAGACAAGAACTGCTTGGACTCAGAGAGCCTCCTTGTGGGACTGTGAACTCATCACTTCTTGGTGTTTGTTTCTTCATGTTTTAAACATGTGTTAAAAGGAGTTCAGGGGTCGATCCCGTGATCTCTGAGGTCTAGAATACTGTGAAATGTTCTGTTCCATCACCAGGTCTTGGTCTGGCTTTTTGTTTGTTTGTTTGTTTTCTTTGTACCAAGAAAAAGATGGAGCAAGTAGGAGGCTGTCATTTTTCACTAAGAATATTTTACTGTTGGAATGAAATGAGTGTAATCCAGTGTGGAGCTCAAGGGAGGAGTCGAGGCTTCACGGAACGCAGACGCACCATATTGCCTCCATAACTAAATCGAGTTTGCAATCGCAAGCCACAATTCATCTATCAGAGTTGATGATAACATCTCCCAATGTCTCCTCTTGCATTGAGTTGAATCATAGCTCCCGTGTATATAGACACTTAAAAGTTTAAAAGGCTCTTAACTTACAAGAATCCTTTCTGGTGGTTGGTACAAATGCTACTATCCCCTTTCCACAGGACAATATGCTTTAGCTATGTGAGATGACATATCCAAGATGACATAGTAAAGATCCTTGGCCCTGATCCAGCATTGCCCCATAGGATGCTGCCTTTCTAAAATATGTCTGTGGTCATTCCTGGGTTGGAAAGGAAGCCCCATAGAAAAAAGTTGGGGATTATTTCAAATTTTGTGGTATTCTTTTTTTTTTGCATATGCAAATATGGCCTCCAGACCTTCTGAGAAACACAGAATTTTTTTCTCATGTTATTTTCATATATGCTACCCTATGCCACATCTCTATATTGGAACTGGGGGGAGGCAGGGGGCAGCAGAGAAAGCTGACAATGAGGATGTGGGGCCATACATGCAGAAGAAGAAGATGCAATTCCTTTGTAGAAAGCAAACCTCCCCATCCTGACACCTGTCACTGGACAAGAACTGGATGTTGGCAGTTGATGGGATTTGTATCCCCTTAACATTCCTCCCTTTTGTTTCTGGTTATTTGTCAATTTTATTCAATCAGAGAAGCATTTATTAAAGTTGATGTCATGTGCCAGGCGGTGTACTTGTCAATGGTGATGTAAAAGTAAATGAGACCAGTCCCGTCTTCAAAGAGCCTGTGCCCTATTAAGCAAACAAGAGGACACTCAGGGATTTTCTGTTTTCCAACAGCACTAAAGGGATACTTAGTACACTGTCTACCTTCTAAAATCTGCTGAAAACAAAAGAAATTTCCTGATCTCATTTGGGCCTCATGACAATCCAGTGAAGCAACCAAATTGAGTGACTTCCCCAGTCTTTCTGACTCCACATCAAGGGGTCTGTCTACCATGGACCACCTCCTCTAAGATCTTATTTTATTGGATCCTTATATGATAATTCTGTGAAATAAGAGTTGTAATTATTAATATGTCCATTTGCAGATGATATAACAAAGACTTAGAGAATTAACATGACATGTCCCTGATTTCATGAATCGAAAGTCTTAAAAAGCCAGGGCAGTGAAATGATAAATCCAGTCTTCTATCCACTGCATCATGCTGAAGTTGATATTAAATCTCTCCAGGTAATTATTGCAACTATTCTATTTACTTGACCTCTAATAATATAAAGCGAGATGTTTTCTCATTCAGCACTTTGGAGGAAGCTTATAAAATATTTATTTAAGAAAAATTGAAGCTACCCTGACATCTAATGATATTAATAATGTGCTGTCCTACAGGGACAATCACATTATTTGCTGAAGTATGATGTTCAGAGCAAATATTAATCAATAAAAGTAAAGAATGTTAAAAATTCATTATGTGAATTAATAGTAAATTCAATTATTCTTAATCAGCCAATTTTCTTAATTATAAAATGTATCCTTTAGCATCAAAATACATCTAAAATTTGAATTTATTATTCTGAAAATACTTTACATGCCCTGTCTTATTTGATCTTCATAACAATTCTTTGAGATGGGTCCTGTAAGCATTATCATTTCCATTTTGCAGGTGATAAAACTGAGTCTCAGAAAAGTCACAGGCCTTGGTCAAATAGACAATTTGTAACTGGTGAAGTCAAGACTTGAAATCTAGAGCTTTCAATTCCAATAACCCAATGCTCTTTCCACAACAGCATGCTGCTGATATAAAAAAATCATACTTTCTAAGTTTCAACATGAGAGATTAAAATTTTTAATTCCATGCCTTTTTAAACAGTTCAATTCACCTTTGAAAATTACCTGGTTTCCAATATGTCAGTTTTATTGTCTACTTTCCACATGTTTTCTTAACACCATGACTTTACCACCCATCAGGGAATTGTAAAATCATAAAAATAAACTAAAATGGCAAAGTACAGTACTGATTGAACACTTCCCATATTCCCAACCAAACAACTTTAAAATAATGCCCCAAATTGAATTCTAGCAGAGCCAACAGAAAGTCAGTGAGACATTTTTCCAAGATAATTTAGAAAGTTAGCAGGAGGGGTCTGTGACAGAGTGGGAGCTACAGTGTCAACATCAGTGGAGTCTTGGAGTTGGCTTTGAAGTTGGTAGGCACAGCAGTAGTATTGGGATCTCTTAGTCCAGAGACAGTAAGAAAGCCAGACAATTCGTCAGAGAAAGATTACAAGGGATGTTTTACTATAACTGGGTGAAGGATCTCATGGTAACATCCATCTGCAGTTTTGGGGTAAAAAGAGGCACTAGTACTTGAAAGAGAGCAGAGGCCCAGGTGACAGTTCCAAAGTGGAGAAGAATGCCTGTGACAGCTCACAAGGGAATAGAGGTCATGGTCCAAGAAGTCTAATGATTATAGCTGCAAAAGAATGAGGCCCTTTCCTGCTTAAAGACCAAAACACAGGTGAAAAGAACAGTGACCACACCTCTCCTTGAGTCACATCATCTTGAAAGCAATGAAAACTCATATATTCCCAGAACTAGCTCTGAAAATAGTAGCATGAAAATCCTGAAGCTGGGACAGTGCTCCTTTAACTCTGGGAAAGGACCCAAGTTTAACAAAAAGGGGAAAACCAAAAGATAGGTTTAAAAATGAGCAAATAAGGATAAAACAATATCCTGATCACAAAAAGTTACAATGGAGGGAAGATCAAGACATAAATTCAGAAGAGGGCATCAGTGTAAACAAGGATAAAAGCAAAGCCTCAAAGAAAAAGAAGACAATTGGACACAAACCCAACAAAAGTTCCTGGAAGAGTGCAAAAAGATTTTAAAAATTAAGTAAGAGAGGTAGAGGAAAAATTGGAAAAAGAAATGAAAACAATACAAGGAAGTTGTATAAAGAATCAACAGCTTGGTAAAAGAGTCTCAAAAAATACTGAAGAAAATAAACCTTAAGCTACAGAACTGGGCAAATGGTATAAAAATGGGAAAAGTGACTGAATAGAAGATTTTTTTTTTAAAAAAAGAAGAATAGAACAAATTGGAAAACAGGTACAAAAGATCACAGAAGAAAATAATTTTTAAAAATTAGAATTTGGCAAGTGGAAGCTAATGGCTCCATGAGACATCAAGAAACAACAAAACAAAATTAAAAGATTGAAAAAATAGAAAAAATGTGAAATATCTGAACAGAAAAATAGATCAAGGAGAGATAATTTAAGAATCATTGGTCTATCTGAAGCAATTATAAAAAAAGAATCTCAACATTATATTTGAAGGAATTATCAAAGAAAACTACTCTAATATCCTAGGATTGAATGATAAATAGAGATGGAAGTTAATGGCATAAATAGAATTTTTGAAAAGCTAGATATGATAGACTTCTGCAAAAAAAATAGAAATAAAAAGGAATGTACCTTTTTCTCAGCTATACATGGCATGTTTACAAGAACTGACCGTGTACTAGGTCACAAAAACCTCATGAACCAGTGCAGAAAAGCATTAATATCTCTTTCAGATTATAATGCAATAAAATACATTTAACAAAAGCCATGCAAACATAGATTTAAAAAGACTGGAAACTAAATAATCTAATCCTAAAGAATACAAACAATCAATAATTTCATTAAGAAGAATGACCACAATGAGGTAATATACCAAAATTTGTATGATACAACCAAAGCCAAACTTAGGGGAAAATTTATATTTCAAAATGCTTATATCAATAAAATCAAGATAGGGCAGATTAATGAATTGGACATGCAATTAAAGAAACTAGGGGAAAAAAACAAATATAAAGTCTCCCATAAATGCCAAAATGCAAAACTTGAAGATCAAAGGCAAGATTAATGAAATTTCAAGTTTAAAAATATTGAATTCACAAAGAAAGCTAGGAGCTGGTTTTATAAAAAAAAAAATAGATAAACCATTGATTAACTTGATTAAAAAAAGAAAGAAAATAAAGTTACCATTTTTTCAAATTTTTAAATTTCAAATTCAATTTTTAAAAATGAAAAGAGTGAATTTCATAAAGATGAAATTAAAGTGAATATTAGGAATTATCTAACCCTAACCCTAAATTCGCGCCTCCCGCCTCCCGACTCCCGACTCTAACCCTAAACTTAGGGGAAAATTTATATTTCAAAATGCTTATATCAATAAAATCAAGATAGGGCAGATTAATGAATTGGACATGCAATTAAAGAAACTAGGGGAAAAAAAACAAATATAAAGTCTCCCATAAATGCCAAAATGCAAAACTTGAAGATCAAAGGCAAGATTAATGAAATTTCAAGTTTAAAAATATTGAATTCACAAAGAAAGCTAGGAGCTGGTTTTATAAAAAAAATAGATAAACCATTGATTAACTTGATTAAAAAAAGAAAGAAAATAAAATTACCATTTTTTTCAAATTTTTAAATTTCAAATTCAATTTTTAAAAATGAAAAGAGTGAATTTCATAAAGATGAAATTAAAGTGAATATTAGGAATTATTTTGTCCAATTATATTTGGCAATGTAAGATATTGATATTTATGAAAATATGAATTTCCTAAATTAATATAAGAGGAAATAGAATACTATAACATATTATAGAATGCTATCACACTATACTATAAATATCTGTATCTTATTTTTTCTCAGCAATATTTTATTTTTCCAAACACATGTAAAGATAGCTTTCAAAATTCATTTTTATAGGATTTTGTGTTCCAGTTTTTCTTTCTCTTCCTTTTTCCTTGCCTCTCCAAAACAGTAAGTAATCTGTTATAGTTCATACATGTTTATCCTTTTAAACATATTTCCATATTTGTCACGTTCAAGAAAAATCAGATCAAAAGGGGAAAAAAAGAGCAATCAAAAAAGGTGAAAATATTGTGCTTTGATTCACATTCAGTTTTCATAGTTTTCTCTCTAGATGTGGATAGCATTTTCTACTCCAAGTCTATTGGAATTGTCTTGAATTACTGAGAAGAGATAAATCTATCATAGTTTGATCATCCCACAATCTTAATGTTACTATGTAGAATGTTCTCTTGATTCTGCTTTTCATTCAGCATTAGTTCATATAAGTCTTTCCAGGCTTTTCTGAAATCAGCCTGCTCATCATTTCTCATGGAACAATAATATTTTTTCTGTTGTAATTTATTCAGCCATTAATCAATTGATGGGCAGTTACTCAATTTTCAATTCCTTGACACTTCAAAAAGAGCTGCCACAAACATTTTTATACACGTGGGTCCTTTTTCCTCTTTTATGATCTCTTTAGGATAAAGATTCAGTAGTGATACTGCTGGATCAAAGAGTATGCACAATTTTATAGCCCTTTGGGCATAGTTCCAAATTCCTCTCCAGAATGATTGGATTATTCCACAATTCCACCAACAATGCATTAGAAACAGCCCTTTATTAGAAAAAGAAATTGAAATACCCATAAATGAGTCCACTAAGAAAAAAATCCCAATACCAAATGGATTCAGAAATAAACACTACCATACATTTAAAGAACACTTATTACAATACTACATAATTTATTTTGAAAAACAAAGAAAATTTCCTATCAAATTCCTTTTATGACGCAAATATGGCGCTGATACCTAAACCAGGAAGAACAAAAATATAGAATGAAGATCATAGACCGATTTCCCCAAAGAAGATTGATGTAAACATTTTAAATAAAATACTACTAAGAGCATAGCAATATACCATAAAGATAATTCACTTATAACCAAATAAAATTTATGTCAGGAATCCAGGATTGGTTCAATATTAAGAAAACCATCAGTATAACTGAACATAGCAATAACAAGAACAACAAACAAACCAACTAAAACAAAATGTATGTAATTATCTCAATAGATGCAGGAAAAGCTTTTGATGAATGCAAAGAATTCATTTTTATTGAAACATTAGAAAACATAAGAATGAATGGATCTTTCCTTAAAACGACAGGGATTATATGTCTAAACCATCAGCAAGCATTATCTATAATGAGAATAATCAAGAAACCTTCCTAATAAGATCATGGGTGTATCATGATGCCTATTATCATTACTATTATTTAATATTGTACTAGAAGTGATTGCTTTACCTGTAACAATAGGAGAAGAAGAATTGAAAGAATTAGAAGAGGCAATAAGGAATTAAACTATCATTCTTTACAGATGATATGATAGTGTATTTAGAAAATCCTAGAGAATCAACTAAAAAAAATCTAATTTAAATAATTAACAACTCTAGTGAAGTTGCAAGATATAAAACAAACCCACACATATCATCATTTTAATAAATTTACTAACAAAGTTCAACAGGAAGGCATAAATAGAGAAACTGCATTTAAAATAACTGCAGACAACATAAAATGTTTGGAAGTATACTTGCCAAGATAACTTCAGTAACAATATGAACACAGTTACAAAATGCTTTTCAAATAAAGACAGAACAACTGGAGAGATATTAATCGCCCATATATAGGCACAGTCAATATAATAAAATGACTATTCTATATAAATTAATTTACTTATTCAGTGCCATACCAATAAAACCACCAAAATGTTTTATCGAGCTAAAAAAATACTAACAAAATTCATCTGGAAGAATAAAAGGTCAAAAATATCAAGGGAATTAATGAAAAAAGTGAAGCAGGTTAGTCTAACAGTACCAGATTTCAAACTATGATAAAGTGTCAAATCTAAGAAATGGATCATAGAGTGTATAATAAAATTGGAATAATTACACAATATGCAATAGTAAATAACCATAGTGAGCTAGTCTTTGTTAAACCCAAAGATTCAAACTTTTGGAACAAGAACTAACCATCTGAAAAAAAATATTGCTGGGGAAAATGGAAAAATCTGGCAGAAGCTAGGTACAGACCAACAACTCGCATCGTATAACAAGATAAAGTCAAAATGAGTACATAATTTAGACATAAGGAATTACATCATAAGAAAATTAGGGGAGGATGAAATATTTTACTTGTCAGAATTATGAAAAAAGGATGAATTTATGACCAAACAGAAGGTAGAAAGCTTTTTGGGATATAAAATGTATAATTTTGATGACATTAAAAGGTTTGGCACAAAAGACAACACAGTTAAGTTTGGAAGGAAAACAAGAAAGTGAGGAGAATTTTTAGATCAATTTTTTTCTGAGAAAGGACATATTTCTCAGATATGATCTGAGTCATATTTATAAGAATATGAGTCATGTTCTAACTGATAAATGGTCAAAGGATATAAATAAGAACATTTCAGAAGAAATCAAAGCTACTTAGTCATATAAAATGCTTTAAATAATTATTGATTATAGAAAGACAAATTAAAACTACTTTGAGGAACTACCTCACATCTATCAGGTTGGATAACATGACAAAAATGGAAAATGACAAATATTGGGGAATATAAATAATTGGGGACACTAATGCACTATTGGTACAGTTGTGAAATGATCCGACCATTCTGGAGAACAATTTTGGACTATGCCCAAAAGGCTGTAAAACTGTGCTTACCTTTTCACTTAGTAATACCATTCCTTGGGTTGTTTCCCAGAGAAATAAAAGAAAAATAGAAAAAGACCCATAGGTACAAAAAATTTATAGCAGATATTTTTGGGGTGCCAAGGAATTAGAAACTGAGGCAATGTCCATCAATTAGGGAATGATTGGACAAGTGTAGCATGTGATTATGATGGAATATTATTGTGCTATGACAAGCAGGATGATTTCAGAAAATCACGTAAAGCCTTACATCATCCGAGGCAAAGTGAAGTGAGCAGAATTAGGAGGACATTGTACAATGTGACAGCAATAGTGTATGATGAAGAACTGTGCCTGAATTTGTTTTCTGACCAATAGAATGATCCAAGAGAATTTTGAAGGACAATGATGAAAAATGCCATTCACCTCCAGAGACAGAACTGATGGAATCTGAATGCAGAGTAAAGCACATTTTTTTCCTCATGTTTTCTTCTCTCCTCCCCTGCTTTTTTCTTTTCTTTTCTTTATTTCTCTTCTTTCCTCTTTGTCTTTTTTCTTTCTCTCTTTCTTTCTTTCTTTTTCTTTCTCTCTCTCTCCCTCCCTCCTCTCTCCCTGTGTTCCTTCCTTCCTTCCTTCCTTCCTTCCTTCTTTCCTTCCTTCCTTTTTCTTTCTTTTTGTCTTCTTTCCTTCCTTATGCAAAAGAAAATATGATAGCATGATTTCACCAAGGATAATTGATATCACATTTCCTGCCTTCTCAATGGGTGGGTGAGAGAAAGGAAGAAGACAGAGGAATATAAACTCAAATTTTTTTAAAAAAAGAATGTCAAAATAAATAATAAATTTGAGAAAAAATGCTAATATTTGCAATAATCTTGATAAACTAATCCTATGAGGGAAGGAGGATATTTAAATTCAAGACTAAAAAAGGAGGTGAAGTGGAAGAAGGAAAAGGTGAAGGAAAAAAGATGAAGGAGAAGGAATAGAAGGAGAAGAATAAGAAGGAGGAGAAGTAAAAGAAGGAGAAAGATTAGGGGGAGGAGGAGGAGAGTATCATAGTGTGGTAAACTGAGGGCTAGCCTTTGAATTAAGAAATCTACTTCCACTTCTGACATATACTGACTATGAGTGATTCTCTTGCCCTCTCAATGCCTCTAGATATCTTGCTATCACTTACAAAGTAGTTGTTATTTTGCGTTGGTGAAGGCAGTTTTCATATTGGGAGCCAATGAAACAATAGATTGAGAAAAAAAAAAACTTCTAATTTGAAATCTATAGCATTCCTAATTAATGAATCGAAAGCAAATTTCCATATGACAATTTTGGTTCATAACAATGCTCTCACCTTGGATTATTTTATTATGAAAATAACAGATGATTTAAATCATTCCAATTTCCAAAGAGTTTAAGATTAACTGCTGGAATATTATAGCAGTGGAAAATGGGAACAAATGGTTTAGGGATGAGTGGAGACAGTGTTAGGCTCTCTATCCCCCTCCTCCCTCTCCCTCTTTCTGTCTCTCTCCCCTCTTTTCTCCCCCACTCCCTCTCCCTCCTCTCTCTCTCTCTCTCTCTCTCTCTCTCTCTCTCTCTCTGTCTCTGTCTCTCTGTCTCTCTCTGCCTCTGCATCCACCACTCAATGACAGTGATAAACTGCTGGCCCCTT
The DNA here is from genome assembly GCF_902635505.1 of Sarcophilus harrisii. Taxonomy (NCBI): domain Eukaryota; kingdom Metazoa; phylum Chordata; class Mammalia; order Dasyuromorphia; family Dasyuridae; genus Sarcophilus; species Sarcophilus harrisii. The sequence goes on from NC_045429.1 coordinate 1,158,664, forward strand.
ATGGGATGCAGAAGCATTTGGCAGAATCCACCCATCTGGCACAGTCTGCCTAGAAAGTTCATGATCTTGAGTCCCCACAATGAGCTCCCATTTCAACCGGTCTCATTGCCCCCACTTAGCTGATCTTGACCATGACTGCCCTAGTGAAAGTCCCTCAGTATGGCTCTCTACAAGCTTCCACCGGAGGAACAGGGAAGGCTGTGTATAGTCTAATGGCCAACAAGAGAGTTGGGGGCAAGAGAAGGTCAAATATGGAGACCAGCTATACACACAACTCCAAAGTTGGGAAGATCTGGTGCAACTTCAAAAAGTTATAATGATTCACTGTTTCTATTTCAGCTTCTCTGCAGGTCAAAGGAGGGAACATTGGGGATTTGATAATGTCTTAGCAAAGAAGTGATAAAGCAAAATGACAGTTTTCTCTACAGAAGTTCTCTCTACCTCTTTTACTCTACTTTAAGGATACAGGAAAGTTCCATTAGTTATTATGTAAAATACAAAACAAAAATCATGTGAATGACATTGGGATGTCACTTGCCACTTACTTGAACAGCAAAAACAATAATAATGCTCTAATACTCTGATCTTATCAATGGCTATATTCCATTCAATAATTCAACCAATACAGACATTTTAGGAACCCTAATTATATTTCAGGTCATGTTAGGAACTGGGGAAAGAAATATCATCAGACAATCTCTATCTTCAGGGAACTTATATTCAAGTAGGGGTATATAACAAATAACAGGGATTGTTGGTGAGGGAAGGGAGCTTTTGTTTAGGCAGTTATAGGGATTATGAATGGAGTCGTTCAGAAGTAGAAGTAGTACATAGAAATATGTAAAGTTCTTTAGCGCAGTCCTAGGTACATCATGTAGACATGTAGTGGCTGGAAGGCAAGAAAAACCTTCTCCCCTGCAGATCCTCTCTTTAGGAGATTCCCAATCTCAGCCCTCTCTTCATTTACCACTTGGTTTAAACTCATCACCAGAACACCTCCCATAGTGGAGATTACTTCAGCTTTAGTGCTCTCAGTCTCTTCAGTTGCTTCTTACCCTCTGAGTGGAGGGCCCCTCTTGTGTGTTCCTTTATAGGGAACGCAAAATTTCAGCCTTCTCCTCATTTGCTCCCAGTTACTCTGCTTGGTTTTGAGTCCGCCTTCTTCATCGTGCCCCATGCTGGGTACCTTGTCGCAGCCCTCCCCTTCCTTTCCCACTTTTCAGCTCTCCTTTGTGTACTGTTTTTCCTCCTTACAGTGGAAGCTCTTTGAGGGCAGGGATTGTCTTTCTGCTTTTAAAATTTGCGTTGCCAATGTTTAGCACAGGAACAGGCACACAGAAGGTTCTTGATAAATGTCCATTATATCACAATATGTGCTTGCTCCCTTTCTCTTCCTTAGATTGTCCTGTGCTTTCTGGTAGCACTGATATTGATTTGGTTGTTTCCTGAGCTAAAGGTGTCTGGAAGTGATAGTTTACATGAGATGACTGGCTGTTAGTGCCGGCGAGGTCTTGTTGTTCTGGGGACTCATTGGCTGGGTTGAAGCTTCACTCAGAATACAGCTCATCTATGCCTGTCTATTCCATCTGACTCTTATTCAAGTTTTTCTGTGTGTTTGTGTTTGCCTCCAGCGGCCCACCTTTCAATCCCCCATGTTCTAACCAAATACACCATCCCTTCCCACTCTGCCCTTTGGGATGCTTTTCCATGGGCCACAGACTTGGCTTCATCCCCGATCTTTTCCTCTCCCACCCTTTTTAGCTTCTAGCTGTTATAGAAACATGTGGATACAACCTCTCTGGCTTTTCAATTGTGGTTACGTCTTCACTCATTATTCTCTGCTCAATGATCCACGTTGGGGAGCTGGAACATTCCTTGCCTTCTATTGTCACTTTTAATTTCTCTCCCTATCACCATCACCAAGTAGCCCCTCTTCCTTTGAAGTTCAAGCTGTGCATCTCTGCCAATTGAAATCCTGGTAGCTGTTGCCTACATCCTTCCAGGTCACTACCTTCCTTCTTTATGTTTTCAGTCCATGGCTCACAATTTTTCTCCTCCTCAGATTCTGCCCTCATACCAGGGCAGCTTCAAGAGACGTAATTCTTCTCTCTCAAACAGCCTAGTGCCTTCCTATACCTTCCTCCCTGACACACTCTTTCATCCAATGTCACTTGCCTTGTAGCTTTTCCATAAGTTAGGCACTTCATGTCTTGGCTCTCGGCATTTTCCCTGGTTGTCTCCTTCTATCCCCAATGCCCAGAATGTTCTCCATTCTCATCTCTGCCCACTGGCTTCCCCGGAGTTCCAAACTAAGATCTCATCTTCTGTAGGAAGCCTTTCTCTACTCATCCTAGTTCTTTCCCTTATTTGTTTCCTCTTTATTCTGTATACAGCTGGTTTGTACATATTTGTCCATTGCTGTCTCCCCCATGAGACTGTGAGCACTTTGTGAGCAGGGACTGACTTTTACTTTGTAACCCTAAAAAAGGATTACCACCTGGTAAGTGGGAGGTATTTTAAAGATGCTTGTGTCCTTCTTTCTTGCAATTGCAAAGCTAGTGTGACATCAGTGTCACACAACCAAATTAAGGTGAACACGATGAAGTAATACTCCACCAGTTCACAAATCTGTGATAAGCACTCTCTCTGCCTCCATGGATCACAGCCTATTCTTGCCTTGTCTGACTATCTGCATGTGGTGTTTTGGACAAAATTTATTGTCTTGTGATCAGTAGTTCGGAGATGAGATTTTCTGAAGTTAACTGACCTGATCCTTTTGTAGAGACACCGATCCCATCCTAGGTTTGACCACAATATTTTCACAGTTGGCTAATATAAGCCACAGCTTGTGCTTCATTGGCAGAGTCTTGGATTAACCAGTTACCTCCATGCTACAAGATGCAGGACATCCAGGGACGACTGGATGCTAATAACCAAAGTCTTGCTTTGGGTTTCAACAAATATTTCTTAAATACCCATGAGGCAGGGTGACGGTGGATAGAAACCCAGCTTCAGAGCCAGGCACACATGGACTCAGTTTCTGACTCTCTGTCACATTGGGCAAGTTACTTAATCTTTCATTGTGCTGGACAGATCTCTAAGATTACATTGGGCAAGTTACTTAATCTTTTATTGTGTTGGATAGATCTCTAAGATTACAAGTTGCAGAAGTGTCAACATAGATAGATAGAATTTGATCAAGAATCTAGAATAAGTCTTGTTTCCTCTCTTGAATAATTTGAGAATCAGAGCCATGTAATTAGCGTAACTGGATTTGGAAGTTGGAAGCTAGGGATTTAAATCTTTATATGTCCCAATCAACATTTATTGGCTGGGTGATCCTAAGCCTCAGTTTCCATATCTGTAAAATGAGGGAATTGAACTCAGTCACCTCTTAGGTCCTTTGTAGCATTTATGTCTCAATCAGAGACAGCATAACATGGATTGGGAGTTGGGCTTCACTCAGGTAGGCCTGAGTTACCAACCTAAACTTTAACAATCACTAGTAATTTGACTAGGGGCAGGTTATTTAATAGACAACTCACTCAAACGAGGAGATCCCCATAGAGTGTTCTCCATGCAAAGGGACCAAAGTTTCTTTGCACTCTTGGCCAGCACAGGAGGAGGGAAATGCCGCAGCTCTTGAGGTATAATTATGAGAACTTTATAATGAAGGAACAACAGAGAAGTTGAAACTATATAAAAACTAATAACTTCCACTCTTAAAAAAGATCTATGCAAGATGTAGGGAGTGGAGGAGGGACATGAAGAGATGTAAGATTAAAAAAGGTAAGTACAAATGGAGAAAGAGAAAGCCAGTTATAAGAATAAATAAATGAGGCCAAATGAAGATGAAAGATAATACAAGTACCTAAGAAAGCTCTCCAAACAAAAGCAGTAGAGAGAAGGCTCGCTAATTAGGGAGACAGAGGGCTAAACAATTATTCAAAACCAGATGTGCTGTGAAATTTTAGATTAGGAAGGATACTAACATCAAACAAGCCTGCAACATAAATGGACAGCCAATTATTTCTGGACATGGTGAATGCCACAATGATCATCCAGGCAGCAAAGGCTGATTGGAGGCCGCAGATTCACACAAAGACCATCCAACGGTCCAAGCAGAGGATCATGGACAATGACAGCTTCTGGCAGGGAGAGGCCAGCCAGCCAGGCAGGAGGGACTTCCTTCCCCCAAAGAATTACTAAGGAGTTTGGGGAAATTTAACTAAAGAGAATAAAGGGGTTGTTGGGGATGAAATGTGGGGGAAATGAGGAAAAGCAATGGGGGAGGAGTGAGAAGAAAGGCAAAAGCAACTGCCCTGAAGTATGTGAAAGGTACAAATAAGGATAGAATAGAAGAGATGAGGTTTTGTTTTATTTTGTTTTTTAGCTAGGACAAGAACTTATGTCAACTTTGAACAAAGGGAATGAGATTGAGAAATTAAAGATATCTGCCCTAATTATGATAACTATGGAAATTCAAAATCATTGCATCAAAGTTGATCAGGACCTGAAGGTCATCTAGTTGTAGGCTATTGGGATCCCAGATTGAGAACTGAAAAGAATCCAGTAGACCACTGAGTCCTGCCCTTTCATTTTACATATGAAAAACTGAGTCCTAAAGATTGTGACTTGGCCCAAATTGTAGAGCCAAGAAGGATCTCTGATGTGACTTGAACCAGTGTCATTTTGGTTCCAAGTCTCTTTCCTAGCCATCCCTGAACACTGCTTCTCTCTAAACCTTTTCTTAATGAGGAACTAAAGGGCAGAGATGCCAAATGGCTTACCCAAAAGCACACTGATAGCAAGGAACAGGATTTGAATTCGGGTTTTCTCTCTCCAGATTCAACATTCTCCCCAAAATGCTCCTTTTTGTATTCCCTAAAGGGGGTACAGAGTCAGGAGATGTGGGTTCAGACTGTCTTAGTCACTTAATTACTTAGTGGACTTGAGCAAATTACTTAATTGCCCAGAGATTCAGTTTCCTAAACTGTAAAATGGGGACAAGAAAATACAACACAGGATTATCGTGAACAAAGTTAATCTTCAGTGCACACTTGGGGTGTGAATTATGATGGCTACTTATTTCAGACACTCAGAACTACAAGAGGAAATATTCTTGAAAAACCAGCTGATGGTAACATCCATCCATGGACAAGAGTCTGGCTTAGAGGAACATGGGAACTTTGTTGTGTGTCCAGGTTCCATTGGAGTGTTCTTGTTATCCTGCTTGGTGAAACACGTTGCTAGTTATTAATTAGGCAAGGTGAGCTGGTCCTCCCCAGTTGCCTTAATGTACCATTACCCCTCTCCTCTTCCAGCCTGCTCCAAATGATTTTTCTGGCAATCTGCCCATGACTAAGTTACTTAGCTAAGGTATCTAAGAAGGGAACTCTTGGGCAAATTCCATCTAAGAACGCACCCTGGCACCTTTGAAACTTTTAATCTTAGGGATTGGTCTGGCTTCTGAAAGAGTCAAAAATTTACCTGTGGTCACACAGTTAACAATGTGACCACGCTAACCAATGGCTTCCATGCCAAAGAAGTCACAGACACATAGGATCACACAATCAGAAATGGAAGGAAACAAAGAAGCTGCCCAGTCCAATAAATGATTATTCATTGACTAGCTCCTGGGTAACCTGGAAGCTTCTCCCCACATCACCTGAGAAGTGGTCAAACATTTCCATGGAGACTCCCCTGGAGGGGGGCACCCTCACCTTCCCATGGGGGCCATTTCCACCTGGGGGTAGTGTTAAGTTTTAGTGTTGTTTCTCTGACAACTTTCAAGTTGTTTTCATTTCTTCCTTCAATCTACAAGAGTTTTCTGAGGACCTACTGTGTGTCAGACACTGCTTGCTGTTCCTACCTCTGCTCTCTAGAGTCATCTCAGCCCTCTTCTAATACAGCAGCCCTTTAGACGCTTCAGAAATAAACGCCCATTGTAATCCCTTAAACACGTATTTTCTCTGGACAAACTCTGCCCAGTTCCTTCAACCCGTTGAGATGGGCATAGTGCCAAAGCCCGTCACCAGCCTGCTCACTCTTGTTTGGAGGCATCATAGTAGGGTGCTGGAATTCCAGCACCTGATTTCTCTTCATTTCACTTGCTGTGGACTCCAGTGAGTCACCTATACTCATGGGACCTCAGGTTCTTTCTGTTCACTGTCAAATGAAGGGGGTGTCTAAATTGTCTCTCAATTTCTTCCTAACTCAACAACTTTGATCCTATGATCTCTACAGCATGTCCATGTAGTGACAGTGTTTTGGATGTGATTCAACAAGGGTAGCATATAGAGGGAGATTTTTCTGGTCCTGAATATTGTGCTTTAAAAAAAATCTTATTCAAAACTTTGTGATTCTTTTAAAATATAAAGTTATCATGTAATTCCTTTCCCCCTTTTCCCCCATAACTCCAGAGATGACTACCATTAGACATAAATATGTCTACAAAATACATGTATGTTTGTATGTATACACACACAAATCATTCTACATGTACTTCTATTTATCAGTTCTTCCTCTGGATGTCGATAGCATCTTCCTTCATATGGCCTTTGGAGATCCATAATAAATTATTCACTCAAAATTGTTCTTTAAACAATATTGCTGTTACTGTATATGCTATTTTTTGGTTCTGATCATTGTCTTCTTCATTATTTTATGTAAACTTATCTATGTTTTTCTAAAATCATCAGATTCATCATTTATTATAGTACAGTAATGTTCCATCATCATCATATATCACAACTTCTTCAGCCAGTCTTCAATTGATAGGCACACTGCCCCCTCCCCAATTTCTAGTTTTTTTTGCCACATGAAAGAGAGCTGCTCTACATATTTTAAAACATATAGAGTCTTTTCCTTTTCCCCTAATCATCTTGGGAAACAAAGCTAGACCAAATAATGCTGGGTTAAAGGGTATACACAGCTTAATAACTCCTTGGGCATAATTTCAGATTGTTGTCCAAAATATTGGTCAGTTCATAGTTCTACCAACTGTGAATTAATGTCCACTTTTCCCACATCCTCTCCAACATTTGTTGCTTTCCCCTTTAATCACTTTAGCCAAACTCATAGATGTAAAATGATATCTCAGAGTAATTTGGATCTCTCTAATTGATAATTATTTAAAGCATTTTAATGTGACAATTATTTTGATTTCTTTATTGGAAAACTATCTGTCATATCTTTTGGCAATTTTCAATTGGAGGAGCACTCATTCTTATGGATTTGACAAAGTTCTTTATATATTTGAGATGAGACCTTTATCTGAGAATCTGTCTATAAAATCCCCACCCCAATTTTCTGCTTTCCTCCTGATCTTGATTATATTTTTTATTTGTACAAAAACTATTATACCTCTTGATAAATTTTCTCCTACTCCCAGGCCACTAGAACTTGAGCTCCTTGAAAGCTGGGCCTTTCTTCCTTCTCTATTAGATGGTACAGAAGCTAGACTAGAGAAATGAACTTGGAACTAAGGAAAATTTTCATCCTGCTTTATAGATTTACTAGCTATGTCCCCCTAGGTAAGATATTTAACCTTACTTTTCTCATCTGCAAAATCAGTATATAACCTACATCACAGAATTGTTTGAGAGTCAAATGAATTGACATTAAGTCATTTTGCAGATCTCAAAGCTCTTTTTAATTGGTACTTATTATTACATGGCATTTTAGCTATATAATTATTGTTATTATCATTATTATTAGCATGTCCAGTCTGTGGCATATTGCTTGGCACATAGTAATTATTTTATAAAGACTTTTTCATTTATTTATTTTTTTAACATACCCCAAGATGACATTAGTATTTTTGTTGGTTACTGTAAAATTATTCCATTGTAAACAATGATATTGTGGATTTTCTGCATCCCAGGGATCTTACTTGATCTTCTATATATTTTCTGGGGAGTTGCTCAGGCTCTAATCCTCTCACCACTGCTCCTTCCTTTCAATGAGCTTTGCTTCCTCTGATTCTGCTCCTAGGCTGCAGAGCACAGCTGACAGAAGGGAGAGAATCTTAGAACCCTGCCAAGCTGGCCCTTTCCACATTCATGCTTTCAATATGCTGCCATGCATTATTTTTATTCATCATTTATTTATTTTCCAAGGCATTTCCTAGTTCAGACATTCCAGTTCTTCTGCAATATCTTCAATTCCCTAAGTCCATTCCCTTCTCTTATTTTTGACAGATAATTAAAAAAAAACTGCTATTATAAGTTTGTATAGCTGTCTTTTTTTTATATCATTTTAGTCTTCCACAGTGTTCTTTCCCCTATCTTCCTCTCCCAGAGAGACATCAAAAAGACAAATTGTGTTTTTAAAGACAAAAGAAAAAAAGAGGAAAAAACAACACAATTGATCTACATTGAAAAAGTCCAAAATTGTGTGCCATCAGCTCTGTGTACCTCCCAACTGCAGAAAAGGGTGGAGCAGGCATGTCTTCTATTATCTCTTTTTTCGAGCCATGTTTATTCTTCATAATTTTGACATATTCACATTTGACTCTGTGTGTGTGTGTGTGTGTGTGTGTGTGTATGTGTGTGGTGTAGTTGGGGTTTTTCTACATAGTAGAAGTCATACTATTTTCTTGGCTCTCAACTTCATTCTACACCAGTTCATGTAGATCCTCCATGCTTCTCTGTATTAATCACACATATTATAGTGCCATAATATTTCTTTACATTTATGTACCACATTTTGTTGAGCTATTCTCCAATTGATGGGTGTCTACTTTGTTGCTAGTTCTTTATTATCACTAAAAGTGCTGCTATAATATTTTGGTGCACATGGGGACTTTCTTATTATCAAGAATCTTCTTGGAATAAAAGATTAGAAATGGAACTTCTGGGTCAAAGGCTTTGGGGATTATTATTATTATTATTTATATAATTCCAAAAATGGTTGCACCAATTTACAGTTCCACTAACAATGCATCAGTATGCTTATATTTTTACAAATCCTTCAACAATGATTGTTGTCACTTTTGATCATCTTTGTCAATTTGCAGGGTATGAAGTAAAATTGTTATTATGAGTGTTTTGGATATTCTTTCATGTTCATACAACTTCTATCTGTCATGTACTTATTGTTTGCAATTTTTCTTTTGAGATGGAATGGGTTCTTTTTAAAATTTTGTATCAGCCTCCTTGATATCTATCTCTGCACTGCATATAGCCTAAGTAAACAAGGATTATTCATTTTATTTTATTTTTTAAAATTTTATTTATTTAATATTTTCCTGTTACATTCAAAACAATTTTTAAAACATTTATTTTTAAGATTTTGGGGTTCTAGGTTTCCTCCCTTATTCCCACCCACAATTAAGAAACCACATGTAAAGTTATGAAAAGCATTTCTATAACAGTCAAATTGTGAAGGAAAACATAGATCTCTCATCCTAACAAAAATAAAAATCCTCAAGAAAAATTAAGTTAAAAATAAAGAGAGAAGAGAGAGAGAGTAATAGAGAATGTTTTGATCTATATATAGATTTGATCAACTCCTTCTCTGGATATGGATAGGATTTTTTTTTTTATTACAAGTCTTTCAGAGTAGTTGTGGATGAATGTACTACTGAGAATAACAAAGTCATTTACAGCTGATCATCCCTGAACATTATTTTTACTTCGTATACTATATATTTCACTTTGTTCATGGAGGACTTTCCAGATTTTTTTTCCCTAAGAGCATTCTGTTCATCATTTTTTTCCAGAGAATAATAATATTCAAAGAAACTTGCTTCAAATTTTTTACAATTATTATTGCTAACTGCATTTCTCCCTATTTATTCTCTTTCTCCTTTCACCTTTTCCATCCTCAAAAGTGTTTTGCTATTGACCACTCCCTCCTCCAATATGCCCTCTCTTTTATCACCCTCCCCCACTTTCATATCCTATTCCTCTGCTCTTTTCCTGCAGGGTAGGATAGATTTCCAAACCCTTGTGAGTTTGGAATTTTTAAAATTTAATTTAATTTAATTTAATGGAATAATTTTAATATGTTATTTCCTATTTGAGCCAATTATGATGAGAGTAAAGTTCACTCACTCATTCTCTCCTCTTGCTCTTCCCCTCCATTGTAAAAACTTTTTCTTGCCTCTTTTTTATGGCAGATAATTTGCACCATTCGACTTCTCCCCCTTTCCTCTCCTCCAGTACATTCCTTTCTTACCCTCTTAGTTTCAACACTTAAAAAAGGATATTATCCCTTCATATTCAACTTACACTTATGCCCTCTAACTACATATACTCCTAATGACCATAATAATGAAAACATTCTTTTTTTAAAGCTTTTAATTTTCAAAACATATGGATGGATAATTTTTCAACATTGATCTTTGCATAGCCTTGTATTTCAGATTTTTCTCTCCTTCCTCTAACCACCTCCCCTAGATTGCAAGCAATTCAATATATGTTAAATATGTTAAATCCAATATGTGTAAACATTTATACAATTCTCTTGTTACACAAGAAAGATCAGGTCAAAAAGGAAAGAAAATGAATAAGAAAACAAAATGCAAGAGAACAGCATCAAAAAGAGTGAGAATGTTATGTTGTGATCTACATTCAGAACCCACAGTCCTCTCTTTGGGTGTAGATGGCTCTCTTCATCACAAGGTCATTGGAACTGTCCTCAATCATCTTAATGAGAACATTCTAATGAGTTCCAAGTATCATCCTCCCATGTAGTGATCTAAATAGATAAGCTTTATTAGGTCTCTCATATCACTTTCCTGATTACCTCCTTATGCTTTTCCTATATTTGAAAATCAAATTTTCTATTCAGTTCTGGTATTTTCTCATGAATGCTTAAAAATCCTATTTCATTGAACGAAAAGCTTTTCCTATGAAAGAATTATGCTCAGTTTTGCTGGGTAGGTGATTCTTGGTTGTAATCCTAGTTCCATTGTTCTCCAGAATATCATATTCCAAACCCTCTGGTCTTTTAACATAGAAGCTGCTAAATCTTGTGTTATCCTGATTGCAGTATTTTCTCCTTGAACTGTGAGCTCTACAATTTGGTTGTAACATTCTTGGAAGTTTTTATTTTGGGATCTCTTTCAGAAAGCGATCAGTGGATTCTTTCAATTTCTATTTTACCCTTTGTTTCTAGAATATCAGGACAGTTTTCCTTGATAATTTCTTGGAAGATGATGTCCAAGCTCTTTGTTTGATCATGACTTTCAGGTAGACCAATGATTTTAAAAATTATTTCTCCTGGACCTATTTTCCAGGTCAGTTATTTTTCCAATGAGGTATTTCACATTTTTCCTATCTTTTCATTTTTTGGTTTTGCTTTATTGTATTTTGATTTCTCATAAAGTCATTAGCTTCCATTTGCTCAATTTTATTTTTTTTAATGAATTATTTTCCTCAGTAAGCTTTTGTACTTCCTTTCCTAAATAACCAATTTTACTTTTTAAGGTATTTTTCTCCTCACTAGCTTTTTGTATTTCCTTTTGCACCTTTCTCAATTCTTTCCCTACTTTTTCCTTTATCTCTTACTTTATTTTCACAGTCTCTTTTGAGCTCTTCCATGGCCTGAGCACAATTCTTAATTTTTTTTGGTGGCTTTGGATGCAGGAGCTTTGACTTTGTTATCATCTTTTGAGTATGTGTTTTGATCCTCCTTGTCACCATAATAACTTTCAATGGTCAAAAACTTGTTTGATTTTCTAGAACCTATTACTCTTGTTAAAATAGAGCTCTGTTTTCAGGGTGGAGGGTGCATTGTCCCAGACTTTAGGGGTTTTGTGCAGCTGCTTTCATAAATCCTCCTGGAAATCTGACCACAAACACTCTTTTCTGCCCTGGAGCTGTTAGGTATGTCCTCACCTCACTGTAGCAGTAAGATCTAGGGTGCTGACCAGGCTTTATTTGCACACCAGTCTCTCACACTGTTGCCACAGACCCTCTCCCCGTTCAGAAGATGATCCAGAAGTCCCACCTCACTGATGCGGGGGTCTGGGATACAGCTGGGGTCAGCCTGCTCTGGGATTGCATGCTGAGGTCATGCACTGGGGTCCTGCTGGGGTTCCACAGAACTTTTCTTCTGACCTTGCAGTTCTTGTTTGGTGTCTCTGGGCTGAGAGGTCTAGAAGCCAGCAGTACTGCTGTTGATTCAGATGTCAGGCTGGGCGGACTGAGTCCAGGGCTGAGTCTGTCCTGCCCTAGTGCCCTTTTCTGCTGAGCTTCTCTGTTGCCTTAGGATGGAAAATGTTCTACTCCATCTTTTTGGATGTTCTGATGCTTTGAAAATTTTTGAGACATTATTATTATTGTTTTATTTTTTATTATAGCTTTTTATTTACAAGTTTTATGCATGGGTAATTTTACAGCATTGACAATTGCCAAACCTTTTGTTCCAATTTTTCCCCTCCTTCCCTCCACCCTCTCTCCCCGATGGCAGGTTGACCAATATATGTTAAATATGTTAAAGTATAAATTAAACACAATATAAGTACACATGTCCAAACAGTTATTTTGCTGTATAAAAAGAGTCGGATTTTAAAATAGTGTAGAATTAGCCCGTAAAGGAAATAAAAAATGCAGGCAGACAAAAATAGAGGGATTGGGAATTCTATGTAGTGGTTCATCGTCATCTCCTAGAGTTCTTTCGCTGGATGTAACTGGTTCAATTCATTACTGCTCTATTGGAACTGATTTGGTTCATCTCATTGCTGGAGATGGCCACGCCCATCAGAATTGATCATCATATAATATATAATGATCTCCTGGTCTCATTTCACTCAGCATCAGTTCGTGTAAGTCTCTCCAGGCCTTTCTGAAATTCTCCTGCTGGTCATTTCTTACAGAACAATAATATTCCATAATATTCATATACCACAATTCACCCAACCATTCTCCAATTGATGGGCATTCACTCAGTCCCAGTTTCTGGACACTACATAGAGGACTGCCACAAACATTTGTGCACATGCAGGTCCCTTTCCCTTCTTTAAGATTTCTTTGGGACATAAGCCCAGTAGAGACACTGCTGGATCAAAGGATATGCACAGTTTGATAACTTTTTGGGAATAATTCCAAATTGTTGGAGACATTATTTAAAGGAATTTGGAGCAGTTTGGAGCTAGGAGAGGTTGGCCAAGTATCTGCTTTTACTCTGCCATCTTGGCTCCACCTCCCTGAATTATTCATTTTATTAATGAATTTTGAGAACTGGCTATCCTGAAAGGAAATTCTTAGACTCTTGCTTTTAAAGGAAAGCAGGGGGTGGGAAGTATCTCTGGAAGAAACTTGAAATGAGGATATCTGTCAGTGTGGAAGAAGGGTCAGACTAGGGTCTGAGGAAAGGGACAGTGGGATGAAGAGCAGCAAAGAAGAGTCCTTAGAAGATAGGGATCCAGGAGAAGTCTTCAGTAGACAATCTCAAGTGATCACAGAAAAAGGAGCTATACCAGTAGAGCTCTTGAGAACATTTATGCTCAAAGCCTTCAAGGCAATTCCAAAACTGAGGGTTGAGTATTTACTATTTGGAATCTATATGGTGATCAGCTAGATTAGCCTCCTGAATTCAAGGTGTCCTAAATATACAATGGAGATCAAGTCAATAACAAAAAGAAAATTTATCCTGAAGGAGACTCATAATCACAGCCTGGCTTCTTGTGGTTCTTCATGGAGTTTTTCAGTGGCTTCCTGCTGAGACCTGCTTCTGTTATTTAGCCTTCTAGGCCAAAGAAACCCTTGTGTATGAATCCAGAGTGCTTTTATGTTGTATTCCAAGTTCAACCACCAGGAACATAGGTTTTTGAATCAAGCTGACATGTAGTCCCCTCCCCAGGTATCATTCACAGAAGCTCTAGAACTGAGGCTAGTGGCCACATTCTAAGATTTCTGTAGTTGTTTTGCCCAGCTGAAGAGTGGGAGTGAGAACAGACCTTTGCCTATGGGCAGCCCTCCCTTCTCTAGCCTTCAGCCTCCCTTCCATCTAGTCCACATAATCTGTAGGAGTGTTGGTTTCCACGAATAAGACTTGTTAGAGTAAGAGGCAGATTTCATGTCCATGCATCGAGAACTAGCAATCAGAGCTCTCTAAAACTGTTGAAGGCAGACTCGAAAGAGAGGGGCTCTGTCTCCCTGGAAGTCTTCAGAAAAAAAACCAAACAGACCAAAACCTGAATCTGGCCCGGTTGGGGTCCTGTTGGAAACATTAGAGAGGGAATTCTTGGGAGAAGAGACAGAGATGCCCAAAAAGTTTCACTCAACCTCCCTTTATTCATTTTTCTATCCTTGCTTCACATACCCAGGCCCTTTTCCTAAACTAAAAACAAACAAGCAAAAATGCAGCAACTTTATCCAACTTGTCTCTTAATGTGTCATCTTAGATCTTCCCTTTCTTTCAACCTCACCTCCAAGAAAACAGCATTTGATATTGATTCTACTTTTCATCTACTCCTCAATCCCTTGCAATCTGCCTCTATTATCCTCCTCCTCTCCCTTAACACTCAGCTGAATCTTCTTCCTTTAAGTACTTCCTTTAAGTACAATCAAGATTTGTTTCTCCTTTTGCCCACTATTTATCTTACTGCGACTCTCCATATAATTTGACACCGCTAATCATCCAATCTTCCTATGTATCTCTTGCTACCATTTTCTCCCCAAGGTAAGTTTCTCTCTTAATTTTCCTCCATCTTTTTAACCCATTCTTGTCAGTTTTTGTTGATTATCATCCATATCCTAATTCTAGGCATGGGTGATCCCTAGAGTTGTGTACTTGCCTCCCTTCACTTTTCTCTCTCTACTCTATTTGCCAGTAATCTTGGCTCACACAGGATCTGAGATGATCTCTGTGCAGATCCAGAAAGTGAACTTTTGTCTGTCTCCTAAGCTATCCCTCTGTATCTCCAAACATAGAACTCTTTTGGCCCTTCCTGAAGCTTCTTAGGCTGTAAATAGCCAAAGTAGAATCCATGTTCTTAATTTGAATTTTTACTTGTTTTTTAAGAGTTCTTTAAATATCCCAAATTATCTATTCCCTTAATTTCTTTCTCTTGTATTATTACCATCATCATGATTTCTAATGCTATAAAATAAAGGAGTGATTACTCAAACCTTGTTTTACCTCTGATTTTATTGGAAAGAGTAGTGATAAGATACTACTTAAGTATCTTAAAAAGATAAAGACCACCGAGAGCCACTGAAGTTCAACAATGGTCAAAGTACTGGCTTTGGAATATAGAAGACCTGAGTTCAATTTTGCTTCAGACTTCACTTAGCTATGTAATCCTGAGCAAATTACTTCATTCTGCCTCAATTTCCTCTTCTCTAAATGAATAGTTTAAACTGGAGGGCTTACAAAGTCCTTTCCGGTTCTAAATCTATGGGTGCACAATCCATTCAGTGTTTGATCTGAATGGCATATTCCTTACCATATTTATATCTTTATCATCATTCCCAACATCTCATCTCTTTCCCAGTCTTAGTAGAAAAAAGCACCTCTCTGACTTCTCATTGTGATTAATGTCCACCCCCCCCTGTTTTTTTTCTTTCTTGATGTTTCTTGAGGGAATGCCTTTGCTTCTGATGTGTCTAATCTTCTTTCTGTGCACATGTACATCACTTACCCATGTTCCAAGAGCCTTATGAATTCACGTTTGACCTTGGTGATAATGTAATTTGTCAAACTACACCTGACAATTCACTCATAGGTCTTTTCTTGAAAACATTGATGTATATTTATATCTCACACAGAATTAAAACATTCCCATACTTTTACTACTCAATAAATTTGGGATCTTACTGACATGGACAGTTTGGTGGCACAGTAAATAAAGTGCTAGACCTGGGATCAAGAAAACTTGAGTTGAATCCAGCCTCAGACACTTATTAGTTATGTAACCTCTATATGACTCAATTTCCTCATGTGGTAAATGGAAATAATAATGTACTTATTTTTCAACTTGTGAGGATAAAATTAGATAGTATTCAAAAAGTGCATTGCCAATCTCAAAGGGCTATATATATGTATATATTAGTTATCATTACTATTATATTATTATTTGCAGAATGGGATATTTTATCATTTTATTTTTCTAATGTGGATTGAAAGACCCATTTCTTTTGAATGTAAGTGGATCTGCTTCCCAGACTTCCTTCAAGTTTCAGCTCAACAACTCCTGTGCTCCCATTCCAAGAGCTCTTTCCCAATCCTCTCTTTCCTCTATATGCTAATGATTTCTTCTAATTTTTCACCTATCTACTTCATTTATCAATGCGTTTTTATGCACCTAATTATTTATAGGCTTACTTTCTCATTAAGATGTAACCTCCTTGAGGATGGATATGTGGTTTTGTTTTGTTTGTTTCTTCTTTTTGTTTTTAATACTCAAAGCTGAGCATAGTGTCTGGCACATAGCATGCACTTAATAAATGGGAGCATGATCATGCTTCTTACAGTTTTCAAGGTTACTTGTTTGTTTTGTTTTTGTATAAATTGTTCTTCTAGTTTTGCTCATTTTATTATTCACTGATGTATAAAAGTTTTAAAATTTGTTTGTTTTTAAAATATTAGTGTTATGGTAAAAATTAATCTGTTTCTGTTCACTTCACTCTTATTCTAATCTTTATGTTTCTTTACAATCCTCACTGGGTTCCATCATATTCATAGATCGCAATTTATTCAACCATTCCTCACTTGAGGAGCTCTTTTTAGTTTTCAGTTTTTGATATAAGATGTGAGAGGTTGGTTTAAATTTAATCTTTTTCTGTCAAATTTTTACAGTAATTTTAATCAAATAGTTGAATTTTATTCTTGTAGCTGGAGTCCCTGTGTTTTATCAAAGACTAGACAATCCAAAACATTTGCTACTATATGTTCTGCATGTAATCTGTTCTGTGGTCAAGCTCTCTAGTTTTTAATTAATACCAGATAGTTGCTTTAGAACAAGATATGAGTTTTAGAACTGCTAGGCCCTTTTTATTCTCACTTCCTTTTATGGTTTCCTATGAGATTCTTTACCTTTTCTCTTTCCATATGATATATGGTATAGTTTTTTCCAGCTAGTATAAAAATTCTTTGATAATTTCATTACTATGGCATTGAATAGGTAAATTAACTTAGTTACTATTGTCATTTGTATCATATTGGCTCATCCTAACTATGATCAATTAATATTTTTTTTCTTATTATTTTGTTGTTGATATTATTCAGTTATTTTTCAGTCATGTCTGGTTCTTTATGACTCCATTTGGGCTCTTCTTAGCAAAGACACTGGTTTTTCTTATTTCCTTCTTTAGCTCATTTTACAGATAAGGAAACTGAGGCAAACAAATTTAAGTGACCTACTCAAGGTCACAGATAGTAAGTGTCTGAGACTAGATTTAAATTCAGAAAGATAAGTCTGACTACAGGTTTGGCACTCTAAACATTATGCCACTAAGATGTCCTTCTAATTATTTAGTATTATTCTGTAAAAAATAGTTTGTAACAATATTTATATAATTCTTTAAAAATGTGCCTCTTTTTATTTATTCCTCTCTTTCTTTTATTTGCAAAGTCATCCCCTATAGCAAAGAATTGAAAAAAAACTAAAAATAATTTATCAATACTGATCAACCTAATTTAAGCAATTTTCTATATCCATATTTACCTATGTTTTCAAAGAAAGTTTGGAAATTCTAGCTATAGTTCTCATCTCTTCATTTTAGTTCCCAAACACACATTTTTTCACCACCTTTTCTTTGTCCTGTTCGCACATTGCATATAATTCCAGGTCTGGAGTCATGAAGACTTAGATTCCTGAGTTCAAATCTGGTCTCAGATACTTGCTAGCTAGGTGACCCTAAACAAGTCACATAACTTTCTTAGATTAGACAAGAAACATGTCTTAACATGTTTACTCATTGCCTAGCACATATGAATTGCTCAATAGAATGTAGAAACAATAAACATGAACTTGAACAGATTTAGATAATGGAGGATAGGAAGTCCTGGCATGTCCATGGTCCTTGGGGTCTCAAAGAGTTGAACATCATGGAACGATTGAACACCTACAACAACAGTAGAATATAAGGTCTTTGAGCACAAAGATGGTCTTTTTTTTTTTTTTTGTTTGTTTTTGTTTTTGTATTTCCATTTCCTCTGCTTAGAAAAGTGGTAGCACATGATAAACACTTAACAAATGGTTTTCATTCAACCTATGATCCTTGAGGATAAGAATTATTTTGGTGTGTCTTCATATCCTGGGTACCTAGCACACAGAAGGTACTTAATACATGCTTGTTGAATAAATGAGTTGAATTGAGGAAAGTCCTTTTCCCTCCATATCAGGCTATTTTTTTTCATTCATCCAGAAAATCAGAAGTCAAGAATTTCCTAAGGGGAGACCTTTGGGACAGTCCATCCTCTGAAAAGAACCATGTCTGGAGTATGATTATATTGCATTAATACCTGGGCAGAATGTTTTGGAAACTGCATGCTAAAGGTCAAGAATATTACAGTCACTTTCAGCCACTCCAGCCTTTTTCTCTTCTCTCTTTCAACTTGCAAACAGCTTTATATGTGCCACCAAAGCAATACATTCTTCAGGTTTAGCTAAGACTGTTTCCATGGGAAACTCCATTATTTCCCTGGACATTCAGTTATTTATGATTTAAACTCTCCAGTGAATTCAAGCCTACCCCTCTTGGAAAGGTGATATGGTGCTCAGTTCCTGGAAAAAGACAGTTTGCTCCTTTCAAATTTATCCTTTTTTCTTTTTTCCATTCAGAGGAATGCATTTTTCACTGAGGCTGCCAAGACTGCTTTGCCAACTAATGTTATGGCACTGTTAAATAGAATAGACAAAATCCTTTAAGCTGCCCAATATGAGAAACAGCATGGCACAGTGGGTAGAGATCTAGGTTTTGAGTCAGCAACAATAATAGCTAGCATTTATATGGAACTTTAAAGTTTGCAAAGGACTTTGAAGCTCACAACAATCTTGAGAAATAGGGGCTATTATTGGCTACATTTTACAGATGAGGAAACAGGCAAATGAGTTAAATGACTTGCCCAAGGTCTCACAGCTAGTGAATGTCTGAGGGAGGATTCAAGTTTAAATCTTTCTGATTCAGGTATCCCATTCTATTCACTGCACCAATTTGTTAATCAGGAAAATTTGGTTTCACCTTAGACACATGATAATTTTATGGATCTGGGCAACTCACCTAATGTCCAAGGATCCCAGACAATTTTTGAGAAAATACATTGCAAAGCATGAACCAATCAGCATTCTTTGAGTTATTTACATTATGGAAACTATAGCTCTGGACCAAAGGACAGACATATGTGACTATATCATAAGTCCGATAGAAATTCTGACTAGTTGTTCTCACTAGTTTGCCTATGGCCCCCTTTAGATCTCTGAATGAGGAGATGGGGATGCTGAGGGAAGATGATACCGCCAGGAATGAAAAGTCTTTCTGTTTTGTCACTAGAATCTTTGTATCTATAATTAGAAGGCTTTTCAGAATATTGAAAAAAGAACAACTCTTAAAACACCCCTGACATGGGATACCTGGAATACACTTTCCCCTCACTTCTATTAACTGAGTTCCCCAGCTTCCTCTGAATCTTAATTCAGACCCACTTTCTGCAGAAAACCCTTATTGGTTCTCCCTTAATTTTTATATCATCCCCTGATGATTATCTTCAAATTATTTTGTATCTATCTTGTTTATACACAGTTGTTTAGATATTATTTCCCCGTTCGATTGTGAACTCATTGAGAACAGATGCTACCTTTTGCCGTTCTTTGTATTTCCAACAAACACAACACTTGGCATATTGTAGGTGCTTAATAAATGCTTCTCAACTGGCTACAAGTCTTGGCTATGTTCTCCTACATGTTCCTCTATACCACTCTCCTTTGCTGAACCTGTCATGAAACCTAGTTCCCTGTGGTCTCTCCCTATCTGCCTTTTACTCAAAGGCTTTCTGGTTGAAAACAAAGTCTATCAGGCTGAGCCCCAAGCCACATACTGTAGTTAATGGCAGTAATGGCAGTAATTCTTCAAGGATTATTGATGGAGACTGAACCAAGCTGAGCCTGTACTTTGCCTAGCAGCATTTTTAACAGCATGTACCACATACTAGGCTCTTAGTCTTTTCTGGTCCTACCCCATTCTCTGGGACATAATTAGAATGTTTCCAACATTTTCCCAGCACAACAGCTTCACAACTTCACAAGTACAATCAACACAAAATGAATTGTTACTGTGATTTGTCATCTGAAAAAACCAAACACAATATTGACCCTGGCAATGCAAGACAATACTGCAACTCAAGACAGCATACAGACAACCATAATATTTATAGCCATCTCTAAAAATCAACAAAAATAAAACATTACACTGATATATGTATTTATAGGTATATATATTTCCTTCCAACAAATATTTTTGAAAAGACTAAAGGATAAATTATCCCTTTTCATAATTTCCATTATTGTTGTTCAGTCGTTTCCAGTCCTGTCCAACTATTTGATACCTCTGTTGGTGATGTTTTGTTTTTTGTAAAGATACTGGAGTGGTTTATCATGTTCATCTCCAGCTCATTTTACAGATGAGACAAGTGACACAAATAGAGTTAAGTGATTTGCCCAAGGTCATATAACTAGCAAGTATTTAAAGCTGGATTTGAACTCATGAAGATGAGACTTCCTGACTTTAGGCCTGGTGCTCTTTTCACTGTGGTACCTACATTCTCTAGGAGACTTATACCTGGAAAGATTTAATTTGTAACAGGATCTCTCCCAGCAAGGCTATTCTGTAACATAGTCTCCTTTTGCAGAAGCCTTGTGTAATAAGAACGTTGTCACATTTTGTCTTCATCCTGTTGCCTCCATCATGGTAGAACTTAATTCTGGTTTCCAATATATGCATATTGGAGGGTTTTCACAAACAACTTTTCTCAGTCTTAATTTGCCAAATCCACATTTTTCTAGGTTCCATTCCCTGTGTTAAAAGCATTCTGATATTGAAAATGAGCAAAAGTTTAAGCATAATTTCCCTTGTGTCACCATGCTGTAATCTGTTTTCTTGAAAGGAGAGCTTTCATAGTTTCTCAATAATTCAAGGCTTGGTATGGAAAGTACAATTCCTGGAATAGAATCAGTTTTTATTAAGGGACTACTATGTGCCATGTGCTGTGCAATGCATTTGATAAATAGCATCTTATATTACTTGGTTAAACACCATTCAGGAGTCTGAAAGTATTTTGGATAATCCCCCAAAGCCAATATGTTTATTCCCTAATTTATTAGTGTAATATTGTGTCTGGAGAGCCAGCCTAAAAGTCAGGATGATCTGGATTCAAGTCCTGTCACTGACATGCTGATAGTAGGGCTGTGGGAAAATTACTTAAGCTCTAAGTCCTAGGCAAGTTTTCATGGGCATGAATTACCCTACAAAACCCAAACTGTATCGGTATAGGGTCTTTCTGCTACCAACTTCATGTCCACTTCCCTCTAATGTCCCCATCAAATGGAAGAGAACTAGTCCACAGGAAATCAATTATTATATCATTAATGAAAGTAAAAGAAACCAAACATAAGATTATATCAATAAATACAATAAAAGTTTTTTTTGTAAAATATAACATTCAATTCTGTTAAATACTTAAAAGTAGAGATATAGATTTGTCCTTAAATTGATTAAAAAAACCCACTTATTTAAAATTATCAGCAAGCATTATTTGTAATGGGGATGAGCTAGAAGTCTTCCCAGTAAAATCAAGTGTGAAACAAGAATGACCTCTGTCAATATTATTAAATATTGTCCTGAAAATCGTAACAATACCAATAAAAAGAAAAGAAACAGAAGGAATCTGAACAGGGAATGACATAGTAAAACTGTCTCTTTTAGCAGATGATAATAATATACTTGGAAAATCTCAGCCTCAACTAAAAAGTTAGTTGAAACAATTAATAATTTTAGCCAAGTAGCAGGATCTAAAGTAAATCCATGGAAATCATCAACATTCCTATATATCACAAACAAATCCTACAATAAGAAATAGTAAGAAATACCCCTTTTAAAATAACTCTAGGCAATATAAAGTACCTGGAATTACACCTGCAAAAACAAAACCAGGAACTATACAAACCAAATTATTAATAACAAACTTTTTATAAAAATAAAATTAGATTTGAATAATTAGAAAAATATTAACTGTTCATGGGTTGGCAGGGCCAATACTATAATACAAATTACAATTTTTACCAAAACAAATTCATATATTCAATTCCATCCCAATTAAATTAGCCCAAATTATTTTACTGAATTAGAAAAAATAATAACAGAATTAACTTAGAAGAAAAAAGTCAAGAACAGCAAAATATTCTCAGATGTGAATAGGTTGGAATATTGCAATGGTATAGGAAATGAAAACTGGTTGATTGAGAAAAAACATGAAAAGATTTGGACTTATGAAAGAAGTTGCTATTCATCTTCAGAGGAACAGATGACAAGTGGAAATAAATACAATATGTATGTATACATATATATGTATAGATCTATTTATATATATTATTTGTATAGATATCTATATGTGTGTGCATATTATATATATTTGCCTCTTTACCTATATTTTCATGCTTAATTGTGGCCTTCTTGGGAGAGGAAAGAGGGGGAAAATAAAGTAAAACATAAAGTAAAAATAAAGTAAAAAATTAAAAAATTTTAGATGATTTCTCAGATAAACATTTCATATCATATATAAATATATATATGTACTTTGTCAAATCTATAAGAATGCAAGTCATTCTTCATTTGATAAAGGATGAAAGAATACAAATAGGCAGTTTTCTCATAAGGAAATCAAAACAATTTGTAACCATATAAAATTTTTTAAATTATTATTTATTAGAGAAATTCAAATTAGAACAACCTTGAGATATCCTTTTAAACCTATAAGATTGGCTAAAATGATTGAAAGGGAAAAACAACAAATGTTGGAGAGGATATGGAAAACTTGGGACAGTAATTCATTGTTGGCAGAATTGCAAATGATCCATCCACTTTGGAAACAATCAAGAAAATAATCAAGAATTTTTAAACTGCCTTTATACTTTGACACAGTAATACACCTATTAGGTCTTTTTCCAAAGATGATTAGGATAAAAGGAAAGCAATGTAATGTTTAAAATATATATAGCAGTTCTTTTTGTGAAGACAATGCATTGGAAGTTATAAGGATACCTATTTTTTGAGGAATGGCTGAACAAATTTTGGTATCTGATCATGATAGAACACTGCTGTGACATAAGAATTGATAAATTCCATGATCTTAGAAGAACATGGATAAGCTTGCATGAAGTAATGAAAAGAAAAATGAGCAGAAAAAAGAGAATGTTGTATACAGTAATATCAATATAGTTAAAAAAACTGTGTGACTAAGTCATTTTGACAAATTTTGACTATTATAAATACTCAAATTAACTATAAAGAACATATGAACGGAGATAATATCTGCATCCAGAAAAAGAACTAATAAATAGAAGTCTGTGTAGAATGTTTTGCATATATACATACACGTATACATACTTGTGTCTAAGGTCGGGCATCTCTAGGGCAAGATTGAGGGAAGGGAAGAAAAAGAAGAAAAATGTTACATGATAGTTTTGTTATAAAACTCTATATAGTTTTGAAAGGAAGAGCAATTTGTACTTAATAGATCTGTTTATTATACTATCATAAAAATGCTTGTTTTACAGTGAGATGATTCAAACCAGTTCCAATTCTTCAGTAATAAAAAGAGCCATCTACATCCAGAGAGAGGACTATGGGAATTGAGTATGGATCACAACATAACATTTTCATGCTTTCTGTGCAGCAAGATAACTGTATAAATATGTGTATATATATATGTATATATTGGATTTAACATATATTTTAAACATATTTAACATGTATTAGACTACCTGCCATCTAGGGGAGGGAGTGGGAGGAAGGAAGGGAAAATTTGGAACAAAAGGTTTTGCAAGGTCAATGTTGAAAAAATTACCCATGCATATGTTTTGTAAATAAAAATCTATTATATATATATATATTCTTGTTTTATTCCATAAATTAAAAAAATAAGTAAATAAAAATTAAAAATTAAAAATAGAAGTCATTGGTTATAAATGTGCTGTAATAACCCACAATTAAAAGAAAAAAAATAGAAATCATTCTATGTAATTACAGCAACTCTAGTTTGACCTTCCAACAAAATGGGGAAATTAATAAAGGAATCATTGACCGATTATAAATCTATATGATAGAAGTGTTTCAGAAGTAAAACAATCACTACAAAGAGGCCAGAAAAGCCTGGACACCATCTCAAGTCATCAATACTTGACAGGTATGTCAAGTGGACAGACAGCAGCCATGGGCAACAATTACTAAAAATATAACTTAATTGTCACAACATTATGGAGTGGTGGAAGTTAAAAACAAGCATCCGTTCACAAAGCAGCAAATAACAGACCTGTAAGGAGCTTCCTATGAAACCCAATTGGGGCACATCAAGAGATCCACAGAAGAGCCAGGAAGACAGCAGTAGATGCTAGATAGGAAAGATCTCCAGCCCTACTAGAGATTTTTGATTCTCAGCATTGATCATGCAATCACACTTGCCATAAAACCAACCCAACTCCTCACTACCCAGAAACAGCCTTTAAGTTTAGTACAATAAGGACAGATTTTCCAGACACATGAGAGAATGATCAAATGACTGGATGCATTAAAGAAAGCCTCATATTCACATAATACTTTTAAGTTTTGCATTGTAAAATGGAGATTGTAATAGCATCTGTCTTGGGGTTATTAGGAGGTTGCAATGATATGAGGCAAGTGGAGTGCTGTAGAGGTGCAAGACATCATTAATACTTATTAATGTTGTTCTTTGGTTATCTCAGTCACATCTGGTTTTTCTGTGAGTGATGAGGATGTCATTTAACACCTTGAAGGGCCCTACACAGTTCTTGTGAGAATACATAAAGAGAATGTATGTAAAGAGAGGATCTGAAGGAGGTTAAATGATATCCCCATAGTCACATGACAAACACATGTTAATGGCAGGACTGAAACAAAGTGTTCAGCCCACTGGACTATATCATCTCATACATGACTTCCATTAAGATCCTCATGTGCAATGTCTCACCTGAGATGTTGGTGTGTGTAACCTTTAGTTTCCTCATTTGGAAAATGAGAAAGTTGGATATGATGACTTCTATGAGCTATACTGGGTCTCTAGGTTGCATAGTGGTTAGAACACTGGGTCTGGAGTCAGGAAGACCTGAATTCAAATCTAGCCTCAGATATTTACCAACTGTGAGGGTGTCACTTCACCCTATTTACTTTAGTTTCCTCATCTATAAAATGAACTGGAAAAGGAGATGGCAAACTACTCCAGTATTTTTACCAGGAATACCCCTAAAAAGGACTTATGAAGAGTTGGACATGACTAAAAATGACTAAAGAACAAAAATAAAATCTACACTAGCTTTAGAACTCAGAAATAATCTTATGAACCTTTGGTTATTTTTATCAGACAAGCTGTAGGACAACAGAATTTTGAAGCAGACCTCATTTAGTCCAATACTTTCAGGAAACTGAGAGCCTCAGAATGCAAATCACTTGCCCATGGTCACACAGTTAAGGTAGTAAGTATTAAAGATTCCATAAATTTTCATGAGCGTTCTCAATCTCAATCTTTTCAAAATATTGTATTCATATATATGTGTCTGAATACATGTGGATATACATGCATGTAGGTACATGTATGTGTGTACATAGATACATGTATGTGAGTGTGTCTGTGTGAGGATGTGAATATATATGTATATATAAGAATATCTGTGCTTAATTGTAGCTGGTTTGGGCGAAAGGGGAAAAAGAATAAATTAAAAAGTGCACAGCACAGAACAAATGAATAATCTAAAAGGAAGTGAAGAAAAGGTGTACACTAACAAATATATATATATTTTTATTATTACATATGCTTTCTTGAAATGGATATTTATTATTATATATTTTGAATCCTCCCTGATGTTCCACTAGCCATATGATAATATTTTTAAAAAAAATTCCTTTTCTTTTTCTATTCTATTTTTTCTTATTTTGTATTTAGTTCAATAAAAATAATAATAAAAGAAAAAGTTACCTATTGATGTTTTCGTACATAAAGTCCTGTTTTCAGTTTTTCTTTGATTTTGGGGGGATACAGATCTGGTAGAGCTATTTCTGGATTGAAGGGTATGCTCAGTTTTATAGCCTTTCGAGTATAGTTCCAAATTGTTCTCCAGAATGGTTGGACCAATTCCCAACTCTACCAAATAAGTATATCAGCGTACCTGTTTTTTCATATTTCCTGCACTATTTGTCATTTTCCTTTTCTATCATGTTAGCCACTGTTATGGTTGTGAAGTAGTATCTCAAAGTTATTTTAATGGGCATTTCTCTAAACATTAGATTTAAAAATATGATATTTGATAGCTTTGATTTCTTCTTCTGACAACTGCCTGTTCATATCCTTTAAGCATTTAGCAATTGAAGAGTGGTTCTTATTTTTATACATTTGGCTCAGTTCCCTATATTTTTGAGAAATGAGGCCTTTATCAGAAAAAAATTGCTATAACCCCTCCCCTTCAGTTTTCTGATTTTACTTTAATTTTGGCTTCATTGATTTTATTTGTTCATTGTGTTTATTTGTTTATATGTTTTTAATTTCATGTAATCAAAATTATTCATTTTACCTCATGTGATCTTCATCTCTTGTTTAGTAATAAATGCTTCCTTTATCCATAGATCCAACAAATAAACTATTATATGATCCCTTAATTTGATGATGATATCAAATTATATGTCTATATCATGTCAATATTTTGACCTTATGTTGGTATATGGTATGAGATGTTGGTCTATTCCTAGTTTTTTGCCAGATTGCTTTCTGGTTTTCCCAGAAGTTTTTGCAGAATAGTGAGTTCTTGCCCCTAAAGCATGAATATTTGCATTTATCAAATCCTATATAACCATGGTCTTTTACCTCTGTATATTATATTCCTATTCTATTCTGTTAATCAATCATTCTACTTTTTATGTAGTACCAGATGTTTTGATGATTACTGGTTGGTAATATAATTTGAAATGTGATACTGCTAGGCTACCTTCCTCAACATTTTTTTCATCAACTCCCTTGATATTCTTTATCTTTCATTCTTTCAGATGAATTCTGTTATTATTTTTTCTAACTCCAAAATAATTCTTTGGTAGTTTGATTGGCACAATACTGAATAAATAGATTAATTTATGTAGAATTATAATTTTTTATATTGGCTTGATCTACCCATGAACAATTAATATCTCTCCATTTGCTTAGAACTGTTTTTACTTGCACTAAAAGTACATTTGTAATTGTAATTGGAGATTGTGTCCATATAAATCCTGGGTGTGTCTTGGCAGGTATCTGATCCTCAAGTTTTTATATTGTGTGCAGTTATTTTAAATGGAATATAACTTTCTATATTTTCCTACTGAATTTTGTTAATAGCATATAGAAATGCTGATGATTTATGTGGGTTTGTTTTATATCCTGCAATTTTGCTGAAGTTGTTAATTATTTCAATTAATTTTTATTTGATGCCTTAGATTGATAATTTAGTCTGCTTGTTGTCTTTTTATTCTTCAATTATTTTTCTTATCTTATTGCTATAGAAAGTATTTCTAGCATAATACTGAATAATATATAAGTGCAATAAAGGATATCCTTGCTTCACCCTGATTTTCTTAGGAAAGCTCTTACTTTATCTTCATTACAAATAATGTTCTTGATTTTAAATAACTACTACTTACCACTTGAAAAAAATCTCCATTGATTACTATCCTTTCTGTTTTTTTTAATAGGATTGATTGCTGCATTTTGTTAAAAGCTTTTTCTGCATCTAAAATTTTTATTTGCTTTATTATTTATATAGTAAATTAGTTGATAATTTTCTTCATACTGAATTTATGCATTTCTAGATTAAATCTCACCTCATCATAGTACATGATTTTTGTAATATATTGCTACAGTATTATTACTAATAACCACTTAAAATTTCTGTATCAACATTCACTGAGTAAATTAGACGAATTTTTCTTTCTCTATTTTTGCTTTTTGGTTTAGACATCAAATGAATATTTGTGTATATCTGAGAAGGAATTTGATAGGACTCTACATGTTTTTCAAGTAGTTTATATGGTTTTTGAATTAATTCTTCTTTATATGATTGGTAAGATTCATTTGTAATTTCTTCTGGTGCTGGGGACTTTTTTCTTAGGGAATTCATTGATGGCTTGTTCAATTTCTTTGTTAAGATAGATTTATTTAAGTATTTTTCTTCTTTTGTTAATTAGAACAATTTATATTTTGTAAATGTTCAGTTTTACTGGTATATAATTGAAAAAAAAAGCTGAATAATTGCTTTAATTTCATCTTCATTGGCCGTGCTTTCATTTTTTTATTTTTGATACTGGTAATTTGATTTTTTCTTTTTTTCTAATCAAATTATCCAATGGCTCAGCTATTATTTTTTTCATAAAAACATCTCCTAATTTTATTAATTCATTAGTTATTTTACTTTTAATTTTTATAAATATCTCCTTTGATTTCCAAGATTTCCATTTTGTTTTTTAATTGGGGATTAATTTTTCCCAGATTTTTTGTTGCATGGATATTCTTTAAATTTAGATTATTTAGTTTCCAATTAATTATTAATCTATTTTTCCAATATCTTTTTTGAATGTATTTTGTTAATTGCATTAAGGTCCCAAAAGGATGAATTTAATATTTCTGTTTTTCCTTATTTGTTTGTAAGATTTTATATCCTAATACATGGTCACTTTTTTGTGAAAGTATCAAGTACAACTGAGGAAAATGGCATACTCCTTTCTATTCCCCATCCGATTTTGTCATATCTAATTTTTGTAAAATTATATTCCTATTCTTAATTTCTTTTAAATTTATTTTGTGGTTAGATTTATTTGATTTTGAGATAGAAAAATTAAGGTCCCTCACTAATATAGTTCTGTCTATTTCTCCTGTAACTCAGTTAACTTTTCCTTTAAGAATTTGGTTGCTATGCTATTTAGTTCACACACACACACACACACACACACACACACACACACACTTATATATGTATATATATATATATATATATATATATATAATATATTATTAGCATTACTTCATTATCTAGGATAAATTTTAGAAAAAATATACTTTTCCTATTTATCTTTTAATTAGATCTGTTTTAGCTTTTACTTTGAGATCATGGTTGCTATTTCTGCCTTTTTTATTTCATCTGAAGCATATCAGATTCTGCTCCAGCCCCTTATTTTAGCCCAATGTGCATCTTTCTATTTTAAGTGTGTTTCTTGTAAACAGCATATTTTTGGATTCTTGTTTTGAATACATTTTGCTACCTGTTACTGTTTTATGGATGAGTACAGGTCATTCACATTCACAGTTATGATTATGAATGTGTTTCTCTCAACCTATTTTCTTCTCTCTCTTAGATTCCTATGTCTAAAGGAATACACATATTGATGCATATATACATATTTATATGCATAGATACATATGTGTTCTATATTCTTCCCTCTTTGAACTAGTTAAGATGAAGTTGATGCTTAAGCACTGACATTCTTTTCTTGCAATGCCTCTTTTATATGAGATATTTTCATCATTCTTCCTCTCCCTTCTCCTTTCTCCCAGTACATCCCTATTTCTCACACTCCTATTCTTTTTTTTTTTTTAGCATCATCCTAACAAAATTCATTCATGCTCAAGACCTGTGTCTTTGTAGACACTTTTTATCTGCCCTAATAATGGTAAAGTTCTTAGAAGTTATGTATAACATCTTATCATATAGGAATGAAAACAATTGAAACTTATTAAGTCATTTATGATTTCTTTTTCATATTTACCTTTTTATTCTTCTCATGTATCATGTCTGAATGTCAAATTTTCTATTTGACACTAGTCTTTTCATCAGGAATACTTAAAAGTCCTCTATTTCATTAAACATCCTTTTTTCTTTTCAATAAGTTAGACTCAGGCTTGCTGAGAACATTATACTTGTTTGTAATTATGAGCCTTTTGCCATCCACAACATCATCTTTCAAGCTCCTTTCTCCTTTATATTGGTAGTTCCAATATCATGGGATCTTGACAGTAGTTCCAGAGTATTTGAATGATTTCTATCTGGCTGTTTACATTATCTCCTTAATCTGGGAACTGTGAGATCTCATTCTAATATTCCTGGAATTTTCATTTTATGATCTCTTTCATAAAGTGATTGAGGATTCTTTTAATTTCTATTTTATCATCTGGCTCTAAGATAGCAGGGCAATCATATTTTATAATCTCTTGAAATCTGACGTTTAGGCTATTTTTCTTATCATGAATTTCAGGTAGTCTAATGATTCTTAAATTGTCTCTTCTCTGTTTCCTAGGTAAGTTTCCCTCCCATTGAGGTATTTCTTGGTGTCTCATGGAGTCTTTAGCTTCCATTTGCTCAATTCTAATTGTTAAGAAAATTTCTTCAGGGAGCTTTTGTGCCTCTTTTCCTATTTGGCCAATTCTTCTTTTTAAGAAGTTGTTTTCTTCTTTTTAAGAAGTTGTTGTACCTCCTTTACCAAGCTCTTAATTCCCTTTTCATAATTTTTTCACATTGCTCTCATTTCTTTCCCCAATCTACCTCTACCATATGATTTGATTTTTGAAATGATATTTTTTCCACTTTCAAAAAGTATTTTTCCTTAGCTCTTCTGTATTTTTGTGTTTGTGTTCGATTTGTATTTTTCTTTGAGACTTTACTTGTATATTTTCACCTTGTGGTCATCTTCTGCATTTGTGTATTAAGGTTCTCTGTCATCATAGTAGCTATTTATGATCAAGTTTTTGTTTGTTTACTCATGTCTCCAGCCTATTTCTTGACTTTGAACTTTATGTTAGAGTTGGACTCTTCTCAACTCTAAAAAGTGGTGGTACCAATGTCCCAAGTAACTTTTGTGCTGCCGTTTTCAGAGATACTTCTGGGGGTAACTTTTTGATGCTTCCAAGAGAGTATACTATTGGAAAAGGTGTGATCACAGCTCCCCTGGTCTGACTTCTGGCCCTAACACAAGAAGGATGTCTGCTTCCTTGCTCCTACAGGCACTAGTGCTCCTCTCTTTGTTCTGGAGCTGTGATCTGGAGCTGTGATCTAGAGCTGTGTGATGGGCAGTGAAATTGCCAACTGAGGCAGCTGCTATGCCCAGTGCCAGCACAGGGGCCCCTGTAATCTCTTTTTGACCAGTTTGTCTAACATCATTATTGTTTCTGGGCAGCAGGAGCTTCTGGAACTGTTGCTGCTGCTGCTGAAGTTGTAGCCACAGTCTCTGAGGCCCATAGCTGGTGTTGCTGCCGCAACTCCACCCTAGGGTCATAGATCTCTCATACCGGTCTGCCAAATTGTCATAAGTTGGAAAATGTTTCCATTTGACCTTTTGTTGCTATATCATTCCAGAATTTAACTTAATGTGGTATTTTCAAGGCGTTTGAATGAAATTCTGGGAAGAGTTCAGCTGTAATGTCTTCTCTCTTTTGCTCTCTTGATTATACCCCTCTCAAGAAATGCTTGTTGACTTATTTTGGATATTTCTCCTTATAAAGAAATTTCTTACGTCAAAATCTACCTCTGGGTAAGAGAGTCTCTTGTATTCTTGTTTCTCCTTTGAAGATAAAATATGCAAAATCTTTTAGAACTTGCAGATTTTTCAATAACATCTGTGATATGCATTTTATATTTTATTGAAAAGACCAAGTATTGCATTAGTGTTTGGCAGAAAATATTTAAAAGGAAAAACAACTTATCCAGAGATATTTTCTTGTTTCAGAATAATAAGCTAATTAAATATTTAGCTGTTGCCATTATCAGGGTATAGCCAGACTTTGTTTTAATAAACACCATCCAAATAATATTGAAGCATTGCTTTAAAATACAGCCCACCACCTTACAGCAAACAGTCTTACATCTGCACATTAGGAAAACAAGATAGAGATTTTTGCTTTCCCCAGCTGTTTGACATGCATCAAGAATCCAATCTAGCCAGCACTTGTTAAGCCCATACTAATTACAAGACACTGTTCCCAGTGCTGGGGGTCTTGGTACCAGGAACCTCCTACTACCATTACAGAAGAGTACCTGTCTAAGAGACTTGGTTGGGACACTAAGTGAAGTAACTTGCCCAGCTGTCACATAGACAGTAATATATCAGAAGCACAGCTTGGACATCAGTCATCTTGACAATTCAACTTGCTGTCTCCCCACTCTTCCCTGTGGCCTCCTTGGTGCTGGGTTATATGAAGACAAAACAAAACTTGTGTCTCCTCTCTATCCTACTGGAAGGATGAAATACTTAATAAATAGGTATAAAAAAGTAATATAAAGAAATATAAAATTTTTTTTCTGGAAGGAAGTTTTAATACTCCTGTGCATCAACAAGGTGAAAGTAGGACTTGGTTTCCCAATTTGCCAAATGTGAGGACTGGAATAGTTGACTTCTAATGTCTTTTTCAGTCTTAAAATTCAATGCTCCTAAGATATTCCAGGGCAGAGACTGATTATTTTAATTTACATTTATATTTTCATTTGTCCCAAATGCCCAAAGAGCTCTCATAAGATTTAAAGCTAAAAATTACTATAGAGGTCCTCTAATCCAAAATATTTTATTTTATAGAAAAGGAAACTGAAACCCAGAAAAGTCATGGTATGCCCAATGACACAAAATGGTACATGATAGATAATAGGATTTTATCTCTCTTTTTTTTAATCTCTGAATGGCATTTCTACTACATCACATTCCCTATCTTCAGGATGATTGAGTTGAAGTGTCATCATTTGGAAGAACACACAGTCCTTGTATACACATACACAAATAAATATCATACATTATTCATCTCTATTTATTTTTTATTTTGAAAGACATTCTAAATATAATGTAATGAAAATATTTAGTAATTCAGGATTCAAAGACAGATCTGGGCGAGTCTAATAGATTGAGGTAGGCGAATTCACTGTCTCTCAATGGACAAATTGTTTTCATGATTTCCAGTTTAATTCTGCAGTTGATCAGTTTCAAGTGTAAGGGGCATGGACTTTATTGGGCATGTTGTCATTCTTTGTTTCATGTGTTCAAACAGAATGATATGACTTATGATTTGCCCTAGGAAAGGGATCAGTATCCACAATGAAGAGCTCATAAAACCATAGGAGTGTCACAGTCAAATCTAAGTTTCTCAAGAGGAGGCCCTGTTTTATTTTTGCCTTGTATAATTACTACTGCATTTTTTTCTTCCCCTGATTTGATCAAGGGAAGAAAGCCATACTCCATCAACACAACTAGCAAGGGGAAATCCTAAAGCCCCCCCTCTGATATATTACATTTCCGTACAATAAATACCAAGTGCTCTATATTGCCTCTAGGGACAAGCTGCTCTATTTGGCATTTTTAATACTTTACAAACTGGCTCTGACTGCCTTTTCTAAAATAATTTGACATGATTTCCTTTTACACACTTTGCCATCTGAACAAACTGGCCTTCTTACTGTACCTCTCTTAAGATAGCCCATCTTCCATCTCCATTCTTTTGCACATGGCCAGTTTTCCTCATGCTTGGAGTTCACTTCCTCTTCATATTCACTCCTTAGCATTCCTAGTTCCCTTCAAAACTTAATTCATGTTACCTCCTACATGAAAGCTGTCTTGATCTCTTCAACTCTGAATACTTCTACCCTAACATATTCTTATTTTTATTGCATATATATATGTATATATATAAGTATATATACTCACACATAATAACTAATTATGGTACACAGTAAGCAATTAGTAAATACTTAATGATTGATCGCTAAATGGTCCATAATTTATGGTCTTAGAAATTTGTCTCCGCATACTGAGAAGTTAAATTACATAATCATACGATTAGTCAGCATATGTCAGAAACAGGACTTGAAACCTTTTTGACTGTCATCCGATGTGAGATGTTGCCTTTCACATTGAACATAGCAGGATCTCAATAGACATTTGTTGAATCAAATTCAAAATAAGCATATATATATATATATATGTATATACACACATGTAATAAATCATAATGCTTTGTCTTACATTCCCCTTACATCTGCTCCCTATCTGCACTCTAGCTTCTATCAGACTGACTGTAATTGTCAATTAGACAATTCTAAGCAACTAAAATATATTAAGTGTCTATGATGTAGCAATATTAGTAAATAATTCAGTCATCTAGTTATTCAGTGCCTACTACATGATCAAGTAGTATGCTAAGTAATGGAGATACCAAAAATCACCCCCCCCCCATAACTGCCTTCAAGGCACTCACAATCTGATATGGAACATAAAATACCCATAAAAATACATAACATATGTATATGGGGGTAGTCTCTGAAGGAAAGCACTAAAATTAAGAAAGACTGGAAAAGGTTTCTTCCTGAAGGTGAGAGTTTAGTTGATGACTTAATAAAAGTTTTGGAGGCCAAAAGTCAGAGCACAGAGAAGATTCCAACCATGAGGAAGACATCCAGAGAAAATGAATTTTATTTTCTTTCTATAACAGAAGATTTTATTTTTAATCCTGTAGGTAAAAGGGAATCACTACAGTTTACTGAATAGTTGGGTAATAGAGTTAAAACTCTTCATGTTAGAAATCAATTTGACAGGTGAGTGAAGGATGGATTAGAATGGGGAGATGCTTTGTGCCTATAAGACCAGTCAATAAGCTGTTGCAGTAGACCAAGTATGGGTAATAACAGCTTGCTCCAGAATAATGGTAGTGTCAGAGGAGAGATGGGAATGAAGACATGTTAAGAAGGTAAATGTGAGAGATGTTAAGAAGGTAAATTCAACAAGACTTGACCACTGATTGGATATAGGAGGTGAGAGTGTGGAATCAAGTTTTGAGCCTGGCAATTAAGAGGGTGGTAGTACAGGGAGTCTCTGCAGTTAAGATGTTTTTGAGACACAGAGGAGAAGTATTCCCAATATCATTTACCTAGTAAGCTTCTGAGGCTTAATTTTACTTTAGGACTTTGTGATTCCAGGCTCAACAATTTATTGCATCAACTAATGCCTGGGACCTATAGAACATCCAGAGATATCTAAAAGACTTTTGGAGATTTTAATATGAAGGCCAGCAAAAAGAATAAAGCTGGACAAATAGAACTGAGTTATCTACAAAGAGATGGTAATTGAATCTATGAGAACTAATGAGATCATTACGTGAAATAGTATAAAGAGAGAAAAAAAAGACCCCAGAATAGGGAATTGGGCTCTAAGTCTCACTGTTAGTAAATGTGATCTAGAAGAAGTCATAAAATAATGTTCTATAGGGAGAAGAACCAGGAGAGAGTGGTCTCCCAAAAACCTATAAAGAAGAGTTTCTTAAGAAGAGAATGATGAACAGTATCAAGAAGGAGAAAGACTGAGAAAAGACTGAGCATTTCTGGAGAGGACAGGTTTGGTTGAAGGATGAGGTCAGAAGTCAGACTGTAGAGAGTCAGAAAGAGGGAGAGGAGAGGAAGTGGTATCTGTTTTAGATAGCCTTCCAAAGGACTTTCACTACTAACTGGAGGAGATATAGGATGATAACTATCTGGGATGGATGGATCAAATGAGGGATTTTTGAGGATGAGGGAAACATGGGCATGTTTGTAAGCAGTAGGGAAGCAGGCAGCAGATGGGAAGAGATTGAATATTAATGAGAAAGCAGGGATGATAGAAGGGCAATCTGCTGGAAAAGATAAGATGGAATAGGATCACATGCAAATAAAGGATTTGCTTTGGCAAGGAGAAAGACCATCTCTTCATGTGAAACAGGAAGCCCTCTGCGAATGGCCCCATTTTTTCCAGTGAAATATGAGATAAAGCACTCAATAGAGAGGATGGGGGAAAGGGGAGCCATGGAAGGTTTGAGGAGTGATGAAAAGGTTTGGAAAAGTCACTCTGGTCAATGGGATAGTGAACTGGTGAGAGAGGTATCAAAGACTGCCTAGTAATATTCAAGGTGACTTTGCTCCATAGCACATAAGTAGGACAAAAGTCACAAATGGTGGGAATGGTCCACTATGGAGATCTAGAAGGACAAAATTTTTGAGAATAAATGGGCAAAGGACTTGAGAGATGAGGACAATATAGAGTTGGACTGGCTCACCACAAATTCTAGATGGTAAAGGGAAAAATATATCCAGTGTGGTGCCTTGGGAAAGAACGGAAGGACTAAGGGGTTGGAGGTCATGAAGGTAAAGAATAGGATTTAGAATTTCAAGGAAGAGAGAAAGATGGAAAGCCAACAGATGTGACCAGAGAGTGGAATTTCATATTTCATGAATATGTAAGTAGTATGTATGTGAGTGATGACAGAATTAAGGGTATGTCCATCTTTGTGTGGATGTGGTAAAGTGGAAGAGTTGGTCAATGAAAATAAGTAAGTTGAGGTTAAAATATCAAGGGAATTTTATTAGATGCATAATACATGAATCAATAAGTCAATAAGTATTTATTAATGTCAACCATGTGCTAGATACTGTGCTAAGTGTTGGGGCCACAAAAACTAAAATGACAGTATACACCCTCAAGAAGTTTACATTCTCTTGGGGGGATGAAAGCCATCTCCATGCCCTGATACTTCAGACCTGAAACTCCAGCTTCCACACCTAGACTCCTAGATTTTGGGATAGAATAAGTTAATCAATTGTCCTATGTTCCAATTTCCCCATCCCTCTGCCTTCACTGGCCAAAACACTCCTCCTTGGCCACCACCCATATATAGTGTCTTTCTCAGTATAAACATTTTATGGCAGGGGCTGTCTTATGTGATGATATATGAAATGAATAAATAAGTTAAGAAGTACCTATAATGTGCCAAACATCGTGATGCTGTACTGACACAAATACAAAAATCAGAAAGAATTCATGCCCTCAAAGAGTTCACAGTCTAATAAGAGAAACAACAGAGGGGAGTAGTGTCCAGGAAAAGATACTTTGGTCTAGAAAGCTAGAGGTATAGGGATGGGTCCATAATTGAATAGACTGGCAAACTCTTACTTACTATGGAATATTTTTTACCAGTGCCTGCTCTTCTTTTCCCATTGGCAAAATCATTGTGAACCCTCTCTTTTTCAAAGGGACCTAGCTTGATCTGCCTTCATTTTTTTCAGGACCTGTTCCTTATGTTCTGGATTTCATTCCCTTTTTATTTTCATTTTTCATGTCACCTTTCCTCATAAAAACTGTCTTTATTTTATCTTGTGTTTGTATCCTTTGGACTTAGCATAGTGCCTGGAATAGGAATCCCACTTAATAAATGCTTGTTTCATTCCAACAATGGCCTCATTGACAAGGAAATTGGAGGGAGGGAAGTAGGAAGGTGGCAAGAGAAAAGAGAGTAGAATAAAGACTGACCAGGACTTTTCTGAAATTATGCAAATTGAAAGTATGGTTCTCAAGGCTTGAGCTCTCCCAATATATGGTCTCTATTGGGAACTACAAGGTGGTTGCTTATCTGGGAGGCTCTGGAAGAAGTGCTCAGAGAGGAGGGAGTGATATTTGTAACTCACGGGCTTAGTCCCATGCCTGACACAGAATAAAAACATCATAATGCTTAAAAACCCCCCATGTACATATTTAAATAAAAGTGCAAAAAATTAAAGGTAATTTTTTTCTTTGTTGGGGAGCCACTAGCTGCTGAAAGGATCAAAGAAAGCTTCAGAAAGAAAGTGACATGAATATTTACTGAGATTCTCAAATAATTTTTGATTTCTACTTTTTAAAGTAGGTTCATTTATTTTATCTAATTTAATCATTAGGGCAACTCTTAAGAGTTATTTAGAGCAGAGTAAATATTATTCCCATTTGGCAGAAAAGGAAATATCAAATAAGGTCACTCTATTGTATATTTCTGTGCTTCAATACCAGGAAGTTATTCATGTCTGAGTAAAGATGATGAACTTGGGCTGTCCACTCTTCCACAGTCTAGACAATGACCTCAAGACTCCTAGGCCATGCTAGAGAGCATCATTTGGCAGATTTGTTATTCTGTAATTCCCAGTCGTTTTCATGAATCTCCTTTGGAAGTTGCTATGAGATCATGATTGATTAATTATTTATTAGCTAGGTCTCATTATAAAATTGGCATGACTGAAAGGTAGGATTCTGTGCCCATTAATTTAAGAATTCAAATGTTCTTTTAGCATAGGATTATAACGTCTGGACTAACCCCCTGGAGGGTCTCAAGATCAGTCAGAGTCAGGATCAATCAAAGTTCTTGGTCTTTAGAGGGAGAAGTGAAGGAGGCAGGCAGACTGCCATGCAGCTTGCCAAAGATGTGTCCTGGATTCTGGAGTCCAGAGTCTCCAGCCTTTCTGCTCCTTGTCCTTCCTCCACATGACTCTGACTTCTCCCCCTCAGCCCTCCAGTCCTTGCCTACAATTACCACCACCACACATTCAGCCAGCACCAATGGTGAGGAGAGCCATCACATCACCATCTCATCTAAATATAGGTCTTAAAGCCATTATCTCACACTGAATGAGTGATTAGCCTTAACTGCTCGGCTGTCTGGTTTAAGCACATCTTTTCGGAGTTTCAGCCCTCTGCATAGGATGGAATTTCTTGCTTCACAGATAGCCAAGCATATATCTCCCACTGTACTATTATTTGTCACTTAATTTCACATCTATTTCCTTAGCCACATATATATGCATATATATTGACACATTTTTATGTGTGTATGTATCCCATGGCCTTCTGATCTCCTCACATGACTTATTTTCCACATGTTTAGGTCTACTTTCTCAAGTGCACAGTAAACTCTTTGAGGGCAGGTGTTTTCTTTGTTGTTATACAAACAAGAAGTGCTCACCAAATATTTTTGAATGAATTATTGAGTAGATATTTGTTCAAAAGTCCAGGAATGAGTTTAATGTAGAATAAAGAATTTGAGATTGCAAAAGGAGAGAAATGACATTTAAACAATTTGTGATTGCCAAAAAATGAGTCATTTGAAATAAAGGTGGAATTTCAACTCCATTTGCACCATTCAAGACACAAAGCCCTTTCCAACAATGCTAGTTATAGCCAAAGTGCTGTATGCTTTGCATTACTTTTGTTGTTATCGTTGAATTGTTTACATCATATCTGACCCTTTGTAACCTCATTGAGATTTTTTTGGCAAAGATGCTGGAGTGGTTTGACATATCCTCTGCCTCATTTTATAGATGAGGAAACTGAGGCAAACAGGATTGAGCCAGTTGCCCTGGGTCATACAGCTAGTAAGTGTCTGAGGTCAAATTTAAACTCAGAAAGATGTCTTCCTGATTCTAAATCCAATTTTCTATCCACTCCACTACCCAGCTGCCCTTTTGCATTACTAGTGTGCCTGACATCTTATGGTAGAAGTAAATTCTTCCAAAACTGCTCTATTACTCGGTTTTTTCAACTTTTGCCTTTTCAAACAGAGCCTGTAACAAGGTCAAGATCAAGGGCCAGTAATCCATTTGTATGTACAGGATTAGGGCACCTACTAGTCTGCAACTGGAATTAGCTGAGACGTTCCCTTCACATAGGCCACCAGATGGTAAATAATGTCACCTTGTCCCACTCTATGCCAGCTTGTGCCATAAAGGATTTCCTGACTCTCCCTGTCTCCAGGGAGTACCTGCCACTTTTTTTCTGAATGTTGTTTGAATGTTTTCTGAATGTTGAGCTTTTATTTTTGGGACTTGTATCAACCCTACCCACTTCTATAACAACAAAAACAAGAGCAACGCCATCAATAATGTCAACAAGGAAAGGTTTTCTATCTTATAACAGTAGGAGGCAATTTGGGGGAATTCATTGAGGTCTGGATTACTGTCCTGCCCCTGACAGGATTAGATGTCTGACACAGGCTGGGTCACTTGACCTGTTATTGCCAGAGCCTACTCTCCAAGATGAAAAATTACAGCAAACCTGCTTAAAGTAAAGGTCCTTTCCACACTGGGAGCTCTCAGCTTGTAGATTTAGAGCCAAAAGGAACTCAAGAACCTTCATTTTTACAAATGGGAAAAATGAGACTCCAAGAAGTGAAGATTCAATAATATCACCTAGATTATATTATAGAATCATGGATTTAAAACTGGAAGGGATGTCAAAGGCTACCCAGAAAACCCCCTTTATTTTACAAGAGAGGAAACTGAGGTTGCTTGAGAGGAAGTCATTTCTCCAAAACCACACAGGTGGTAGAGAACAGGATTCGAACCCACATCTTCTCTTTCTGGAGTCAGAGTTTTTTTTTCATTATATGATGAAAGACTTTTAAAAAATCCAGGAAGAGATTACTGTGGCTCTCAGAGCTGGCTTCTTTGCTTAGTTTCTGGCTCCCTTTGTGAGGAGCCTGTCAGCCTGCAAAAGCCAAAAACAAGATCATAGAATGCAAAAATTCCTGTTTTCCCAGGTGTCAGTGGGACTGGGTTTGAGGGAGGAGGTAGGGTTCAGAGAAGATGAAAACTCCGTAAACCAAAAATGTAAATCCTCAGCTGCTACGAGAGAGCCTGCACTGCCAACATCTTATTGGCCTGGGACTAACTCTAACCATCCACTAGGAGGAGAGACCATTAGTGGGAAGGCAACAAGGTCACAGACAGTGATGTTTTCATCCTCATCATATATTCCTCATCAGGGAACAGGTCCCTGACTTTCCGAATATCCTTGTCCAAGAGCACATAATGATTTAATCTCTGTAGTTATTCAATCCTCAGCGGCAGGAGTCGAAGCTTCCTCTTGCAAACATACTGTCATTTGTGAAATGCAGGTGCTGTGGATTAGGGCCACCTGTTGAATGACATCCCGAGAGCTAAAATGCTAATGCCATCATCAAGTGGAACAGACCGACTGCAAATGTATCCATCTGGGAGACCCCTAAGCAGGATGGGAAGAACATTTTCCTGACTAATATCTCTGTCATTGTTTCCAGCTTATCTGAATCAGAGAGAATGTAAGGGCTACCCTTTTTTCCCTTTATATTTGTTCTCTTTTTTCTCAGGCG
Source organism: Sarcophilus harrisii (assembly GCF_902635505.1). Classification (NCBI taxonomy): domain Eukaryota; kingdom Metazoa; phylum Chordata; class Mammalia; order Dasyuromorphia; family Dasyuridae; genus Sarcophilus; species Sarcophilus harrisii. The sequence continues at coordinate 1,199,788 of NC_045429.1, forward strand.
CCTGGTGCAATGTCTGGACTAGAGGATGCATTAAATGAATGTACACTTATGAATATACATGAGAGCATCGATCAATCCCAAACATAATTTCGGGGCATAAGGGATGAGTTCTGGTATTCCCCTCCTTACAGAATGGGGAGGAACTCAAGTGCCGATTGAGCCATAGACTTTTTGAGCACGGATGATTTGACAATCATTCATTTTTATAATTTAGTGTTATTTTTTTCAATTAGCAAAACTCTTTTTTTGTTTCTCTTATCTCCAGTCATATTGGAGAAAACAAAATACAACTAAGCAAAACCTTTGGAAGACCTAATCAAACTCAAGCAAAACAAGTTCCCACGTCATCTCCATTAAAAACCCGAATTTTTCTAAATGAGTAGACTGGGGCCCACAGCAGCAAAGGGACTTGATCACCAAGATCACACAGCCAGTTAGTCAGATACAGGACAAGAATCAGGTCTTCTTGTCTCTAAGATCGACTCTCTGCTCCTTAGTCCAAACTTCCTCTGTCCAGGATTGCTTTAGGCCTACAAGATTCATCCTTTGCCCCACTCCTTTAAATTCAGCCATGAGCTTTTGGTAATGAAATTCGCTCTAAATATGGAAAACTGCTCTTTAAACAACTGACACTTCCTCATTACTGGGCATATATTCCAAGCCTTTCTGGAACTTGGTAGGACTTTCTAGAACCCCCTCTCTACTGGCATAATCTTAGAAAACCCAGGCTTGCCTCCACACCACAAAGTATTCCCAGAGGACTTTACCAGAGATTTCTATTTTGGCATACAAAAGCAAAGCCATTAGGAACCTGACTTTCTCCAGGGACAACTTCCCCTTCCCTTTCTTTTTTAATCTTTGTCTTTTTTTTTTTTTTGGTTTGGAACTCTGATTTTATTTGGGTGATGAAACTGCCAGTGACACGACTCCCTTCCTCTCTTAAACCAGCTCCAGCTGGCTCCAGAACATCCCTTTAGAAAGCATCAGAGTAAAGATTTAAACAGATGAATATTAGAACTTTAGAGAGTTGTTTGGGGGGTTTAGAGAGGTTAACTTTGAAAGGTAGGTGGCAGAGTGGATAGAACAATGCACTTGGAATAGAGAAGTGATTTCTAATTTACTTATTAGTTGAGTCATTCTGGACAAGATGAATAATCTCTTTTACCCTCAATTTCCTGATCTCTAAAGTAGGGATAATAAAAGCACCAACCTCACAGGACTATAATGAAGCTTAAAAGAGAAAACCTGTAAAGCACTTTGGCAACCTGAAAGTGCTAAACAAATGCTAGCTATTATTATTGTCATCACTGTTATTGTTGCTATATCAGTTGTCTGAGGACACCCAGGTATTCTGTCAGAGGCAGACCTTGAAGCCAGGTCTTCTTACCTGTAAGGCTGGCATTCGTTCCATTCTTCTGAAGGCCTCTTTGTATACCAATAGCTTAGTTCATATGAGTTTTTTTTATCAGAGATTTTTTTTAAAAAAGCATTTTTATCTTCAAATCACTGTTAAATAGGCATTTCCAGTTTTCAAATAGAGGAGCACTGCTATTAGAAGCAGCTGTTCTCTGACTGGTACTGGGTAGTGATCAGGCACACCCTTCACCCTTGGCACTGTGCAGTGACATCTGCTATGCATGGCTTTTGATGTCTTGAGAAGGTTACCACTTATTAAATTTATTGAACATTTTTTCTTGGGAGCAATTTGGAATTTTTGAACACCATTGTAAAAATGTGACAGTGCAAAAGCCAGCCTTTCCTTGTTGTCCAAACTGGTTATATTGAGATGCAACAACAGATCAACATGGAAAAAGTTCTGAATCTGTGGCCACTAGTCCTGGATTCAAAGCTTGACTTTACTCATTACCTGGATGATCTTGAATCAGTCACTTAACCTGGATGTGCTCCAATTTCTTCATCTATAAAGATGAAGATTGTCCTGGAAAATTCTAAAATCTCTTTAACTACAAATCTAAGGCTGTAGGTATAGGCCCAACATCACTTTGAAGTAATTAATAAAAACTGACATTTACAGAGTGCTTGACAATTTGCTAAGCATTTCATATACAGCAAATCATTTGATCCTCCGATGACGCTGTAAATGATCTACATTTTGTTATCTCATTTTACAAATGAAGAATCTGAGATTCAGAGCAGTTAGTCCATGATCCCATATGTTTTTCTAACTCTAGGTCTAGTCACTATATCAGATTCCTTGATACATAAGAATCACTACTGATATTTATATAACGATTTAAAGATTACAAAGCTCTTAATATACATCCCCTCATTTGAGCCTCAAAAGACTGATCCTGCAATTATTCAGGGAAGCAAACACTATTAGTATTAACATCATTATATAGATAAGGAAACTCGGACAAAAAGCGACTAAGTGACTCTCCCATAGTAAATGATATGCTGGTGAGTGCTGAACAACCGGCGCTCCTAACAATCTGTACTCATAACACACCTTCAGGTTCAATCTTCATTCGTCACTTTTTAAAGTCTAGACAATAAACAAAACAACAAATACATCCCAGATTGGTAGCATTTTGTTGATATCTAAAGTGTAAATGCTCACACTGAAAATAGTACAATCTGCTCTCTTAAATCAGCTCCAGCTGGCTCCAGAACATCCCTCTAGAAAGCATCAGAGTAAAGATTTGAACCTAGGTCTTTCTAGATCTAAATTCAGTACTCTATTTGCTACATCAAGACATTGCTTGTGCATTTCAAATACAGTAATTTATTAATAAGCCCATACCAAAAATTCCCACAACTGAATACTGATGCATCCTATCACTTTCCCAATAAGCAATATTCAGACAGTGACTTCATGTAACGGAAAAGTCTACCTTATTTATTTTGTATATATTTTGCCCTGTAGAATATAAGCTACTTGAGGGTAATTGTTTGCTTTTTTGCTCCAATTATCTGGTATGATTCCTAGTACATAATAAGTGTTTAGTAATTGCCTATTGAATGACTAATTGAATGGCTATATTTTGAAAAGGGTCATGGGTTCACAATCTATTCCTTCATGGAATGAATCTTAGAAGACATTTAAATCAACCCCTATATTTTATAGGTGAAATTATCATGTACCAATTAAACATAAAGGACATTCCTAGAATCCAAATCCATTTTCTCAAAGAAAGTAGTAGAGTGAAGCACAAAATTTAGGCTACTTTAATTTTAGATGCTTCCCTAAACCAGACCTTTAATTTTTTTAAATCCTCACAAAACTTTTACTTTATATTACATCAGAAAATCCAAGCCAAATATACCATGGTATATTGAAAATATCTCTGACTCTTTATTCAAAAGAGGGATTCAAATTCCTCCCCTGCTAGTTATTACTATTACCTGTATGACAGTAAGAAAACCATTTAACTTCCCATCCTTATCTTCAAAATGGGTTAGTTGGATTGAACAGCCTTTACCTGCCTTTCCAGATCTAGTTCTGTGATTTATATTTACAATTTCATGAAATTAGTGAAAATTCATTATATGCTACTTAAACCCCAAGTACATCTCTGGAATCTAAACCTATTTTTTCAAAGAAACTCAAAATTTGCCTTCAGTCAGTAGTATACCCAAGAACAAAGCCTGAAATCATTCCAGAATCACTTAATACAAGAGGTTTGGAAGGGTCCTTACTGGCTATCTAGCCTACTTGTTCAACAGAGGAAGTGAAATCTGTTATTGCAAGATGGGTGGCCCTCCTCTTTTGGATTAACTCCTTCTGGTCAGAGTTCCTCTTTCTCTCTCTCAGTCTGTCGAAAGCTTCTCTATCCCTCCAGGAATATTTTGGGCTACTTTGGGGGTCAGATTATTCCAACCTACGATGAACAAATTTCTTTCTCTAGACTTCTTATAATAATTGTCTTCTTTGTCACTTCTGGTTAATTATCTTTTTTGCATGTCCTGCTTCACCATTTGCCACTGGTGCTTTTAAAAAGCAGTCTTATGGATTGTAAACTCCTCGAGGGGGATTATGTCTTATACTTTTTTGTATCTTTCATAAAATGCATCACAATTATCTAAAAACTGCTGACCAATTAGCTAATTGGGAAATCTATCTTAAAAAATGGAGTTTGGCTTTTGTTTCCCTCTGAAAGCAATGAGCAATCTTTCCAAAACAGCAAGAACTGCATAACTGTATTTATAAAACCTATTTACTCCCAACTGCCTCTGATATACACCCATGGATTCAAACATCTTTCATGAAGCCCCTAAACTGAGTGGATTTCTAATATTCTTCTAGCTTGATAAAGTAAATATTGAATAGAATTACATTTTCATACAAATATGAACAGTTATGAATAATGAGGGAAAAATTCACTCAGGATTAAACAACATATTCTGGATTCAGGAAACTTGATGGGGTCTCCACAGAGACATTGCACAATGGAATTGTTAATTTTTGGTTATTTTTGTAGGCAGGAGCCTTAATTATTTTTTAAAAATCCTATTGTTAATTATTAGCAAGCTCTGTAGCAGCTTCTAGCGAGGAAGAGGGAGAATGGGTCTCGGAGACGGAGGTCTTAGCCTCGAGCCTTTCTTGCCTAGCTCCACAGGACTTAACTGAGCCAGAACCATCTGGAGGAGAAATCAGAGAAGAACTCCGGTGTCTGAGGAGCTCCTGGGGGCCGACTGGCTAATTATGACGGAGTGCACAGTATCACTTCTGCTCATCCCCTTCAGTGGCTCTGTCCCTCCCACCCCCAATTCCAGTCAAATTCAACTTGAGCCAGAAGGTTCGGGAAAATGTGAAATGGATTCATAAGTAACTCTTCCCGTGCCGTGGAAAACCGAGCAATTAAGGGCTCGGGCTGAGGAAGAAACCCCCAGATATGTTGTCCAGGCAGAAGAGCCAATCAACCGAGGAAGACAAAGGGCAACGGGTCCCAGCCTCGCTATTTCCCTTGCCCCCACCCGTCTTCAGAAAAACTTTTCATCCTTTCTCCAAGAGGAGAGAACGAATCCCCACGTCCCTCCATTGAAGCCCCCACCCACCTCCCTCCTGGGGCTTCCAGCGGCTCACTCCCGCGCCCCACACCCAGTGGGGTTTAGCACGAGGAGTCGGGGAAGAATCAATCCCCAGAGCAGGCTGTTGCTTCGGCTTGCTCGGAATGAATACGCGCGTGTGTGCATGTGGAGGTGGGGGAGAGGGTGGGGGAAATCACCTTATGATCCAAGACGCTGATGTATCCGTCCAGCAGCCGCCCCCCTTGAGGAGTCCCCGGGCGCTGCGGAGACTGCCCCGGGCGTCCGTTGCTGCCCGCCAGCCCCAGGAGCCGGCCGCTCTGGGCTGCGGGTTTGCCGCTGGCCCCCGGCGCTGCCGCCTCCTGTTCCCGCCGCTGGGGGTGTTCCTTCTGGCCGCCGCCGAGGCCGCTGTACATGAGCAACAAGCTGGTGCACATGGTGGTGAGCGCCAGACACACAGCCAGCCCATGGCGCTGTGAGAAGAGAGAAACGGCGCTCAGATCGCTCTAGCTCTAGCCGACGGGTGCCGCGGGTGGAGTCAGCACCGCGGAGAGCTCCAGAGCCCGCTCCGGGCCCGGCGGTCAGCACCGGGGAGAGCTCCGAGGGCTAGTGCAGCCCGGAGAGTCAGCACCGCGGAGAGCTCCCAGGGCTGGTGCAGCCCGGAGGGGCAGCATGGGGAGAGCTCCGAGGGCTGGTGCAGCCCGGAGAGTCAGCACCGCGGAGAGCTCCCAGGGCTGGTGCAGCCCGGAGGGGCAGCATGGGGAGAGCTCCGAGGGCTGGTGCAGCCCGGAGGGGCAGCACCGCGGAGAGCTCCGAAGGCTGGTGCAGCCCGGAGAGTCAGCACCGGGGAGAGCTCCGAGGGCTGGTGCAGCCCGGAGGGGCAGCATGGGGAGAGCTCCGAGGGCTGGTGCAGCCCGGAGGGGCAGCACCGCGGAGAGCTCCCAGGGCTGGTGCAGCCCTGCGGTCCCCGGGAGAGCGCAGCCCGGCCGCCCGCCCTGCAGCCAGCCTTCCGGGAGCCGGCGCTCGCGCCTGTGCAGCCGAGGAGGCTCCCGGCCCGCCGGGCTCGGCTGGGCTGGCTCTGCTCGCCGCCGCCGCCGCCGCCGCCGCCTCTCGCTCCCTGGCTCTCTCGGCAGGGGGCAGGTAGTGCCCGGCCATCCGCGCCCGCCCAGAGGGGGCAGGGGCTGGGAGAGATGCTCAGCTGGGACCTTAGCGGGAGGGCGCCGGGCCAAGTGTGTGCTTTCCGCTCCCGCTCTTTCCCCCCCTCCTGGGGACCCCGGCTTCTCCCTCTCGTTCTCCTCTCCGCCTAGGGCTGCTGCTGCTCGCAAGTTTGGAACCCGGCTGGAAAACCAGAAAGTCTTCGGGGAACTCTGGTCCCTGCTCCTCGGCCTTTGTCCTTCCCAGCCCGACCCCCCGCGCCCGAGCCTGCCCCCTTCCCCCTTCAGCCCCGGCTCTCGCTCTCCTCTTCCGTCGGTCGCCTCCTTTCACCTGCCTTTTGGACATCCCACCCTGGCCCGGAGGAAGCTCGGATCTACCTGAGTTTCACATCCCCAGTCTTCTCTTCCCGAGCCTGGAAGCTACAGCAGAGGCGGAGACCGTGTGTGTGTGTGTGTGTGTGTGTGTGTGTGTGTGTGTGTGTGTATGTGTGTGTGTGTATGTGTGAGTGTGAGTGTGTGTGTGTGAGTGTGAGAGTGTGTGTGTGTGTGTGTGTGTGTGTGTGTGTGTAAACACGCATTAAAAAAGCAGGAGGAAAGTTGTCCCTTGGAAACTGAGGAGCCGGGGGAGCGGGGGCTGGGGTTGCGCGCCTTGCGCTCCCGGCTCGGGCGCCCCTTCCCCGGGGTGGGCGCCCTGCCCGCTCCCGGCTCGGCCCCGCCGGGAGTTGGGAGCCCGGACTCACCATCAAGGTCTTCATTTTCGGGCGCCTCCTCCCTCGCAGTCCTCAGGCGCTGGCGTCCGGGGCCACTTTTTCTCCTCGGCTTCCCATGGCTGGGGAAAGTGGGCGCGGGGGTGGCGGGGCTGAGGATCAGGGCGGCGGGGGCCGGGGGAGGCCGGCGGGCGGAGGAGGCGGCGCCGGCGGCGGGGCTATTCCGGCCAGGTAGCGGCGAGCTGGGCTCGGGATGGGGAGAGCGCTGCTGTTGCAGAGATTAGACACAGAATTAAAACTGAACTGGACCCTCTTAGTCTCTCAGTGATCTACACAACTGCCGCCTGCCGCCGCCCGCTGGGTCCTAAAGCCCTCTGGATGCCTCCCCTCCAACGGGGGAAAGCACATCTCTGCAGCCGAAGATTTGGGGGGCTGGGAAGTTCACTGGGGCCGCTTTCCTTCCGGTTCTTCCTTTCCCCCTTTTCCCTCGGGCACACACAGAGAAGGGACAATTCTTCCTGTTTTAATGAAACCATCCAGGAAAAGGACTGAGAGAGATGGGGTTTTCCCCCTGGGTGCCAGCCGCCCGGTGAGGAGCCGCTTTCTGTTGGGTTAATTGAGCGAGAAGCAGCAGACTCCCCAGGATGTGGAAGAGGGGGCCCCTCCAGCGCTCAGCGTGGTGGGAGGAACGCTGGGCTCTGCAGCCTGAGCGTCCAGGGTCAAACCCACCTCTGCCGCTCACTCCCCAGGTGACTGGCTAAGTCACTGAAGACATCTTGGGCCTCAGTTTCCTCATCTGTAAAGGGAGGAAGTGTGGGCTACCCGGTCTTTCCAGATGGATGAGAATAATAATGAGGAGGAGGAGAAGGAGGAGAAGGAGGAGAAGGAGGAGAAGGAGAAGCCAGCGGTGGTGGAGGAGGAAGAGCAGCAGCAACAAGGCAGCAGCCTCCACAGAAGCAAAATGTGGCGAGATAAGTAAGTAGTCTAAGAAGGAGGATCTGTGTTCAGGAGCTGCCTCGGGCAGCCCCTCGGTGATCCTGGGCCTCAGAGAATAGCAGGCCCCTCAATTCATTTCCCTCTTCTAGCTCTAATTAGGAGGCACCTCCGGGGCTGACTGGCCACAACTTTGCCCAGATGTGCTAGGGGTAACCCTGAAGGCTGCTGAAGCTTTCTGGTACCGTTGTCCAGTAGCCCCCATCAGTGGGCTGCTCATCAAATTGAGAGGCAGTTTGACCTTTGCACTTCTGGAGTCTGGAAAATCTATATTCAAATTTCATTTCAGATGTTTATTAGCTGCATGACCCTGGGCAAGTTATATCGCCACCTTTGGCATTATCATCATCATCATCATCATCATCATCATCATCATCATCATCACCACTACCATCATTGATATAGGACTTTAAAAAAGATTTGCAGAGTTCTCAAGAAGCCCACAGTCTAACGAAGGAGATAACAAGGAAAGGGCTATGTGCAGGATAAATTGGAAACCCACTTTGTGCTTACCACAACCATAGCAGTCGGTTTCTGGCCATCTTACAAATGGGTAAGCTGAGGCAGGACCAGCTAGGGAATGCCATAGGGCACAGAACACCAGTCCTGGTGTCAGAGTCTTCCTAAATTCAAATCTGGCCTCAGACCCTTATTAGCTGCCTGCTAACAAAGATGGGCTGAACAACAACAGCAACAAATTGAAAAAGGATTAAATGACTTGTCCAGGGTCATAAAGGTAGCATCAGTTGCTCATCTATAAAATGAGGGGGGAGGGCTTGAAGAATTCTAAGAACCTCTTCCAGCTCTAAATCTATATATACTACTCTGATCTTTCAGTGCCTCCCACAATGCTCTAAGACCACAAATTGCAGAAAAGTTGCAGATTCATTATTTGAGGGAGTTTCCTGAACCCAGTAAGTCAGCCAGCCAACCTTTATTAAGCACTACTATGTGCCAAGGATGGTGCTAAGGGATGAGAAGTGGCTACAAAGAAAGGCCAAAATAGCACTTGCTCCCAAAGCTTCCATTCTAGTAAAGGCAACAATATGCAATGAAGGATGGAAGGTGGTCTCAGAGGGGAAGAGAAGCTCTTTTACACACACACACATGTGCACACACATGCACACACACGCACACACATGCACACACGCACACACACACACACACACACACACACCACTGGAGAAGGAAATGGCCAACCAGACTCCAATATCCAAAAAAATACTGGTCCTTGCCAAGAAAATACCAAATGGGATCTTAAAGAGTTGAGCATGACTGCAATGACTGGAACAACAAGATAGGTACACACTTTTTATAGATGAACATGTGTGTGGTATGTATATAAATGTAAAATTGTATGCATGCGTATGTATGTGTATATATGTGCAGTCCCTGCTGATGTCTATATTCATCTAGATAGGGATTCTAGCTATAACTTTCTTAAGAGAGGGAATCTAGGGAGAAGGAAAGTCCCGCTATTGCTATTCTATTGAAAGGGACTCCATTTTAGGCATTTTCTCTACAATTTACAGTTTTAGAGTAGCCTGGGGAACTGAAAGATTAAGTGACCTGTCCAGGGTCATGTGTCCAGCAAGTGCAAGAGAACATTGGAACCTAAATCCACTGGCCCTAGACCTTCTAGGCCTCTTCTCTCTAGACTACGAAGCATCTCCATATTTGTGTATACGAACTAATACATGCCTCCAGGGGCAAATACATGACTATCTATGCACTATATGAGTTCAGTCCTACAACTTTGAATCCCCACATGTTACAAGTGGTTGTACAAATCTAGTTTCATGTGCATGAGCCAATACTGTTTAGATACATCTATGTTGCCTGTATGCTTGCACACGTAAGGCAGCTGGGTGGCCCAGTGAATACTGTTGAATTCAAATTCAGCCTTATAGCCCTAGTTGTATGATCTTGGGCAAGTCACTTCACTCTGTTTGCCTCAGTTTCCTCATATGTCAAATAAACTAGAGAAGGAAATGATAAATGACTCCAGTATCTTTGCCAAGAAAACCCTATTTTCTGATTAAAAAGGGTCATAAAAAGAGATAACTGGAAAATGACTAAACAACAAACAACACATTTACTTATATATATGATGTATAAACACACATACATATATAGGTGTGCATATTCATATATTTACATACACAAATGTGACACTAGGTGGTGCTGTAGTACATAGAGCTCCAGATCTGGAGTTAGGAAGACTCATTTTCCTGAGTTCAAATCTTCCTTCAGACACTTATTAGCTTTGTGACTCTTGGCAAGTCACCTTACCTTGTTTGCCTCAGTTTCCTCATCTGCAGAATATACTGGAAAAGGAAATGGCAAAGCCCTCGGGTATCTCTGCCAAGAAATGTCCAAATAAAGTCATGGAGGTTGCACAGGAGTGAAAAATGACTCAAACACCATCACAGCAGCAACAATAATAACATATGAGACATACACATACCCATGTGATCCCTGAGTTTAAGCTCCACCTCAGATTCACCTGTGTGACCTGGTCAAGTTATTTAAACTTAGTGTCCCCCAATTACTCAAGAAGCCTGTAAGTTATTGAAAAGGATCTGACCTTTATTATGTTCTGTACTTATATGTATAGATCCAGAATGTTTCCCTTTAAATTTTACATAGAGCATGGATACTGTTAGCTATATTTATTCTCAATTTGTCTCATTGTTTATTATCATCTTCTTCTTCCCACATTTAACAGCTCTTAGGTCTGTGGAAGTTTTAAAATTCTCTGATTCACAATGTCCTTATCTTTTAAATTTTTATCTAAATTATTTGTAGTCACTACTTATGACATCAAACCACTTAATGTCTAAGAATCTGGCCCTACCTGGACTTTCAGCAGCATTGAGTGCTCATTTTCCATCCTCTGTTGAAATTATTTTAAAGTTTTTCAAACATTCAGTCCCTTCCATCCTCATTTTTAGCAGGGCCTGTGGATTCTTCTTTCTAATGACATTTTTCTGTCTGCTGGAGATAAAATGGTTCATCTTCTCATTTTACAAGAACTTCCCAGGTCCTTATTGTTTCTTTTCTTTGAACCTACTTGCATGAATGGCTCAAAGTCCCTCTGTGAAAACTTTTTTTTTCTTTCAAAAGCCTTTTTAATTATTGTTTTGTGCCAAGAAATTCCCATTGAGAGTTTGCTTTCGGGTTGATGTCTGTGCCAGTTGAAGATGACAGCATGTATGTAATTATAATGATAGCGCATGGCCCTGGAGAAGTGAAGGGCGATATCCTTCTCTCTCTCCCTTGCAGAGGTGACGGATTTTGTGGTTGGAACATGGCATGTGTTGGGAGAGTTTGCAGATACTCAAGCTGGCTTTGCTGAGCTTCTTTCTGTGTTTCTTGCTTGTTTTTTAGTACAATGTGTGTCTTTGCACATTTAAGTTCTGGACTCTTTTGCCTTTCTGCTCAAGTTGAGCATCTTCTTAGCAGAAGAATTTTTAGAAATACAGTATGTAGAATGACAGAGAAAAGCAATTTTACTGAAATACAATTGTCCAAATTTATTTAAAGTTTATCCAGAATTCATGGAACTCAGGCTCAAAATTCTTGTTTCATAGATTAGTAGGAGAGATCTATTTAGAAATGAAAACAGTATAGAAACCAAGGACAGCAATAATTTTTAAAAGAATATGATAACATAATGCTGACAGAAAAATACATTATTTATTCCAAAATAGTCAAAATAATTTTTGTGATATTACTGAACACCTCACCTATGACTATATGATGTTAGAAAATTTAAAATGGAGATGTTCTGCAGGCTAAGTGAACCATGGAGTCAATAATAGCTCTCTCAAGGCCAAAAAAGACATGATAATTTCTTTCTCCCTCCGTCCTTCCTTCCTCCCTCCCTCTTTCCTTCCTCCCTCCCTCTTTCCTTCCTCCCTCCCTCTTTCCTTCCTCCTTCCCTCCCTCCCTCCCCCTCCTTCTCTCTCTCCTTCCTTCCTTCCTTCCTTCCTTCCTTCCTTCCTTCCTTCCTTCCTTCCTTCCTTTCTTCCTTCCTTCTTTCTTTCCTTCCTTCCTTCCTTCCTTCCTTCCTTCCTTCCTTCCTTCCTTCCTTCCTTCCTTCCTTCCTTCCAGAACATTATAGTACTTAGAGCCAGGGTCAAACATTAGCATTTTCTCAGAAAGTTGAGATAGATAATGAAAAGGTTAATTCCAATGAAGCAAGTCCTCTTGAGGACTGGAGAGATAAATATGTTTTTCCCCCCAAAAGACAACCAGCATGATGAGCCAATGAATGATTTGTGTCCTGGGTTCAGATGGAGCCAGACAGTCACTGGATAAGGATATGGCCAAGCCTTGGTAATTGTGTAGCTGCACTTGACACTTAAATTAGTAAAAGGAAGGGCCAGCTTGATGAATCATTGAAAGCAAATTATCCTGATTCTTCCAGACTGTCTGTAACATGCCACCAAAGGCAGCTCATGCATTTTGTAGGACTACTATTTCTCAATTCTCCAGCAAGTGGCACAGTGATGGGTGGAGCTTTTCTAATATATTCATTCAGTCCGAAGAGAAGCTGCCTATTTATGACTGAGGTGTATGGCTATGCAGTAGGTGTCTACTGCATAGGGCATCTGGACAGATTCATGGCACTTCAGGATCCCTCCTTTCCTCCCTCTGTGGGCAGTGGGTAGATAATTGCTGAATTTGTTGACAAAAAGACTAAGTACAAATTTAGCAATTCTGTGCCCAGCTGGAGGAGGCTTCTGGTATCATCTCATTAAATCCCTTAATTTTTATAGCTGAAGAAACTGAGGCTCAGTTGTTCCCTATAACTACAGGCACACTACTACAGGCACACTACAAAAGCTCTTACTGAGGATGGGAGAGGTAATCAACCAATCAATAAACATTTATTGAGTTCCTACCATGGGCCAGACACTGTGCTGAGAGGTGACAAAGTCAAAGGACAGTCTTCAAGGAGCTTATAATGTAATTAGAAAGAGCTAAGATGGCAGTCTCTAGTTAATTCTGGTTCAGGAAGATAGTAGCTTTATACATATCTCTTAATTCTCTCATCAGATGATTATGGAAAAGGCCATCCCAAAAATAAAATACCTAATAAAACTATTTACAAGCAAACAACAGAAATGGAGAAGTTACACAGATTGAAATGTGCTGAAAATACTTGGTCAGCCATTTGACTTTTGGCAGGAAGATATAATTTAAGTCTGGTGGTCCTCTCAGAAACTGGAGAAAAGAGCTTCCAGTTTCACAGTATTATTGAAGCCTTCCCCATCCAATGTTTCCCTAGCCCCCTTCTGGAAGGCTGCCATTACAGACATGGTATCTGTTTCCCTCTTGTCCATATAGCAAGTCAGGCTTCAGGTCCCATCTATGTATACCATCCACATTTACTCATGTGACTATCCTATCTCCCTTAGAAAACAAGGGGCTTGGTTCTCATCACAACATACAAACCCTTTTTTCTCTGGTGACTGTCACATGTGAGTTGGAAAGAAAATCTGGGGCATATGGCTCCAATTCTGATTTCCTAACTGTCTGATAGGGTTTCTTGGAGGCCTGTGAGGGGAATGGGAAGTCAATGATTCTCCTTATTTCATTGTGTGTGTGTGTGGCTCCCTTTCCTTGAATGCACATCCAAGGGTACGTGGAGATGGAGGAAAAGGAATGATGTCATTGGATGGTTAGATAACGCTTTGTATTTAAAAGTAACAAAAGGACTGGGCTTTATAACCACTTAGGTGGCCTCCATCTCACCCCATCCCACTCCCAAGACTAACCCTAGTATTGGATGCTTTTCTGTAGTAGAGATCTTCTAGATTCTCTTTTTGACAACTATTTACGTCATGTCCTCCATTAGAATGTAAGCTCGTTGGGGCTTTTTACTTTTCCTGTAACTCTTAGGACAGTGTCTGGCACATGTTAAGTCATGATTAGATGTTTGTTGATTGACTGACTGGTTGCCTGAGCTTTGGAGTTAGTTAAACCCAGGTTGAAATATTATTCTGGCACTTTCTCACAGTGTGAGCATAAGGATGTTCTTTAAGCTCTCTTACCTGTAGCAACCTCTGTATGCTACAGTGGGAGAAACACACATCCACACCAAGTTCACAACCTGCCACTGCTACCTATTAGCAATGGCACTTCAGGCAATTCTCCGGGACTCAGTTTCTTCTTTTGTAAAAGAGAGAGGTTGGACAATATGCCCTCACAACATCCCTTCTAGTTGTCTAGATACTAAAGTCTAAAATACTATGATCAATTAAGTTTCAGAGAGACTAAACGCAATCACAGAACCTCAATGCATAATAAAGAAAACAATAGCTAAAAGATAATTTCACTGAAAAAGTCTGAACATTTTCCAATTGAGATGCTAAAGGGCTTTTACTCCAAGGGTCTTCACTTATATATGTAGAACTTGGTGAACCTTACATTTAATAATTAGAATTGCATGAAAGAACCAAGAATTCATAAAAACTTAATTGACTTGCAGACCAGTCAATAAAGCTGTTTTTAGTTCATTAGACTTGGTCAGCTCAATACAAAGTGAATCTAGTAATCATAATTTGCTTTTCAAATCCAGGTGTCTGAGCTAGATTTCTCACAATTTAAATTTTGCCACATTTCTGCTTCTGTTGCTATCGCACCCAATCAAGTGGGTTATTATTTCTGTGGCAATGGGAGTGGAAGCAATGAGAACAAGAGCAAAGAATTAGGCATTCCATTATATGTTAGACAGCAAAAGACAACGCAAGATGGATGAAATTGAGAGCTTGGTGGGGAAACATGGAAGCAGAGAGCAGGGAGGAGAACTGACCTTTCCATTTACAATGGAATCACCAATGGAAAAGAATGCATCCTTCTGATAGACCCTTAGGGTGGAGCAGTTTCTGAGGGATTCCATTTCTCTTGATGCTACCATAATGGCTGGATATAACTTTTCCATTGCTACTTTTGATCTTCCTTTGTAACAAACTAAAATATACAATAGAAACCACTAAACTAACAAACCTGACATTTTATACAACATTTTATGCTCATAGACCACCTCTTCCCTTCTTGGATCCCTTTCCAGCTTCCCCCCAAAAATGAGGTTCATTTTTTATTTTCAAGCCAAATATTTCTAATTTTATTAAAAGGTCCTGGTTCATTTTTAAAGTTTCAGGGATAAATAAAATGAGCATGTTGCTAATGGGCAAATTAAATTAAATAAGAAAAGAGGAAAAGTCAAAAGCAAGTTTTTCCCATTCCTTCATATTCCCATATTTTGTGACCAATTTCCATTTGTCAATCATAGGTCCATCTTACTCTAAAAGAAACAAAAGAAAACACAACAGAAAGTCAGAGGATCAGAGATGGAGGGCTAGAAAGGTCCCCAGAGATTATAGATGGAGAATCTAAGGCCCATGGAAGCAAAGTGGTCTGCCCACAGTCACACAGGGTGTCAATATCAGAGGGAATGTGGAGTTTAGATCTTGTAACTTCAGGGTTAATGCTTTTTAAATTGTTTTGTATGAGAGCAAACTCACTCATCATAAAAAATTCTTTTCTTCAATAATCATATAAATATGTATACAGATATTGGATTTAATATATATTTTTTCCATTTTTTTATTATAGCTTTGTTTACAAGATATATGCATGGATAATTTTTCAGCATTGACAGTTGCAAATCCTTTTGTTCCAACTTTTCCCCTCCTTCCCTACCACCCCTTCCCCAGATGGCAGGTTGACCAATACATGTTAAATATGTTAAGGTATAAGTAAAATACAATATATGTATACATGTCCTAACAGTTATTTTGCTGCATAAAAAGAGTCAGACTTTGGAATAGTGCACAATTAACCTGTGAAGGAAATCAAAAAGCAGGAGGACAAAAATAGAGGAATTGGGAATTCTATGTAGTGGTTCATAGTCATCTCCCAGAGTTCTTTCGCTGGGTGTAGCTGGTTCAGTTCATTACTACTCTATTGGAACTGATTTGGTTCATCTCATTGTTGAGAGAGCCACGTCCATCAGAACCGATCATCATATAGTATTCTTGTTGAAGTATATAATGATCTTTTGGTCCTGCTCATTTCACTCAGCATCAATTCATTAACATATATTTTTAACATGTTTAACATGTATTGGATTACTTGCCATGTAGAGGAGGGGGAAAGGGAAGGAAAAATTTGGAACACAAAGTTTTGTAAGGGTCAATGCTGAAAAATTATCCATGCATATGTTTTGAAAATAAAAAGGTGTAATAAAATATTTAAAAATGTAAAAAAAATTCTTTGTTTTATGCAGTGGCACAAGATCTTATCCCGCACAGGCTAACATGATCTTGAAGCAACTTTTTTTGCATTTGTCCTTTCCTAACTTAAGGTGTATGTACATCACCATCCTTAGACAGATCTTTAGAATTAGTGACTACCTTAAGAGTTAGATTGAGAGAGGCTGCTTTTTCAAGTCATTGACAACTCTTCTTTGCATGTTGCCAATAGAAGCTACTCCAGTACTCAGAGAAGATGACCTAGACTAGCCCAGTCTTGGGTCTGGTTTTCCAGAAGACACCTGGAAAAATATGAAGGGAATCACTCTTTCAGGGAGTGGGTCTCCTCTAAGATTGAAGCTGGTGGGTTAACTTATGTGGATCTCTCACCCTTAGGGAATGAGTGTAAGTAAAGTGTGTCAGGCCTTTATGGCCAGTTGTGGGATTTCATTTTAAAAGAAAAAATACAAAATATTTATAAAAAGAGAAAGAAAGCTATTTGAGAGAGAAGGTTCAAGCCTTCAGGACCATCAGGCCAAGCTTTGTGTAGAATGTGGCATTCAAGCTGAGCCTTGCACAAGTTAAGAATGCAAGAGGAAGAAATGAGGAGTAGAACAGGTTAGAAGTGGGTTATGTCCCAAACACGGGGCATGGCTAGTGAAAAACTGTAGAGAAGGGAGAGAGTGCCTTGTAGAAGGAATCCCAACTAACCACTTTTCCCCTTTTCTAATGGAAAAGGGACAGGAGGGAGAAAAAGGAATGCTTTTTAATTTTAAAAAATCTTATTTTAGGTCAATCTGGAATTACTTTATAAAAGTTTAAGTGATCGTACATTTTGACCCAATAATTCAGTTGTTGGTACTGTATCCTGAAAGTGTTATCAAAAACAAACAAACAACAACAACAACAACACTATCTGTTCGTGGATTTTCATAACAGCATTTCAGAAATATTGTAAAAAGACCAATCTGGAAACAACCCAACTATCCAATGATGGGGCAATGGTTGGTAAGGTCAATTGCCATACATTAAAGTAACAGAATACTATAATGTAATTAACACTTGTGTAGGAGAGCCATACACACGAATCTGAAAGAACCTTCAGAAAATCATGAAAAAAACATTAAGAAGAAAAGTGTGTTCTCAAAAACAAATAAGAAAAGTGAATGAGAATTAATGGATAAGAAAATAAACCTAATTGAGAACTTGCAGTACCTAAACAAAGTATATGATATTTCTTATATTTAGGCAATTCAATTAAATGTAAATCACTTCCAAAGAAGTCTATTTGATCCCATTTATGTTCAATGTTATGATTTTTAATAAAACATTTAATTAAAATATAGATGGCAGACATTTTATTGGAGGAGGGATTTTACACCAGCATTTTGCCTTACCAAAAATAATTTTTAAACATATAATCAACAGAAAGGAAGCATAATTATATTTGATGTTTTCTATGACTCCAGTCAATTTTGTGTGATTAAAGGGATGTGATTAGCTATATAATGTAACTTACAGAACCCTTCTTCCTCCCTTTTTATGCTTTTGTCTCAGATGCCCTTGAAACATGTATTGGTTATTCTCAAAAAGATTTTATAGAGATGGGAGACTGGGTATCTGGGTCGAAAGCTATTGGCATCTTCTTGATCACCTTTTTTGGTAGTAACAAGGTCTGTGATTTATTCCAAGTGTGTAGCATCCTCCTTCCAGATCACTTGAAAATCAATCACCTCTACTTCCTAGAATCCTGATTTTTCCATCAAGATTCGATTCAAGTGCTTCATCTCACACCAGGCTTTTCCTGATCTGCCCAATTGTCAGCGCCCTTGGTGAATGCTTTGTATTTTGTCCTGCTTTACCCAACTACATCCTGTCGCCTCCAATGGGAGATGGGCTCCTTAAAAGAGGAGCTTTTTTGGTCTTTTTCCCCAGAGTCCACCACAGTGACTGAAACATAGCATATGTGAAGGCCTTAATTCCCTCGACACATCCTTCCCTCTAGTAAGGTTTCGTTCTGTGTATACAGGTTCCGATATTCTTTGGGGCCTTGCTTTCTATAGCACTGTTCTGCAGCACATCAAGGATTGTGACATCCGAATCCAGACACCAAGTATCACTGCAATCAATGAGGAATAAAGCAACTTATTTGGCTGCTTCTAAGACTCTTCGTATTTTTGTCTATTTCTTGTCTTCCTCTTAATTTCATCCTTTAATGCTCTGGCTTAACTGGAACCTGAACCAAGTTTTCTGCAAACTTGTTACTGCCTTAATACTTCCTTAACTGTTTTATGAGATTACATATATGAGATCTTTATAATCCCCCACCATCCTGTTTAGTAAGATTTGACAAAATTTTATTCTGAACTGTTGTTGCCCTTGGATACCACAACTCTCCCCTGGGAGAGATTTCCAGGATATTTGGGCCTACTTATTATGTCCAATCTAAACTGGCTAAACTCCCTTAATCTGTGTTCGTATCTGTCCACAATCACATGATCACATCAAGCTTGGCTGACTTTTGCCTCAATCAACAAATATTTTTTGAAAGTGTTTGTTGTGCAGAAAGCACCATGTTGGGTGTTGGCGGAAGCAAAGACAAACTATATCCCTTCTTGTCAGCAAGCTTGCATTCTATTTTGTCCTTTCTTCAGATTTGGTACTGACAGTAGTCTTTGTTTTAACAAGTAGGTTTTCTGTCTGGAAAGTCAGGTCATTAAAAATAACTGTACATGATTCTGGGTAAATCACTTCATCATGTCAGCCTCAGTTTCCTGATCTGTAAAATGAGATAATATTAATATCTGATTAATGGGTTATGAGGATAAGATAATATATAAAGTGTTTGGAGATTTTAAAGCAGTATATAAATATTATTATTGTCTAAATTGCTATTTTTTGTTTGACACAATATTGTCAGGTCCATTTTGGCACCACACAATGCCTAACTATTCTTCTTAAAAAAAAGTTTTCAGGAAAAACAAACAAACATACAAATATAGTGGCTTCCACAACACTGACTTTCTTCACTTTTTAGTCATTTTTAGTTCACTTTAAATATATATATACAAAGAGAGAGAGAGAGAGAGAGAGATGGATTGCTCCATGCTCTGCTTTGCTTTGAAGTCACTGAATACTAATATGTATTATATACTAATTATGTATATATGTATAGATATATAATTTGGAGGGTCTTCTGACATTTTTTATAGAATTGATCTTCCCCTTCATCCTGTGCAATAGATGTTGGGATACAAGTTCTATAATCTTCCTGGGGTTTCTTATGCAAATGTTCATTATGAATACTTCAGTAGGAACATAACCAAGTATCCTATAAAATGGTGACTTACATTGTCTTTGAATGAGCAAGAAAAGCAGCTCTGCTGCCTTTTTTTTTGGACTTTTCCAGAACTAGGAGCCATCCTGCCATTTAGCTCATTTTTTTTCCTGGTTTCATTCACTTAAAGGACATCATGAAGGATATGATTAATTTCTTTCAACAACATTTCCATTTGGTCACTGAATAATGATTGCACATTTAGGGGACCAACAGTGAAATCCTTGTTAATAGACAGTTTAACATCTGTTTGATTCTTGGTATTCTCTTCCTCCTTGTCTTGTACTTTCATTGCAGAGGGAAAGGGTAAAAGGTATTGCTCACAAGACTGAGGGCAAATTTTTACTTTCCCTTGTTTCAGGCATTGTTATGGCTGACTAATTCAGTCCCTCGATCTGTGTGAGCCACTCTTTCCTTAGGAAGTCTGGTCCTTGGAAATCAGACAGAAAACTTCATCAGGGTGATACTCAAGGCCTTTCCAGGATGATAGAACCTGTCAGTGCCTGGGCTCTCCCAACATTACTTTTGAGAAGCCAAAAGAATATTTCTATATCAAAGAAAGGGATCACAGGAAAAGTATTTGGACCATGTGATGACCTTATTTACACAATGCTTTATGTTTTACAAAGTATTTTCCTACAATCACTTTCTCGTGGGTAGTACAAATATTATCATGACTAATTTACAAATGGGAAAAGTGAGGTGGTCTTGATTATAGACAGAAGCAGAATAGGGACTCATTCTCCTACATTCAATCCTAACTTTTTCAGCAAAAATTATATTCTCTTGCTTTCAATAGACAAAGAGATAAACAGATAAATAAAACTTTTATTAAGCACAGAGCATATATTAGGCACTTAGTACGCCCTAGGAATACAAAAACAAGTAATCAAAGTGTTCCATACTATGCATTATTCTTAAGCATTATCTTAATTCTTTGTTTATATTAATTAATTTTGAACCTAAATACAAAAAGACAAAAAATTTTCTGTGAACACAGCACATCACAAAAAAGGATACAATATAAAACCATGAATCTCCATTTCATACTGCTTATTTTTTCTGAATAATTATTTGATAAATATTACACATAATTTTCAAAACTACCCTGTTTTTCAGTTCTTCCTTCTGAGTTTCTACTGTGCACTTTTTGGTTTCTTTTTTTTTTTTTTCTCTCCCTCCTAAAGAAGGCCATCATTAGGTATGTATGTATGTGTATATATGTATATGCATATAGTATGTATGTATGTAAAACCATATTATACATACTTCTAATTATCAATTCTTTCTGTATAATCGGATAGCATCTTCCTTTATGGGTCCTTTGTAGTTTATCTGAATATTTGCAATACTCAAAATAGCTAATTGCTAACAATCATTTTTAGAACAATATTGCTGCTAATTATATCTAATGTTTGCTTGCTTTTGCTTATTTCATTCTTCATCATTCCATGTAAGTTTTTCCATGTTTTTCTAAAACTAACCAGCTCATCATTCCTCATAGTACAGCAGCATTCTATCTATTCTATTACAACTTTTTTTAGCCATTTCCTAATTTATTAGCTTCCTCTTAATTTCCAAAGCATCTTAATTCTACTGGGGAAAGATGACTCTTAAAGGGGAGATGAAAAGCATAAATGGATGCATGTGGGACAAAACAGTAGGTAAGCAGATGAGAGAATAGGTCAGAATGGAAAAGGGAAGGAGAAGAGGGATACTTAGAAGACATAGTAGGAAAGTAGAATAGTGACAATACAACAATTGAAGGTGCCAACATAGAAAATAGAAAGTTAGTAAGGGATAGGTTATTTTTTCTTTAAGAAGATGATCAATTCATTTTTGGACATTGTGGGTATTTTTTCTTCTTTAAAATATAAAAATTTTCTCTGGGAGAGAGAGTTTCTTGGGGAGGTTTTCTGGAGGCAGTTAGTTTCAGTTGAAATAAATAATCACCCAAAATCGCAGCCAGCTGGTAAAAGTTCAGATCTTTTATTGTGTCCTTCAATATAGCCCGGTTAGCTCAGAGGCCTATCTCTCTGCTTGGTTCTAAGAGCTCCCTCCAAATGTCTCCAAATCCAAAGGTTTGTCCTTCAGACTCCAGCCAGCACCAAGGTGGAAGATGCAATGAATCTCTCTTGCCTCAAGGAGAGGGCTTGTGGGCTTCCTCCCAGAGTGCTCCTCTCCAACCCCTGGGAATGTTCTGGAGAAATTTCTTTCAAGCTCTAAGAGCTTCCTCTATATATATGATCTCCCAAAGGTTAACTCCTCCTTCTGGAGAGAATGGGATTCTGGGTTATTTCCCAGAGTGCTCTCTGGCCCTAAGAACTTCAAGGCCCTAAGAACTTCAAGGGAGGTGTGAACACAAGCATTGTCTATCAGTTGTACTTAGTACTTTGTTTCAAGTTCCAGCCCAAAACATCTCCTTCCAAGATCAAATCAATCATTGAACCGTGCTAAATTAGATAATTATTGTCTCTATCAACTCTAATGGCTTAACACTTTGTAAAGATTCCAACAGGACATGTAGAGTTTAAAGGTGATTACAGATCCTCAAAATGGAGATTTTCAACAGCAGATCTCTGGAAAGAGAATGGGACTGAATATATACATTTGGGAAAAATCTGGAAAGAGGTGATAATTGACATTGTGGCAATGAATCATATTTTCAAGAAGGGTATAGAGATGACAAAGGGCAAAGAGAAAACTTTGGGGGATATTTTTGCTCAGCGAGTATCAGAAACAAGCCAGTGAAAGATACTGAGAAAGTTGATTTCATGCACTCATGAAAATAGTTTACATAAAATCTTCTAAGAAACACAAAAACTTGCAACTAACGGTTATATTTGAAAAGTCCAAAAATAAGTTCTTTACAAAATCACAGTTTTTAAGGTGAATGCCTCTAGGCCATCTCCTGACCATACCTTACTACAACCCTCCCTCCATTAGTCATCTAGTCTTCCCTTAACGAGGAGTCCACTATCTGCCAAAGCTTCTTTCTTATCCACTTGGGGGTAGCACTATTCATAAAGCTCAAGTTTAAATCTGCCTCTTTGTACTTTCCTCTCCTTGTTCCTAATTGTGCCCTTTAGAGCTAAATAGAAAATGTCTAATACCTCTTTTGCAATATATCCTTTCAGACATTTGAGGACAGCTTTTCTAATCCTTCTGAGTATTCTTTTGTTAAGAGCAAACACCATCAGTTTGTCCAACTGAGCATCATGTAGCACAGATTTACAATCCTTTGCCACCTTGGCCGATGTCCTCTGGAGACTATCCATTGTTGAATGTGCTTCCTAAAATGTGATGTCCAGAAGCGAACTTAATACTCTAACAATGGTCTCAAGAGGGAAAATATCAGTTAGTACTTTGAAAAACTAATGAATCTGATAATTGTGGAAATATGTATAGACGAGTTGCACATATTTAAGATAATTTGATTACTTGCCATCTAGGGGAGGGATTGAGGGTAAGGGAGGGAGAAAAAAACTTGAACACTAGGTATTGCAGGGGTGAATGTTGAAAACTATGCACGTTTTTAATAACTTTTTATTTACAAGACATATGAATGGGTAATTTTTTTTCATCATTGACCCTTGCAAAATCTTCTGTTCCAGCTTTTCTCCTCCTTTCTCTATCCCCTCCCCTAGATGGCAGGCAGACCAATACATGTTAAAGTATATGTTAATTGCAATATATGTATACATATTTATATAGTTGTTTTGCAGTGCATGTGTTTTGAAAATAAAAAGCTTCTAAAAAAGAAAAAGTAATGCATCTTTCCAGATAAACAATCATATGACCTATGTAATCAATAATATTATTGAACAATGGAACTAATAACAGCAAAGAATGTAGTAAAATAGGAATGCCTCAACTCTTGAAGCCAGAAGATGTAGCTTTGAATTATTTTCTCCAATACTTATCAGCCGTGTGATCCTTAGGAAGAAAATACTTCCCATATAGCTCAGTTTCCTCTGAAGTTGGAGTTACAGCTGGCATTGACTAAGGGCGCAAATCTCCAGTACTTCAATTTCCCACAATGCTTTGAGTCAGTTGCTCACCAGGAGAAAGACTCAACGCTCCATTTTCCAAAAGTCTGTAGGCCCAGTCCCAGAGTAGTGATGCATCTAATTAAGAATTATCAGTGAATATTATAAGGGGTATCAAGTTTAAAAAGAGGAGCTGGATTTGTTGTGTGATTGGACAGGAAATAAATCAGTGATCCTGCAATCACAGGATAAATAGGGATGGGAACTGAGAGGAGAAAGCTCCTGGAAATCAGAGGTATGTTCAGCAAAGATGAGGCTATAGTAGTTGTTGAGCACACTGCTCTTCCTCTCTTTCTGTCTCTGTCTCTCTGTCTCTCTCTCTCTCTCTATCTTTGTGTGTGTGTGTGTGTGAAGCTATTATGAGAGTACTTTCAGGAGAGAAAGGAAAAGCAGGGAGAGTAGAAAGTCTGGACACTCCTACAGTGGTTACTCTTCTTGGATCTCCTGGAAACCAGTGCAAGAGCCCAGGAAGAAGTGGAATTGGGTCCTATGGAGGTGTGATGCCATAGGAGGAAAAGATGTGTTAGAGGGGCTTTCATAGCTTGGGACCTCTCATTAAGATCAATGGGAGCTTCAGTTCTCTTGGGTAGATGGACAGCACCGAGCAGGATTTCAAAAGAAGCTGGTATTTATCAATGAGGGAAGTTGGCAAATTAAGTGTTTTTATTTAAGGAAAAGATAATCTAAAGAAAGGCTCTTTGTTGTTGCTCAGTTGTCTCACTTGTGCCTGGCTAGTTGTGACCCTATTTGGGGTTTTCTTGACAGAGATGATGGCATGGTTTGCCATTTTCTTCTCCAGCTCATTTAAAAGATGAGGCAAATAGAGTTAAGGGATTTACAAGGGTCACACAGTTAGTATCTGAGATTGGATTTGAACTCAGATCTTGCTGACTCTAGACCTGTACTTTATCCATTGCCTCATCTAGCTGCCCCATATATTTATATAAATATATGTATGCACATATACAATATATGGGCATCTCTTTTCAACAGCAAGGTAATTTAGGCCAGTTCCAATGGTCTGGTTGTGATGGAGAGGGCCATCTGCACCCAGAGAGGGGACTGTGGGCACTGAGTGCAGATCACAATATAATAGTTTCACTTTTTTGTTGTTTGCTTGAATTTTATTTTCTTTCTTATTTTTTTTCCTTTTTGAGCTAATTTTTCTTGTACAGCATGAATTGTATAAACATGTATAGAAGAACTGTACATGTTTAACATATATTGGATTATTTGCTTTCTGGGGAGGAGGTGGGGAGGAAGGAGGGAGAACAAAATTGTAACACAGGTCTTGCAAAGGTTAATGTTGAAAACTATCTATGAATGTGTTTTGAAAATAAAAAGCTTTATAAAATGTATGTGCTTCTAAATAACAATAACAATGATGACGACAATAATAATAATAATAGTTTAGCCTACTATTCATTGCATAGTGCATCACTTTGACAAATGCTATTGTTGACAAATAGCCAATTGATATAACACTTTAAGGTTTTTAAGAAAGAAAATGAAAAGTTGAGTTACTGGAGTGGAAACTTGAAGTGAGGCAGGAAGAAGCAAATTTAGTTTTGTGAATTTGGGTAACAACTAATGATTACAGTTTTTCCTATAGTTTCTGAAAAAGAAAAAAAAATCAGTATTGGGAGCAAACAGAAGGAAGAATCTTATTTGCAAAAAAGGATTTGTATCAATTGTAAATGGCAAAATGTGAGAGGACATTAGCACAGAGCTCAGTGGAGACATCTGAACCCAAGAGAGGACAGATGTTGTGATGCTTCTCGAGTTCTGGCTGATACCAAAAGCCAGCAGTGATGTTCCATATCCAGAGAGCAGGAGTCTGGGTAGCTTTTCAAGAAGAGCAGTTATCCTGGCAGGAAATGGAAATGGCAGCAGCTGCAAGAGAAGGAGAATAGTTTTGGAAATGAATTTAAAGGTGCATTTTGGGCCATCCTAGCAATATTTCTGCTAATTTAATGGACCTGGTGGCTATCTATGTGCTTTCCATGCCTCTTTCCCCATGGTAATTTGGAGGATTTTCCCATTTTCTTTCTCATATTTGAAAACCTTGGGTATACCAGTAGGTAATTTCGGATGCATGCAGATGTTGTCAATGGCATCAAATTTGCCAACTTTAAACAAATTCAAGATTTTTTAAAAAATGGACTAAATAATGCAAAGAGAAAATCAACCATTAATAAAAAATGAGAAGAGCCTGATGGATAACTCTACATTATGTTTCCATCCTCAGTGCTCTCTGTATTATGAGACAATCCAGAGGGAACCCTCCTGCTGTTCCTTAGACGAGCAGACCCATCACTTATTATGACAGGCCGAACAACAATGCTGACAACAACTGGATCTGTTTTTATGAAGTTCAGATATTTCATGTCAACGACACAAACAAAAGTCCTTGAGGTTTGGCCTTCTGGTGCTCACATTTGCATAATGACTAAACATCCTTGGAAATATTAGAGAACAATAAATGTTTGGGTCCCAATAGATGTTCTCTACATTTCCCAGCACTTCTCCCTATTTCTAGCTTTACCTTTATTTTTTTTTCTTACTCTCTTGGGGGGACCTCCCTAAGTATTCCTTGTTTTTGCCATTTACCCTTTCACTAAACCCTTAAGACTTCTGGACCTTTGCATCTGCCCTGTAGTTGGTCTCTTTTAAATGCATTGCCTCCTCCAATTAGAGTTTGAGCTCCTTGGCTCACACATTCTATTTGTATCCCTAGCACTTAGCACAGTGCTTGGCACATCATTACTTAATAAATGCTCTCTGATTTATTAATTCATTTTTCATTTATCCATTCCCCTTCTTGTATATTCTGGGTCTTAATTCAGATTTATTGATTAGGAAAGGTACATAAAACACTACTATATGCATGACTATGTATCATAGTGAACAAAGTATTGACCTGAGACTGGAAGCCTTAAGTTTTGTCCCATCTCTCTCATATGAGCTGTGTGACTAAACTCTATGTGGAGGGAAGTAAAGATAAATGTAAGAAGACTGGAAAGGTAGGAAGGAAACAGACAGTGAAATGCTCTAATGGACGAAAATAATTTTTTTATATTTGATCCTGAAGGTGTCAAAGAACCACTCGAATTTATGAAGAAAAGAGAGATGTTTAAACACGTTTTTAAATCACATTTATAGCTTAATGGAGAATAGACCAGAGAGGACAAAATACTTGAATCTTAGAGACCCATAAGAAAGTTATTGCGATAATTCAGATGAGGGTTTATAGTAGGATGGAGACTATGTCAGAGAAGAAAATGGGGCAAGTATTGTGAAGGTAGAAATGATGGGACTTGGTAACAGATTGACTATGTGAGATGATGAGGAAGTGAAGATGACATTGATGTTAGGAGACCAGGTAACAGATGGTGTTACTTCTGTCAATAAAGGAAGTTAGAAAGAAGGGAGAGTTTGGGAGAAAGATAATGAGTTTAATTTTTAAAAACAATGAGATTAAGCTATCTACATTCCATCCAGTTCAAGATGTCCAATAGGCAGTTGACAATGTGGGATTAGTAGTGAGGAGAAAGGTTAGGGCTTGAAGTTGGATTGTTAATGCATACTCTTTGAGTCTGTTCTTTTTTTTAGCCTATTCCCAATTTACCCAATCCTAACATTGATGCAATACTACCCAGTTTCTATCTTTTCATTCTTCCCCAACACCCCAAATTAGGAAAAAAGAATAACCTAAAAGACCTGGACCAGTGCTTTGCTGACATCTAGCAGAGCTTTGGCTGCAACATTTCCCTTATCTCCTAGGTTGGTAGCTTTGTCAAAAAAGCTGATGACTCTACCTGCTTACTAACCATTAATACTTCTATAAATTTCCCAATAACAATAACAATTATAATATTAGTAACTATTATTTAGATGACACTTAAAGATTTGAAAAGCACTTATATAGTTCACTGAGTCTCACAAAATCCTTGTGAGGTAGGAGCTATTATAATCTTCATTTTGAGGAAATTTATCTTGAAAGAAATTAAGAGATTTTCCTAGATGGTAGAGAAGACCTAGAAATCAAATATTCTTGGCTCTAAATCTCACTATCTACTGCATTTCCCAGCCAGCCCACTTGTCTGTTATATGTACACTCCATTCTCTTCCCCTTTTGAAAATCAGTTTTATTTTACTTTCTCCAATTCAGCAGTATCTCTCCCTTTCTTCATGATCTTTGAAAGGTCATTGATAATGACTAAGTAATCATATCCACCATTTCTTTCATTATCTGAAGATATAGTTCACTTGGGATGGGGAATTTGGACTTACCAAGGACAGTTAGATGTTCTCTCCCTCTCTCTAATTATCTTGGGTTTTGATTCCCTATTAACCATTTTTGTTCTGTTCTTTCTACTTCAAATACCTTTTCTCTTGTTAGAAAACACAGAAGCAAAATGAGGATCAAGCCCTTCTATCTTTTCAGTAATCAGTGCTCCTCCTTGGGAACACAGATGGTGCCTCTAACTCTTCTTCAGTATCTCTCTTTTCAAGTTAATTCCCAATCCCTTTTCAAACAAAGCTTTAACTTTATTTGGAGCCTCAACTCATTCTAAGCTTTGACACTCTTAACTTTGTATCTATTTTCCTTATCTAATAAATATTTAATAAAATAAATAGGTTGCTTGGTAGATGTCCCTACCAATCTCTCTAGATGAGTGCCTCCTTTTTTCCTTATCAGAATGTCTTATATACTTGTTCACAATGTCATTTTTGAGACTTTTCTCATCTTGACTAATCTGTTTTATAATATAGAATTATAAGCCATGAGATCCCATATGTATTTTCTCTGATAACTTTGTAATTTTTTCTCCCCAAATTAAAATGTCAGTATATGGTTCAACTCCTCCCAAATCACCAATTCTAAGATGGAATAATGTATTTTCCTTGTCATATCCTCTCCCATAAAGGCAAATAATACTGTTGTTGAGAATAAGATCCATGACATGAATTTTCCTTATTGGTTCTATTTTGGGCAGGCAGAACCAACAGATTTTTGAATGATTGAGATGACCCATGGCTTCCAAATAATTCCTGTGTTCTAGGCTTTTGATGTTTCTCTATGTCCTCATCTATTTCTTACTTCTGTCCAGGTGATCTCTAGCATATCTTAACTTCAATATCACTTGTTTTTCTGCATCTGGGTAAAATTTTCTCCACCATGCTTCGTTCTTTTCTGGTTCTCAGATTTCTTCACATGTGTGTATCTTTTAAATAAATGCTGTTCTATTATCTATCAGTTTTCTTTTCCTAATCCATTCCTTTAGAAAATGCATTCCATTGTGGAGCCATGTTCTAATTACAGATTTAATTTCATTAAGTCTCAGTAACACCTAATTTTGATGTTTCCATAAGTCTGTGTTGCTTAAGAAGCACTTTTCTTCAGAAATGTAATATCTGTCTATCATGTAAGAAAATTTATTCATATCTTTTCAAAAATATCTGTAGAATGTGAAGGATCTATCCAATATATTGAGGGCCTTCCTCTTGAATTTTTGGCTTTATATAGTTACCAATGAACCAAAATGCTAACCATTATTTTTTTTTTATTCTCATCTGACTGGCTCATTTTTTAAAAAAATCAGTCAGAGATTCCCCTAATGATATGATTTATGCTACTTCTCTTGATTTGATAAATTCTTTGAATTTAAATTTAAAATTAAATTAAAAAAATCTTTGGAAATTGTAGTATTCCAAGACTAGCAGCAACAGAGAAGAAAATTGGTGTTTAAAAGCTGGCTTTTGTTTTGGAGGGAACTTTGGAATCACTGAGAAAACCAAACCATTTCCCTATAGTAATCCAGTTGGCTCTAGATCATTACTTACCTGCAATGTAAAAGACTGAAAGATTTCTATTTTTCATCTATTTGTTTTTTCCTGGGTAGATAGATGAAGATCTTTTGAGTGATTTGGGATCTTCATTTAAGAAATTGCAGTTCTCTACTGGTCATCCTGCCATCTAGGGGAGGAGGTGGGGCGGGGTAAGAGGTGAAAAATTGGAACAAGAGGTTTGGCAATTGTTAATGCTGTAAAGTTACCCATGTATATATCCTGTAAATAAAAGGCTATTAAATAAAAAAAAATAAAAAAAAAGAAGTGAGATGACTGAAGTACAGAAGAATGAAATAAGGCAGTTTTAAGATGTAAATATACAACATATGAGGAATAAAACTATTTAAAACTAAAAAAAAAAAAAGAAATTGCAGTTCGCTGTCTTGTTTTAATGTAATCAGAGTGAAGTCATCTGCAAACAGGAATACATAGAACACCCCATTATTGCTAAACCAGTTACTCAATTACCAAACACTTATTAAGTCCTGTTTACTATATGCCTGTTTAGAAGGCACTGTGCTAAACTCTGAGGTTACAAAGAAATAGTTTATGTTTTGGAGAAGATAACGTATAAATAACTAATTGTATACAAGAGTTATAATCATCCCTAACATTGATATGATTCCTTTAAAGTTTTCAAAGAAATGAACATACACCATCTTTTTTAATCCTCACAACAACTTGGAGAGAGAAGTTCTGCTATTTTACAGATGAGGAAACTAAATTTGAGAGAAGTATAGTCATTTGTCCAGAGTTACACATCTAGGTGCTTAAAAGTTTGGGCAAGACTTGAACTCAGGTCTTTCTGACTTCATTGTATCATTTAAGGGCCCATTATCAATCAGAAATCCTTCCCCCTTCCCCTCCCATGGATTCAATGCTGGCTAACCTCTATAACTATAGTAAATATCTTCGGTAAGGTTAAATGTCACGCATTAGGATCTGTAGGAAACCTTGCCTTTTACCAATATTTTGGGCAAAGCTATGGAGAGATTGGAAGCCATTGATTTTGTTACTAGATCTCCCTTGATTTTGTTTTCTTCTGCAAATTTGCAGGTTTCTTTGTTGCTCCTTATTAAGTTGCCAGTTGACCATGAACACAAGCCAAAATTCACATACTTTCCCAAGTAACTCAAAGGAGGATATCCTGGATCACTTTTTTCCT
This sequence comes from Sarcophilus harrisii, assembly GCF_902635505.1. Classification (NCBI taxonomy): domain Eukaryota; kingdom Metazoa; phylum Chordata; class Mammalia; order Dasyuromorphia; family Dasyuridae; genus Sarcophilus; species Sarcophilus harrisii. The sequence goes on from NC_045429.1 coordinate 1,230,299, forward strand.
TCTCTCAGAACAGGTCTGATAACAAAGAAGATCAAAGAATAGTCTTTCCAGCATCCAAAAGATGACAGCAACAAGAGTAAAGGAAGAGTGTCCTGGAGATGAGCCATGTAAATAACTGGAAAAAAGGGAGGTGCTTTTCAACTGAGGCTAAAACATGGTATGTCACGATTGTAATGAAATATTGTTGTGCTGTAACATATAACACATATGAAAAATACAGAGAAACAAAGTAAGATTGACACAAAACCATTCAAAGAAAAATAAATAGAGCTAGGATAATAATCAAATAATGACTTCAACAAGATAAATGGGAAAATAAACAATCACATGGAAACATTATTGAATTATAAAAAGCAAATCTGGTCTCAAAGAAGAGATATGAAAAGATCTCCTTCTTATTCCTTTGCTATGGCCAGAGGTCCATGGGTGTGGAAATGCTCTTTTATTTTCAGACCTTTTCAATGTAATTGACAGATGGTGATTATCTCTGGATGGAAAGTCTGCTCATCTACATTGTTAAAGTCAAGAGGGTGACTTTGACAGAAACTACAATTGTTTTTTGAGTGATAATCCATGTTTCTTGCAGAAGAGAGAAGGGAAGGAAAAGAAATGTTATATTTTGGGAAGCACAATTAGAAAGCTATATCAGGTCTGGTATAAATTAAATAATGGCCTATTAACCTGCAGGATAATAGCAAAATACCACCTTTAGCCCAAATGTTTCTTCTGATTGGAAGTCTCTTCACACAATGTTGTACTTGTGGTTTCAGTAGGCAATAAATAATAACACAAATAACAGCGACGACAATGGATTAATCCATGATTTATTTTCATTTCTACAGGGAGAAAGTCATACACCAGGAGTGCCCCAAAACAGGAAGTGGGCCACACCAGTCAAAATAAGGCAATGGGTGAGTGAGAAAAGTTCTTCATAAACACAAAGAAGGGGTATGAGGGATTGGCACTTCACAACTGCTCGTGTTTACAGAAACAGGTCAGGTCTGATGGAAAGTGGGTTTCTTGACTAGAACATTCTCTAATCAATTAAAGAGCAATGTGTCACATTGTGTTAGTCCTGGAGTAGGTACAAAGACAAAAGAGAAATAATCCCATTATTCAAAGGATATTTCTTCTCTGGGGCATGTCCATACCACAGGTCTAGTCTGGGATAGGGAGAACTAGATAAGATCATTTGGAAGAGAGGGATTCATCACAATATCAGTAGTGCTCCTCTGGCAACTCTGAGTTCCATTTTTTTTCTTAGTGGAATCCAAACCACAGGGTGCTAATATGGAAGATTCTAGAACCCACAAAAAAGGTAGAAAAGACTCTTATTATTGCTGCTAGTAGAATTGCTTGGGGGTTGTCTTCAACTCCACCCAATATCTGGCCCCTTTCCACCTTATTGTTACCTTAACAACCATACTCAGCTTCCTTGCCTGTCTTAATGATCTGCCTAGTTTTTTCCATTAAATAATATATATATATTAATTTTGAAATGAAAATTTTAATTTATACAACATCAATAAAGACCCTGAGAGAAATAAAATTTCAATTTTCAATTGATTTAAAAAAACACAATTTCCCCAAAGTTCCACACTAGATAAACTGTATGTAAAAATCATTATAGACAGACAGACAGATAGGCAGAAACTCGCTAAGGGCAGAGTTAAAATGGAAATCCCCAGAAAGGCTATACTTTAAATTTGGGATATTTTAAAAGACTAATAGTGCTTATCTCTGACAATTATTGCTGTTTTCATGGTAACAAAAGATACCATGCAGTAACGATCAAGTAATCTCATAAAACTGCAATCAATAAGTTGATCTAGTTACAAAATAATTGCCCATTTGATTTTTTTGGATCCCTTTGCTGTTCTTGTACTTTACAATGTGAGAAGGCTAAATTGCGGGCCAGTTTTGAGCAAGAGATTCTCCTGAAAACAGCATTACATATGATAGATCTCTTCAGTTCCCTTTCTGGACCCTTTAAATAATCTGCCTAGTCTTAATAACTTGTTTTGTGAGATCTTGTCAATGGCCTTATCTTACATAAATATTGCTAAGTCTTTCTTTTTTATTGAAGCTTTTTATTTTCAAAATATATGCAAGGATAATTTTTCACCATTGACCCTTGCAAAATCTTGTCTTCCAATTTTCACTTCCTTAATCCCATCCCATCCCCTATATGACACATAATCCAACATATGTTAAACATGGTAAATATATATATATATATATATATATATATATATATATATATATACATACATACACATATAATATATATGTAAATCCAATATAGGCATACATATTTATACAATTCTCTTGCTGCACAAGAAAAATCGGATCAAAAAGAAAAAAATTAGAAAGAAAATAAAATTCAAGCAAACAACAACAAAAGAAGTGAAAATGCTGTTGTGATCCACACTCATTTCCCACAGTCCTCTCTCTGGGTGTAGATGGCTCTCTTTATCACAGGATCATTAGAACTGGCCTGAATCATCTCACTGTTGAGAAGAACCAATTACATCAGAATTGATCATTGTATAATCTTGATGTTGCCATGTACAATGATCTCTTGGTTCTGCTCATTTCTGTTGGTGTCAGTTCATTTAAATCTATCCATTATTTATAATACCTTTTGGCAAGATATTGTTTCCTTCCTTATCTCTTTCAATTAGATCTATTTTTGCTTTTGCTTGATCTGAGATTAGGATCACTACATCTTTTATTTTTACTTCACCTGAAGCATAATAGATTTTGCTCCAGACTTTTACCTTTACTTCAAATGTATCATTCTGCTTTAAATATGTTTCTTCTAAACAACATATTGTGGGATTCTGGCTTTTAATACAATCTTCTATCTGCTTCCATTTTATGGAACGTTTCATCCCATTCACATTCACAGTCAAAATGACTAATTCTGTATTTCCTGCTCTTATTTACCTCGTTTTGCTTTTCTCTTTCCTTTCCCCCTTTCCCTTCTCCCAAGTATTTTGCTTCTGACCACCACTTCCCTCAGACAGCCCTCCCCCATTACAGCCTCTGTCCCTTTTTAATAAATTTCCCCTACTGCATCTATTTTTCCTTCTATTAGTCTCCCCCTTTCCTTTCCCCTTTCCCTTCCTACTTCCCTATAAAGTAAGACAAGTTTTCTGTGAAACCAAACATGTCTAATATTCTCTCTTTGAGCTATTATGGTAGATATTCACACAATGTTCATACCACTTCCTTCTTTCCCTCAATTATAATAGGTCTTCTTTGTTTCTTCATGAGATGCAATTTCCCTCATTTTAACCTCCATTTTCCTCTTTTTCCAACACAATCCCCTTTCTAACTCTAGTTCCAAGTTCTTTTGCCTTTCAGAATATCACACGCCAGGCCCTTCAATCCTTCAAGGTGGAAGCTGCTAAGTCTTGGGTAATACTGATTGTGGCTCCTTGGTATCTGATTTTCTTCTTTCTGGCTGCTTGCAATATTTTTCCTTGGTCTGATAGTTCTGAAATTTATTTACGATATTCCTTGGAGTTTTCATTTTGGGGTCTCTTTCAGGAGGTGATCAGTGAATTCTTTCACTGGCTATTTTATCTTTTGATTCTAGGACATGAAGGCAGTTTTCCTTGATGATTTCTTGAAAAAAAAATGATGTTTAGGGTTTTTTTTCATCATGGTTTTTAGGAAGTCCAGTAATCCTTAGACTGTCTCTCCTAGATCTATTTCCAGGTCAGTATTTTTTCCAATGAAGTATCTTAACTTTTCTTCTGGTTTTTAAAATTTTATTTTGGTTTTGTTTGACTGATTCTTGAAATTTTGTTGATTTATTTACTTCCATTTTTTAAATTTAATTTTTAGTGAATTATTTTCTTTAGTTAGCTTCAGTCTTTTTTTGCATTTGATCAATTGAACTTTTATCTTAAGTGTTTTGTTCACTACATTTTTTTTTATTTCACAAATTCTTCTTTTAAGAAGCTGTTTTCTTTTTGCATTTTGTCAAATCTATTTTGTAAGAAATATATGTTTTTTCCATTTCACTAAATATATTTTGTAAGGAGTTTTCTTCAAATAATTTCTGTGTTTCCTTTCCCAAACTCTCTTGCAAAATTGTCATTTCCTTTCCCTGTTTTTCTTCTAACTCTTTTAAGATCCTTTTTGAATTCTTCCAAGAGACCCTTGTAAGATGGGGACCAATTCATATCATCCTTTGGGGCTTCATCTGGAGACAATCTGTTTTTAGTGTGCTCAGAGTTTGAAATCTGTTCTTCTCTTTCTCCATAAAAACTATATATGGTCAGAGTTCTTTTTGCTTTTTTGCTCATTTTTTTTAAAGAAAAGGTTGAGGTCTACTTTTAGAGCAAAGAGATTATCCAAGCTTCCTCTACAGGCTGCACTGAGTCACTACTGACTAATTCCTGATGGTAGGTGGGCATGGCCAAGTCCCAGGATGTTCTGGGGTTTAGGGGCTTACTATTTGCCTTTTGGGTTTGCACTGGATATCTTATAGCGAATCTGTTGATCTACTGGTTTTCAACCAGAACAGAGTAGCCAACGCTGCTATGGATTCCTCCTGATAGATTCTCCAGCTTGTGGAGCCCACACTTCTCTAGGTCTGTGCCCTGCCTGTGTTCGGTCCGCCTGCACTCAGCCTGCCTCCCTCAAGGCTGATTGAAACAGACCTTTTCTGGAGATCTTCCAAATTATCTTCTGCTGGAAATGTGTTGCACTCTAAATATTTGTGGGTTCTGTCATTCCAAAACTAGTTTAGAGGCTGTATTTGCTCTTAGTTTGAGGGACATGGGGAGAGCTCAGAAAAAGACATGTCTCCTTTCTGTCTTCTTGACTCTATCCCTTGCTAAGTCTTTTTAATAGAACCCTTTTTAAACCTAACTTCCCATTTCAATTGAATTCTTTTTTTCTTCAGCTGTAGACAATCTCATTTTTCAGCCCATCTTTCTTCTTTTTCACTTGCTCTCAAATCCTCCCAATATTCTGCCTCTCACAATCTTTGGTCTTTTTCTCAGTTCCAAAGATGCCCTTCTATTATGTAGACAATTATTTTAAAAGTTTTTATTCATTTAAACTTAAATGCAAAGAAAACAAAAGACCATTTCCACATATATACCATTCCATAAAAAGGATTCACACTATAAAATCATGAATTTACCATTTCATAGCTTTCTGTTTTTGATAAACATGTTTTTGATTGTAATGAACAATACATATAATTTTCAAAGCTTCCCTGCATTTTTGTCCTTCCTTCTAAGTTTTCTTTTGTTTCCTGTTGTGCATTTTTAATTTTTTCTCTCTCCCCTCATCTAGTACTAGAGAAGGTTATAATTACACACAAATATGTATATATGTAAAACCATACCATTTATACTTCTATTTGAGAGGCAGAATATTGAGAAGATTTTGATTTAAGCTATGTATTCACTTTAACTTTATCTTGGTAAATGGTCTAAGATATTGGTTTATGTCCAATTTTTGCATTCCAGCTTTCCCAGCTTCCCTTCCCTTCCTCCCCCTCTCCTTTCTTGCCTTTCCTTTCCTTCCCCTCCCTTCTCCTCCTATCTTCTCTCCTCCTCTCTCTTGTCTTCCTTCCTCCCTCCTTTCCTCCCTCCTTTCCTGTCTCCCTCCCTTCCTTCCTTCCTTCCTTCCTTCCTTCCTTCCTTCCTTCCTTCCTTTCTTCCTTCCTTCTTTCCTTCCCTCCTTCCCTCCCTCCCTTTCTCCCTTCTTTCCTTCTTTCCTCTTTCCCTCCTTCCCTTAATGCAAATAATGAATTCCTCTCCCCAAAACTTAAATCTTTATTCTTGTCAAACAAACACAAGATTACTGTAGGTATTAACTGCTGCATATTAAATGTCTAGACAGATCCACTAACCTGCCTTTCTATTTCTTAGTCAGTATCAGATATTGTTTTATAATAGATTTAAAAATCTGGTACTACTAAACCTCCTTCCTTTACATTCCTTTCATCATTTCCTTTGAAATTCTTGACCTTTTCTTCTTCCAAATGAATATTTTTTTCCGAGCTCAGTAAAATAATATTTGGTAATTTAATTAGGATGGCATTGAACAAATAGAACAATTTAGATGAGATTGCCATTTTTATTATATTGGCTTTGCCTACTAGTGAACAATTAATATTCCTCCAATTATTTAAAGATGACTTTGTATAAAATGTTTTTTTAATTATATCCATATAGTTCCTGGGTTTGTTTTCATAGGTATACTTCCATGTATTTATGTCTATGGTTATTTTAAATAGGACATCTATTATTATATCTTCTTGCACATGATATCTTTTGTAAGTGATGTAGAAAAATGCTGATGATTTATATGAACTTATTTTATATCTTGCTACATTTTCTAAAATTATTATTTCTTTCACTAACTTTTTAGTTGAATACTTAGGATTTTCCAAGTATATCATCTGCAAAAGGGAAAGTTTTATTGCCTCATTGTCTATTCTGATTACTTCAATTTCATTTTCTTTTCTTATTGTTATTACCTTCATATCTAATATAATATTGAATAATATTGGTAATAATGGGCATCCTTGTTTCACTTATTTATTGGGAAGGTTTATAGCTTATCCTCACTACAAATAATACTTACTGATGGTTTTAGGTAGCTGCTTTTTATCATTTTAAAAATCCATTTGTGCCTATGCTTAAAGTGTTTTCTAATAGAAATTATGGTTATATTTTTTATCAAAAGCTTTTTCTGTACCTGTTGATATAATCATAGATTTTTTGTTATTTGGTTATTAATATAATTATGTTAATAGTTTTCTTTATATTAAGTCATTCCTGCATTCCTGATATAAATCTCACTTGGTTATAACATATAGTCTTTGTAATATGTTGTTGTAGACTCCTAATTAATATTTTGTTTAGGATTTTTGCATACATATTCATTAATGAAATTTGTTTATAATTGAATTTATCCATTTTTACTCTTCATGGTTTATATACCTGTACAATATTTGTTTCATAAAAGGAGTTTGATGGGATTCTTTATTTGCTTATTATTCCAAATAATTATTTAACATTGGAAATAATTAATTTTTAAATGTTTAGTAGAATTCATTTGTAAATTCATTTGGTCCTAGTATTTTTCTTGTAGGAGGCTCATTGATTGTCTGCTCAATTTTTCTTTGTAAAATAGATTTATTCAGTTATTCTATTTCATCTTCTGTTAATATTGGCAACTTATATATTTACAAATGTTTCACCATTTCATTCACACTATTAAATTTACTGGCATATAATTGGGCAAAATAATTGCTTGCAATTTCTTTGAGTTCATCTTGATTGGTAGTATATTTACCCTTTTTAATTTTGATACTAGGGATGTGGTTTTCTTTTCTCTTTTTGAAATCCAGTGGTTTCCCTATTTTATTTTAATTTTTTATAAAACCAAATCCCAGTTTTATTTTTAAATTCAATGGATTTTTACACTCCATTTTGTAGACTTACTTTTAATTTTTAGGACTTCCAATTTGGTGTTTAATTGGTGATTTTTAATTTGTTCTTCTTTTAGTTTTTTAAATGCATACACAATTCATGCATAATTGCACACTCATTTTCTCTATTTTATCAATGTAAACATTTAGAGATATAATTTTTCCTCTACTGTTTTTGCTGTATCCTATAGGTTTGGGTATGTTGCACCATTAATGTCATTCTCTTTAATGAAATTATTGTTTATATGATTTGTTCTTTAATTCATTCTTTAAGATTAAGTCCTTTAATTTCTAATTAGTTTTTAATCTTCATTTCCATAATCCCTTACTGAATATAATTTTTATTGCATTGTAATCTGAAAAAAGATGCATTTAATACTTCTGCTTTTCTACATTTAACTATAAAGTTTTAATGCCCTCATATGTTAATACATTTTTATAAAGAAGGATTCCTTTATAAAGATGAATTCCTTTTCCCCTTCAATTATGTCCATATAATAAGAAACAATCAGCAGGATGATTTCAGAAAGGACTGGAGAGACTTACATGAACCGATTCTGAGTGAGGTGAGTAGACCTGGGAGAATATTGTACACAGCAACAGCAAGATTGTGTTATGATCAAATGGATATGGCTCTTTTCAATGTGAGGTGATTCAGGCTAGTTGCAATGGAGAGAGCAATCTACGCTCAGGGAGAGGATTGTGGGGACTGAGAGTGGATCACAACATAGTTTTTTCACTTTTTTGTGGTTTGTTTGCATTTTTTTCTTCTCCCTCTTCCCCTTTTTGATCTGTTTTGTGTGTGTGTGTGTGTGTGTGTGTGTGTGTGTGTGTGTATGCAGCATGATGGTTGTGAAGGAGTGTGTGGAAGAACTGCTCATGTTTGACATATGTTGGATTGTTTGCCATCTAGGGAAAGGGTTTGGGAAAAGGGAGGGAGAAAAAAAATTTGCGGCATGGGGTTTTGCAGAGGTGAGGGTTGGGAACTATCTTTCCATGTGTTTGAAAATAAAAAAGCTTTATAACAATTTAAAAATGAATACAAAACAAAACTGAAAAAATATGTCCATATATCTATCATGTCTAGCTTATCTAAGATTCTATTCACTTCCTTGACTTATTTGTTATTTAGTTTTGGATTAGATGTATGTAATTCTGAAAGGAAGGTTAAAGCCCCCTTCCCACTATTTTAATATTACTATTTATTTCCATGTGCAATTAATTTGACTTTTCCTTTAAAAAATTAGATGCTATAGCATTTGGTGCATATAGGTTTAGTATTAATATTGCTTCATTGTCTGTTATATCTTTTATTATGATGTAGTTTCCCTTTTTAATCACTTTTAATTGAATCTATTTAATTTTAATTCTGTTTGAGACCATGGCTGCTACCTCTGCTTTTTAAAAAATTTCAACTGAAACATAACAAATTCTATTTTATCTCTTTATTTTAACTCTGTGTGTATCTCTCACTTTAAAATATGTTTCTTGTGAACAACATATTGGCAAATTCTGATTTTTAATACATTTTAACCCATCTATCTGCAATTTATGGGTGAGTTTCCATTTTATGGGTAAGTTCATCTTATTCACATTTAAAGTCATAATTACTAGTTTCCCTCCCAACCTATTTTTCCTCATTATTATCCTCACCCTCTTTTCTTACTCTATTCCTTCTCATATGTCTGATTTACCACTACCTCCCTATTCCGCACCATTTTAAAGAATTCTTCTCTTATCATCTGCCTCAAACCTTGTTTTTATTTTCCATTCTTTTTTGTTTAGTATTTTATCTTTCCACATTACTTATAAAAACAATTTAAAAGCGTTTATTTTTAAAAATTTGAGTTCCAAATTCTCTCCCTTGTTTCATCCCCATACTTCTCAGTGAGAAGGCAGGTAATTCAACATAGGTTATATAATTGAAATCATGCAAAACCTATTTCCATATTCTTTATGTTGTGAAAGAAAACAGAACAAAAAACCTCAAGAAAAAATAAGTTTAAAAGTATGAATCAATATATATCCAGACACCATCAGTTTCTTATTTGGGGATGGATAAGATTTTTCATTATAAGTCCTTTCAAGTTAACTTGGATGATTGTATTGCTGAGAATAGCTAAGTTATTCACAACTGATCATTTTTCAATATTTCTGTTACTTTGTACATAATGCATTTCATCTTGCATCAGTTCATGTAAGTCTTTTGGGGTTTTTCTGAAAGCATCCTGCTCATTATTTCTTATAGCATAATAGTATTCCATCACAACCACATACTACAATTTGTTCATCTCTTCCCCAATTGATAGAAACCCCCTCAATGTCCAGTTCCTTCACACTAGAACTGTTAAATATTTTTTTGTCCATATAGGTCCTTTTCTTATTTTTTAAAATTTCTTTTTGTATGCAGACATAGTAGTGGTATTGTTAGGCCAAAGGGCATGCAGGGTTTTATAGGACTTCACATTTTATAGGACAGTTTAGTAGAAGAATTATTTGGAGGCCTCGAGTTAGGATGAGGGTTTGGCTGTGAATGCGTTCGTAGTTGGTATTGGCTAGACAAAAAAGTATTGAGGAGGTGAGTCCATGGGCAGACAACAACAAAACATTATTATCTCATTTCCCCATCATTTCCCCACATCCCCTCCATATGCACCACCTTCCTTTTCTGTCCTATTTTCTTTTCCTCTTCTCTCCTTCAAGAGACTTGAACCTCACTCTAAAACTAATTGTAGCTTCTGTCAAAGTCACTATCTTGATATTTATTGACGATGGAGATGATTCAACAACAACAAATTGTTGTAAATTTACATTTCTCAAAAAGTATTAAAATGTTTCACATGTACATAGCAATTCATACTTGCAAGTTCTTTCCTCTTGATAGCTCTGTGAGGTAGGGAATGTTAATATTATTTCCACTTTTTTACAGATGAAGAAATTGAGGGTTAGGGCAAATAAGTAATTTAATAGAAAATCATCCCAGTATTTTTGCTAAGAAAAACTCAAATTTTGTCATGAAGATTTAGACATGACTGAAAAACAAATGGCTTACAGAGCTAGTAAGGTTAGAACTCAGGTGTATTCGAGTTAGGTCTGAGACCTTTTCATGATACCAACAGGGATCCTTTCTGTACCCTCATCATGAGTTACTGCACTGTTAGCTACCTACCTTGTGTACCCTTAGTCATCCTGCTGCCCTGCTTCTTAGTCAATGCTACCCTGAAGCATGGATTCTGTAGGGCATCTCTAAGGGATGGACATATTTAACTAAACTACTGTGCCTTTTATTTGGCAAAGTGTAATTCTCAGATAGCTTCCCTGAGGAATGATCTGATAAAAGAATCCATCCTTAGGTATTAACAGGTGATGGCTTTAATGTGCTAACCCTTGCCAGAATATTTTAATTTAAAAGAAATGTGATCCCTTAAATCAAAGGGATCAGTTTATAGTGGTCCAATTTCAGAAAGCTGTGGTAAACTGGGGAGACAGTTTTTACAGGGGAGAGAGGGACAGGCCTTCAAAAATGTTGTCAGCTGCCTGCTTGCCTATTCCCACATGATTTCCTTGGCATGGGCCCTTTAAATGTAAAGCATCCCTATGAGTACACTTTCAATCTTGGAGCACACCATTGTTCCAAGGAAAGGAAGAAGTAGGGCAGACCTTGTCAGACCAATATGACAACGTGACAACAGATTTTTAAACAAACACATCAGATTTTATTCTCTAAATGAATGCTGTCAAGCCTGGGAGTTAAGGGTGGTGAACAAAATATGTTTGAGAGCCTTGCCATTCTGATTTGGGACAAAAATAATTGGACATACACCACTGTCTCATCCATTCTATGTTAACCCTACCTTACCCATGTAGCTAGTTCTAAATTTATCCCAGATTTCCTGATTGCTAGTTTGTAGTAATAGATGCAATCAAAGGAGTTCTGAATTTGGAATATGACCTTGGTGCCAGGCAAGTCCCTTTATCTCACTGAACCTCAGTTTCCTCATTATAAATTGAGAGGTTTTAGATTCCTATGGATCTAGAACTAGAAAGGATCTCAGAGACTATTTAGTAAAATCCCCTCACGACAGAGCCAAAAAAACCCCTGATGTCCACAAGAGTTAAATGACTTATCCCAAGACATCAAGCCAGAAAACATCAATAATACAATTTGGACCATGGCTCTCCAACAACCAAATCAGCATTCTTTGTCTTCTCTGGATATTTGGTTTGGATATTTTTAATTGGGCACTGGATAGAATTCTTGCCTGCTTAGACTATGCCCTTGAACTGCCTCTTTGTTTGGAAAAAATTGAAGGAGAAACAGATCCCAATCACTTCCCTTTCTTTGTCTGAGCCCTGTCCGATGTTCTCCCATTTGAAACTGCCTCCAGTTCTTTTTCTGGGGATCGATAGCAATTTTTATCCATCTGAATTATCTTGGATCATTTTATTTCTGAGAATATCTATGTTATTCACAGATGATCATCTTACAATATTGCTGTTACTTTGTACACATAGTACATTACACTTTGCATCAGCTCATGTAAGTCTTTGCAGGTTTTTCTGAGACCTTCTTTCTCATCAATTCTTATAGCACAATAGTATTCCATCATAATCACATACAATTTTAGTCCTTCCCCACTTCATGGGTATCCCCTCAATTTCTAATTCTTTTCCCCCAGAAAAAGTTGCTATAAATATTTCAAACATCTAAGTCCTTTTTCCGTTTTAAAAAAATCTCTTTTGGGATAGACCTGGTAGTGATATTGATAGATCAAAATGTATGCACAGTCCCAAATTGCTCTAAATAATGGCTAAATCAGTTCATAATACCACCAACAGTGCATTAATGTCTCATTTCCCCCTCCATTCTCTCCAACATTAGTCATTTTCCTTTTCTGTTCTATTAGCCAATCTAATAGGAATGAAAGAGTACCTAAGAATTGTTTCAATTCACATTTCTCTAATTAATAATGATTTAGAGATTTTTTATGTGGTTATAAATAGCTTTGATTATCTCATCTGAAAACTATTCATATTTTTTGATCACATCAATTGGAGAATAAGTCTTTTTTTTTTTTTTTACAAATCTGAATCAGTTATTTATATGTTTAAGACTTTTTCAGAAAAAAAAACTTGCTTAGCCAACTGTATTTCCCTCCATCCTATTCCTTCCCCACATCTCTTCTTTCTTCTTTCCTCATCCCTCTTCAAAAGTGTTTTCTTTTGACTACCATTAGCACCAATCTGCTCTCACTTCTATCATAGTGTTTCCCTTTTCTTGTATCCTTCCCCTCCTACTTTCATGTAGAGTTAGATAGATTTCTAATGAGTGTGTATGTTATTTCATTTTTGAGCCAATTCTGATGAGAATAAGATTCCCTCACTCTTCCCTCCCACATCCCCCAACTTCCCCTCCTTTATAAAAGCTTTTTATTGCCTTTTTTGGGTAAGATAATTTATCCCCTTCTCCTTCTACCTTTCCCTTTCTTTCAGTATATTCCTTTCTCACTTCTTAATTTTAGTTTTTTAAAAAGATATCTCTTCATGTTCAATTCACACCTGTGCTCTCTGTCTATATATTCTTCTTCTAACTGCTTTAATAATGTGAAAGTTCTGATAAGTATCATTTCCCCATGTGGTAATGTAAACAATTAAGACTTAATTGAATTCTTTATGCTTTCTCTTCTGTATTTACCTTTTATACTTCTCTTGAGTCTTATATTTGAACTTCACATTTTCATCAAGAATGCTTGAAAGTCCTTCATTTCATTGATTATCCATTTCCCTCCTAAAAGATTATACTTAGTTTTCCTTAGTAGGTGATTTTTGATTGCACTTCTTGCTCCTTTGCCCTCCATAATATCATATTCTAAGTCCTGCAAGTTTCTAAATTTTTTGTTATTCTGATGATACTTTAATTGTTTCTATCTGGCTGCTTGCAGGGCTTTCTCCTTGATCTAGGAAGCCTATAATTTGTCTATAATAATTGGGAGTTTTTTATTTTGGTATCTCTTTCAAGAGGTTTTCAGTTTCTATTTTACCATCTGGTTACAAAATATCAGGGTAGTTTTCCTTGATAATCTTTTAAACAATTATGTCTACGATCTTCTTCTGATAATGGTTTCCAGGTAGTATAATAATTTAAAATTATTTCTCTTGGGTATATTTTCCAGATTAGTTATTTTAAGTCGATATTTCACATTGACTTCTATTTTTCATTTTCTTAATTTTGTTTTATTGTTTTTTGATTTATCAAAGAAGTTATTAGATTCCATTTGCTTGAATACTAATTTTTAAGAATTCCTTTTGGCCAAATGTACTTTTTAAGGAGTTTTTAAATCAATTTTTGTGCTTCTCTCTTCATTTGCCCAATTTTCTTTTTAAGTCATTCTTCTCCTTATTGGCTTTTTGTACCTTCTTTACCTTTTGGCCTTTTTAAGGCTTTATTTTCTTCGGCATTTTTATTTCCTTTGCCAACCCTCATTTTTCATGATTTTCTGAGATCATGCTTTAGGGTTTATAATTATTTTGCAGATCTATCTATTGAGCACAGATGAATTGTGTGATAATAGAAAATCTCAACTTCACTAGGCCTCAGTTTCTGAATCTACAGATAAAGAACAAAAATGTGCTAACTACATCATGAGGCCATTTTGGGAAATGAATGCGTATCTAACTGAAAGCATGAAAAAGCATTTATTAAGCAATTATGATGTGCCAAACACTGCATTCATTATAGTTGGAAAACCAATATTTTAAGATGAGCATGATTTTAGAAACATCCAACAAGGTAATTTGGAACTAAGTCTAGTATATGTCAGGTATGAAAGAGTCGGGGATCCTAAGAGAAAAGTGAAACAGATTCTGCTCTCACAGAGTTCCCATTCATGCCATGAAAAACTTCAGGCATGGTATGAATTGTAAGCAGAAGCAGATTGCCGAAGAGCTGCAGCATTCTTAAAGTCCGTGTTGGAATCTTGCCTCTTCCAATCCTTGGCTACTGACCACACACGAATGATTTGAATACTCTTAGCTTCAATTTCTATATCTATAGATTGCAGATAATAAACATGGGGTGTCATGAAGCTCTAAAGAGACAACATAGTCAAGGGACTTTGCAAACAAAAATTGGTCAATGCTCACTAGAGTTGATCAGTATTCTAGAATACAAGCTTATTGAGCCATCCAGAAACAGCTGGAACTTTTAAGAGATATTGCTCCTATGTGGAGCTAAGGCACCCAGAAGTGTACTCCAACTGCATCTCCCTCCAGTGCTTCAAACACTTCCTGATACGTAGTGATGCTTAAGAAATGTTTATCGATTGACTCTGAATTTTTGTGGAACTAATGAATCCTTTTCATCTCTTAGAATCCTTTCTTTCTTTATAGGACTTCTTTATTCCTCCCGCATTCTTTCTCCCCCCCATCTTACTATATATACATATTTAATGTGCATTGTAATTACTATTTGTAACTCGGGTGTGACTATGATGTGATATGACAATAGGTTGACTCCATGCCTGGCACAGAAGATGCTTAATAAATGTTTATTGAATTTATTTTTTAAACAAATGTATTGAAATAGAAGATTAGATTGGACTTGAGGGTTCAATCCATATGTGACCAGGAAGTCCCTCCCTAGCATCCTTGAATTAGGGCTATTGAGCCTTGGTATAAATATTTCACTTGGATGGGACAGAATTTATCACCATCTGAAATGGCTTATTCAACTCTGGATTAGATTTAATTCTTAGGATTTGGGTTTTTCTTCTATTATGGCTGTTTCTATTGTCAAAAAAGCCCCAGTCTTTTAAAGAATTGTTATCTCAGAAACTTTGTGCTTATTCCACTCTCGCAGCCAGACAGGACATATTTTTAGGATTCTTTGAAATTGCTTTCAGAGCTGGAGGCCCAAGTTTCTGTGTGTCCTCCATGATGGCAAGCCATCCTTTGAAGCTTCATTTGATTTTTGGAAACTTCCCAAAGTCATTGGGAGCCAACTCTGGTGAATAAAATCCAGATTGAAGCTGGATAGCACTTCTTTTAATTCTAGCACAAGGCATGACTGAAGTAGGGGATTGGGTTTCTTGTATAGCTTCTATGGAGGTTTTGAAGTTAATACCCAAAGAGGAAGCTGAATGTCAGCAACATCAGAGTTAGTCAGTGGGTTGCCTCCCAACATGGCTCGGCTGAGAAATAACCCTGGGAAGGTGGAGGGAAAGCTTCTGGTCTGTTTGCTAAATTTATCATCCAGTACTAGTTACCCCTAATGTGGTGGAGTGGAAGAAGCTCGAAGCAACCTACTGCCCTTTGGCAGAAAACCCCAAATAGGGGTACAGGAATCACGAATAACTGGAAATTACTGAAAACAAGAAAGTGAGGGAAATGACAATACTGACCTCCCAGGCTTGTTATGAGAATCTGAGGGAGATTATCAAGGGTCTGGCACATTGTAAGTACTATATAAATACTAGTTATTATTGTTCAAGGTCAAAGGATCCTGATGTAACAGCTTTTTATCTCCAATCCAAATAATCTGACCAGAAAAGGTCTTGGTACCTTAATTGAATTGATCAATCAATCCATCCACATCAATGTAAACTAAGTATGTCCAGGCCTCTAATTAATTTGAGAGGAGTAGTGTTTTGAGCAAAAGATACAAAGAGATCATGTCACATAGGAAATATCTTATAACTGATATAAAGAATTGGAGGCATTGTTGGACTGTGTATAAAATATAGTAAACTGGTATTTAACACAGTGAGTCCAGTGACAAAGGATTCTGGAGAATGACATGGTACAATCCTCCTCCTGCCCTTTCGATTTGCACATGAGGGAGTTTTAGCTCAGAGTTTTAGCAACTTCTCTCAAGTTACACAGGGATTGAGTGACAGATTGGGGATTTATGGTGGGGGCTTTGCCTCCAGGGGCAGCCTCCTACCTATCTGCATCCTGCCTTGGATGACACTGAACTAGCTGATAAATCTCTGGGAGACGCATTCGTTCTCATCTGTGCAATGACCATAATAAAGGACCGTCTTCTAAGAGGAGGTTGTGAAGAACAAATGAGATAATTTAGGTAAAATACTTTTCAAATTTAAAGGACTATCTTGTTAACATTGTTGGAGATTATGTAAGCTCCTTCCATTAGACAAGGAGAGGCAGCCCCACATGGCACCTGTGTATGGCTCTCAGAGCCAGGAAGGCTACCTCTGACACACTGTATGCGTGACAGACTTAATGGGACACAAAATAAATGTTTAGTTCTGGGTGGGCTTGACTTGCCAGTTCCTCACCACAAATGATGCAGAGAATCATGGGAGGTCATAGGTGGACCTAAATCCCAGGTCTGTGAGGCTCCAAGACCAACTCTCTCAGGGAAAGTGTGCATGGCATATATATGTTAATAATGATGCAGATTAAGTTTCATCATTTCCTTGAATCTAGACAATAAAGAAAAAAATCCAGCAAGCCCTGACTCATCAAGCTGGCTCCTACACAGCACACCTCTGCCAGTAACCTCTCTTATTATTATAATACCCATTTACAAAGGAGAAAACTGAGATCCCGAAAGTTTAAATGACTCGCCGAGGGTCACACAGTTATCATGGGTGGGAGCCAATTTTGTTTTGCTGAGCCTTTATTGCCCTGCATTTCAAAGTCTATTTGGTTTGTATCCCAAACAGCTGCTATTGTTATATATTATCATATCCACATATGTGATTATTGATATTACATTATATTTAACTTTGTAGCCATACACAATTGTTAGTTATTATAAACTTTTGAAAATGAAATTGCTGTTTTCATAACCCAGTTCAATTAAAAAGTATCCAGTCCTCTCCTAAATGGATTCTGTTGCACTTTTCACATTCAATGTACGCAAAAATGATCAAACTCACAAAATGTGGATTCAGTTCTGTGGGCATTTATTCAGTACCTACTGTGTGCCAGAAATGGGCAATAAAAGACAGACAGAGCATTAGATCTGGAATCAGAGAACTGGGCAACTTCCCAAGTGAGCGTGAGTCAGTCCCTTCTCCCAACATAGGTCTCTTATTCTCCATTTACATAATGGGACAGTTGCTCTAGTTGTCTTCTAAGTTGTCTAATCTGCAGGCTCGAAGTGTATCATTCTCAGACTCTGTAAATCAGGTAAAAGTGGACCTTCCCTCAAGGAGCTTCCATTCCACTCTGAATTGTGGTCACTCCAGTAATATGCTGGCCTGGGGCCACTTGTGGTTGGGAGAATTGTTGGAAATCTGGCTTCGGAGCATTTGGTCTGCCATCTCCCAGGTCTCAGAGCCAATATTTCTCACAAACTGTCTCCTGTTCACCTAAAGTGGTGACTTTTATTTTCTTCTTTTAAAAATTTATTTTTTCCAATTAAGAAAAATCTGTTTTCCTTTTCACCACTTCAGGGAAGAAAAAGGGCAAAGCTTTTCAACAAATATGCATAATCAAGCAAAACAAATCCCCATATTGGCCAAGAGCAAAAGCTGTCTGACTCATTGTGCACTTGAGTCACCAACTGCTGGGAAGTGGGTGTGGCATCCTGCATTGAATGTCCTCTGCCCTGTATATTTTGGTCAATCAACAAACATCTAGCAAGCATGAACATGTTCAGAGTTATTTGTCTTTCCAATGTGGTTGCTGTATCATTCAGGCTCTGCTCACTTCACTTTGTGTCATTTCCTACAAGTCTTATCACGTTTCTTTGGGAAGGTTTCCCTTTCCTTATTTCTTACACTTTTTGAGTCCATTCACTTCCCACAATTTGTCCGTTCCTCAGGGAATGGGTCTCACCTCAGTTTCTAATTCTGTCACTATATAAACTTTAGCTCGTGGGGCTGGTTTCCCATCAACAATCTCCTTTTCACTTAAAATGCTGATAGTTTTTATTCATCTCTAAGTTGGGACTGAAAATGAGGCAAGTGCTCAAACATTAAATTTTTTGAACAGATTTTAACTCTCTGGTCCATGTCTGGCCAAGATATGGTAGTTCTGGTGTCCTTGCTCTTGGGAACCTGCCTCAGTAAATTTCCAAGGCTCTTGTCCAGGAGATCTGACCAACTGCCTCTCTAACATGCCCCTGAAGGAGCTGAAAATCATTTCTGACATGTCCATTGACTAATTGGACTCTGATTGGTGTCAGCTGCCGCTGGCTGTGATAAAATTGTTCTCAGGCAGGCCGGGTCTTTAGGATGTGACATCAGGCCCCTTCCTGCTCATTCTGGGTTCAGGCAATTGGAGAAGTGAGTAGTGGACCAGGCCCAGACACGAATGCTTAGCAGGTATGTGGAATCTAATTTTAGCAGGGAAAGACGAGGTTTGGCTTTGAGTTGAAAGAATAAGCTCAAAGCAGTAAGGATCTGGATGTTCAAACCTTCCTGGGGAGATTCCCCTGCTGCAAGTAAAACTGGGGGACAAGCCCATGTTCTAATTCCTGGAGATGCAGACTTAGCGACAGATCCATCAGAATCCCTGATCAGTGATAAGCTGATCAGTTCTACTTTGGGGACAAAGTACATGCCTATTTGATGTGATGGAGAGGCTGTGTAGCCCAGTGGATTGGTTGTATTCTGGACTGAATCCCAAGAGATCTTCCTCACACACGCAGCCTCTATGTGAATCAGAGGATCCATACAACAGGGCTTACCTGGCATGGGTGTCAGGGAACCTGTGAAGTGGGTTGGAGGAAACTACATTTTTCATTTTACTAACCTCGAACGTGAATTGAGCAGTTTTTTTTAAATGTTTAAAAAACATCATTTGAGAAATGGTCCTTAGTCATTCACCAGAGAATCAAAAGGCTTTAGGATGCCCCAAATGGTTAAGGACCTCCGATGTAGAATCTCAGACTGGCTAGGATCTTATACGTGTGCTGCTGGAAACTCCTCCCAGTGAAATCAGAAACTACCCATATGTACACATGTATGTGCACTCTTCATCCATATATGCACATTATTTGTAGATATATTTAAATCCATATTCACACAAATACTTTATGAGCTCTATATCCTTCCATCTAAGACTATATCAAATACTGATGTTTGATATATCAGTATAAATTTTTAGCATTTATTGAGCACTTCCTATGTGCCTAGCACTGTTCTAAGCAATAATTTTTTTTTTAAATAGGCTTTACCTTCAAAGAATTTGCATTATATTAGGAACACAGACAATAATGTCAGTGATATGTCCACTAGTGAAGATCTCACCCCATCCACCCT
This sequence comes from Sarcophilus harrisii, assembly GCF_902635505.1. NCBI lineage: Eukaryota > Metazoa > Chordata > Mammalia > Dasyuromorphia > Dasyuridae > Sarcophilus > Sarcophilus harrisii. The sequence continues at coordinate 1,250,000 of NC_045429.1, forward strand.
TGAAAGTATGGAATTATTGTTCATATCTACCACAGAGAATGTACCCAAAGGGTTTTGGTCTTTCCTGTAGGTTTTAGAAAAATAAATGTTATGTCTCTCAGTGCAAGTTTGGAAGGATTCATCTGTTAACTCTTGGCTTTTGACAAATGACTGCTCCATTGTGTTTTTAATCAGTCACTTTTTCATCATATGGTAGATTCAAGTATATAGGTGGAGCAATGGGTATAACTCTGGGTTCGGAGTCAGGAGGAAGAAAAGTCCTCCTTCATTCACCTATGGGACTTAGGAGATGTCAGCTAACCTGTTTACTTCAGTTTCCTCATCTGTAAAAAAAGCTGGAGAAGGAAATGGCAAATCATTCCTGCATCTCTGCCAAGATACCCCAAATGGGCTCACAAAGAGTCAGTCATGACTGAACAGCAAAAACAACAATATCCAATTTATCTAATTCTATCACCTCTATATTTCTATATAACTATCTATGTACATATATGTATCTATATCTACATCTATCTATCATCTATGTATCAGTGCATGTATCATCTATCTATACAGATTTCAACCCTTCAAAGATCCATCATTTGCTCCCTTTTGGTGACCATATCACTGATCTAGATTACAATCTCTTGATTTCTTGGTTTTCTGGAGTTATTTTATCTAAAACTATAACCTCCATGATATGACTCCTCAAACCTAGGGAGGCTGTTCTTGTGTGGGAGCCATACAATGTGTTATGGGTCCATAGTGAAGCCTTTCCAACTTAGGAGGCTCTTCCCATATCCTCTCCATAGTGAGTCATGGAAACATCACTTGCATGTATACACATATGTATACCTGTGTACATGTATGTATATGTAGCACTTGTATATATTTAATGAAGTGAATTTTATATATGTTTATATGTTGCAAATATAAAAGGATCCATGGTTTTGTCATAGTAGGGACTGTTTTATGGACAAGTTGAGTTCAGGATTAAGTGAGAGGAGAAGAGCAGACTGGCTGGCTTTTTGGAAATTAAAAATTTCTTTAATTACTCCAATTCTTGCTTGGAGAGAATTACATGAACTGATGCTAAGTGAAATGAGCAGAACCAAGAGATCATTATATACGTCAACAGCGATACTGTATGAGGATGTATTCTGATGGAAGTGGATTTCTTTGACAAAGAGACCTAATTCAGTTTCAATTGATCAATGATGGACAGAAGCAGCTACACCCAAAGAAAAAAACACTGGGAAATGAATGTAAACTGTTTGTATTTTTGTTTTTCTTCCCGGGTTATTTCTACCTTCTGAATCCAATTCCCCCTGTGCAACAAGAAAACTGTTTGGATCTGCACACATACATTGTATCTAGGATATACTAGGACATATTCAACATATATAGGACTGCTTGCCATCTAGGGGAGGGGGGAGGGTGGAAGGGAAAAATCAGAACAGAAGTGAGTGCAAGGGATAATGTTGTAAAAAAAATAATTACCCTGGCATGGATTCTGTCAATAAAAAGTTACTATAATAAAATTTTAAAAAAAAGATTAACTCTGAAAAAAAATTACTCCAATTCTTTCCTGAAATGGGGGCCCATGTTTGGGATATGGACTTTCTCTCAGTGATATTATAAAGCATCAAAACATGGAATATAAGTCTGAGAAGAATTAAAAATGAGCATCATACCAAGGACAAAGAAAGTGATAAGTGAGTATGAGCCACGCATGTCAGGGAAATGGATGATAGAGGATGTGCCCCAAATAATAGCCCACACTTTAAGGTTCATAAAATGCTTTACCAATGTTGACTCCTTTGATCCTTACAAAGATCCCAGGAGGTAAGTACTCTTATTATCTTCATTTTACAGCTGAAAAGAGGTTAAATGACTTGCCCAAAAGAGGTTAAATCCAGGCCAGGATTTGAACTCAAGTGTTCCTGGCTGCAAGTTCTTGGGCTCTTCCCACTGGGCACCCAACTGCTTGAAGAGATAACAGGTGGGGAGTCAGATCAATTCACATCCCAGGATGGGAGGAAAGACAGACACAAGTCAGAGGGAATGGAGATGGGCAAGAAATGCCCAGAGAGGGCCCATGGATTAGACATGATCAGCATCATTTTAGGGAACCTCCCAAATGATGAGATTTTAGAGCAGTGTGGCTGTTGAGGGACACTATAATCTCCAAAGAATTAAAACCCAATATCACTCAGAAGGGATTGGAGGGATGCACAGAGGGCCTGAGGAGACTAGAGCTCATGTAAAAAACAATTAACTTCAGAAAGAATCAGAGAGAGGGCAACTTCAAAGAACTGTGTGATAGGAAAAGAGGAACTGGCCACATGGTGAGAGCAAGGTGTGGTCATTAAATGGATGGCCCACAGCTCTCCTCTTCATGTTAGTAGAAAAAAGTATAATTTAATCTTTGTCTTTGTCTCTCTTCATCTCTCTTTGTCTCTCTCTTTGTCTCTGTCTTTGTGTGTATCTCTCTCTGTCTCCCTCCTCTTTCCCCTCTCCATCTCCTCTCCTCCCTCTTCTTATTCATCCTCCTCCCTCCCCATCTCTCTTTTTCCTTCTTCTCCTTCCCCTTCCCCCTCTCCATCCCTTTTCCTCTTTCCCTCCGTCTCCATTTTCTTCCCTCTCTCTCCCTCTCTCCCTCTCTTTTTCCCTCTCTCTCTCCTCCTCTTCTCCCTCTTCTTCTCCCCTCCTCCCTCTGTCTCCTTTTCTCTCTGTCTTCCTCCCTCTCTTCCTACTATATATACACTAGGTGTCATTATTATTATTTAAAAAATGAACAATCACATTATGCAATGCATTTTTCTTTACATTTCAGTAAGTACAAAAATAAATCTATTCTTTTATGCTAATTGGTTATAAAAGACGCTGACAAACTGGAGTGCGTCAATGGGAAGGTGGCCCAGTTTAGGAAGTGATCGGAGAGACCTTGCCAAGAAAGGGTTGGCAGAAGGGACTGGTGATGTTTAGCTTGGAGGAAATGAAGATTAGCAGTGAGGGATGCAGGAGAGACAACACTACTCATATTTTTAAGGTTGTTAGAGGTTTGTATGGTGGCTTTCTTACAACCGTCATGTGAAACAGTGCTTCTAATGTTGTTGTTTAGTCGTTTCAGTCATGTCTGGCTCTCTGCAGCCCCCTTTGGGGTTTTCTTGGCAAAGACCCTGGAGCAATTGACCATTTTCTTCTCCAGTTCTTTTTATATATGAGGAAACTGAGGCAGATAGGATGAGGTGGCTGGCCCAGGGTCACACAGCTAGGCAGTGTCTGAGGCTGGATTGGAACTTGAGGAGATGAAGCTTCCTAACTCCAGGCTGGGCTCTCTGTGCACTGTGGCAACCCCCAGCTGCCCTCATGTGTATTTTATTACATCCCCTTTATAAGAAGGAAGGCAGTGGGCATCTACAAAATGCTTGTGAGCACTGTGCTAAGTGCCTGATTCACATCTGATTTGATCCTTATGACAATCCTGGAATAGATCCACTTCTCTACCATTTTACAGATGAGGAGCCTTATGCTGTGATTTCAAAGTTCATGTTTTTGAAGGACTATCATATGGAAAGGCAGCTAGGCGGCACGCTGGATCTCAAATATCAGCCCTGGAGTCGGGGGAATCTGAGTTCAAATCTGGCTTCAGACACCAACTAGTTATGAGATCCTGAGCAAGTCATTTTACTCTCTTTGCCTCAGTTTCTTCATCTGTAAAATGAAGGAGGAAATGGCAAAGCACTCCTCTATATTTGCCAAGGAAACCCCAAATGGGAGTCACAGAGAATCAGACATGACCATCGTGACTAAGATATGTATGGAAGCCATATACAAGTCCTCTAAACTAGAACCACTCAAATGGAAGGCGGATCTCAAGCCCCCTTTCCATATAAAATAGATGCAAGCAGATTTTTCTGAGAGGATCGCTAACAGCTGAGATTTTCAGGGCAGCCTTTATAGAGAAGGTAGGTCTGGACTGAGCCTGGAGGGTAAGGAGCATTGGAAAGAAAGGAGGGAGTGACCGTGTACAGAGACTCTGCATGGACCGGCATGGGGCCCTTATCATGTATCAGGCACTGGTAAGCCGTTTACAAATATTGTCTCATTGGATCCTTACAACCACCCTGTGAGTCAGCTAAGTGCCATGACTATCCCCAGTTTTACAAATAAAGAAACTGAGACAAAGAAAGGTTAAGTGACAGCCAGGTTCATGCAGCCCCAAGTGTCTGAGACCATATTTGAACTTGCGTCTCCCTGACACCAGACCTGACATTCCATCCATCCGTCTCCCTACTGATTGCCATTCCCATTTTGCCTACTTTCCCCACCCCTACGATTTGAACAGGAAGTGGGTCATTAGCTACCTGTTTAGTATCACATCTTCAGTGTTTCAGACTAAGTCTCTCAGCTGGTGGCTATTGAGGGCTGTCCAGGTAGGGAGATGCCCAAACTTCACCTCTCGATTATCTCCCAGACTCATTCTGCTTAGCTCCTGCATTCAGGTTATGAGCAGTGCGTGAGACATGGCAAAGGTGGCAAAGGCTCCACAGAAGGAAAAAATGCATAAGAATCCGAATTGTCCCCAGACTCAGTGGGAATCCCGGGAATCAGGGACTATCTTCCTTGTAGACTTTTTAACAGACACTGACCAATCAATCCCTTATGGAACATGTCACATCGATGTTGTCGCTTGTGCTGGACAGAGGGCCACTGAGGTCCCTTCTGAGCCCCAAATTCTATAGTCCTGTGTAAATGGGTCTAGAAAATATGTAGGAGGCAGCTAGAGGATTATAATTTATGGCACATGTGTAAGATGAGCCATCAGAAGCTTTGTCACCTATGAAGTAGGACATTGATGTCACCACCATCATCTTCCTCACATTGTCACATTGTATGAAAGTTCCAGAATTGTGGAGAGATGGACCATTTCCAAGGGATGTCACAATGGCCACCTGGGAAGCTCTAGATCAGTGCCCCGGAGCTAGCAGCTTGCCAAAGCTTCAGCAGCACTCAGGTCCCCTGAAAGGACGGGGCCCAGACCTTTGTCCTTTCTCGCCTGTACGTGGACTATACATGATGTCCTCAAAGGCTGAGGGCCCTTTTAAGCTCCTGGAGCTTAAAAACTTGAGAGCTGAAAACTGTGCTAGGACTTGTTGCTTAGTGTGTCATTAAGATGATACCAATAATAGCAGCAATAGCTAACATCCTCTAGTGTCTTAAGATTTGCAAAACACTTTACATATCCTATCTTATCCCCATAACAACAGGTAATATTATGATTCTCTTTTTGCAGACAAAGAAACTGAGATAGAAAGCAGTTAAGTGATATGCCTGGGATCCCTTATAAGCAAATAAGCTAGGGCTAGAACCGGTTTCTTTTTCATCCTGAATTCATTTTGTAAATAATAATAATAATAATAATAATAATAATGATACCATTTTAAAACCACTTTAAAGTCTGCAAAGTGTGATACATATTATGCTGTTTGGTTCTCCCAATCCTGTGAGGCAGCTTCCTTTATCAGCCCTATTTTACAGATGAAGATGCTGAGATTAAGGAAGGTCATCTGACAGGAGAAGAGTCATGGCTAGAATTTAGAGCTGGGGACAAGGTGGACGTTTTATTCCTCCACGGATGCCGTTGCATCTGGTTGCCTCATAAGTGCCGCCTTCCCTGCCTGAGCTGTATGAGCTTCTTCAGGGCAGACGCTCACTTTTGCTCCTGTCCTCACTGCTGGCAGCCAGCAGACGTTTCCAGCATTTACTTGTTGATTGCTTATTTGATTCGGTTGTGTCCAGAGTGCCTAGGACAGTGTCTAGTGTAGAATAGGTGCTCAATACACGTTTGTTAAATTGAATTGAAGGACGAGGTCTTCATCTTAAGGAATTGGCCGAGTCTGAGGCTGGCAGCTAGATGCAACGTCAGGGTGACTAGTGTGGAATAAGAGGAGCATAAACCCTTTTAATGAAGCACAGAGGAAACACAGCCTGTTTCTCCCTCCATGTTGGAGCCTGGAATGGACCACGAGGGAATTGCGCCCCAAACAGCGAGCACTTGGAGGGTTCAATTACAACCGTTAGGGCCCTGAATTAAGGATCCCAGAGGCTTAACAGGAGCCTCATTATGGACCCCCTGCTTCGTGGCAGGGGGAAAGCACCCGACACATTAATATTTCTGCAGAATTGTTAGCCATTTGATCGTGAGCTAAAGCATTTGGGGAAGCAATAATTCATCCTAAGCGAAGGGGCTTTCGGCTAAGTACCCACTGGCTCACCTGGGTGAATTTTCTGGCCTTAGTTAACGTCACCTTTAAGATGAGAAATGGAGGGAAGATTGTGCTCCAGGCATGTTCCGCGACCTGCCTTGAACAGAAATGAACAAGAGGGGCTCCTGGTGCCAGCGCAGCGGGTGTTGGGGGGGGGAGGGGGAAAGGGAGGAGGAGGGCGGCGAGCAGGGGCGGGGAGAAGGCACAATCATGGGACCCGACACCTGCGGCTGAGGTGCAAGAGAAGGAAATGTTCACTAGCTGCAAGGCGGGAAGAACCGTCTGATGAAAATCTATCGCCCCCTTCATTATTTTACACGCTCTCATCTTTCCTGCCTGTGATTCCACGGTTTCAGACATTAGTTGTCTGGAACTTTTCGAGAATCCCCCAACTGGAGCTCTGGTATCAGCGTTCGGTGACAGAGCCTGGAAGGCAGCAGCTCCTGGCAAGGAGAGTCGCCCTCCGCACCAAGGAGGGTCCCCCAGTTTTAGTGGCCCATCCAGCACCGGGATAATCACTTAACTCTTTTATTTTAAAGGATTATGAAGAACAGAAATGCAAACATTTTCCTCCCATGGCGAGGGCACAATCCCCCATAACCTTAGTCTGGAGAGGGGCACTGATTAGAGATACAATTTCCCTCAACAGGACATTGTGAGTCCTTGGAGGCAGGCGCTCTTGCTTTTCTTTGTAAACTCGGTGCTTAACAGGGTGCCTGGCACATGGTAGATGCTTAATAATATTTATTCCTTAATTCAATTAATGACTGGCTGGCAAGTCTAGTTCCTATAAAATTACTTTCACCAAATTCAGAGCCAAAGCCTCCTTCTGGGCTTGAACTGCGGCACCTTGGCTGCTGAGGACCCCCTCCCGAATTTGGTGGTGCCATCTGGTTTGGAATCCTGGGCTTCAAAATTGCCTCAGACTTAGAGGCAAAGGCCTGTCAGGGATGGGAAGGTAGCCTGCCCTGCCCAGGTCTGTGCAAAGTACTCAGAGTGAGAGTGAATGAGACCTTCATCCCCGGGGGCACCAGAAAGAGAAGGGACAATTACCCCAGTCTGGTGGCTTAACGAGGTCCCCAGATCTGAGTATGCAGCCAATGGTGAGAACCACTCCCATGTTGGTGAGATACCACTCCCATTGACATGGCACAAAAATACAAAGTCTTCCCTCAGAAGCAGGGAGCTGTTCCTCCTGTGTAAGTGCCTCCATCTTAGGTGAGCTGAGCATGCATCCAATTCTTATTACATAGGAAACCAGTGGCTCAGCTTTGTAATCCAACCAGATGCCAAATCTCTCCAGTTTTGCCTCTAGAGCATCTCTCATCTAACTCATCTCTTTCTTTACATACACACACACACACACACACACACACACACACACACACAGCCCAGACCCACACCATACAGACATCCAGGCTATCCTCCTGGTTATATTATTGCAAATGACTCCTGGTCATTCTCCTTCTTTATGTTTCTCTAAGCCAGCCTATTCTCCATATTGTTGTAGGTTGGTTTTCCCAAGCTAGAGATGTGATCTTGTGATTGTACAACTCAACCAACTCTAATAGGTTCTAATTGGCCATTCCACCCCCTCCTGCATTGTGACTTTTTATATCCTCTCACAACAAGGGTCCCCATGTTCTGTCCCCTTATCTTAATTGGCCAGTCCCCGTGGTTAAAATGTACTCTCCTCTTATGCTAGACTCCCAAGTTCCTCTCTTCTGTTAAGATACAACTCGGACATTGTCTTCTGCTGAAGCTTTTAATTAAATCCCACAACCACTAGTGTCTTCCTGCCCCAAATACCTAGCATTTATCTACTTGCAATATCTTTGTATTTATGACATACACATAAACACATTTACATGTATGTATATACACAAATACATTTATAATAAGTCATATATGTGTGTTTTAAAATATACATATATATATTTAAATTGATGTTCTTGTCCCCCCATTAGAATGTAAGTTCGTTTCAAATGTGATTCTTTCATTCTTTGTAGTTATATTATCAGTGCCTAATACAGTACCAGACATACAGTATGCACAGAATAAATGCATGCTAATCTATATCTATATAATTTATCTCAGTACCTACACAGATGTAGTCTTTAATTATTATTCACATATATCCAGCCTGGTAGAGTAGATGGAAAAAACTGGTTTACTTTCCAAGGCAGGAAGGAGGACACAGATTCAAATCCTTCCTCTTATTTACATTGGCTGAATGTCCCTGAAGAAGCCACTTTTAATTTTTTTATACTCTTGGTCAGAGGAGTCAAATGTATGGTTTGTAGCTTTAACAGGTTTAAATGTATTTGGGAAATATTAAACAAAAGAAACAAAAGATAACAAAGGCACACCTCATTCTGTTGCACTCCATAGATGACACATTTTTTAAAAATGGAAATTTGTGGTAACCCTACATGGAATAAGTCTGTCAGCACCATTTTCCCCAACAGCACATGTTTACATCATGTCTCTGTGTTACCTTTTGGTAATTCTCAGAATATTTCAAACTTTTTCATTATTATAATATCTGTTAGGGTGATTTCTGATCTGTGATCTTTGATGTGACTACTGTCATTATTTTGGAGTTCCATGAACCATGCTGACATAAGACAGTGAACTTAATAAATGTGTATGTTCTGAGTGTTCCACCAAACAAGACATTCCTCCATCTTTCTCCTTCTCCTTGAGCTTCCCTGTTCCTTAAAATACAATAATATTGAAATTAGGCTAATTAATAACCTTACAATGGCCTCTAAGTTCGCAAGTGAAAGCAAGAGTTGATCAATGTGGCAAACTTCATTTTTGTCTTATTTTTAAAAATTGCCCCAGCCACCCCAACCTTCAGTTATCACCACCCTAGTCAGTAGCCTTCAACAACAAGGCAACACTCTCCACCAGCAAAAAAAATAATTTACCCAAGGTCTAGATGATGGTTAACATTTTTTCTTAGCAATTAAGTATTTTTAAATTAAGGTATGTATATTTTTAATGTATCGATTTAAAACTTAAAATAAAAAACAAAACATAAAAGAAAGACAAAAAGAAAAAAGGATATTGTTATGTGCCCAGCAGAACATGTAGGATTCAAAATATATAACAATAAATTTCATTTCAAGAAAGCATGTATAATAATAGAAGATATTATATTCATGACCATCTATTTTTGTTTCCTGGGAGATTTTCTTTTGGGCTGTGCACTTTTTACTTCATTTCCCCTCTCTTTTCTTCCCTCCCCCTATTTCAAGCAAGCTATAGTTAATCATGGATATATATTTTTGTGTATGTGTGTGGGGGTAAGGGGGTGGAAGGGGTAGATTGTTCTCTTTTTTCTCTTTTGTAAGTTTTTCTTCAATCTTTCTCATTTGTTTTTTAATTTTTTTGAGCTCTTGACTAAAATATGTTTGGGCAGATAACCACTTAATGTTACTCTTTGGGGTAGGAGAGGTTCTCTTTTTAAACTTCAGTATCCTCCTCTGAAGATCAATACCAATTTCCTTATGCCTATTGTAACTTTCCATGGTTGAATTCTTTCTCCTTTGCCTGATCCTTTTTTAAAAAAAGAATTTAATAGTGTAATTACCTCTACTCCTGGGTGGTAGAATGTTGTTGATGGCTCCAGAATCTGGCCTGGAAACCCAAACCAAAAGCTTTACTCCTGTATAAATGTCCCAAAGCAGTAGCTTCCCTGCTCTCCTGCTTCCGCACTTACCGTGTCCTGATTCCTTCTTTCTCAGGGCTGAGTCTCAGCAGCCAGCTGTGCTTGGTATTCCTTAACAGAGGTTCCTCAGTCTTCTGGGACTCAGAGACTGGACTGCTCACAAAGTCTAGGAGTTAAAGTTCCCGTAGTTTAGGCTGAGGCTACTTCAAACCCAGTTAGCCCCAGGGCTCCATGACTGCTGATTCATTGGAGCTAGCTGGAGGTGTTAACATTTCTCACCAATTAAAGCTGGATTGTGGGTCTTTGAGTCTTCTGGTGTTGTCCCAGGAGGACCCCTGTTCTGTCCCAGGTATATTTTGTTTTGATCCTATGTTTGCCCGGAGGCACAATTTTGTTTTGTTTGTGGGGGAAATCTTGTGCTTGGAATTTTCTTATCTACTTTGCTATCTTCCTAGAATACTCCCCTACTTTTTTCTTTTAGAAAAAAATACTGTTTCACACTTAGCAGATGACACTACAGTGAGAATATAACTTTTATATGTACTAGGAAACCCAAAATGTCATTTTTCAACATTTTTCTGATGTTTACTTTATTTCAATAGTCTGGAACTGAACCAATATATTTGAGACATGCCTACAAAATGTAGACAATGTTATTATGTGATTTTCTAAGTCCATATGTGGCCTCCAGAAATCCTTACGTACAGTTTATTGGCCTATGTTTCTATGTGAGTCTGACATTACTGTTCTAGGCAACGAAGACTAAAAGTTACAGAGGAGATGCTGACCTGCTTTTCTAAAGGGAATTTCATTACTTGGGGCTTCTCTAAGTGAATAAAATCAGAAACCCATTTCCTATCTTATATTCATATATACATTTAATACATGCATATACATCCATTTAGTAAAATATAATATAAACTACAATTATTTTTAATGTGAATGGATTCAATTCCCCAATAAAAACAAGAGAATAGTGGAATGTATCAAAACCCTAAATCTAAGCAAGTAAGAAATTCGTTATTAAAAAGATATACAGAGTAAAGATAATAAGATATAACAGAAAACCATTATAGTTCCAACAGTTCTATAAAGGGAAAAATTATAATTTTGACTTCAGATAAAGCAACCATAAAATTGATCAATTCAAGAGAGAGAAATAAGGAAATTGCATCATTCTTAGAGCCTCATAGACAATGAAAAATGAGAAAAAAGTGTATATACATGTGCATCTTATATGCCATATATAACAATTATCAAGTGGCATAACATCAATTTTGACAAAAGAAAATCTGGGCTAATTACAAAAAGGATTTGAAGAAATGAAGGAGTGAATGATGGAAAAAAAATAAATATTAAATGCTCTGCACAGTAGCAAAACATGGGGACTATTATTGTTAGAATTGCCAAAGGAAGCCAGACACACTAATATACTGGCATAGGAGCTGTGATTTGATTTAATCATTCTCAAAAGGAGTCCATAAGTATTCACCAAAGCAATTGTGCTACATTCTCTTTTATTCAACAAATACATTATGTGACATGTACCTCAACTAGTCAAGGGAGGTAACAAATAGTCAATAGAGCTCAAATATTCAGAGCAACAGTTTTTGATAGCAAAGAATTAAAAATAAAGAGTTCCCATAAAAGAGGAAATTGCGTGAGAAGCAACATAGCATAGTAGACCTAGTTTCAAAGACAGACAGATCTGGGTTCAAGTCCCGACTCTAACCCTAACCCTAACTTACCTCCCAACTCTAACCCTAACCTTAACCCTAAATTCAAGCAAGTCCTTTAACTTCACTGCCCCAGGCAAATTTCTAACATTATTATGGCACAGTATATGCTGATCTACATTGATAAAATAATTTCCTCACTGAGAGTTCCTTATACAAATGAAAGGAACAGGTCTAAAAATCAAAGAATATATTATCATTGAGTAAGAAATGATCACCATGAGGAATTCAGAAGAACATGGAAAGTTTGTATGAATTGATGCAGTGTGACCAAAAATATACATAAAATGCTCAGCAATGCAAGTGAAAATGTCATTCAAACTACATGAAGGTAATTAAAGATCGATTTAGATAACTGGGGAAATATTAATTGTTCATGATTAGGCAGAGCCAATATAATAAAAATGACAATTGCACCTAAACTAATCTACTTATTCAATGCCATCCAAAGTAAAGTACGAAAAAATTATTATATTGAGCTGGAAACAAATAGTATAATTCATTTGGAAAAACAAAAGTTCAACAATATTAAGGGAACTGATGAAAAAATGTAAAAGAAGATTTATCAGTACCAGATCTTAAATTTTTTCTAAGAAGTAATTATCAAAACTAACTGGTACTGGCTAAGAAATAGAAGAGTAGATCAATGGAATAGAACAGACATAATTTAAAGCATCAAACAAATATAATAATTTTGTATTTAACCATTGTAGAGACTTAAGATTTTGGGATAAGAATTCATTATTTGATTTAAAAAATTGTTGGAAAAACTGGAAATCAGTCTGGAAGAAACAGGATATAGATCAATATCTTACTATTTACCAAGATAAATTCAAAAAGCATTTGTGATGTTGATGGAATGGGAGACTAGAACAACATGGAACATATTATGTATCAGACATATGAATAGGAGAAAAACTTATGAATAAAAAAGAGATAAAGAATATTGTGAAATGTCAAGTAGATAATTTTAGTTTTATTAAATTAAAAAAGATTTTGTACAAATAAAACAATTGTAACCAAGATTAGAAGGAGTGCAGAAAATTGAGAAAAAAATATAGATTATTTTGGATAAAGGACTCGCATCTCAAATATATGGAAAACTTCATCAAATTTATAAGAATACCAGTCATTGTCCAATTGATAAATGATCAAAGAATATGAGCAGGCAGTTTTTTGATGAAGAAATCAAAACTACATGGAGTCAAATGCATTGTTAGTGGAGTTGGGAAATGATACAGCCATTCTGGAGGGCAATCTGGAATTATGCCCCAAGGGCTATAAAACTGTGCAAACCCTTCAACCCAGCAGTACTATTAATGGGTCTATATCCCAAGGAAATCATAAAGGCAAGAAAAGGACTCACACGTGCAAAAATATTTGTAACCACTCTATTTGTGGTAGCAAAGAATTGGAAAATTAGTAGATGCCCATCATCTGGGGAATGGCTGAACAAATTGTGATATATGAAAGTAATGGAACATTATTGTTCTATAAAAATGATGGACAAGCTGATTTTAGAAAGGCCTGGAAAGATTTACATGAACTGATGGTGAACAAGACAAGCAGAACCAGGAATACATTGTACATGGTAACAGCAAGAGTATGTGATGATCAACTATGAAAAGTTTGGCTCTTCTCAGGAGTTTAGTGATCCAAGGGAATCCCAATAAACTTTGGACAGAAAATGCCATCTGCATCTAGAAAAATAACTAAGGAGATTGAATGTAAATCAACAGATGTGATAGTCACTTCTTTTTTTCTGTTTTTTTTTTAATCTCTCCTATGGTTTTTCCTTTTGCTCTGATTTTTCTCTCCCAACATGATTCATAAAGCAAAATGTGTTAAAATAAATAAAAAATAAAACTACACATAATCATATGAAAAAATGCTGTAAGACATTATTGATTAGAAAAATGCAAATTAAAGCAACTTTGTGATATCATCTCATGCCATCAGATGCCATCAGATTGGCTAAAATGGTAGAAAGAAAATGACAAATGTTGGAAGGATATGGAAAAAGTGGGACATTAATACATTGTTGGCAGAACTGTGAAGTGATTCAACAATTTTTAGAGAGCAATCTGGAATTCTGCCTAAAAGGTTATAAAAGTACAAATGTCCTTTGACCCAACACACCACTATTAAGCCTGTTGCCCAAATTTATCAGGGAAAAAGGTTTGAAAAGAACCTTTATGTTCTAAAATATTGATTACAACTCTCTTTCTGGTGGCAAAGAACTGGAAATTGAGGAAATTCCCATCAGTTGGGATTTGGCTAAACAAGGTATGGCATGCAATTATGATGCAATACTACTATGCTATAAGAAATGATGAATTGCTTGACATTAAGGGAAAAAAACCAAGGAAAGGCTTACATAAAATAACAAAAAGTGAAGTAAGCAGAACCAAGAGAATGTATATAGGCCAGCTTCTTAAACTGTGGGACCCCATATAAGCTCTTGTAACTCAATGTGAAGGTCACAAAACCATGATTTACTATTAGTAAATGTTTAGTTCACATACCTATGCTTTTATACCTATACACCCAGGTTCTCTTAAAAATTTCTTGGGCATAAACGAGTTGAGTGGAAAAAGCTTAAGAAACCTGGTACAGTTACAGCAATATTGTTCAAAGAATAATTGTGAAGACCCAAATTATTCTGAATACAACAAATACTCATATCAACTATTAAAAAATCTATGAAGGAAGATAACATCCAACTCCAGAGAAAAAATTGATAAATAGAAGTATCATAGTATGATTTTACATAAATTTATAAATATGTATCAAATGGTAATCTTCCCTACTGTGAAGTAGGAAGGAAGGGGAGGAGAAAGTTTGGAACTTCAAATGTACAAAAAAATCAGAAAAAAAGAATTGTTAAAAAAGAAAATATTGTTGAAAGGATGTAGAACAAAGCAACAGTGATCCTAGGGCCAAGAAAATGAAACATATCCCTTTCTTCTGAGTAGCAGACTTTTAGGGTAGAATGTTCTACATATTATAAAATGAAGTCACAGCTTTAATTGTTTTCACTTGATTATATTATTTTATTACAAGGATGTATTCAGTGGAGTGAAGAAAGAACATTTATTTTTCAGAAACAGCTATGATGTAATAACAAAAATCCCATAAAACTTTTCCTTCTTGTCCTCTTTTTATTGTTCCATTTCTTCTGCCTCACCCCTTCCTCCTCCTCCTTCTTGTCATTTTTCTTCTCTCCTCCTTGTATCTTGTGTTTTGAGGTCAGAAAAGACAGGCCTGACTTTAAATCTTGCCTCTGACCCTATAATGTGTGATTTTGAGAAAGTCTCCTAATTTTTCAGCGTCCTCCATGATGTTCAAAGATTGTTAACTTTTAGAAGAGTTGCAAAACAGCATCTGAGGAAGGAGTCTTCAAAACACATTGATTAGATACCAGTTCATACCTCCCCAGTCATGGGGGACTTTTTGGCTGCCATGTCACTCTGTTGACTCATGCTGATAATGAGGTTCAGATTAATGCCCCCTCTCTTCTCACAAAGTGGCGGAGAACACTTGGCCAGGGGGCTGCACACATCATCAGAGGGGGTCCCTGTACTAAATCAATGCTATTTCAATAGAAACTCACTTTTTTCTCTCATGATTTATTATTTAACCTCAATGTCTCTCATCCTTTCCTACTATAGTTGATTTATTTGGATACGGGCACAGGACATGCTAAAGATATTGAAAAATTCCATTTTATACTCCTTCTAGCATCCCTACAGCTTGCTAAGATAATCTTATCTCTGTAGAGATTCTTGTATCATCTTACAGAATCTAAGAGCTACTCTTCCTATATTTAAGTCATCTACATATTTGAACAACTTTCCATCTCTGAATTTATCCAAACCATTCCTAAAATGCTGAAGAGAGGAGAAAGAAGGGCAGGATCCTAGGACAAGTTACTTGACACATCCATCAAAGATGATACTGATCCTTCATCCATAATGATATTTAGCAAGGTCTGAATCTCACACCCATCTCTCCCTTTTGTCAACAAGGATCTTTTTCTATAAAATACATTATTAAACATCTTGTAGAAATTTAGGTATAACTTGTCCTTCTTCTAATCTGCCAATTTAGCAAATGGAGAAACAAGGAAAAGATAAAGAGAAAATATAAAATGAAGCTTTCAGTAAATGACACTTATTAGGTGAGGAGTCCAGGACCAAAGGACTTTTTACATCCAGATGTTTCCTATTAACCAGGTGTTCAGTGTAAAGCAAACCTGCTGAGGTGAGAGTTATTTATGGGACTATCGATGATGAGACAATATAAAGACAGAGGAGAAATCAGATGAACCATCTATGGCAATAAGAAAATAACAGTAATAGCTCATATTGCTATAACATCTTAAGGTTTGCTAAATGTTCTTTTAATGAAAGTAGGCCAGCATCCCAGAAATTATAGAACAATAAATATTTAATAATATATTAATGTTATATATTATATATATATAAAATATATAATAAAAATAAATAAATATAAAAAGAATAAAGAAAGATAAAGTCATCCATCTGTAGTGATCAATAGAGATTATACAAAGGAAAGGTAGAGACAATGAATCATATTCTTGCTGGCTGTCCCTAACAAGATATGATGTCACATGGCTAGAATTATACATGGAAATAGCAGCCAGCAATGAGTGCTTTAATGTTTGTAAAGTGCTTTATACATTTTTTAAAAAATTAACTTCTGTGATCAGAATTAAGATGGCAAAATAAAGGAAGCATCCAAGCTCTTCCAACATTTCCTTTCCAGGAACTTTAAAATAATACCTCAAATCAAATTCTGGAGCAGCAGAGCCAACAAAAGGTTGTGGTGAGATATTTTTCAGTCCAAGACAATTTAGGAGATTGGAAAGAAAGAACTGTGATAGTGAGGTGGGGCTGTTATAAAGCCCATGTGGAAGTGTCACCAGCAGTGGACATTGAAGGCAGTGATAGTAGCAGTAGCAGGTTTTAGAGCTTTAAATCAGACACAGTGAAGGGACTGGACACTTGGCCTGAAAGACTTCAGGGAATACAGGTGGTAGCATTGGGAATAGGAATTCTTTGGCAATTCCATTATTTGTACTCATTTGTCCCTCACAGTTCTAGAGAGAAGAGTGTTTGCTGTGCCAAGAGGGCAGGGCCCCTGAGAAGCAGTATCAGGGAGTAGGGACCATGGGGAGGAGCACTGCCTAAAGGAGCAAGACATTTGTGATCTCACCTCTCTCCAGATCACAGTAGCTTATAAGCACTAACAACTTTCAAACCCCAGAACTAGCAATGGTGCAAAAAAGCTTGAAGCTTGAGACCCCTTGACTTATTTCCTGCTCCTCATTCCTAACTGTGAAATAGATGACATAATGAATAAAAAGTTTCAGAAGACATTGTTTCTGGGTAATTTAATAATTTTGTTAATAAAGGTAGATGGTAAAAATAAAATAATATTCATTTGGCTATCTCTCAGACAAAAGACAATCATGACGGTGGGCTCACAGTTTATGTACCTTTCCAGTGAGGGGCTGATGTCACCTATCATCATGTTACCTTTGGACAGAGAAAATATCCCTACACCCGACTTTTCCCAGTCTTAGGTTATCTAGGCAAAAGGATCTGTCTGGATCCTTAGCTTGAGTACCTTAGCTTGAGTAGAAACTCAATGAGCTTCCCCAGCTCAGCTTAAATTTCTTGTAAGGATGGGTGTGATGTGATTAAAGATCTGGAGAAGTAATGAAATCTCATTATCAGTGATGTCCTTCAAAAGATTGAACTTTTTAGCATCAGAAATTTGGAAGAAGGAGAGAGCTCCTGAATATCCCCCAAATATTGGTAATTAATAATCATATCTCTCAAATGTAAAATTTAAATTCAAGAAATAGGCTGGGAAAATGAACACCCTCCCCCCCCCCAAAAAAAAAAAGAGAATCCAAGCATAAAACTACTATAGTGATAGGGAAGATCAAGACACACAGAAGATGATGATCCCAAAACAGCTATAAGCAAAGCCTCAAAGAGAAAAAAATGTGAATTAGACACAAACCTAGAATTCCTAAAAGAGCTAAAATGATTTTAAAATTAAAAGTTGAACAAAGAACTGAGATTGATACAATAACATTATTATTGTTATTAAAGTTTTTTTTTATTTACAAAACACGCATGGATAATTTTTCAACACTGACCCTTTTAAAACCTTCTGTTCCAAATTATCCCCTCCTTCCTCCCACCCTCTCCCCTAGATGGCAGGTAGTCCAATACATGTGAAATGGGTTTATATATGTTAAGTCCAATATATGTATACATATATAGAGAGTTATCTTGTTGCACAAGAAAAATCAGATCAAGAAGGAAAAAAACTGGGAAAGAAAACAAAATGCAAGCAAACAACAACAGAAAAAATAAGAATGCTATATTGTGAACCATACTCAATTCCCACAGTTCTCTCTGGGTGTAGATGGCTCTCTTCATCACTGAACAATTAGAACTGGTTTGAATCACCTCATTGTTGAAGAGAGCCACGTCCATTAGAACTGATCATTGTATTGTCTTGTGTTGCCGTGTATAATGATTTCCTGGTTCTGCTCATTTCACTCAGCATCAGTTCCTGTCAGTCTCTCCAGGCCTTTCTGAAATCCTCCTGCTGATTGTTTCTTACAGAACAATAATATTCCATAATATTCATATACCACAACTTATTCATTCTCCCACTGATGGGCATCCACTCAGTCTCCAGTTTCTGGCCACTACAAAGAGGGCTGCCACAAACATTCTTGTACATGTGGGTCCCTTTCCCTCCTTTAAGATCTTTTTGGCATGTAATCCCAGTAGAAATACTTCTGGGTCAAAAGGTATACACAGTTTGATAACTTTCTGAGCATAGTTCCAAATCGCTCTCCAGCATGGTTGGATTCGTTCATAGCTCCACCAACAACGTATCAATGTCCCAATTTTCCCACATCCCCTCCAACATTCGTCATTATGTTTTCTTGTCATTTTAGCCAATCTGACAGGTGTGTGGTGATCTCTCAGAGTTGTTGTAATTTGCATTTCTCTGATCAATAGTGATTTGGAGCACCTTTTCATGTAACAAGAAATAGTTTCAATTTCTTCATCTGAAAATTGTCAGTTCATATCTTTTGACCATTGGGGAACAGCTTGAATTCTTATAAATCTGAGTCAATTCTCTATATATTTCAGAAATGAGGCCTTTATCAGAACCTTTGAATGTAAAAATGTTTTCCCAGTTTGTTGCTTCCCTTCTAATCTTGATACAATAAAATTATAAAATGACAGTTAACAGCTTAGTAAAAGAGGCACAACAAAACTGAAGAAAATAAGACCCTAAAAATACAATTAGCCAAATAGTAAAAATAGTATAAAACTTCATTTAAATAACAGAATTGGCTGAATGGAAAAAGATGTAAAAATATCACTAAAGAAAATTTTTAAAAAAACTACAATTGGGCAAGTGGAAGCTAATGATCATGAAACATGAAGAAACAATTTTAAAGAGTCAAAAGAATGAAAAAAAATATGAAATATTTCTGTGGAAAAGCAAATGACCTGGAAAATAGATCAATGAGAGATAGTTTAAGAATTATTGGATTCCATGAGAGCTGTGATCAAAGCAAGAGCCTAGACATCATATTTCAAGAAACTATGAAGGAACCTTTTATTTTAGGTTCAGCAGGCAAAATAGAAATTGAATGAATCTACTTATGACCTCCTGAAAGAATCCCAAAATGAAGACTCTCGGGAATTAATAATACCTGAGTTGCCAGTTAAAAAGAAATTATGTCCAACAGTCAGAAAGAAAGCATTCAAATATGATGGAATCACAGTCAAGATGACACACAATTTAGTAGCTAACATGTTAAAGGAACAAAGGGTTTGGAATATGGAGCCAGGATTATAAATCGACATTTAATAAAACAGAAGACTTTCAAGCATTCCTCATTAAAAAAAAACAGCTGAATAGAAAATTTTACTTTTAAATACAAGGCTTAATGGAAATGTAAAAAGGTAAACATGAAAGCAAAATCATATGGGCTTAATAAAGTTAAAATGTATACATTTCTATATAAAAAGATGATACATATAAGTCCTAAAAATGTCATAATTATTAGGGCAATTAGAAGGACTTTACACAGAGGGCACAGAAGTGAGTCAATTTAGTGGAAATCATCTTTAAAAAGGATGGGTGAGAAAGAAGCAGGCACTGGGAAAAGGAAAAGGGAGAGGACAAATGAGGCAAATCTTACAAAAAAAGAAGTATACAAGGAAGAGCTTTTACAGTGGAAAAGAAAAAAAGAGGAGATTGGAAATGCTCAAATTAGTGTCACTCTCTTGTGAATTGGTTCAAAGTAAGAATATGTGTATGCATATATGTATATATACATATATACACATAATCACTTGGGAATAGAAATCTGTCTTAACTAACAAAGAAGATGAAGAAGACAAAATAAAAGTCCGTGTGTGTGTGTGTGTGTGTGTGTGTGAAAGAGAGAGAGAGAGAGAGATAAAAGGCGGCAGGGAATATTAAAGGAAACAGTATCAGAAGCAAAATAGACCTTTGAGGAGTAACAGGGTAAAAGAGAGACAGAAATGTAAGCAAAAGAAAAATAGGATAGAGGAAAATGCAGTGAATAATTATAAATGAATATTATGGGATGAATTCCTCCATTAGATAGAAATGGATAACAGAATGAATTAGAAACAAGAATCCAACAATGTGCTGTTTACAAGAAATACATTTGAAACAGAGAGATACACACAGGGTTAAAATTAAGGACAGGAGCAGTACCTGTTAATGCTTCAGCTGGAGTTGAAAAATGCAGGGGTAGCAATTATGGCTTCAGACAAAACATAAGCAAGAATAGACCTAATTAGAGATAAAAAGGTAAACTACATCTTGCTAAAAAGCTCCACAGACAATGAAACAATATCAATATTAAGTATAAATGCAACAAATGGCATAGTGCCTAAATTATTACTTTTTTATTAACAAAGCATATGCATTGGTAATTTTTCCAGCATTGACCCTGGCATAGCTTTTTGTTCCACATTTTCCTCTCCTTCCCCCACCCCTTCCCCTAGCTAGCAGGTAGTGCAATACATGTGAAGTATGTTGAAATACATGTTAGATGCAATATGTGTATACATAGTTCTACAATTATCTTGTTGCACAAGAAAAATCAGATCAAGAAGGAAAAAAAACTGGGAAAGAAAATAAAATGCAAGCAAATAACAGAAAGAGTAAGAATGCCATGTTGTGTTCCACATTCAATTCCCACTGTTGTTTCTCTGGGTGTAGCTGGTTCTCTTCATCACTACACAAGTAGAACTGGTTTGAATCATCTCAATGTTGAAGAGAGCCACATCTGTCAGAATTGATCGTTGTATAGTCTTGTTCTTGCCATGTACAATGATCTCCTGGTTCTGCTCATTTTACTTAGAATCAGTTCATGTAAGTCTCTCCAGGCCGCCCTGAAACCATCCTGCTGGTCATTACTTACAGAACAATACTATTCCATAACATTCATAGACCATGACTTATCCAGCTATTCTCCCATAGATGAGCATCCACTCAGTTTCCAGTTTCTAGCCACTACACAAAGTGCTGCCACAGACATTTGTGTATATATGGGTCCCTTTCCCTCCTTTAAGAGCTGTTGGGGATATAAACCCAGTTGGAACACTCAGGAGTATGCACAGTTAAATAACTTTTTGAGCATAGTTCCAAACTGCTCTCCAGAATGGCTGGATACTGTAATGTTCAAGCTGGCTTTTTGGAGGTCCCCAGAAAGGGCCTTGGTCTCAGCAGGACAGACACCATGAGGATGGACAAGAATAGAGTCCAAAGTCTTTATTGTCTCTTACACAGTCTGTGTCTGTCATAGTCTGACCCAGTCTCATCTGACAGTCTGCCAGTCTTAACCAGTCTCCCCCAGTCTCAGTCTGAGTCTGATTTTGTCCCCAGTTTAAATGCCCTATCACAATTACATCAACTATAGAACTATTATATCACCATGCTAAGTACTAAGGCTATGTAAACTAGAGAACCATTATCTCATCAATTCCACTGAGTTAACACCTTGTTTCAAGTATACTTCTCCAAAGTTCTGCCCTCTACATCATCCTTTCCCAGTTTTCCCGCATCCCCTCCAACATTCATCATTATCTTTTCCTGTCATCTTAGCCAATCAGAGAGGTATATAGTGGTATCTCAGAGTTGGCTAAATTTGCATTTCTCTGATCAATGGTGATTTAGAGCACCTTTTCATATGATTAAAAATGGATTCAATTTCTTCATCTGAAAATTGTCAGTTCATATCCTTTGACCATTTATCAATTGGAGAATGGCTTGAACTATTATAAATTTGAGTCAATTCTCTATATATTTTAGAAATGAGGCCTTTATCAGATCCTTTGGATGTAAAAATGTTTGCTTCCCTTCCCCAGTTTATTGCTTCCCTTCTAAACTTGTCTACATTAGTTTTGTTTGTACAAAAACTTTTTAAATTAATTTAAACAAAACTTTCTATTTTACGATCAATAATAATCTCTAGTTCTTCTTTGATCACAAATTCCTTCTTCCTCCACAGATATGAGAGGTAAACTATCCCATATTCTTCTAATTTGTTTATAATCTCATTCTTTATGTTTAGATCACAAGCGCATTTCAATTTTATCTTGGTATATGGTGTTAGGTGTGGGTCTATGCCTATTTTTTGCCATATTAGTTTCCAGTTTTCTCAGTAGTTTTTGTCAAATAGTGAATTCTTATCCCAAAAGCTGGGGGCTTTGGGTTTCTCAAATACTAGATTGCTGTAGTCATTGACTATTTTGTCCTGTGAACCTAACCTATTCCACTGATCAATTGTTTCTCAGCCAGTACCAAATGGTTCTGGTGACCACTGCTTTATAATATAGTTTTAGAACTGGCACAGCAAGGTCACCTTCATTTGCTTTTCTTTTCATTAATTCCTTTGAAATTCTTGACCTTTTGTTCTTTCAGAAGGTTTGGCTGCAGCTGCTCTGGGTCAATGCTGATTCACTCTGGGTGCTATGTGGGTGTGGCCAGGTCCCACAAGATTCTGGCTTTTTGGGGGTCACTATTCATCTTTTGCGTTTGTGTTGGGTATTGTATAACTTCTCTGCTGCTCTACTGGCTTGCAACAGGGCAGAGTGGCCAACACTGCTGTAGACTCCTGCAGATTCCTCCCCCTAGATTCTCTGCCTCAGAGAGTCTGCACAGGTTGACTCACGGAGTCTGCAATGGAGTTTGTACTCAGCTGCTTGTGCTTTGCTGCCTTCCTCCAATTTCCAATTGAAACAGATCTTTTCTGGTGATCTTCAAAATTATCTTTTGCTGATAATTTGTTGCATTTCTAATATTTGTGGGTTCTGCTTGTCCAGAGCTAATTCAGGGGCTGGATTTCATAATTAGTGTGAGGATTGTAGAGAAGGTCAGAGAGAAATGTGTGTCATCTCTGCCCTCTTGGCTCCACCCCCAGAAGTCATAGTGCCTAAATTATTAAAGGAAAAGTTGAATATGTTAAATAGTAACCCCCCCTCTCAGAGATAGATAAAGCTAAGCATAAAAAACAAGAAGTTAAAGATATGAAAAATTATACATGATAGCCCTCCAGGGGGGAAAAAAAAGAATGGAAATGGAAAGGAGTAGATTATACCTTTTTTTTCAGCTGTATATAGCACCTTCATACAAAGCAAAAAATCTTCACAGAAAAATTTATTAAAGCAGGAATAGTGAATATAGTTTTTTATGCCATAATGCACATAAGAATTACATTAAAATGCCTTTGGAATCATAGATTAAGCATTATTTGGAAACTAAATATCCTAATCCTACAGAATAAGTAGGCCAAAGAGAAAGTCATGGAAATAATCAGTAATTTCATTCAAGAGAATGACAATTTTGAGACAACTTATTCAATTTTATTGAGTGCAATTTATATTTTGAAATGTATGCAACAATAATACACATTGGAAATACTAAAAATCAAAGGAGGGAAAATAAAATTGAAAGTAAAATAGTCTTTGAAGTAATAAAACTAGAGCTGATTTTGTGAAGAAAATTAAAATAGATAAATCATTAATTAATTTGATTTTTAAAAAGAATGAAAAAAAATTAAATTGCAAGTATCACAGTTGAAAAGGGTGAATGCACCACAAATGAAGACAAAATTAAAATAATGATTAGGGAGTTATCTTGCTCAATTATATACCAGTAAAAGTGATGATTTAAGTAAAATGTATAATTGTTTACAAAAATAGAAAGTTCTTGTATTAACATAAGGGAAAATAGAATAAGTAAGTAACCTTATCTAAGAAAAAGAAATTGAATATGACATAAACAGTTCCCTAAGAAAAAGTACCCAGGGTTAAATGGATTTACAAAGAAATTCTCTCAAACAGTTAAACAATTAACTCCTATACTATATATCTTATTTCAAAAAATAGTTGAAATAATCTTTCCAAACTTCTTTTATGTCCCAAATATGATTTAGATACATAAACCAAGGAGAGCTAAAACAGGGAAAGAAAACTATAGGTCAATTTCCCTAATGTATATAGATGCAAAATTTTTTACATAAAATGCAATCATGGAGATCATTTCAATATATCACAGAAATCATATACTATAATCAGGTGGAATTTGTACCAGCAATGCAGGGGTCATTCAATATTAGGAAAACCATAAGCATAACTGATCAAATTAAAAAAAAAAACCCAACAACAATGAGATGCAGAAAAAGCCCTTTGACAAAATATGAAGTGCTTTAAAAAACACTAGAAAGTATGGGAGTATATAGACCTTTCTTAAAATAAATAGTAATACAGATAAATAAAAATTCTCCTAATAATATTGGGAGGGAGCAAGAATGCTCATTATTACCAAAATTATCCAATATTTTACTATTAATACTAGCTGAAGCAATAAGACAAGAAAAAAAGAAATCAAAGCAAAAAAAAGATATCAAGGAAACAAAATAGATGAAGAAATAATCTGTTTGCAGATAATATGTTGGTATACTTAAAGAATCCTAGAGAATCAACTAGAAAATCAGTTAAAACAATCAACAACTTTTGCAAAGTTTCAAGATATAAAATAAAATCACTTAAATCATCAGCATTTCTATGTTTTCCAACAAAACCCAGTAGCAAGAGATAGAAAGAGAAATTCCATTTAAATTAACTACAAATAATATAAGATACTCAGACTCTATTGGCTAAAACGATTCAGGGACTATATGAACACAATTTCAAAACACAGTTTTCACACAGAGCAAGACAGACCTAAACAATTGATAGTAATATTAATTTCTCATGGGTAGGTCAAAGCACAAAATTGACAATTCTACTTAAATTTGTTGGATTATTCAATGTTTTATCATTCAAAGCACCAAAGAATTATTTTATAGAGCTTCAAAAAATAACAAACTTTAACTGAAATAACAAAAGGTTTGTTTTCCCCTGGACTCCAAATTCACTGGCTTTCTTATTATTTCAGTTGTTTAGCTCTGCCTTTATTTTTGTGAAAATTGTGCTTTGTAATTATGCACATATAGTCCCTAAATTGTTTTAGTAATAAATCCATCCAATTTGGTGCATAAATTTTACATTTTCTTTTCAAATGTGCCTTAGAAACTGGGGAAAAAAACGCTGAGTCGTAGTGGAAAGGAAATTGATTTCAGTCAGAGGTCCTGGGTTCAAATCCAGTCTCTGTTCTTCCTTAACTATATGATCTTTATATGATATATGAGATTTCTTATTTTCTTGGAAGCTCCATTTTCCCCTGTAAGTGTTTAATAAATGCTTATTGGGTGACTCATCTTAAGTAAAGTAATGGGGTTAGATGATTTTGAAAATCTCTTCCAACTCTAAACCCAGTGATTATTCAATTCATTCCAGACCATAAAATAACATTGACTATTATGGACTGATAGGAGGATATTGTCCCACTGACTTGTCCTGGGGTTGTACTAGATGAACCTGATGAAAAAGAAGGCAATCAATGCAGCAAAGATAGGGCAAGAGCGGTTTTAAAAACATTTACTGTGCTAATTGCTAGGGATCTAAATAAATACAAAAAGATTGTCTCTTCCCTTAAGAAGCTAACATTCTAATGGAGAAAGACAACACAGAAAAAGGGAGCTGCAAAACAGGGTAAAGACTAGAAGGTACCCACCAGAGGTCCTGATGCAGAGTTGGGAGGTGAATGAAAAGTAGCCAGTCCTGGCCCCTCACTAAAACTAAGGCTATGAGAAGCTGTTGTCAGTGGGATAAATGGGCATTATATCTTCATATTCTAGTTCTAGAGGGAAAAGATCCCAACGGTTGAGAGAAATATAGAGCTATAAAGTAGAATTTGGGATAGTCAGAAATTGACCCAAAAAGAGAATAAAAGATGGAAAGCCTGAAAACAAAGTAGTGGCTACTATCAATCATTCAATCATTAATCTCCACATCCATAGTGGAAAAAAGGAAGCATTTGTAAACGCCTACTTTGTGTCACTATATGTAAGGCATTGTGGGAAAACAAAGGCAAAAGGACCCTCTCCATCCAAAGAGCTTACATCCTATTGGGGGCATAAAATACAAAGAACCAAGAACATTCCAAATTGGATGGGGACAAAGAGTCCAGGAAAGCAGGGTTATTGAAAGATCAGATATAAGGAAAGCCTTCCTAGAAGAAGTGGCACGTGAATGAGCTTGAAAGAAGCTATGGATTTGAAGGATGCATGTTAGAAAGAAGGAGAATTTAGGCTTGCGTGGCAAGCCTTGACAAATTATAGAAGATGATCACAAAGCAGACAATAAAGTACTAGACAAAGTAAGGCAACAAAGGGTGAGGGGGCAAAATCTCTCCCTGTTTTCAAGGAGCTCACAGGTTATTGAAGGCGACAATATGTAAACAATTTGAAAAAAGTAAGATACAGATAGATAAATATAAATTTGAAAGAGAAGAACTCTAGGTAGGAGGCAGTGAATAAAATCTTCCTTAGAATGGATTGCCATGTGGGAAAAACAGCAATTTCACCAATAATCACTGGATTCTATAATTTCTGGAGGGGAGTAATAGCTAAAAAGACTGGGAGAGAAAGAGAAAGAGACAGAACCACTGCTTTGAAATCTTTGGAATATGTACATCTTGGCATATAGGCCAGTAAACTTCCATTACCAGGCCCAGATCGAGCCAATCCCTTAATTGGCTACCTTATCCCTCCTTCATCTTCTGTCTGTGAAGTTCACAACTTTCACACATCATGGGCATTTCTATTTGTTGGCTGGCAGTAGCTCAATTGAATTAAAATTCCATTAATAAATAATAACAGTGGGGCAAAAGTGTGTTAGCTCGTATCAGAGGGAGACTGAGGTCGCCAACCTCACATGTCTGTCAGGTTGGCAAAGAAACGTGGAAATCCATGTATCTAAGCTTTCAAAGGCTGAAAATAGCTCAAATGTCTTTCTAGGCATTTTATCAATAAAACAAAAGACATCCAAACAAAGAGTATCTTGATGTGACTGGCTTACATTAATTTCCCCTGATTTCACAATGGGCCAACCTTAACAGATGATAAAGATACCATTTAGATTATGTTGTTGGTGTGGGCATGTGTATAAGAGAGGGTTTCAGAAATTGTTATAGAAAAGGGAGATAATTGGATTGGAAAAAGAAAATACAAATGGGAAATGGCTAACTCCTCTCTGGCAGGATGGCTTAGGAATGCTCCACAGAAAGGGGAAGGTCTTTATGACCAAAGCAGAACTAGAGATCATTACTGATCACAAAATAGAAAATTTCGATTATACCAAACTGAAAAGTTTTTGTATAAACAAAACTAATGCAGACAAGATTAGAAGGGAAGCAATAAACGGGAAAAATATTTTTACAGTCAAAGGTTCTGATAAAGGCCTCATTTCCAAAATATATAGAGAATTAACTCTAATTTATAAAAAATCAAGCCATTCTCCAATTGAAAAATGGTCAAAGGATATGAACAGACAATTCTCAGATGAAGAAATTGAAACTATTTCTAGTCATATGAAAAGATGCTCCAAGTCATTATTAATAAGAGAAATGCAAATTAAGACAACTCTAAGATACCACTACATACCTGTCAGATTGGCTAAGATGACAGGAAAAAATAATGATGATTGTTGGAGGGGATGCGAGAAAACTGGGACATTGATGCATTGTTGGTGGAGTTGTGAACGAATACAACCATTTTGGAGAGTAGTTTGGGATTATGCTCAAAAAGTTATCAAACTGTGCATACCCTTTGATCCAGCAGTGTTACTACTGGGATTATATCCCAAAGAGATTATAAAGAAGGGAAAGGGACCTGTATGTGCACAAATGTTTGTGGCAGCACTTTTTGTAGTGGCTAGAAACTGGAAACTGAATGGATGTCCATCAGTTGGAGAATGGCTGAATAAATTGTGGTATATGAATATTATGGAATATTACTGTTCTGTAAGAAATGACCAACAGGATGATTTCAGAAAGGCCTGGAGAGACTTACACGAACTGATGCTGAGTGAAATGAACAGGACCAGATCATTATATACTTCAACAACAATACTATATGATGACCAGTTCTGATGGACCAGGCCATCCTCAGCAACGAGATCAACCAAATCATTTCCAATGGAGCAGTAATGAACTGAACTAGCTATGCCCAGAAAAAGAACTCTGGGAGATGACTATGAACCACTGCATAGAATTCCCAATCCCTATATTTATGCACACCTGCATTTTTGATTTCCTTCGCAGGCTAATTGTACAATATTTCAGAGTCTGATTCTTTTTGTACAGCAAAATAACATTTTGATCATGTATACTTATTGTGTATCTAAGTTATATTTTAATATATTTAACATCTACTGGTCATCCTGCCATCTAGGGGAGGGGGTGGGGGGGGTAAGAGGTGAAAAATTGGAACAAGAGGTTTGGCAATTGTTAATGCTGTAAAGTTACCCATGCATAGTATCCTGTAAATAAAAGGCTATTAAAAAAAAAAGGAATGCTCCACAGAAGTATCTGAAATCATCTTTTAGAAATGTCAGATTTTCTCAAGTGAGATCCCTTAAATGTAAACTCCTCTTAATTGAATACCAGCTCCTAAGGGCCGTATATGTTTCCATATTTCCAGTGCTTAGCACAGTGCCTGGCACCAAGCAGGCACTTAATAAGGGGCTTGTTAAGTTGAAATGGATGAAAAAACCAATGAAGACCAGCATTCATTGAACATTTTTCTCTTTGGGGTGGGTTAGGAAAAGGATAATAGATTTGGAACTGGCAGGGACTTTGAAAGATCCCCTTATCCCATCTTCTAATTTGATAGAACAGCGAATGAGGCCCAGAAAGTTCAGGGACTTTTAGATCATAAGATCATAGTTTTCAGGTGGGAGAAACCTTTGAATCTAACAGGCCCAAAGATCTAACCATTTTTATGTCCTAGATCCTTTGATAATATGATGAAGCCCATTTCTTTTCAGAATAATAAAATGGATTGTGAAGGAAACCTATTAAATGGAGATATGTTATCAGCGACTACATAGAAAATGACAGCTTTGCCATCACCTGTTTAAGAAACTCTAACCTAGTCCACCCTGTATTTTTAAATGAGTAAACCGAGACCGAGAATGTTCAAAGGCTGGCCAAAGTTGCACGAGCCATCATCATTAGAAGTAAAAGAAGTAAAAACCATCTTCTAAGGTTGCATAGAGAGCAATGGGCAGGCCCCAAATTTGAATTCATTTCTACTGCCCTCAGTTCCATCATGCTTTCCACCGTGTCATGATGTGATAAGAATTATAGTTCATGTTTATATATTGTTTTAAGGTTATAATGAGCTTTGCCTACATTGTTTTATTGAAGCCTCACAACAAAACTCTGGGATGGATATCATTATTAATCCTCTTTTATGGAGAGGAAAACTGAAGTGCAGAAAAGTGGGAAGGGACCACAGAAGACTTTGGGTCCAACCCCCTCCTTTGTACAAAAGGAAGCATTTTAAATTTAAAGAAGCAGAATTCAAATCTCCATCTTTGACTCCAAGGTCAGCACTGCATCCACTACATGGTGCTTTCTGACCAACACATGTTCATTATGTCTGCTTAAGGTGTGTTTTAGTATTTGACAAACTTAAGAACTAGGCAAAGGTGTTAATTAGAATCCATTCTAAGCAACCAATTCAATTCACAACTCAAAGGACTTTAAACCTCATCTGGTCAGGGAGTTTCCAAACCTTCTAACAGAACCAGGGATCTTTGTAGGTTAGATAAGTCTTGATGCAATTACCTATAGCAATAAAAAGTTTAAATTCAAGGCTGGCCAAATCATCAGGTTTGCTAATGCAAATGTATTCCATAGGAGGGTTGCTCTAGGCTGGCACTATTGGAGTTTCCAAGCAATGGATTGATGAACCTCTTAGGGAATGGAGTCAGAGATCCTTCTGTGCTCTTCTTATGTCCAGCCCTTTCTTTAAAAATAACCATCACTGCTGCAGTGTCCCTCTATTTCTGCTCCACAGGGTCCTTGGTTTCTTTCTTCCATGTGTCGCCTCTTGCAAGAGCTGGGGTTTTAGAGATCATCTACTGCATTAGAAGATCCCTGGAGTATTCCCTCCCACTTATTTGCTCCAATGAGGCCATAAAATTTAGGGATGTGACCAAGAATCTTCTGCAGTCAGGTACAGAGTAGTGGTTCTGCTTCTGTCAGCACCCCAGGGAAGGAGTGCCCAGGATGCCAGGGCAAACCCTGAAGAAAATGAGGAGTTTCTGTTTGAGGTCTAAAGTGCTGGAGCAGGAAGAGTTCTGGGTTTGCAGTCAGAGTCTCTGGGTTAGGACTTCACCTCTTCTGTGTGGGTGACTGCGCAAACCATTTAACTTCTTTCAGTCTCATTTTCCTTATCTGGAGAAGGAAAGGTCTAGATTGGATGGCTTTAAAAGAGTGGCTTAGATTGGATGGTATTGCAGGCTCCCAGCTCTAATTGTATGACTGTATCAGAAATTTCATTATTATAGTAAAATCCCATAAAGGCCATTCCCTCATTATCTAGATGATGGGACATAAATTTGATAATCTGATGGTTATAATGAGAATAGCAACCATAACTTGCATTTGTAGGGCACTCTAAAAATGGCAAAATGCTTTACTTCTGTGACCTTCACAGGAGTCCTGTGGGAAGATGCTTTTATCATCATCATTGTATAGATGGAGAAATTGAAGTAAAGTGTTTTGTTGAACAAGCCACTGTAGAGGTTGTATGACTTAATAGAGTCAGGAGAGACTGAATTCAAGTCCTGACCCTGACCAAGTTGTCTTTCCTTAGACCATCCTCCAAGATTCTCAATTATAGAACAGTTGCTGAGGTGTTAGGGGTGGGAGTTTCTCACACCTAGTAAATCCTTAGTCTGGACAGTAATACCAGTGATATCAGTGCAAATAAGTTTATCAGATAGGTAGCACAGAACATTTGTGAGGTGCTTTCCCTCCATAGTCTCATTGGG
This sequence comes from Sarcophilus harrisii, assembly GCF_902635505.1. NCBI lineage: Eukaryota > Metazoa > Chordata > Mammalia > Dasyuromorphia > Dasyuridae > Sarcophilus > Sarcophilus harrisii. The sequence goes on from NC_045429.1 coordinate 1,281,219, forward strand.
ATGTCAACATCAATTGGTGGAAGAGATTCCTATTCTCATTTCAAAGATAAAGAAGCTGAATGAAGAGAATCAAATAGCCTCAGGCTTTTCCAAAGAGTACATGCAATAAATTATTCACTTCTTCTTGGATCTGTGATTTTGTGCTGCATTGAGACAGATTTCCATGCCCTTATAATTTAGATATATTCAAGAGATGAGCCTGCATTAGTCTCCAGACAAAGACATTCATTCATTCAATAAACATTTATTAATCACCTACTAAATGCCAAGTGCTTCTTGTGGAGTTTGCAAAAAAAGATGCAATATGCAGTCAGAAGGAAAGAGGCTGGGGGAAGGAGGGAGCTTTATACAAAATAGAAAGGAAATAGTTAAAAGAGGAAAGGCAGTTGAATGTAGAAGGATTGGGGAAAGCTTCCTGTACAAGGTGGGATGTTAGCTGGAACTTTAGGGGAGCCAGGAAGGTCAGTAATTGGTTGGAGGAGACAAGAAATCCCAGGCACAGAGGACAGACCAGAGAAACTCACTGGAGTGGATAGAATATCTTGTTTGTGAAACAGCCAGAAAGTCATTGTAACTGAAAGGAAGAATAGATGTTAGGGAGTAAGGGATGAAAAAACCTGGAAAGGAGGAGGAGGACTAGGTTATGAAGGGTTTTAATGTCAAAGGCAATAATGATATGGAGTTAGTTGAGTAGGAGGTAACATGGTTGCACTGCCATTTTTTAGTTTTTCTTTTTTTTTTAGTTTTTAAAACAAGTTTTTTTGCACTTAATGTTTTATTATTTTCCAATAATATGTAAAGATTTCAACATTTATTTTTGTAAGGTTTTGAGTTTCAAATTTTTCTCCTTTTCTTTCTTCCCCCTCATCAAGAGAGTAAGTCACCCAACATAGGCTATGCATGTATAAGCATGTACATAGATACATATTTCTCCATTAGTCATATTGTTAAAGAAGAATCAAAACAAAAGAAAAATTGAATAAAAGAGCAAAAATAATATACTTCTATCTGAATTCAGATTACATAGTTCTTTCTCTGGTTGTGGATAGCATTTTTCATCATGAGTCTTTTGTAATTGTCTTGTAATGTGGTTTTCAGGTGTGTTTTTCATTATTATTTCAATAATTTTTAAATGATCTCTTCTGGACCTCTTTTCCAGGTCATTTGTTTTTCATTTTCTATTTTTTCATTCTTTTGATTTTTTATTGTGTTTTGATTTCTCATACAGTCGTTAGCTTCCATTTGTTCAATTCTAATTTTTAAGGATTTTTTTCTTAGTGAGTTTCTATATCTCCTTTTTCATTTTTCCTATTCTACTTTTAAAGGAGTTATTTTCTTCAGTGAACATTTTCCATATGGCCAATTCTAGTTTTAAGAAGTTTTTTTTTAATCTCCCAGAGAATTTTTGTGAGTCTCTTTTGTTAATCAATTCTGCTTTTTAAGACATTCTTCTTCTCATTGGCTTTTTGTACTTCATTTACCATTTGACTTTGTTTTTTGAAAAATGTATTTATTTATTTAAAACAATAGAAAATATCAAAAAAAAAATAGAAAAAGACAGAAAAAAACCGTTATCATGTGCATAGCACAACATTAGGGAAAATTCACAATCTGTAATGATTAATTTCCATTTCAAGAAAGCATCTATAAAAAAAGAAGACATAATAATAACTTTTTTTTAATCACCCAGAGAATTTTTGTGAGTCTCTTTTGTTAATCAATTCTGCTTTTTAAGACATTCTTCTTCTCATTGGCTTTTTGTACTTCATTTACCATTTGACTTTGTTTTTTGAAAAATGTATTTATTTATTTAAAACAATAGAAAATATCAAAAAAAAATAGAAAAAGACAGAAAAAAACCATTATCATGTGCATAGCACAACATTAGGGAAAATTCAGTATCTGTAATGATTAATTTCCATTTCAAGAAAGCATCTATAAAAAAAGAAGACATAATAATAACTCTCTATTTTTTCTATAAATATGTTTACTAACCAAGAGTTTAGCATTTTAACATAAGGGAGTCATTATCCCAAAGAAAAAAAAACAAAGACATATAAAAATAGACACATAAACCATATAGAGATGGCAATCATTGAAGTAGTTTTGTTTGTAATTTTTTTGATACATTTCCTCCCAATACAATTGCTACTTGCCAGCATTATTCTCCTCTCTAAAGGGCATTCCCTTAAAGTAGTTCAACAAAATCACTTAATTTTGTGACTATAACCAGTGGGGCTCCTAGACCTTCCTCTATTTAAGGAGGGCACCTAGGGAATCTTATCATTTCCCATCTGGCTGTTTTCCTGGACTTTTTCATCTTAAGAAACTCATCAGTCTGCAAGAAGAAAACAAGTCTGAAATCCTTCATCAGCACCATCTGTTCTGATAACCCTCCCTAACTCTTGGTAGAGAGCATCGGGAGTGAACATGGGGATGTCCTCTCAGATCCTCCACCAGCAGGGGAAGAGCCAGGGAACTCACCTCATCATTCGGCACCAGACTAGTTATTAAGAATCTGTGACTTCCAGAAAGAAATCACTATGTAAGATAAAATCTACTTGGAAACCGTGAGGTCCTCATTTCCCACCCTGGACTCAGGATTTCAGCATGCGCCTGAACTAGGCAATCTTCACCCATTTTCGGCTCCTTTTTATTTCCGATTTCCTTATTACACTGGGAAGTTCTTGAGTCTTTTGCTTTTCTTTGTATCCCAGCACCATCAAGCACCAAGCCTAGTGCCTGACACATAGTAGGTACTGAATCAACATCTACTGCCTCTGGTGCTTACTCCTTTTGCAGTTTTCCATTTGTTAACAGAAAAGAAGGCCATGGGCTCTAATCTTGATCATATGGATAGGATGGCCCCATGCCATCCATTATGCTTGACTGGAGTTTGGCTGTTTCTTTTTGGTGTAGACCTTTGACTTCATCAATGTGAGGAAATCAGTGTGAAAATTTCTTCCACTCAGGCATTTGAGCTACTCATTTGTAACTTTTGTATTAAAAAGCTGCTTTGGGGCCTAGGAGTTAAATGACTTACCTAAGGTCTCACAACTTAATATGTTAGAGATAAGGTTTGAATGTCAGTCCATCTGACTCTAATGCCAGCCTGCCTCCAACCCATATTCCATTGACACTTTTCATCTATTGCCATGATGCTGTCCTTGTTTATATTTAATAATAACACAAAAATACTAATAGCTAGCCCTTTCATGTTTACTATGTACCAAAGACTGTACTAGGTGCTTGACAAATATTACCACTTTTTCTGTGGTCACTGTGCATGTGGATTTTGGTTCTGCTTGCCTGAGTAACTGACTAGTATTTTATTTTTAGCTTTACTTTCATTTAATTTGCTCAAATAATTGCTGAATGACAAAGAACATTTGACTTTGTGGACCAAAAAGTCATCTTAACACTCTCTTTAAAAGAAATATCTCACATATGTTTTAAATTTGTTCAACATTCCTTTAAAATGCAACATGGGGATGGGTTTTATTTAATGGCCATCTACTTATGAACATCAAACAAAGCAAAAAAAAAAAAGAAAGGGAAATATTCATTGAAGGGGAAGATATATTGCATAAGGATGAAGTAGAAATAGGTTTCCTTATAGATAAGAAGCTGTGGATGTTATTTTCTAGTGATATTTTGCTTATTGCATCAAGGCCCAGAAAATTACTGAACAGATAGTGATATTCATCACCATTAGTCTGCTGAACTGGGTCTGGAGGCCTCACAGCTGGCCCACAGTGTCACTGGCCTGTTGGACCCAGATATGGGCCTCAGCTGCTGATCTGGAGCATAACATTTTATTTTTTTTAAATAAGAATAGTTTTTATTTTTCAAACTATATGCAAAGATCATGTTCAACATTCACTCCTGCAAAACCTCCAAATTTTTCTCCCTTCTTCCTCCTTCCCCCTTTCCTAGTCAGCAAACAATCCAATATAGGTTAAACATGTGCAGCTCTTCTAAACATATTTCTACATTTATCATACAGCATGACATTTTAGAAAGAGAATTTTGCTTATATAACTCAGAGCCTTAATTTTATAACTGGGACAACTGAGACCAAGAGGGATCATTAAATTACCATTGAATTATAGATATATAAAGGTTTTATATCTACAAGGGTTTTAGAAACCATCTGGTCTCACCTTTTAACTTTACAAACTTTCCCCTTTTAACTTTAGGAAGATGAAGCTATACAAGTACTAAAAGATGGGAAAATGCCAAACAAACACATAGCCATTTAATAATGAACTTGCCTCCTCAGTTCACACAGTGTATCGAGGTCACATCCAAAGTCCCATTTGAATGTAAGCCACACATTTAAGGACCACAGGTGATCAGGGTTACTCACAACTCTGAACCTACAGGTCTGGATGTCCTCTTTTTCCTCCCAGAGGATGCCTGTCCAATATCCTTGCTGAGAGCGGCTTCCCTGTGCCCAGATGCTTCCCCTGCCAGACTGAGAAGATCTCTACTGCTCTTCATTAATCTCTTGTGATCTAAAAGATCTTCCGTTTTTCTCATTCTTTGCACTTGCTCCCTGACATCAGCTGTGGTATCTATCACTTCCATTTCAAACTTCTCTGATGCCTTCAGGTGAATTAGTGTTCACACCTTTTTAGTAAAAAAACTCCAACAACTTTTATTCTGAAGTTAGTGAATCTGTCCAACTTTGTTAATTTATAGGATTCTGTTCTTTTTTTTTTTCACATCTTAACAACAGGTTGAAATGCCGAGGTATCTTTTGTCTTCCCTGTTCTGTTCTCCCTCCCAGAAACCAGTGTCAACTGAGAACAGTAGGATGTTCTTTGTTCCTTTTTATCCGCATTGTAAAGTAGTAAAGTGGTTGGGTTCTCATTGCCCAACAAATATGTCTTGCCACAGGTGATGGCGTACAGTGAGCAGCCACCTTTCTTGGATAAAGTTCTAAAATTCTTTTTCACCTTGGTTGTGTCCTTTTGGCCAACGACCCAATCTTGGCTCTTGGTTAGCAATCGAATTCTTGTTTTCTGTCTATAATCAGGTAAATGGCATTTGTCCCATAATTATAGTGCAGTTTTAGAGTCCATATTTACCCATTTATTAACCAAATAGTCTTTCATTTCTTTGGTTTCTCATGTGCAAATGACTGTAACCAATTAAATTCTTCATTCAGTCAACATTCTAAAGTTTGTCATAAGCAAATGAATAACTACAGTTTCAGTGGAGAATTCTGAGTCAGACTTAACTTAGTAAATGATTTTCTTCAAGCTCTGAGGACATGTGAACTGTCAAGGCACACAGTTCATCAATCATCTCTCCTAGAACTTAAAGCAGACTCATGTCCTAGACAAGAGTTGCCATTTTACATTAGGAAAGGGAAAATCTTCCGTCCCCTTTGTGTTCTGTCCAAGAAAGCCTTGAGATTTTGTGGCAAAAGTTGGAATTTGATTTATATAGTGAAATGAATCCCTATGTGAAATGGAGAGAAAGACTTTATAACTTTAAAAGAAAAAAAGTTATAAGAAGGAATATTAAAAATGTCACTCATTGCACCAATGTCCATGTTGTACCCTAAGTAGTAGCTGCTTGTTTTACCTAGTCTCTTTCTCCAGTGCCACTCCTTGGGGGACCCTGAACCTCTCATTATTAGGACTCTGGTTCCAGAATAATCCACCAGAGAAGTAGCAAACGATTTTACTTAGTAGAGTTGTCATATTTCTGCCTTAAGCAACACTCTAAGACTTGTCTATTAAATGATAGAGAAGTTGTAGAGGTGTGTAGACTGTAGGAATGACTACTCTCTGGAAATCACATTTTACAGATGAGCAAGTTATACAATTCATCAGTGATTAATTCAGACTTCTCACTCTTGCTTTCTAATCCAAAATGGTGTTCTTCAGAATGTAGCAAGAGCCTCAGAGGTTGAAGATAGCTAGATTAAGTTCCCCCCCCCCCAGGCCAGCCCTAGTGTGGTTTCTTTTCTAATTGTCTTGCTGAGGATATGAAGTCTTCTGAATTTTGCTTTTGCTTGCAAGCTAAGAAACTACTACCTATCTTGGAAAAAGCCTGTGTGCTCAAAAGGTGTAATCAGTTGTCAATGAGACTGTCTTTTAGCCACTTCTACAGTTTTAAGCCCATCAACCACGGGTGATCTTGATATTTCCCAAGGTTGACCTTCTACATCCCACTTCCATGTCATTGCATAGATCGCATGTGCCCTTTGCTTGGAGTGCCCTCTGTTCTCACTGCTGCCTCCTTGCAGCCTTGTCCCCTTCCAATTCAGTGTATGTCTTTTCCTATTGAGTTCAAACACTGCTGCTATCTAGATAAAGTCTGTCCTTTTACCTCTATTTTCTCATTCATAATCAATCCATAAGCAATTAGCAAATGGCTACTATGTTCTAGACATTGTGTTGTGTTAGAGATGCAGACAGAACAAGAAACTGTTTTTAAGGGGAAGTGACTTTGCCAAAGCCCCGGAAGTCTTGAGCTAATACTTTGACTTTGCTCCTCTAATTCTAACTCTTAGTGTCTTCATCAAATCAGGAATGAATCTAGTGTCCTATGGTGAATCCCAAGGACCAAACTGGGGTCTCTTGCCAAGTCCTGCCCTCCTCACGACAGCCCAGCAATCTGGGCCATGTATCTCCATGTCATTGTCTTCTTCAGCACCAGCATAATGACTTGGCAAACTTATTGGCCAATTGACTCCCAGGATAAGCATTAATAAAATAACCCATCCTGAACAATGTGTGACTTTATGCCTGCTACAAGTAGGATCACCTGTATGAATTTACTGTGCTTATTTAATGTCCTTTTAAGATGAAAAATGATGCCGGCTCAGTGCTAATAGCATCTTTTGACGCTGAGAAAGCATTTCCCAAGCTTGAATGGCAGGTTCCCCTCACTATGATAGAGATTTAAACCCCTGTCTTTCATGAATTGAATTGAGGATGGAGTTCCTTGCAAAGTTTCGAGCCAGTGTGCATACTAATGGATGTGTCACCTCCATTTTGACTTTCATGGGGCACCAGTCAAGGATATCCCGTTCTTAGAGCTGGCTTTGTCTATTATCATTAAGCCAAAACAAAGGAAGATGTAAATGAAGCGAAGGCATATTTTACAGACCTGCTCTTTTTAATATTCTTCCTCATGTGATATATTTTTGTTATTTCATGACACCATAACTTAAAAGCTCCTTTGGGCCTTAGAAACAAATTATCATGGCAAATGACAAATTTATGGAGGGTGTCTGAAGCACAAAGTAATTCAGGACTCCTGCTTAGATTCTGAAGGTGATGGAAAAATCTTGTGGATGTGCTCTGGGCAGCAAGGGGAGCTTTTCTCAGCCTCATTTTCTGTATGCTGTACAGGATGGAGTGACCCTCCTGGAGTCCTGAAAAGTTGGCTTCAGATTCTGTCCCTTTCACTTGTAATCTGTGAATAAGTCATTTTATCTTTCTGTGCCTGGGCTTGCTTATCTGTAAAATAGAGGGAGAAGGAGAAGGGGAGACTTTGAGGTCTCTTCTAGTTCTAGATTCTGGGTCTCCAGGTAGAAGACGACTGAATTCTCTGAGTCTTTTACCACACTCCTGCTGAACTCAATCAATGTTTATGTTTTATAATGTTTGTAGTGAAGGAGTGTGCTCACCAGGGAAAAAAAGCCCATATTTTTAAGTTAATCTATATTATCACTACTTTCCTAAATCTAGAAAATCAGCAAAGTTATACATCAATCCCTGATTTGGAGCCAAGATTTCTGAGCTCTAATTGCTCTTTTTTTGTTGTTAGTAGTTTGATTTTTTTTTTTTTGGTGCAAAGATACTAGAATGGTTGACTATTTCCTTCTCCACTTTATAGATGAGGAAGCTGAGGTAAACAGGATTACATGACTTGCCCAAGGTCATATAGCTAAGAAGTGTCTGAAGCTGGATTTGAACTCAGGAAGATGAATATTCCTGACTCTAGGCTCAACTCTCTCTCTCTCTCTCTCTCTCTCTCTCTCTCTCTGTATATATATATATATATATATATATATATATATGTTAGTCAATAGCCATTTATTAAGTACTTACTATGTACCAGTCACACTGCTAAGCACTGGGGATATAAAAAGAAGGAAAATACTATCCCTTCTCTCAAGGAGCTCACAATTAAGTAGGAGATTCAATAAGTAAGCAAATATATACAAATAAGCTGTGTACAGGATGTAGGAAATAAATGGGAGGGAAGACTCTAGAATTAAGAGGGACTGAGAAAGCCTTTTTGTAGAAGATGGGCTTTTAGTTGAGACTAAAGGAAGCCAGGAAATCCAGGAAGGGGAGTTGAGAAGGGAAAGTATTCAAGGCATTTGGCCAGACCTCAGAGCTAGAGTGTCTTGTTGGCAGAGGCCTGAGATTATTACTGGATTGAAGAGTGCATGTTAGGGAGGAAGATGTAAAAAGTCTGGAAAGATAGGAGGGAGTTAGGTTATATGGGCTTTAATCACCAAGAAAGGAGCTTTAATTTGCTTCTAGAAGCAATGGGGAGCCCCTGGAGTTTATTGAGTAGGGGCACAGCATGGTTGGACTTGTATTTTTTAGGAAAAACACTTTGGTACCTGAGTGGGGGATGGATTGGATGGGGAGAGAGTTGGGGCAGGCAGAACTCCCAGAGGCTTGATTTTTGCCATAATCCAGGTGCAAGATAATGAGGGACTGCACAGAGTTCCAGCAGTGTCAGAAGAGAAAAGGGGGTATATTTGAGAGATGCTGCTGAGGTGAAATCAACAGTCATTGGCACCATATTGGATATGGCAGGTGAAAGACAGTGAAGACTTGAAGAAGACTCTAGGTTGAGAGGGGCCGAGAGGATGGTGGTACCCTTGCCAGTCATAGGGAAGTTGGTGGGAGCAATGTTTAGGGGGAAAGACCATGACGTTTGTTCTGGAGATGTTGAGTTTGAGATGTCAGAAAGACTATGTGGGGTAAAAAAAAAAGAGCTCTAGATTTGGAAACCAAGGGTCTCAGTTCAAATACTACTTTGTTTGAACTAGTCACTTCATGTCTATGGGTATCATTTATTTCTTCTTTGAATCAATGAAGTTCGACTAGATGATAGCTAGGGTCCAGGATCCAGTAATCAACATGCTTTCACGCCAAGGTTGAGTCAATGGAAGTGCCAGCTTCCCCAGCTTGCTGGATTTTCAGGGGGCTTGAGGGATACAAGGATTTATGAATATTAATCTGGACTTTTGGCCACAGTGAGGATAGTGGTGTGACTCCTTAATCTGATGGGCTACAGTGATACAAGGAGAGAGGGGAAAAGGCTACCTTCTGCAGTCATATGGCCCTAAGAAAGGTGTTGTACATTTGTTTTTTCCCATCCAGGTGAAGAAAATACAGCCTTTCTCTAGCCTTGTGACTTTCCAAAGGTCCGGATTATGCCCGACATCCTAAAATTTCTGGATCCATGGATTTGTAGCCACAAAGAGCAAGGTATAATCTGGAGGGATGACATCTGAGATCTAGGGGACCTATAGCCAAATTCATCCAACAAAGTTGATGCATCTGGATATGAACCTAGTGAAGCTAATGCTTTGTAGGAACTAAGTTTTGACTCTATTTCCCAGACCCAGGTGGTACAGAGTATATATACATTTGGTCCATATGTAGCAGTTGCTTAGTAAATGAAAAGAGAAGGGAATGAGCATTTCTGTAGCACTACTATGTGGGCTGCTGGGAGCCATCATAGAGCACAGAGTGATGGGCCTGGAGTTCTGAACATCTTCATGCGCTCAAATCTAGCCTCAGACATTTACTAGCCGGGTGACTCTGGACAAGGCACTTGATGACTCAGTAAGAGAGAACAAGGCTAATCACTTTGTGTAATTCTGCCCCTTATATTCACCAACAAGTTATGTTTACCATGAGTCCTCTTCGAAATCAAAGAGCAAACAACAACAACAGGGCTTCAAGAAAGGGAACAGCAGAAGGATTCCAGTGCTTCTTTATTTGACAGTGATCAGCCCTCATCACTTAAGAAAGATCCAGTCCAGTATTTCCTGGCAGTCATGTGTGGATATTCAATCATGTCATGGTACTCTCACCCCTCTATTTTCTTTTAGAAAAAGGGGAAACCAGCAATTTGGGCTGTAATCTGATTGGTTATTATTGTTGTGGACAGAATTTAAATGGCATCTCCCATCACTGAGCCAGATGACTTGTAGCTCGAGGACACGCAATTCAACAAGTTATGGCTGTTAAGTCTATATTTTGTTTCTTTTTTTGTACAGATACTGAAGCCAGAATATTAGCTAACACCTGTTTATTGTTCTCAAAAATATATTTCAATTTCACTTTCTTGTCATCGTACAATATTTCCTTGAAATATAACACATTCCTATTTTGCAAATGGATCGCTTCAAAACAAATTGTCAGAATTTTCTTGCTCACACATTTAATTCCCTTTTGAATTCAGTTTTCCAAACCTGTGGCAATTACCTGAAAAAAAGGAACAAAGAGTATCTGCAGCTTCCCGTGAGGCTTGCTCTTTCTTACTATGTTATGTGTTTTTAGGATGTCTGCTGCACAGTTGGTGCTGAGTGGTTTCAGGCTCCCCTATTTATCACACCTAAATGGGGAATTAAACAGGATTTTGAATGACTTTCATTGTAATCAACCAGTTAATCATTCAATAAGAATTTATTATCTGCCAACTATTTGTCCGGTAGGTATCATGGTAGGCAATGATGTCATGAATACTAAGTAAGACAGACCCTGTCCTCAAGGAAATGACATTCAACAAGATGGACTCAGCATATCAGTAAGTTAGTAAATTTAGGAAATATACTAAATAAATACAGCGATTTTACAAAATTGGAGGAGCCAGGGAGGTTCCTTGAAAAACATAGTACTTGACCTGGACTTCAAGAAGCAGGAATAAAGGAGAGTATTGCAGGGCCTAGGCAACCTGTGCAAGGACCCTTGAAACTCTCCTCCCCTGCTAGGGCAGGAGATGAAGTCCCATGAAGTCCCACGTCCTTAAGACAACAAATTGAAACAGTTTGTCTAGATCAGAGGGAGGGCTGAGTAATTAAACTGGGAAGATCAAGTGGAGTCATATTGTGAATATCTTTAAATGTCTAATCTAGGAGTTCATGCTTTGTCATAAAAGCAAAACTTCTGTTCAAGATGACTGACTGAATGGAGGCAAATAGTGCAGCTTCTCTGGACCCAGAAGTCTGAAATTTGCACCAGAATTAATAACAATTAAGAAATCCAATGAAAAACTTATGATGATTTTTTACTGAGAACTCTACCAAAAAAGTCACCCAGAAGTTCACAGGCAATAGACTGCAAAGCTGTGAAGAAGTCTCATATCCTAATGTGGCAAGCCATAGGCCAGAGACCTTAGAGACTGCAAGACTCTGTGTCCATAGGGAGCAGGAGCATAAGGCTCACCCATGAAAAATACAGTTTGCATATAATTCCAACCCCATCTTGAGATGCCATAAAATGTTCTCAGGATTCAGGTTTCTGTACCTCAAAGATTCAGGAGCAGGACTCGCCCCACTGGAAGAGAAGACCCAGAAACCTAGGAAAAGGTCACTAGTAGTCAACCTACACAATTGTTGCAGTACTAGTACCAGAGCCTTGCAAAAAGCCTCACTTTAGTGACTAAATATAGAGGGATTAAAAAAGGAATACATTGAAAAATAGAAAACAAATGTTGTGAATCTATGATTCTCCCCCAAAAGAGAGAGTAACTCCAAACAATTTCAACAAGAGACTCTTTTTAGTGGATTTTCTATACAGGTTCCATGAATATGCAGAAATGGAACAAGAGATAAAAATGAAATAGCAGCTCTTGAGGAAAGAATTGGAAGGAGAGCAAATAATTTAAGAGAAAGTTGCAAACCTTACCCAAGTAATGTACTCTCCAGAAACAAGAAGGAATCAAACATAAATTAAAAACTACTAGAAATAGTAGAACAAGCTTAAAGGAAATAGAAGAAAATGTAAGCTATCTGATATAAAAAACAACTGAGCTGGAAAAAAAAGAGATAATAGAGAAAAGATAATTTATAAAGTTTTTTAGGTATATATGTGTGTATACATATATACACTCCATATGTTCTCCATATTTGCATTATATAAATTCATATATATAGAATACTTATATGAAACATGTTATTTTAAAGTCTTGATAAGGAAATATAAATAAAAACTTCCTGGATAATTAGAACACAGTAAAAATAGATTTTAAAAATTACCTCCTGAAGGAAACTCCAAAAAGAAAAATCCTGACAATGTCCTTGACAAAATCCAAAATTCCTGTTAAAGAAAAATTTTCAAATTTTTCAATTTTTCAAAAGTAGATTATGCACATACGTGCTTGTTTATCTATATGTATGTGTAAAAATCAATAGTAATATAGATCTGCACACCTACATGGATATACAGATTCATAAATACATGACACATGTACCTGCACACACACACACACAACCAAAAATAACATAATGAACCCTACAAAATCAAATGTGATCCAGTGACAGAAATGGACCTTCAGTTGCTTAGAGGATTTTGAGCAAGATTTCTGATGAGCAAGAATTTTGAAATTCAAATATAGGCACTAAGAAAAGCATTGAAAAGTAAATTTGCTCTTGCATTAGGAAAAAGCTACCTAACATATTGCAATACTCTAATAAGAGGAGACAAAAACATTCCATTAGAACCTCATTCTTTTCTAATGATATTGAGGGAGATAAGAAAAACAGAGTTCTTGGGTGTGGATTAGTTTTGTTCCGAATATTTGAACAAAAAAGAATAAAAAATAACAGTATAAAAATGGAGACAAAGGAGGAGAAACTTATTATTTCTCCTTATTTTAATGTTTGAGAAGAGAAGTATGCAAACATGGATGGAGGAAGCAAAAACATCAAAGAAACCTCATTCTCAGCTGCTGTTGACAAATAGGATTGAACACTCTTCAAGGCAAGCTCATTGTTGCCGGACATAAAACAAATAGGCTTATAGTCAAGATAATATGATTTCATATCTATCCTCAGACTTTCTAACTGTGTGACCCTGAGCAAGACACTTAACTTCCTTTTGTTTCAGTTTTCTCAACTGTAAAATGGGGATAATAATAATATTACCTCACAGGGATGTTATGAAAATCAAATGAGATGAAATTTAAAAAGCATTTAGCATAATGCCTGGTACATAGTAGGGGCTAAATAAATGTATTTGCTCTCTCTCCTTCCTTCATGAACACACATATATTTAGATATAGTTTGGCATAGAAATCCATAAAATTTGGCAGGGGAATAAGCAGAGATATAGAAAGGGATGTTAAAATGGAGAATGATATAGGGAAATGAATTTTTACCAAAGAATTCAACAATGATCTCAAAAAGAAGGTTAAAAAGAAAAGAAAATGAAAAGAAAAAAAAAAAAGAAAAGAGGCCCGATAATCTAATTAGATGCCCTTCAATTGGGGAAAGGGTAAAAATTGTGGTGTAGAAATTATATAGGATATTATTACACTGTAAGAAATTACAAGAGGTGATTTCAAAGAATCCTGTATAATAAGAACTATTACAACCAGGATAATAACTCTTCATAAAGGGACAATAAAAAGCAAAGAAAATGAATTTATTAAACTTTAGAACTCTGAGCAACGCCATGACCAGCTCATGTCTTCAGAGGATCTGTGATGAAGCATTTTATCCCCCTCCTGACTGAGAGAGGCTAGATGCAGATGATAGAAGGAGACATGCCCGTTGTAGGGATTCATGTTGTTTCTTTGTTATAAGAGTTGTTTTCCTTCCTCTTGGTTTTCTCATTAAAAAGCACTTGGAGACTCAGAGATAGCAATTCTGAAATCCTTCCCCGAAGAAATTCTTTTACAAAATTTTTAAGATAAAAAAAAGAATTTCATAAAACAATACACATAAGAAGGCCAATTTTGAAAGCTGGGTGTGGAAGATAACACACTATTTTTAAAAGTAGCATGAAATGGAGATATAGAGTTTTATTTACAACACAATTTTATGCCCTTCTATGCACATGTAAATTCTCTTTTTTGATTTTTAATTTCAAAATAAAAATATAAAATCAACTTTAAATAATTTCAATTTTATACCCCCTTGGTGTTTACGAAGTGCAAGTATTATTGTGCCCATTTTATATATTAGGAAACTAATGTTCTTAGGAATTAAGTGAGTTACCCAATTAAGTGATGCTGCCTAATGCTGGAGGCAAGCTCAGTCCCTCCTATCTACAGGGCCAATGTGCTATCCATATGTTGTCTACAATCTAGATACTTTAACTGAAAAACTTTAATTACATTAAGCACATATTCTACTAGGGCTGGTGAGAGCTTCAGTTGAACCATGAAATCTAGGACTCTTCATTCACTCCCTGGCTGTCTTCTCATCAGCCATTTAGCCATCATACAGTTTGTATATTTGACACATTTCTAGTTATGAAAACCTAATCTAAAATTTTTCACTGCTCCTAGGAAGGGGATCTAATCTACTTCCCTGTGCCTCAATTCCTTGCAAATTCTCGAACCGAGATACCTTTCTGCTGTCCCTGCTCCACTGAATATGTTGTTTCTGCTCCTTTAGAATAGAAGCTTCCTGAGACCAGAAACGGTCTTTGCTTTAGTATTTGTATCTTTGGGGTCTGTAACAGTGTTTAATGTCGAATCTTCTGCAACTTAGAATCACAGAGTGTTACCATGGCCACTGAGAGTATGCAATTTGCCTAGTTTCACATAATGAGCATGTGTCAGAGTAAGATTTGAATTCAAGTCTTCTTGACTGTATAGCTGGAACTTTAGACATGACATAAGCTGCCTCTCACTACCATTCATACATATATTGTAAAAAAAGAATAGCACTGTGGAGACACAGGAACTGCTAATAAGGGAGAAATTGTCAATATACTCTTTGTCCCTTTCTTCATTATAATTGCCATTTCTCTTGACTTTTCTACTTATTCCTCATCCTCTGATGATGTGCAGGAACCATTAGCAATGAATAATGTACTTCTATTGCATTTCTGAAGGAAGATGTTTACCAGGAAACTCAGAAAGTTTCTAGAGTTTAATACAAAAAAAGATTATATTAATACATGTAGAAAAGTTTTTAATAAAACACAACACTCATTCCTATTAAAAACACTAAAAAGTATTGATATCAATGGATTTTTCTTTAAATTGGTAAAAACAAATTATTTAAAACCATCACCCGACTCTAACCCTAACCTACTATCATCAACATTATTCAATATTGTATTGGAAATCCGAACAATAGCAGTAAAATAAGAAAAAGAAATGCAATCAGAATAACGAATGAGGTAATAAAAGTATCTCCTTTTTTGCAGATGATATGATAATACGCTTGGAAAATCCCAGACTCAACTAAAAAGTTACTGATTTTGATAAAGTAAATCCACAAAAATTGTCAGCATTCCTATATATTACAAACAAAACTACAAGAAGAGATAGTAAGAAATACCCCACATAAAATAAATCTAGACAGAATAAAATACTTGGGAGTACACCTGTCTAAACAAACCCAGGAACTATATGAAAAAAATTATTAAAAAGTTTTTTAGACAAACAAAACAAGATTTAAATGGAGGAATGTTACTTGTTTGTAGGTACACAGAGCCAATATAATAAAAATGACAATTTAATTTAAACTAATTTATATATTCAATACCATCCCAATTAAATTACCACAATTTTTTTTACTAAATTAGAAATAGTAATAACAAAATTACTTTGGAAGAACAAAAAGTCAAATATATCAAAGAAACTAATGAAAAATAATGTAAAGGAAGGAGGTTCAACAATGCTGTATTTTAAACTATATTAAAAGGCAGAAATTATCAAAACTATCTTATGCTAACTAAAAAGTAGCAAGGTAGATTCATGGAACAGAATTAATTTACAGTAGTAAATTAACATAGTAACCTTGTATTTGACCAGTATTAAAGACAATCTTTTGGGATTAGAATTCATTATTTGGTAAAAAAAAAATTGTTGGGAAAACTGAAAAGTAGTATGGTAGAAACTGGGCTTAGACCAATGTCTTACACCATTTACCAAGATAAGGATACATGATCTAAATATAAAGAGATACAAGAAAATTTGAAGAACATGGAACATATTACTTATCAGACTTAAGAATAGGCAAACAATTTATGAATAAACGGGAGGCAGAGAATGAAGTTAGGTATAAAATGGATAATTTAAATTACATTAAATTAAAAGATTTTATTCAAATAAAACAAAGGTAGCCAAGAGCAGATTGGGAAAAAACATATAAGATTTTAAATTATTATGAGTTTGTAGGATCATTGATTTAGACCTAGAAGAGACCTTAGACGCCACCAGCCCTACCTTCACATTGGTAGTCTTTGAACCCCTGGCCTCTGATTCTAAAGCTAGTGTCCTTTCCATATACTTCTTGCAAGACTCTGGGCAAATCCCTTAACCCCTCTGTTCTTTCAAACAATCCTCTAAAATTTTCAGAATAGGTGTTGATTTGTTTTGGTAGAAAGTTCTTTTCTGGGAGCCTCCTATATCATAGTGACAAAAGATATCATGGTACAGTAAAGAAGACAAAGACCAAGGAGATGATGACTTTCAAATGAAAATGGAAAAGGAAGGGGAAAAAATCTTGGCTACTCATTTATACCAAGTCTGACATTATAGTGGATATCAAGTCCATCAAAGCAATAGTGTTATTAGTAGGAATGATCCAAAATTGAGATGATGCTATAATCAGGCAGTGACAGCAAATCATTGACTTCTGATGTCTGTATACAAATATCAAAGTATTCATAATAAACAAGATGAGAGCCAAACTCTAGGGGCAGGCTGGACCCCAAAAGGTAGCAGTGGAATTTGTTGAGAGGGTACTCAAGCCTGATATATTGGCAAAACTCAATGTCAGCAGCTTTTTCAGCAAGGCTTGTTGGAGTTTAGTTAATGAGGCAGCTTGGTGGCATGCAATGCTGTGCTTCTCCTTTTATAAAAAGCTTTGTCCAATCTCCCCTAACTTTGATGTTTTCCCTGTGAGGTCACCCTCTATGTAACCTAATATCTCTTGTAATTACTTGGGGAATTACAGCTGTGTGTCATCTATGAAAGTGTGGGCTCCCTGAGGACAAGGGCTTTCTTTGCTTTTCTTTGTATCCAGTTTCACTGTATACAGTAGGTCTTTAATGAATGTTGACTGGCTGACTGGACTTGAATCAAGGAAGACAGATTCAATCGTCACCTCAGACACTCATTAGCTGTGTTATACTGAACAAGTTAGTTAATGGTTCTCAGACTCAGTTTCCCCATTTGTAAAATAACTCAATAAAAAGAGCATTGTTGTGAGAGCCATGAACTAAGGAAGGTGACACTTTGCAAACTGTAGAATATTGTAGAGATGGCGGTTATTCTTATGGAAAGCAGACCTTTTTCAGCAGACATTTATTAAACACCTAGTCAAATAAACATGATTTATTGAGCACCTGCTCTCTGCCATACCCTGCTGAGGGCTGGAGTCTTGTACAAAAAGTTGGGAGTCCCTGTCCTCAGGATACTTGCATTATTTACAAATAATTTTTCCTCTAATATGGCTATAGGTCTGTGATCTCTTTCTTGCCTGTTTCCCAATGATCCTTCCACAGATAAATGGATGTCCAAACCTCTTCTCATCCCATACAATTTTTGTCAGATTTCTCCACAACTCCTCCATAGAGTATGTGTCCAGTGTCCTGGGGCCCTTCCTCTAAGTTTGTGACAACCAGAGGAGAATCCAAGTAGTCTATCTCTCATTTTGATATCCAAGAGCCCACCTCAGCTCCCATTTCTACATTTCCTTGATTTCTGAATGCAAGTCATGGCTGGTAATAGACTATAGCCTAATTTATACCCACAATTTTTTGCCAAGGTGTCAGAGTACAAATGTGGTCTCTCTACTAACAACATGCCCACTAAGAACACTTTCATGCTGGGAAAGCAGGCCAGTTAGGGTTTTTTTTTAATCCAAGTAAATTACATCCCCAAGAAAATCTGTTTTGCAGAATGAAATTTTCACTATGGCCAATCAAGCTGCTCCGTTTTTGGCAGTCAGCAACACAGCCATGGAAATGCCATTTAAGGAAATGAAGTCAGGAAGAGTGGCTGGGCAAGCACTAGAATGAAAAGAAAAATCTGGGCCAGAAAGGGATCAATTTCCAAGACAGTTAGGATGCTTTGGGAAGAAATTTCTCACTGTAATACATCTTGCAAATGTCTCTTTATGAGGACCTCCACTGAGAAGGAATCCATTGCTTATTCCACTTAAGAGCATCTGTAATTGTAAATAAGTTTTCCTGTTATCAAGCCAGATGCTATCCTTTGCTTCCAGATTTGGGGCCCAGCAGATTGGTCTAACACCCTTCTCTCTCATGATAGCTCTCCAAATACTTGAAAACAACTATCACTCTCCACTCTCCTCCAGTTCCTTTAACTCATCTTATTGGATTTGCCAGGACCTATGGGCCTATCATCATTCTGGTTGATGTCCTTCAGGTGTTCTTGAGTTGACTGATGCTTTTCCTAACTTGTGGTCCCCAGAGTTGAACCTTCTGCCCCAGATAGACATGATTGGATCAGAGAAGGGGAGAGAAGGGTAGTTTGCTATCTATGACTCCATTCAGATGAAAGTTCCAAAGTCAATCTTTGTCATGAAGATGTGTTTAATTGACTTCTATTTGGAAGTTTATTCGGAAGCTTAATGACATAAAAGTCGATACTTCAAATATTGATTTGTGATGCTAGCACATCTATTTTAAGGAGATTTTAGTTTTCCTTATATTGAAGACTTGCACATGTGGTACTCTAGAACCCCAAACCACATCTGTTACCCTAAGCACCAGGGCTTTTTGTTTCATAGCTTGTAAAAAGTTTATAGAGGGAAAATGGAAATATTACAATAACTTCTTCCTATGTAAAAATGCAATTCCTCTGTATAATGATATTCCCCTCCAAAAGAACTTCAAACAATAAACTGATTTTTTTCATAATTATTTTGTGCTGCCATCCAAGGCATTTCAAATAATAAATTTAAATAAAGGTTTATCTCCAGAGAGATGAAGGAAGCCTGTAAGAATGGCCTGGACTTTTGTCTATGTATGTTTAATGCTAGGTAAGAATGAGACTTTGTCGTTCAAGTAGATCCTGAAGAATATGTGTCTTTCCCTTCTCTTAGGAAACAAAATAAAATTAAACCCTGTATTTAAGGAGGGTAGGAATATAGTTGGGTTTGGCTTTAATAACGATGCTCTGAAAAGGGCCCTAACTCCAGCCAGAAACCGAAGCTATTTAAAGCAAGGATGATAGCTGACTTTGCTGAGTCTCACTGGATAAACAGAGGTACCGTTTTAGAGAGGAAGTTATGTAATGAGGACCTGTAGGCAGGTGGACTCTTGAGGAATCTGTTAGTTAAGCAAGTACAGTACAAATATGCAAATCCATCAAAAACTAATGTCTACAGCTTGAGGATATAATTCTTAATAATAACTTTATAGACACAGGTGTACAAATCAAACAGTTAGTACTGCAAATAGGCCCAAGGAGGCTAACGGTATTCACCCACTCCTTCACTGAGACCCCCTGAGTTCTGGACTAGTGCAGTGGTCACTAGGGCTAGTTCCAAGAAAA
This sequence comes from Sarcophilus harrisii, assembly GCF_902635505.1. Lineage (NCBI taxonomy): Eukaryota > Metazoa > Chordata > Mammalia > Dasyuromorphia > Dasyuridae > Sarcophilus > Sarcophilus harrisii. The sequence continues at coordinate 1,300,920 of NC_045429.1, forward strand.
CCCGGTTTCTAATAAAAAATGATCTATTCTTTAGATCTTTGCATCCATTCCCCAGACCAGAGTTCCAGGATAAACAATACATAAAGCTTTATTTTAGGCTTCTGTATAGGCAGCCCCCTGAGGGGGAATTAGAAAGGTACTCACTGTAAAATATGAATCCATTATGGGACATGTATTTATTTCCTAAACACAAAGGAATGCTAAACACTGAGATTAACAATTCTGACTTGGGCAAGCTCTAAAGCAGGATATAGCAACTTAGAGCTATTGTTTTTGCTACTGGGAAATTGAGAAGTAAGGCACTCAAAGCAGGAAGTTATTTGCAGGACTGTTAAATTAGCATTTCACATTTCACCTCACCTATGCACCATCAGACCAATTCCTCCAGGGCCATGTCTTCGGGAAAGCCAGAGCAAAAATTGAGCTCCCCCTCAGTGCAAAAACTTCCCCACTAATATGACAGTCAATTGAAATTAAGGAACCAAGGCATCTTGAATTCACAGGTTAGAAAATTTCAACCATATGGTCTCTATTCAATCATCTGTGCTCAGAGATGACTAGTCAAGAAGCATTTGTTAAGTATTCCACTGCATGTTAGGCTCTATACTAAGTGCTGGGGATAAAAAGAAAGGAAAAAGAGTATCTCATCTCCAAAAACTCTTTGTCTAAAGGGAGACAATATGCAAACAAATATATTACAGATAAGCATATAGGATGAGTTGAAGAATGTCAATAGGGATCAGGTTGAGGCATTAAGGGGGAAATCATTTGTGTAAAAGATGAGATTTTATTTTGAATTTAAAGGAAGCCAGAGGAAACAAGAGATAAGAGATGAGCATGGGAAGAGTTCCAAGAATGGAGGATTGTCATTGAAGATGTTCTTAGTTGGAAGGTAGAATGTCGTCTTCAACGAACAGCAAGGAAGTCATTGTTGCTATATCAGAATATTTGGAGGGAAATTAGATTATGAAAATTGGAAAGGAAGGAGAGATTTATCCACCAAACAGAGAGATGTCATGAAGTTAGAAATGATAAGACTTTTGGCTCCATGTTGGGCGCCAAAATGTGGTCTTCTCTTCTTTTGTATAATATAATGGTTCTCTAGGAGCAGGTTTCTTGGGGAGGTTTTCTGGAGGCAGCCTTAGTTTCAGTTCAGAGTAATAATCACTTCAAAAATGCAGCCAGCTGATAAAATCCAAACATTTATTTTCTCCAAGAGCTCTTGCAGCTTGTCCTTTGCCTCTGCTTTCTTCAGCCTCCAGCCAGCACAAAGGTGAAAGATGGAATGAATCTGACTCCACCTCCAAGAGTGGACTTGTGGGCTTCCTCCCAGAGTGCTCTGTGTCTGGCCCTGAGACCTTCTTGCTTATATGACCTCTCTAAAGGTGTGAACACAAGCATTGTTTCTATCAGTGGCCCTTAGTCCTTGTTTCAAGTTCTGGCCCATAACATCTCCTTGTAAGATCAGATCAATCATAAATTAGGCAACTGACATCACTTTGTAAGGATTCTAACATCTGATATGGGAAAGAAGTGAAATGAGTGAGGAGTCTAGGATGATCTCCAGTTTGTGTGCCTAAGAGATGGGTAGGATGGTGGTCCTGTCAATAATAATAGAGAAATGAAGAAGATGGAAAGATGATGAGAAAGAAGGAAAAGCAAAGTGGAAATAAAAGTGTGTGGATTAACCAGCCAGAGTTAATTAGTTTTTAGTTAGTGGTATTGAATAAAATGGAAGAGTAAGAAGATTAGAAAATGTTTTCCCTAAATATCTAGGAGCCACCACAATCACTCCTAAGGATATACTAAGGAAAGGAGAGCACATGTCAAAGGTGGCTGGAGACCTTGCTGAGTTCTCTTGTCGTGTATATCACTCTTGGTAACAGTGTATGGGGCGCTCAGGGAGGACTCCTTTGGTGGGAAAGATTTCAGAGCTTTTCAGGGTTGCTTATTCTCCTTTGGTGGTCACCTGGCACTCAACTCTCTACTGTGATTACAAGAAGCTATGCCATGTATAGCATCCACATACTGGTAAAACTCTCAGCAAACCAGCTAAACCAGGTTCAGCGTATCTGACAGACCTAAACCTGTTGGTGAATTAGATGGGTGTCTATTCCAAGCAGGTGAAGACTTTCTTTGGTGGCATGGACACATGAAAACAATTTGCTCCAGTGGCCATGAAACAGCTGCTGTGAGACACTTAAAATTGGTCCACAGCATCCTGGGCCAGGTGTTTTGACTTTGTCTTGCTACTGGACTATGATGACTCTGGAAGAGATAGTGAGGCTGATGACTTTGTGCAACTCCATCTTACTTCAGTGCAATTCATGAGCAACAAGACATTACTCCATGATGTCATTGGTCCTCTTTGAAAATAAAGGATCAACAATACCAGTTCTCTGACGCATTTAGAAGAATGTATCTTCATACAGTCTTGAAGCTAACATTCTTTCATGTGTCTAGTTTTTCTTTGGTTACTGATGCAAATGTGACTGTCAGCCATTACTGTTCCAGGATCACTCCTGTGATGGGAAATGCAAATTTTCATCTTTCACATTTCACAAGTTCATCCTCTGGTTAAGGTGAGAAGAGTATGATATTCTGCAGATTTACTCCATCCTGCCACATAACCTCTGTTAAAGGTTCAAGGGTTCTGCCTCCTCAAAACTTTTAAAAAACATTTTCAAAGCAATTCCTGGGATGCTCCTGCTTGAATTTTCTTTTTAGATATACATAACTCTTTCTTTTAATTAATCATAATATATTTCATTATCTGATTTCATCCAAGAGCTCAAAGCATTTAAATCCTTCCCATACAGATTTATTAGATTGTTCCTACCTAGTTTATAGCTTTGATTGATTGGCTCAATAGTAAGAAGTGTTTAGGAATTGCTCATCTCTTCTGAAAGAGCTCACCCAGCTCAATCAAAAAGGCCGTCTTACTCATAAAAATATCGGTGTGTAAATATCTTATCAGTGAGCTTTGGGTCTGGGGCATTTCTCTTCCATATAAAAGAATCAGTCCCTTTGTATGATCTCAAGAAAATCTTGTTTTCTTCTAGATCATTTTCCTTAACAGAGACCAGGAAAATCTTAAGGCCATTACCACCTCTTAGGAACTTGATTCACTTTGGACAAGTTCTTTAACTTGATAGTGAAAAGATTGGACATCATAATAATTAAAACTAGGTGGAAGGAAACAAACATGAAGCATTTTAAACTTTCCTGTTAATATCAAGGGGACCACCATCCTTCCAGTCATGTGGATTTGAAACTTTGGTATAATCCTTAATTCCTTACTTTCCCTCATCCCATTCAATCAGTTGACAGATTTTGTCATTTCTTTCGCTATGTCTCTAAGATATGTTGCTTCTGCATGGTCACATAGCCATTCCTTGGTTCAGGACTTTATCAACTCTCCAATCTATGAAATTAGCTTTTAATTGTTTTTTCTCTCTCTATAGGTAGCTATCCTTTACCTAGCTGTCAAAGTGATTTCCCTAAAGTGCATTTCACCATCATCCCCTAATTGATATATTCTATTGGCTTCCTATTTCTTCTAGGACCAAATGCAATTTTTTCCCATTTTCTTTGAAAGCTTACGACCTTTTTCTCTTCTTATCTTTACAGTATTTTTCCATTTTCTTGCTCTTTATGGACTCAGCTACACACAATACTCACACCTCTTAGCTCTGTGCTTTTGTTCTGTATTCCCTGCCTGGGTTGCTCTCCCTTTTCACCTGTGCTTCTTATGATATCTAGCGTTCTTCAAGATTAAGCTCAAATACTACCTGCTGTAAAAGGCTCTCCCAGGATCCTTCATTTCTAATGTTTTCTCTTTCCGAATTTCCTTCTTTCTGTTATTTATTTATCCTGGACATACATCTTATCTCCTCCATAAGAATGTAAGCTTCTAGAGGGCAGAGGTCATTTTTGCTTTTCTTTCATATTCCCACCATTTATCATAGTCCCTGGCACATAGTAAGCATGCAATTTTCCTAATGACTAATGAATGAGGAAGAAGCAAAGATTTATGTCGGGATGGGTGGGTCACATGAAAGCAGGCTTCGACTACCTGGGAGGTTTTTATATGGGTAAGAAGATTAATTTTGTTGAGCAGAATCAGGTAAAATGGTTGGAAGCTTCATCAAGATAGATTTTGGCTTGAGATAAGAAAATTTCTAGCTGTGGGAACTATTCCAGAGGAGTCACATGCTTATTCAAGAGCATGTAAGTTCTCCTTGACTGGTGGTCTCCAAGCAAAGGCTAAATGGCCACTTGCCATCCATCACATAAAGGGCAATCCTATTCAGCTTAACATACAGTCTGCCAAAGTGCTCCTCTCCTCCCCTGCAATTCACTGGTTTTGTATGTCCTGCAGCCTTTTGTCTCTTTTCTCCAGATAAGCATCTTTAAAATGTGTAAGGTCTTGGGGAAGCACAACCAAGGCTTAGCCCTAACTGATGAGCAGTAACATGCCATTTGTGTTTGAAACTACTGCTCCGGAATAAATTTGATGGGAGTCTAGAGATGTGCATTCATTTTAAAGTGATAACAAGTTACCCTGTTTAGACTAAACAAACTCTAAATCTTGATACCTCTGCTGAATTCTAATGGAAATTATCTTGTATAATATAAAGAGTGGACTGGGATTAGAGAACACAGGGTCAAACTTTCCAGCTTTCTCTCTGACTGCCATGGGAAGTTGGATGAGGAGCTTCAATTTTCTAGGCCTTTCTTTCCCCATCTATCAAAAGAAGGGGCAAGAAAAGGTGACCGGCTCTAAATCCCATGATTTTTCATTCTGACATTTACTCTTCCCTTTCCAGTTTTAAATAATTTCCCTCCTAACGAGGATGGAAGCAAGTAGAATCCAAGGACCATAGATTTAGAGCTAAAAGGAGCTTTAAAGGTTATCTTTTTATTCTTCAGATGAAGAAACTGAGTCCCAGAATGGTAAAGGGATATAGATGGACAAGTAAAGAGACAGAAGGAGAGAGGAAGAGACAGTGGTAGAGAGATAGACAGGCAGAGATGCACAAAGACAAACAGAGACAGGGAATATTTAGTTTTTTTCCTATTGTGTTACAGGCCCTGTGATATTGTTGGCTAGCTAGGTGGTACAGTGGAAAGAGAACTGGGCCTTGGGTGAAGGGAACTTGAGTCAAGTTTGGACTCAGATGGTTCCTAGCTGTGTGACTCTGGGCAAATCATTTCATCCCTATTAGCCTCAGTTTTCTCATTTGTAAAATGAACAAAGAAATTGCTAAACACCCCAGGATCTTTGCCGAGAAAACTCCAAATGGGGTCACAAAGAGTTGGACAAAACTGAAAAATAAGTGAACAACCACAAAAGGTGCTCTACATAATGGGATGAGCCCCTAGGATGGAGATAACAGAAAATAAGGCCATCCTCCCTTTGAAGAACTTACATTCTAATGGAGGAGACTGGAGGGGAAAGGAGAAGTATCTGGGTGAGACAAAATGAAAGCTGTTCTAGGAGAGCCCAAGGTGGTTCCTGGGCAAGGCCCGAGGTTCATTAAGTAGGTCTCAGAGTAGAGAAGACATGGCATGGAGTTGGCTGTGAAATGCCAGGGATCCCAAGGGTAGCAGGGGTCAGAGTTTGGAGCTCTCTCACTGTCCACTCTGCAGGACACACCGCCTTTGTCAGCGGGCCTGTCACCTTCCCGTGTCTATCTTTACTCCAAATATAGCTAAAGCAATGTTGTTGTCTTTAGAATTTTTGAAAATCCCATTTTATTGGAAGATTTAGAATTCCTCACACTGTCTCTCCTATTGGAATCCCCTCTTTTTCATTTGCAAGGGCCATGATATCTGACATTTTTCCAGTGCTTCCAGGTCTGCAAAGCCTTTGCCATGTAGCATCATCTTTATTTATGGGTACACACCATCCTTCCATTTGAGATACATTCTCTTCTCTTTCTTTGCTAAACAGAGCCTCCTAAGTAGTCACCTTGACTTTGTTTCTCTCGATACCTTCTCTCCTTCTTCCTCTTTGAGATCATTTGTGATGATACCCTCAGAATTTCCCTTTGTAGGATTTCTAGGGACAGCAGGGACTAGTGGAATCAAGAAGGGACTTCAGTCCCCATTCCAGATACTAAGGAGATGTGGAACTCTGAGCAGCTGCTTAACTTCTTGTGGCTCATTTTCCCGTTCTGCAAAATGAGGGTGTCAGACTCAATGGCCTCGGAGTTCCCTTCCACTCCAAATGGACGACTCTTCAATATATGTTCTTTGAGAATTTGTGGATGAGTAATGAAGCCTATCTTCCTTTTCTCTGAGTTTTTATGAAATGTGCTTTACTAAAGGCTAGGGCATGTCTGGTTCTTCTTGTTCCCTCCCACCACCATAATGAGCCTAAGCGACACAGTCACGTTCTTTTCAGCTGACCATCTATTTCATGTCATTAACTGGTGTTTCCTTATTGGCTAAAATTAAATTCTGAGGAATTCTCAGCATTGCTTCTTCTATATAGTAAGAGATAAAATTATGGGCAAGGTAAGTTAGGTTTTATTATGTTCTCTGCTTTTAGCAGAATCTTATTTCTTTGAGATGTCTGAATGTCCCCCATCTCTGCTGTCCCTTGTCTCTGTGTGTTGTTTCTTAACTCTACAGTGGCAAAAGACAAGTAATAAGGGAAAAATGAGACAAGAAATTGTCCATCTAGGGAATAAAAATGAAAGAGGACAGATGGAGAATCCAGGAGATTTATTAGTTTGCAAAATCTGAAAAGACTTAGAGGATACTCTCCTAAACACTGAGTAGATCCCTGCCCTACCACATAGAGTGGACCCCTCTCTGCAGCACATTGCATAGACCAGCTTCCTAGTATGTGGAGTAGATTCCCCTCCAGCATGAGCTCACCTTTGGCTCATGGAGTGGATCCCCCTAGTATAGGGAATAGATTCCCCACTTTCAGTACATCCTATGAGGCATGTAGGGGAGGAAACAGCCTCTTCCTCTGCAAAAAGAGACAAAGACAAAAGGTAAGAAATTGTGCTTTTTTTGTATCAGTGGGAGGGAGGTACCAGAAACTGGAGTTATCTGTAACTGCAGACACAGACCTTTTGTAACAAGTAATATCCTACTCTGACATCTCATAAACCTCTGTATTTCACTCTGACCTCTTATCTTAGGTGGAAATCAGAATTAGAAGCAGCAGCAAAAGTTGACAGATATAGTATTGTTGTTCTAGGGACAGAAGGGACCTAGAAGATCTTCAGTCTCATTCCTCATTTTACAGGTGAAGTAACTGATGTCCAGGGAGACGAAAAGAGATGTTCAAGATTGCACAGGTAGGACCTTGCTACTAATGTGATGGCAGAGCAAAAATTCAGATCAGGTCCTGGCCCCTAGTCCAGTAATGTGTCAGGTTGTTCTTCCCACTCCAATACCATCCCCTCCTGCTCTCGGTCCCGTTTGTTCAGTCTTGCCTTACAGCAGCTTCTCAAACCCCTAGAATTCCACTCTGGCCAAGCTGTGGCTCTTGGGAGGGGGGACCCCTCACAAGTTGTGGGTCTGAATTTTGGGGTTTTTGGTATTCAGATAGAGTTGACTATAGGTAATCTGTATATGTGTGTGTGGTTTTATATCTAGGAGTTTGTATCTATAGTTTAACTAATTCAATTATAAATCAAAGTAATTAACTTTTACCTGGACAGATAATATAGAGAGAAACCTGTTGGAATCTTTTACAAACTGTTAAGCCATTGGATTTAATTTAATCTTAGAAAGAGCTATTTTGGGCCAGAACTTGAAACAAGGTACTAAGTGGAACTGATTGAATAATGCTTGTGTTCACACCTTTAGAGAGCTCATAAGTATCTAAGTACTCAATGGAGTTCACACATGTAGGGCTTAGTCCGAATTCATACCTCCCTTATGGTCAGAGAGCACTCTGGGAGATAACCCAGAATCCCTCTTTCTCTAGAAGGCGGAGTTAACCTTTGGGAGATCACATATATAGGGAGCTTTTGAAGCTTGGGCTTAGTTCTTCTTGTGGGACTTAGGAGAGAGAGGCTCTGGAAGAAAGCCTACAAGCCCTATCTTCCAGGCAAGAGAGAGCCATTGCATCTTCTACCTTGGTGCTGGCTGGAGGCTGAAGAAAGCAGAGGCAGAAGCCAAGGACAAAGCTGCAAGAGCTCAAGCAGAGAGATAGGTCTCTGGGCTAACCAGGCTAGAAATAAACGTTTGCATTTTTACCAGCTGGCTGCATTTTGGAGTAATTATTTATTTCAAATGAGACTAAGGCTGCCTCCAGAAAACCTTCACAGAAACCATTCCTCAGAGGGCAGGAAATGTTACTAGTTGGTTTCCTCTGTGCACCTCTTCACTTTCCCTCTCCCTTTTGTTCTTTGGTGAGTTATAAATTCTTGGCACAGTTGGGGGAAGGGAGAGTTAGTGAGGTTTTAAGACTGTTTGGTCCATGCCAAATTTTCATATTTTCTATGAGAAATAGTCAAAAGATATTAATAATCAAAATGCATTAGGTTTTGAGTGTGTATCATCTCAAGACTGGTAATAAAATACAAAACACAAAAAAGATTGCAGATTGAGCCTTAATTCAAATGTGTTGCTAGTGGAGGACCGTACTAGCAGGCATCTGATTTATATAAGTCAGTTCGTTGCTCATTCATTCCCAGGAGTTTAATATTGATTATAGAACCACAGCAAAATAATTTGCCCGAATAGAGAGTATGGCGAGAATGCTGGAGTTGGGACTAATGAATAGCTAGTTCAGTGCCCACCTCTGACACTTACTAGAGATGTGTCTTATTTTAGCATTCCGGGATTCAATTTTTTCCTCTGTAAAATGGGGATAATAATACTACCCATAGAACCCAATTCATAAAATTGTTGTGAGGATTCAATGAAATTGTATCTAGAGGGGATAACCCATTGTTGCACATGAAGGTAACAGAGTATTACTATGGTGTAAGAAATTATATGTGTGATGAACATAGTGTAGTGTGGAATGACACCTCCCTTTCCCCCTGCCCTTTGGCAGAGGCATTAGGAGGGCCACAACACATTCTCAATATATGAATGAGTTAGGCTGATTCTTTCATAATTTAAAGAAATTGGTGTGATTAAGCTTCCTGTTTGATGGGACAGCATTTTGGAAGGGGAGGAAGAGGAACCAGATTTGAATTAGTTGTCCTGACTCCTCGCCACTGAGGCACCACCTGCTATCTTTTATGAGAAAGCAAAGTGTATTTTTAAAGTTCTTTGAAAGGTTTAAAGCTAACTGATGAATGTCAGTCATTGTTATCCATACTAATCAATTAACAAACTTTATGGTTGGGTCTTGATAAATCAGTGTTCTGGAGTGGTGGGAATAATATGACAAAATGGAAACAATCCCTTTCCTTCAGGAGCTTTGGTTCTATCTTCATCATCATCCTCACCATTTGATAAGATATGTATATGTGTGTATGTATATATGTATGCATGTGGGTAATCACAGACATGTACCCATGTGTATATATACATGCAAACACATACATGTATTTCTATATACAGTTTAAAAATATAGAACCTGAGTGATCTGGAACCTTCTTCTCTCGACTCCAGTATTACATCCTGTAGGAAGCTTGGTCATACTGAAGGGGACGTAAGGAGACTCTTGTTCTTCCCACACTTCCTGTTCTTCCCTGAAGGAGATGAATTTAAAGCCACATGTACACGTATAAGCACGTGTACTTGCAGTGTACATGTTCAGTATGTGTACAAGTACAGTATTTTCACATGTAGATATAAATGTATATATGTAAATGTAAGTCTGTGTTTTATCCAGTTATTCTCAGTCTCACTGAACTTAGCTTTGGAAGGGGCTTCCCTTGCTTCCTCATCTGTATCTCACCTGAAATCCTAGACTCTCTTGTAAAAGGTTATCCACCTTCTGCTTCAACCCCTCCAATGAATGGGAGTCCACTACTTTCTTTTCTTTCCTGCAAGGCAATAGGTTCAAGTGACTTGCCCAGGATCACACAGCTAGTGACTATTAAGTGTTTGAGGCTGGATTTGAACTCAGATCCTCCTGATTTCTGGGCCTGGGTTTTATCCACTGCACCCTCTAGCTGCCCCTAATCCACGACATTCAGAAAAAGTCTCTTTCGATTGCTGGAATTTATAAGGAGATTTTTTGTTTTTTTCTTGCCAACTTCAAGCTCAGATTTATCTACCCACTGCTCCCAGTTGTTCCTCCAGAATCTGGAGCAGAGCAGACAGAGCATGGCTGCCTTATCTTCGTTAGGACAATTTTTCAAATACTACAAGAGAGTTGGATCTGATCCAACATTTTCCTCGCTCCAAGCCTTCTTCTCCCAGTTTGAACAGTTCCAGTTTCCCCACTGGATTCTGGCATGATGGATCTTCTATCTCCTCACTACCTGTAACCCTCATGCATCCTCAACTGTACTGAGTCCTCTGGAAGGCGTCTGACCAGAACACAATCCCGAGAACCAATCTCGTCCTTATTCTGAGAGCAGGAAGCGATTTCTAAAACCTGAGGAAGGATAGAGGAGAGACAGGTAGAGAGCAATGAAAATGGTGATTGGATGGGCCTGGAGGCTTTCTTGTACACAATAGATGAGAGAAGCTTCTTTTTTTACTTTCAGATTTTGACAGGAAGCTTCTAATTTCCAATAAAGTACAGTTAAGCATTATCTTGAAAGAAAATATGGAAACTCTGTAAATCAATAAAAGCTTCTCAAGAGTTCCTGGGGGCCAAAGTCTATAGCATGCAAAACTGTCAATAGGAGAACTCCACACTTTAGTGAACTACAAGAACTGCTAATAAGAATGTCTCAGACCTGAAGATGAATTGACTGAGCAGACAAGGGGAAGTGTTCAGTGATGGGCAGAGTGGCTGATGTTTTGGCCAGTAACAAACTATGTATGGACCAAGGACAGTTGATTTCTGTCCTATATATAAGAATGGGAACTGCTCTTCTGAGTACTGAGAAAATGTGGTCTTTCTTGGATGAATGGGAGACTTAAAGAGAAAACATATGGTGGAGTTGTGAACTGACCCAGCCATTCTGGAGCACAATATGGAACTAGGTTCAAAGGGCTATCAAACTGTGCATGCCTTTTGATGCAGCAGTGTCTCTACTGGGCTTGTATCCCAAAGAGATCTTAAAGGAGGGAAAAGGACCCTCATGTGCAGAAATGTTTGTGGCAGCCCCTTTTGTAGTGGCAAGAAACTGGAAACTGAAAAGCTGCCCATCAATTGGGCACTGGCTGAGTAAGTTATGATCTATGAATGAATCTAGGGAATATTATTGTTCTGTAAGAAATAATTAGCAGGACGATTTCAGAGAGGCCTGGAGAGACTTACAGGAACTGATGTGAAGTGAAGTGAATAGAACCAAGATACCACGGCAACAAGAAGACTATACTATGATCAGTTCTGACAGACGTAGCTCTTCAGCAGTGAGGTGATTCCAACCAGTTCCAATAGACTTGATGAAGAGAGCCATTTGCAGCCAGAGAGAGGCTGTGGGGACTGAGGGTGGAGCACAACATAGGATTTTCCCACTTTTTGTTGTTTGCTTTCTCATTTCCTTTCTCTTTTTGATCTGATTTTTCTTTTTCAGCATGACATTTGTGGAAATATGTATAAAAGAATTTCACATTTATCATATATTGGATTACTTGTCATTTAGGGAAGTAGTTGGGTCGAAGAGAGGGAAAAAAATGTGGAACACAGTGTTTTCCAAGGGTGAATGTTGAAAACTATGCATGTGTTTTGAAAATAAAAAAAAAACTTTTTATCAATGTTTTTTTAAAAAAGAAAACATAAATATGGCACGTACTCTATGCCGAAGAGTTTGCTTCCACTTCTGCTCAGATAGTTCCCTTAGACTCTTTGATACATATTCTGAAATGGGCTGTGGGCCACTTCTGTCTGGTCAACTCTGAATACCCAGGAGGTTGTTAGGTGGTCAGGGAAGTCTTTACAGAGATACCTTTTACAGAGTTGCAAAAAGAAGCCCTTGTCCCTAAATTCACGGCATTTGTTTGGTTTGGGAGATTGTGTTGCTTCTTCCTTCAAGGGCTTGAGAATCAAGCTGAGCTCATTATTAAACAAAAATGTCAAGAAACCCAAATGTGCTAAACTTCAGACCTATCATTAAAAGCAAGTACAAAATACACTTTGAAGTCCACGCCTTTTTTTTCCTCCCAGGGGCAAAAGGAGCAGCTACTGGGCTCTTAATTTGATATTTTAAAAAAACCAGGCAGATGTAAAATCTGTCAAGCTCTGCCAATAACTGACACATTCAAATAACTGAGTTCTGCATGAGGTCAGCCTTCCTGATGTTAACGTTCAGGGAAATTTTCCAAACAAAGAAACTGCTTTGAAGATCAATCCTACATGGGTGATCACAGACCACTCCAGTGAAAAAATCTTTTAGAAAATAAAAAAAAGCACCTTGCAGTGGGCCAAACATTATTTCAGATCATCTCATAAATTTTAGTACAGGTGATTTACCCATAGTAGATTTTATCCCCTCTGTGACAAAGCCTGAACTTTATGTCCCAAACTATCAGTTCTAATCCTGATGTTGCTACCACGTGATTGTGTGACCTTGGATAAGACACTTATATTCTGAAGGTCAACTTTCCTCAACTGTGAAGTGAAAGTTTGGCTTGATACTCATCGGCATCTCATCGGCCCTTGTCTTTTGGCTAATCTTCCTAGATTATGTAGAGGGCTTCAGCATGTGGCAGAAAGAATGGTGAGATCGAAGGCAGGACCCGAGCCTTGCAGACCTAAAACTGGGAGGACTTCAGAGGTCACTCTGACCATTGCTCTCTTTTACGTATGAGGAAACTGTCACCAAGGAGTTAGTAATTTCTAACCTAACCACAGTTAGGATTCAAACTCAGGGCCTCTGACTCAAACCCAGAGCAATTTCCTCACCCCCCCCCCCCCCCGCCCGAGTTCTTCTCTTCCAAGAAGGTTTCTCAATGTATTTAGGGATTAAACATTTGGGGACATTTCCTGACTCTTGAAATTTATAAGTCTTCTGATCATGGTCAACTCATTTGTGCTTCTCTCCAAAGCTCATTTTCCTTAATAATCATGTAGTAGAAATTGCCATTAAGATCAGGAAAAATTGAGTTGACATTCTTCCTCTGACTCCCACTGGCTGTGTGACCTTGGAGAAATCCCTTAATTTCACAGTGTCCCACTTTTAAAATTACCAGTTGCAGAGCAAGTGCTGATTGGCATCAGAAGGAATTTCCCATCAGTATCTCCTTCTGGGAAACGATACTTACAGCACCCATTTCACCAGCTTGATGGATAATGCACTGATTATTCTGAATTGTTGAGGTCTGGAGTTGACAACATTTGCATTCATGTCTCTGAAATAAAGCATTTTGAGGACGTGTTTCAATTCATCTCTCTCATCTTCAATGAAGGAGACATATCTCAGTGGCCAATCAGGGATCCCTGGCTTGATTACATGACAAAAGCCCATAATATTAGTTGTGTTGCATTCATATCATTCAACATATTCTGGGCTTTTGTGATGCAGTAAAGAGAATGCCTTCAGAGCCATAAAACTTGGGTCCAGATCTTGTTTCTGATTCTTCTAATCAAGAGCAAGACAAGTCATCTTATCCAAAAAAAATAATAATAATAATAATGGGGGTAAGGGGAACAGATTTTTATCAGATCTGAGTTCCCTCCACCATTTAGTAGACAATCTACATTAATCAGTTGTCGTTGAGAGATTCATCAACTGGTGGTTATAAAATAATAATAATGGGGGTAAGGGGAACAGATTTTTATCAGATCTGAGTTCCCTCCACCATTTAGTAGACAATCTACATTAATCAGTTGTCGTTGAGAGATTCATCAACTGGTGGTTATTCTTTTGGTAAAGGGCCTTTCCAAAATTAGAAATTCATGGATTGACTGATCAATCAACAAGCTTTCAATATGCACCTTATATATGTCAGTCACTGGACACGAATGCAAAAATGAAGCAATTTCGGTCCTAAAGGATTTTTCTTGTACCAGTCAATTGAACTTACCCTTCACTCAAATGATAAGGCTTAAGAGTGGTCAGATTGCTGCCTAATGACCTTAATGACTTGCTTTGGACATTCTAGAAGTGTTGATGTTAATTTTTCTCAAGAATTATGGCAGCATATTTTTGGTTCTTGTTTGGGTCTCTCAAGTTACTTTGCCAAACAACAACAACAACAACAACATTTCTAAAGCATTCAGTGCTTCCCATGACATAGAAGTCAACTTTCAGTGAAGATCAAAGCTTTCCTTCTTCAAATAAAAATGGCCCCAAAACCACTTCATATTTTTGAACACACCAACTTGCTCTCTTCCATCTTTGGATCCCTCTGTACTTCTCTCCTTTGGCACTGGACCTCAGTATGTACAGCTTCCAGAAGAAAAAAATGTTTTTGATTGATTTTTAGGCTAAAGAGAAGCCAGAGATTTGGGAACTCTTCTGAGAAATCTGTTTTTTACAAGATGATTCATCTAATTTTGCAAACCAAAGGCTGGGATAAGGTTAAAGAAAAAAAAAACCCAAAACAACACTATTAGATAAGCCTCCAGACTGAGTGGTTTATTCACTCTGAGCTGATGCCTCTTTGCTCATTAAGATTCCCACACATGTATAAAGAGAACATTGCAAAAAAGTATGGGAGTTGTCCTTTGGTTTGCCAGCCATGTAGTAACAGGGGGTGGGGGGAGGAAGGTGGGAATGAGCTCTAATGTGTGAAAAAATGCATATATAAAATGGATCTGGCATTTGACGCTGAGGAGGTGGAATTTCCTGTTTGGTATCTGATGGAAATGGGCAAGACTGTGGAGAGGACTCACGCTGTGTCAGCACAGGAGCTGCAAATGAAATAAAAATGTTATCTGAGAAAATGGAAAGGAAATGGAATGCAGAATTAGGCAAAATTTCTGCAGAAAAGAGAAGTATTTAAAAACAGAAGCTTTTTTTCTATTATTATTATGGACAAACGATTTTAAAAGGAATTGTGAAGATAGCACCACAAGACAAAGACTGACATCAGTACAACTGTGAGCAACAGCAGATTATGGCAATCACAACATAAAAAATAATGCTTCAGAAATATACCTTCTGCCTTTTTCTATGGAAAGAAAGTGGGCTGAAGGGATGGAATGAGGCATATCCTCTCAGAAACTATTTAGCCGAGTGTTTTTAACTCTATTTGTTGAAAAGGAGAGTTCTGTTGGATGAAGAATCTTTGAAAAAGGAAAGCAACATTTGTTAGAAAGATCAACAAAACATTAAAAATAATGGAAGATCATATTTATATAGCCCTTTACAGAAACTTTTGTGGGTTATAGTAAAACTTAGCGCCAATAAAGCAAGATTCCTCATGCCCATTTTATAGATAAGAAAACTGAGTCTCAGAAAGCTTAAGCTACTTAACATTAGCATACAAATAGAAAAATATCAAGGAAGAAAGACTAGAATACCTGTTTCTTGGCTCTCAAAATCAGTGCTTTTCTCACTAGAGCATATTTTTGTTGTTGTTCTGTTGTTTCAGTTTTGTCCAACTCTTCATGATTCCATTTAGGGTTTTCTTGGCAAAGATACTGGGATGGATTGCCATTTCCTTTTCCAGATTATTTCATAAATGATGAAACTGAGGCAAACACAGTTAAAGGATTTGTCCAGGGTCACTTAGCTAGTAAATAACTGAAGCCAGATTGGAATTCAGTAAGATCAACCTTCCTTGCTCTGGCTCTGGAAGTATCAGTGCATAGTTAGGGCATCATCTGCCCTGCACTTTGTGAACTATTTTTCTTGTCATCAACTTTCTTTGCAAGGCCCTTTGCCTCTATTTCCATGTTCTGCCTCCCACTCAGACTCAGTACTTTCAAAATACTGTAGCTTCATTTGTTATGGATGAAAATAAATTCATTCCTCCTAGGTGGTTGAGACTCTCTCTCTCTCTCTCTCTCTCTCTCTCTCTCTCTCTCTCTCTCTCTCTCTCTCTCTCTCCTCTCTCTGTCTTCCATCTCATCTGTCTCTTCCATTGTAGTGTGCGTGTGTGTATGTGTGTGTGTGTGACATAAAGCTCAGATGTATCAAAGCTTGAGTCAAAGGCAAAGCTTTCAGAACCATGGCTTGGTCAAGAAGACCTAAAGTAAGTTTTATATATTCAGTTTACATTTAGATGCTCTCCAGTTCCCTCTAAGCCTTCCATCTTCTAAGAAGATATTATGATTCTCACTAAAATGAACTTTAAAAGTTGGGAAATGGGGCAAGAAGAATACAGTCAGAAAGCTGGTTAATCAGTAACAACAGCAACAACATTTATGTTATACTTTTAGAGTATGAAAATAAAAAACTTGACAAATATTAACTTTTTGTCTTTATAACTGTCTTGAAGACAGGTGTTCTATTACCATCCCCATTTACAGGCAAGAAAATAGATAACAAATAGATAACAAGAACTTGGATTTGAACTTAGATTGTCCTGATGTTAGGCAATATACAAGCATATAGACCCTTGAAGTATCAGAAAGTGATGGCCTGAGCTGTTATAAATTAACATTAGCAGTACGTCTCCAATTCTTACCAGTATAATCAGTTGGTCAATTGTTGTTCATTTTTGAGGAAGACCAAAATGCCCTCACAGAATCAAGGTACAGTGTGTCCATCAGATCACTATGAGCTTGGAATGTTTGTGCCACGGGGTGGGCACAAATGGCTCCTCTGAACATTTGGGTGGATCCCCTAATTTTGCACATCTTATGCTCCCTCTGAACCACTTCAATTCTGCTTTGCTCATAGAACACAGCACTTTCTCTGATGAGGGCATGCCATGCTGGGCACTTCAGTATGTCTCATGTCATGCAATCAGTTCTAAAGTTCTTGAGAGACCTGGAGTGTGTCCTTGAATCGCTTTTCTGACCACCATGTGAGTTCTTGCCCTGTGTGAGTTCTCCATAAAAGAGTCTTTTTGACAAGTGTCCACTTGGTGTTTTAACAGTGTGATCAGCCCAGTGCACTTGTGCTTTCTGCCGTGGAGTTTGAATGATTGGCAGTCTAGTTCAAGAAAGGAGCTCAGTGTCTGGGATCTTAGCCTGTTAGGTGATCAGTACTTGGAATCTTTTTAAGCTTGAATGCCTACTAAAAGACATGAATAACATACTCATGACAATGCAGTTGCCACTTGCAGGCAAAGATCATGTCACCATCATCAGCATCTATGCTCCCACCATGATGAAACCTGATGAGATCAAAGGAGCATTTTATGAAGACCTGAAGAATCTTATCAGCAATGGGCCAAAAGAAGACAAACATGATTCTGTGACTTTAGTGCCATGGCAGGCTCAGACTACCAGACATGGCAGTGAGACCTTGGGAGGAATGAAGTGGGGAATAGCAGTAGCAATGATCATTTCCTAGTGAAGATTTGCACATCTTATGACCTTCTCATCACTAACACTGTCTTCTGTTTAACTAAACTCAAAAGAGATTTCATGTATGCACCCTCACAGCAAACATTGGCATCCAACAGGCCATGTGATTATTAGAAGAGATGGACAAGATGTGAGAGTGATGCAGGAAAGGTGAGGTTCTTGACTGTTCAAGATTTGTCCTTCCAAGGTGAATGTTCACATTCAACAAAAGCTGCAGCCCCAAGGTGAAAAGACTACCAGAAAAATTAATGTGAACAGATTAAGGTGCTTCTCTTAGAGGAAACCTGGAGGGGAAGTTGAACCAACATACAGAAAAGGCAGCTTTCAGAGGTTTGGCGGACAGCATTGCATTTGCTCACCTGGGTCAAAAAAAACCCTCATATATCAAGCCTGGTTTGATGAAAATGATGAGGAAATTCAAAGGCTACTAAATGAAAACTGAGAATGCTAGTTCCTTTATCTCCAAGAAGATAACTTTCAATTCCATCAAAGGTGAAGTACAAGCAAAACTTAGAGACATGTAGGATTCTTGCCAATGCAATAAGATCCACTGGGAGTTATCCATAGTGTTGCATTATTTCTTGATTCCTGCTTCTGGCTCTGTTAACCTTTTCTTATTGGCAAAATATTAGCCTGATTTTTCCATTCATGAAGTATTCAAAATCATTCACCATCACATCTCTGACTACCACATTTCCTGGTCTTGTTATGTATACTGTCCATGACCAACCCCCATCCTGCCTCTGGTCTTGTTTCAACTCAATCCTTGTCTAGTCAACATTTATTCTAGTTAACAGTAGACTAGATAGGGATTTGTTCAGTCCCGATCCCACTCTAATCTAGCAATGTACCTTCCACCTTCCACTTTACCCTTCTATTTCTTGTAATTCTGAGACCACAACAAAAAAAGAAGACCGATGGGAGAAGCTAATAATTAACTCAGATAAATAAAA
This sequence comes from Sarcophilus harrisii, assembly GCF_902635505.1. Classification (NCBI taxonomy): domain Eukaryota; kingdom Metazoa; phylum Chordata; class Mammalia; order Dasyuromorphia; family Dasyuridae; genus Sarcophilus; species Sarcophilus harrisii. The sequence continues at coordinate 1,319,343 of NC_045429.1, forward strand.
GTTTAAGGTGCAGTTTTACTGAGGGCTGTCTCAGGAACCCATGAACCAAGAAATGCAGGTGACTGTCTCTTCTTTCTGTCCCATGCAGAACCAGCCTTTCATGGGATAAAAATGGAATAGACTTGACAAAATATAAAGAAATATGTTAAACGAGGCTTTAAGTAAATAAAAATCAGTTATAAAGATTAAAGTTGTGACTTGCCTATGGCTATATAGCTTTTAAGTTTCTGAGTCTGGACTTGAACCCAGGTCTTCCTAATTCTAGGAAGGATTCAGTTTTGCTTTTGTTTTTTGTTTGTTTGTTTGTTTGTTTTTTAACAGAGCCATATGTTCCTAAAGATATATTATAGGAGAAAATAATATACCTCTGGAAGGCCAGGGGACCAGACATGGCATGGGAGAATTGGAGTCAGAAATTGTATCTAGTAATTATTATCCGTGTGATCGTGGGGGATTTACTTATCTTCTCAGTACCTTAATTTCTTAGTTTATTGACTGAGTTGGACTGGATGAACAATGAATGCATGCATGCCTTTATTAGGTGCTTACTACATGATAACCACAAGTGTGAAGGACTCGGGATACAAATACAAGCTAAACGTTTCTCTATCCTTAAATTGTTTCCAAACTTATGCAGAAATCCACATGTCCCAGAGAGTGTAGCCAGGGAGGAGCTCTTGGTCAGGAGTGTGAAAGGGAAGAGGAAAGGAGACATTGATGACTAGAATTATGCACCTAACCTAGGAATATTGACAGTTGATTGGAAGTCATAGTTTAGAAATAAGACTGATGGAAGGGAAAAGCATGAGGTTCTAGAAGGGGAGGATGGAGCATGACTGAGACTTCTTGAAATTGTCTACTGGCAATTTAACCTAGTTTTGAAGTTGTTCATCCCACACTCTATCACGAAATGCTTTTAAATCCTTTTTCTCCTCCTACTTCTCCAGTTTATTGAGTACCAATCCCCCCACCCCCTCCAATTCTAAGTAAATGGAAGACTTACAAAATAACAAGCTATTTTCCAATTATTGGCTCCCATTTGACATCTTGCAAAAGAACCAATGAAGAGAACCCTATGACCTAGTGACTGTGTGCCATTGTTTGCATCATTCCTTGTCTATAGTTTAGCATCTTTTCTGTCTAAATGAAGGAAGGTAGTTTCATCATCAGTTTTCTGAAACCAAAATTTTTCAGTATATTTCATCTGAATCCTGATATTTTGGGTGTTTTTGTGATCATAAGATGATGCATTTCAGACCTTCAATTAATCAAAAAACATTTATTGAGAACCTACCATATACCAGGAAGGCATTATGCTAATGCCTATAGATACAAAAAGAGGTCAAAGATCATACCTGTTCTCAAGGCTCACAAATAAATATGTACATATTTATTTATGTATATAATATATATATGAACCAACTCTATACTGGATATATAAGAAATGATTAACAGAGAAAACACATCATGATTAGGAGGGATGGGAAACCAACTTTTTCAAGATGGATTATACTTTTGATGCCATTGTCTAACATCCTCAGGATGCTGGGGCTCAGGGATGCTAAATGGCAGTTAAGGTCACATAGGTTACAAGTAGCCAGAGATCAGAACTGACCCCAGGCCCTCTGAATCAGAATCCAACTTTTGTTTTAATTTACAGAAGGAACCTTGGAGAGGATCACAGGTTCTTTACTGCCAGAATTACTGCCAGAAAAGATGGTACAGGGTGGTGGTAGTGGTAGTGGGGTGAGGGGAGTGAGGATGGGTGATGTTTCCCATGTTACAGAGTTAGCAAATGGCAGAGCTGGGGCATAAACTCTCATCCTCTGCTCCCCAAACTAGATTTTTTTTCCATGATGTACACAATAACTTCCTTAAATTTCGGCCATTTTACACATTGTTCTCAATTTTCTTTCTTTGCTCTACCCAGTTCATACAAATCTTCACACATAGAGTCCATTACAGAAGGGAAATCTTTGCTATAAGACAAACAAGGAAATTAAAATATAAAAAGAGAGATAAAATAAGTAAAGAGCTAAAATGAATGAACAAATACATATCTTAATAAATAAGATTGTAAATGAATATGTAAAATAAATCCTTTCATTCAAAAGAAAATATGAAAAAGACTTAAAAGGAACCCACAAGAAATCCATGCAAAGACAGTTAATGCCACCAATCCTATTCACAAAGAGATGGGAAAAGAATATTTTCAAAAAAGATCTGTTATATAATCTCACAAACAAGGAATCAGGTCAGAAGTGCTGTGGTGGCAGGTCTAGAGAGGAATAGCCAGCAGAATATGGTTCTGATTGTAGTTCAGTGCTAATTAGGCACTGGTGGAACAGAGGGAGGGAAAGAAAATGAGTCTGGGCCATTATTCCAAATGCAAAGTCTCTTGGATGACTGCAAGGCAATGACTGCAATGGGTTCTTTTCAAAGTATTTGTTCACATTTTGTTCATAGAATAATTCTTGGCAGAAAAACCTGAGTGCAGGTGGGGAGAGAGGAAAAATAAAGATTATTCTTCTTCCTTCCCCCCTCCTTCCCTCCCTCTCTCTCTCCTCCTTCTTTCCTTCTTTCCTTCCTTCCTTCCTTCCTTCCTTCCTTCCTTCCTTCCCCTTTTCTTCCTCCTTCCTTCTTCTTCTCTTCTTCCCTTCCTTCCTTCCTCCCTTGCTCCCTTTCCCCTCCCTTTGACAACTCTAAAAAAAAAAAGGATCTGTATTTAAAAGAGAATTAACGTTTACTATCTTGTAAGACTGAGAAAACCACATACTAGTCTTCTTCCTGCCCCATGCTCTGGTTTTCTTATATGTATAAAGGAAGGTGATTATATGAGGCCTCTGAGATCCTTTCCTATTCTAGAACTATTATTATTCTATGATTCTGGTCCATCCAATGTTTTGGTAGCATTCTCAGCTGATTTTCCTTCTTCCTTGATCCCCAAAGATTTTGTGTCTAACAGTCTCTATGTACCTGAGAAAATGGGGAAATCCCCTTGAAGGGAGATTCCTTACCTTGTTTTCCTCTCTGAAAGGTATCAATGACCCATCTATTGATAATGACAGCTTTGAAAAGGGTCGAAGAGTAAAAGATTTAGTGATTCCATATCTTGTGACTCCTCATCCCCATTCCAATCCTTGCATCCATCCCTTGGCTTTCCAAACTTGGTCCCCAGCTCCTTGCCTCCCCTGCTTCCAATTTTCTGGCTTCCTCTAAAGTCACCAGTTCTTGTTTGTTCCTTTTCTGTTTGCAGGGACATCTGCCTGAGGGTGGCTGAGTGGGTATTTGGAGCCTCTCCAGTCCCATTCTGCTTGTTTTAATCATCTGACAAGTTTTGTTTCGTTTTGTTTTTTGTTAACCCCTTTTCTAGATTCAGTTTTAAATTTTGAAATCTGTTGGCCGTGTGATTCAAACATGGCAGGAGGATGAAACAAAAGGTTGGGACTGGGTACACCTCTTGCCTTTCTTCTGCTGAACTCCAATTCCTTATTGATTTATTTGGTGCACCAGCATCCCTATTGTCTGGATTGGATTTTTGGCTTTGCAAAATGTTATTATTTTTGTTAGTCACAGTATGGGGCAGTTTGGTGGTACAGTGGCTAAGTGCCTGGCCTGCAATCAGGAGACTTATCTTCCTGAGTTCAAATCTGACTTCAGATGCTTATAGCTATGCGGGTCTGGCCAGATCACTTAATCCTATTTGCCTCAGTTTTCTCATTTGTAAATTGAGCTAGAAGAAGAAATGGCAAAGCCCTCCAATATCTTTGCCAAGAAAGCCCCAAATGAAGTCATGAAGAACTGGACACTATTGAAAAATCACTGAACAACAACAACAGTCTTAGTGTGGTTAATGCTTCCATTTCATCAACCATGGAACAGCATATTTTTAGTCACAATTTAATGCAAGAATTAACATAATAACTCCAAGATTTCACCTCCTACCCACGACTTGGACTAACGTGACAGGGAGGTTTTGTACAAAGATAGGAACAATGATATGTTTTTTTTCCATCACTATGCCTTTGCATTCACTGTCCACCCTGTCTGTTTGCAATGGTCTTTCTTTCTTCTCCATCTCTTAGTTTCCTTTGCTTCTCTCAAGATTCAGCTCATACTCTCCCCTCACTCAGGGACCTTCCCTGGTCTTCCTAGCTTTGTGGGATTTTCCCTCTGAAATGACTTCATATCTACATTTGTATATACTTGGAATATGCCTAATTCTTTACATGTATTCTCACTTGAATAGGAGTTCTTTGATAACAGCTACTGTTTCTATGGCTTTTCTTTTCATTTCAAATGCTTAGTACAGTACCTGACACATAGTAAATGTTTAATTTCTTTCTGAGTGACTGAAGGAGCTCTGAATTAGTCCAATAGTCCTAGAAAACAATTAGAATTCTATAAGAAAAGTGACTGAATAGCTCATATCATCTCACCTTCAGATTCCATGACAATATATACTCATAAGAGGGCAAAGAGGGAACAGAAAGACTCAAACACAGCAAAAAACAACAAACTATTTTTTTCATGACAAAGGACCAACAAAATGCATGCCTATTGTTGGTGCAACAGCTGAACAAAATTATTCACAAAGAAATGATAAAAATGAAGAAGTCAGAGAAAGCTTTTAGTATTTATGTATTAATTCAGAGCAAAGCAAGCAGACATCAACAAAAAACATGTGGACTTAATTATTTTATATGAAGAGAAAGTGAAGTCTGAACCATTGTAGTGAATGACCTTCTTCCCAATAAAGAGAATGGGAAACACCTCCCTTCTCTTGGAAGCTAGGGGGCACAAATGTGTAGCCACTAACAGACAAGGTCACTGCATTGAGTGGTGGGGTTTTAATTGATTTCTTTGTTTGGAGGGAGCGTCTGATGCTGGAGCGGAGAGCAGAGTGCTATATCTGGAAATGGCTGCTGTAAAAACAAAAAAAAAAACATCAATATGATGGTTTTTAAAAATGAATACAGACTTCACAGTCACTGGATACTTACTGTGCTCATCACTACTGGTACTGGGATTTGTTATCTCATGACTGTCGACTAGATATCTATAGATAGATATTAATGCTCCATCAAGCAATAAGTTAATTGATAAGCATTTCTTAAGTATCTATGAGGTACCTGACACTATGTTAGATGTAAATCTAGCTTCTTGGGGTGCTCACTAGCCACAGGAAATAGAAATATTTGTTTTTACTCATTCAGTTGTCCCATCCCAATCAATCGATGACTCAATCAATGAGCATTTATTAAATACCTACTATGTGCCCAGATTTATGATAGGTCCTTTCTGAAGAAGCATAGACAAAGATATCAACATGATAAATGCCCGTGTATCCCCTTGAACTTTTCTAAGACTAATCTATTTTCTTATATGAGAGTTTTTTGTTTTTCTTTTTTTAACCCACAAATGATAAATCTTGGTGAAATTGAGACAGAAAAGGGAGAGGTACATAAAAAAAGACACAATGTACTTTCAGTATTTAATTCAGTTCAACAAATAAGTATTCATTCCTTTTCATATCCCAAGAATGTCCTGGACGCTAGAGATACAAAAACACAACTGAAAACAGCCCCTGCTCCCAGGGGAACCTTAGCTACACAGACAAGTGCATATCATGTCAATACAAACTATCAAGTGAGGAAGTGTTCACAATTGTGATGATTAGTGATGGCTTTCTCTGGGAGGTCAGTCTTGAATAGAGAATGCAATGGAGTGAAAATCCAAGATGCCACGATGAAGAGGGAAATACTTCAGGTGTATGAGGCTACTTCTTGCCTTCCAGCAACATTCAAACTTCTACGGTCTTCTTCATTACTAGAACTGGAGCTGCCCCTAAGGGAAATGGGCTACTTGAGATGTTTAAAAGAAATTCCATTTCCCATCTCCATGTCTTTGGACAGACTGCTCTTCAAACATGGGAAGCCTGCCTTCCTTGTCGCCGCTTCTTAGGATCCTTAATTTCCTTCCATGTTCAGCTTAACACACCCTCCTGCATGAGGCCTTTCTTGAACCTCTTCTGCCTCCCCTGATGTCATGATCTTCCCCTGACAATTTCCAGTTCACACATCCTACAATATCAGATTGCTTCCAAGATTCCTTCCTTTTCAAGTCGTAGCACATCCCAGCCCATAGAAGCTATGGTTAGGTGAGGACTTTGGGGATAATGTTACTTCAAGAAGCCCTAGGAGACTAGGTGAAGGAAATAGCAAATCACTCTAGTATCTTGCTAAGAAAACCCTAAATGGGTTGAAGATGTAGCCATGATTGAAACTGGTGTGGTACAGGAGTGCAAAAGCACTGAATTCCCAAAATGCATTGGAGTTCCAGGACTCTCTCAGTATGGGGAGTGGGGGGTTAGACTCCAAATGGTCATTGGGGGTTTTGGGTCAGTGTCATGATTCTTCAAATCAAGCAGTAAAGATTTTGTTATTGTACCATTACAGCAGACTAACTCCTAGTAGAGTATCTATAATAAGAAAGATGCCATAAGGCAGGCAAAGTCCTAGAGAACTTGCTGCAACAAGTTCCTGATGAATCCACCATTGTGACACTGTAACCCTAAAAGGAGTTAGCCACTGTAGTGCTTAACAAGTGGGCTAAAAGGAGTTAGTTGGGAGGGGGGGTTTACACCATCGACTGGTGGGCTAATTCTAAAAGGAGTATAAAAAGCGGCAAACATGCTAATTCAGAATCAGATTTATTTTGTCATTCACTGTTTAGATTGGAGAATGGAGAAATATTAGAAATTAGAATGTAGAAAATATGAATAGTTCACATTAAATTTAAAAGTGTGTTGTTCATTTTGGGGAGAGAGAAGACCTGGTTGTTAAACATTTACTAGCATTTCCTTGTGTGAATTCCAGGTGACTATCCTCCCTGCTTAGATAAAAAAGGAGAAAATTCAAGAACCATAAAATTTTAAAATCACAAATGCAGAGCTGTAAAGTTGCTCAGTAGTCAAGTAGTCCAACCCTTCACTTTACAGGTGAGGAAAACAGGTCCAATATCAGAGGTAGAATAGCAACTTGTGGTCTTACACAACAAAGACAATGCTTTTTCACTGTCCCATGCTTCCTTTGGGTCTAAGGAATGAGTATTATCTTCAGTTTCTTTGGCTGACATTTTTGGTTATAATAGAAAAAAGGGAGACTAAAGGATTAGTATTAGTTTCAGAATTGCGGTTACCAAAGTTACCAAAGGGTGTGAGAGTGATGGTAAATGACTTTCCCCTCCATGCCACAGGCTATTAAGTTCTTTTCAGTCACTAGCGCTTTGTGTCAGATGGATCTTATTCCACATTTTCTTATATGGTTCCAAGTTGGGGATGGCCTTTTGTTTCCTCTTGGTGTCTATGCTATGCCTTAAAACTCTTCTTATTAAGGATCTTCTTAATTCTTTCAGAAATGTCCTAAGTTTGAGAATTTCTCTTTGTTGAGCGGGGAACTTCTGGTGTGAGAACTCTTTCTACTAAAGCAGATTATATATCACCATTATTTAGAGAATATGTTCTAGGCAGCAGCCCAAGGAACACAAAGTTTAAGAGACTAGACCAATGTCGTTCAGTAAGACTCAAAGAGAAAATCAAAGCAAAATTCTCTTTCCTCCCAACCCATGATTGCCCTATCTGCTAGATCACATAACCTTTACCTTGAGCACAGCAAGTGTCTGAATCATGTCTGCTGAATGGAATCTGTGGGTGGGGAGAAAAAAACCAGCTAATTCTGTGCATGGAGCTTGCCCACGATTCAGCAATTTTGCATTTTGCTGCCATCTCCATCCCTGTCTTTTTTTTTTTTTTCTAATATAATAATTCTTTGGGTAAGAGACTGTTTCATGTGCCTAAGAGTCTACCTGAGGGCTTCAAGGTTGAGTATAAAAGATAAAGAAAAGCATAATTGGAGCTCTCATTTTCAGCTGGAGTAGAGCACGCTCTTATAGTCCTAGATCTCTTCCTATTTAAAATCTACATGGTTCAACTATATTCAAAGATTGTCTTTCAACTTTCTAATAATAGGCTTCTCTTGCCTTTTCCACATCTATTTTCTCATGTTTTATTCAGTATTTGCTGCCCGTCCCATTTCTGATATCACTTTCCATCTCTTTAAGTACCGGCAGCTGTTTTGCCTTTCCCTTTAAATACCCCAGCTTTGCCAGCTACTTTTCTCTTCTCTTTGCTACAATTGTTTGCATTTTCCTTTCCTAATGTGCTGTGACCAAAGAGAACTTAATATATGATGTCACATTTTAAAATGATTAGAAATAATTATATTTAGCATTTATAAAGCACTTTATGCTTTTCAAATATTTTCTCATTTGATTCTCATGACAGCCCTTGGAGGTAGGAGATATTATTGTCCCCATTTGGAGATTAGGAAACAGGTATACAAAGATTCCATGTCTTTTTTAGGGTCGTACACCTAGTAAGGTTTGAGGTTGGATTTGAACTACCTGACACACCGTCCCCTGCATTATCTAGCTAATAATCTTTTGCACTCTCTTTCCAGTGAAGACATTTTTCCTAGTGCTTATGGTGAGTATAAAGGCTTTCTTGGTAAGGACCCTGGACAGTAATCAATCATAAACTTCTGACTTGGGTCAAGAAATCAGAATCAAGTGCAAATCCTGGTCAATGAGCCCTGGTTTGTGAGTCACCATACGGTTGGGAAAGGACCCTTGGTTCTCTTTGCTGCTAATCCTGAGTTCCATTTCACATGCATTCTGGCCCCTTGCTAATGGATATCCATATTGCCTTCTTGCCAAGAGAAAAGTGCTGTGTTTTGAGGTCATGCAGCTATTGCTTATTGGTTCTTGTATAAAAAGGGAGTTGTATAAAAGTGGTTTGGCTACTGAGCCTGATGGCAGAGACTCTTGGTAGACACTCTCTTCACTGGTAGACATAAAAGGAACTGTACAAAGGCTTCAGTCCTCATTTGAGCATCTTGCTTTAGGACTCTGGCAACTCTCTGACTTCTAATTAATGGGATTTTCTCTCCCTTTTTCTTTACAGTGGTGATGGTGGACACTAGAACATGGCAAGGATAACACTTAGGGTAAGTCTCAGTCTAGATCTCAGGTCCCTCACTTACTCTCCTACTTTTCCTTTCTCTGCCTATTATTGAACACTGATATTGAGAAATGACTGTTTCCAGATCTCTGTGTGACTTTATGAGTTGAGAGCTCCTAATGGGGTGTTGGTGGCTCAGTAAAAACTCTTTCTGAGGCTGTCATGTTTTTAAAATATTCAGACAGTACAGATCAGAGATGAAAGTTAAAAGTCTGTTCAATCATTCCATAAAGTACCATTAGCTTGGGAAGATCATAGGGATGATGATGGTTTATAGTTGTTTCTTTTGTGGGGAAGGAAATAAATAGCTGTCCTATATCTAATGCCTACCTTGTGCACTCAGGTTCTCTTCTGAAAACAAGTCATAAATTTCTTTTGGGGGAAACCCCAGACGTTAACAATCTCTAGGGTTAGTTGAAAATATTTTCCCTGAGTTCTTTTCTGTGGTGGCTTTATAAGAAGTAGAGAGATATAGAGAAACCTAACTACTATCTTTGAGGTCAGTCTGTACCCAGGATGAGTTGAACATGCATTTGAGTCCTAATAAGGAATCTGATGTAGAAGGAGCCATCTGTGGTAGAAGCATCTAGCATATAGAAAGGAGGATAACTGCAATAGCTCTCACATTTCTTCTTTCTACACATAAGCACCCTTGGAGTTGAGACCTGCATATGTACTGCAGAGAGCTGATAAATCTTTTCTTTCTACAGCAGAGTCCTGATCAAGTCATTTTCCCAACCCAAAAAGCTCCAGAGGATATTTGTATTTATTTGGAATTTACTTCTCCGTGGCCCTTTTTTCCCATCCACTACAACATAAGCGCCTTAAGATCAGGGAATATTGTATTTGATTTTGTCTTTGTATCTATGATAATTTCTGCTATATGATTATGGATTTACTAAATACTTGTGTCAATCAATGAGCATTTATTAAGCACTTATTATATGTCAGGCACTGTACTGTATTTAAAAAGAAAGACAAAAATAGGGTCCTTTTCCTCAAAGAGTTCATGCTTTAGTCAGGAAGAAAACATGCAAATAGCAAAGTAACATTTTATATATACATGTATATATGTATATATATATATATATATACATATATACATGTATATATATACATACATACAGGGTAAAAGGGAGGTGATCTCACAGGAAAGTCTCTGGGAACAAAAGAAGGAAGGGAAGGAAAATCAGGAAAGACCTGCTGCTGAAGGTAGAATTTGAACTGAGTCTTTAAGAAAACAAGAAAAATCTGGAGATATAGTATGGATGCACTAACATACTGTTTAGAAGGGACAACAGCCAATAATAAGCCTTCATTCACATAAGGTAGGCTGTCCAATGAACCTCTACACGAATGAGAAAGAGCCATTTTTGGAGCTTCTGCCAGGTCTCTAAATAGGTCATGCAGACCAGCAAACCCCTCTCTCCATCCAGATGCCTATGCCAGTGCTCTTTGGACAACAGAGACCGTAGAGACCCTCACGACTCTCTCTTTGACTTAAAACTCTTCGATCTCTCTGGGCCATGGCCAGCAGTTTTGTATCCATATATAGGTAGCAAAGGCTGATCTAAATATATTGCCTTTCCTTTTATTTCCCTGCCCATTTGAAGAAAAGGGGAAGCATAAAAAGACTTTCTCTTCTCTTGATTCCCAAGCTGGTTGTTCCAGCTTCTGTTCCCATCATCAGCCTGTGCACTGGTGTGCATGACCTCCTTTAATGAGTTTGGCAGAATGGCGGCCGCATCCCATTCCCTTCCCCTGCCCTCCAACCCATATGCTTAATTATATGGGGCCATTTGCACCACTGGGTTGGGAGCATGTCATAATTCCCTTTAGAGATACAAAACTTCCAGGAATTTGTGGCCCTAAATACTCTGAGACTCCACAAAGAAATGAGAAAGTCAAAATATGTAGCGACTCTCATCCAAGAACTTGTAGAAGCTTGTACTAAGCATTTGCATTGCAAGGCATGAAATGTGGGACTTGGAGTCAGGAAGACCTCAATTTGAAACCTGTCTCTGACACTTGCAAGCTTTATGACCCTGGGGAAGTCCCTTAATCTTTCTCTACCTCAGCATCCCCATCTGCCAAATGGGTATGATGATACCTACTTCATGGAGTTGTTGTGATAATCAAGTGACATGACACTCTCAGCACAACTCACTCTCTAGATTGTTCTACCATCTAGTCACTAATTTCCCTTTCAATTAAGGGGCTTCTTTTTTTCCCTCCCAATTTTCAGCTTATTTTTTAATTTTGCTTTCCAAGGTAAAGTCCTTGAGAGCAGGGACCTTCTCCTTCTCCTTCTCCTCTTCCTTATTTGTATTTGCATCTTTAATGCTTATTACAGTGTTTGGCAGACTACACAATATGGCTAAGGATGCCTCTCTTTCACTGGTAGTTTTTCCAGAGCCTGGATGGACCTCAAAGGTGTCTCAACTTTCTCTCACACTGGGAAATTCCCATTTCACCAGCCTCCGATCCTGTCCTAAGTGACTTTCTTTGAGGTAGAACTCACCACAGCCGGATGGCAGTCCCTTTTATGAAAAGCCTAGCTGAATGTCACACGGGCCATCAGTCTTTTCCCAGTTCCCTCTGTTTCTCAGTGTGTTTTTAAAATTTTGTCTGAGATCTGCTCCAGCACATAGCATTGGCACTCTACTGTCCCACTCAGAGCAAGCTACTTTCTGTTGATATTTTCTTGCCTGGGGAAAAGGGGATAAGAGTGGGGGCAGAGCTGAGTTACATTGCAAATCATTGGGTTGGCTTGGGTTGTCCTGCTGGTTGATTATTGATGAAATCATTTATTAATTGCTTCAGGGATTAAAAATTAGTCATTGGACATTATTAGTTTATCAGCTGGTTAATTTATTAGGATTCAGGTGTCATAGAACATGGAGACAACTGAAATTGCTTAACTTTTTGTGTATAAATCTGATTTTAGAGAGGTTTGAGAGGTCAGGAAAATTGAAGAAAGCATCTAGCCTGAGTCATATGACATAAAAATCTTCTAGTGCTTTCCCCCCTACCAAATGACTAACATTTTTAGACAATACATTATAGAACTTTCTTTTCCAGGATCATAGATTGCGAGCTAGAAAGTAACTTAAAAGTCTTATAGTCCTGTCTTCTCATTTTATAGCTCAGATGTGACAGAATCTACCCAGAATTAATAGTATAGAATAAACATGGATCCAGAACTCTGTCTACCACTTTGCCTTCTACCAAACAGAACTGAAATCCCTTTCACTGATTATTTTGTTCAGATCCATTTTCTTCCCCTTTTGAAAATGACCATTTTCCCTCCTTTCAGTACTTTAGAACTCTTGCATCCATATTGAAAATAGCTCAGTTATTATACCAACTGATTTTTTTCTAGCACCTTAAGCTGTGATTGTTGTGAGGCTGGTCACTTGAAATCACAAAAGGCAGCTAGGGACTGTTGTATCCTCCAACTTCTTGTAGCTTTTCTTGTCCTGTCCTTTCTGACTTAAGGGTCTCCTTGGCAAAAAGCGTAAATACATGAAAGAGCTCATCAACAGGGGCCAAAGAACCAAACAGTTCTGCTCTTTCCATTTCTATTCATTGGAGCAGTGTTCCTATATATTTTTTTCATTCCCATCATTGTGCTAAGAAGGGTGTTTCTGGTTATATTGTACCATTATAAGAAGGGTGTTTCTGGTACATTATAACTGTGACACTGAATTTCTCTTGACAGAAAGTCATAATGCCATAGACTTACACAACTCTGAGCTTGACTATGTTGTTTTTATTTTCCTTAATCTAGCTATTCCCTCCTCATCTCCCGTCACTCTACTGGACTCCATGGTCTTGGCAACCTTAAACTTATTTTGAGCTTTAGGAGCCCTGATACTTTTGACAAATTCAAGCCTAGCTTTTGTATTTCTCTGTTACTTGTGTTTGTTCCTGTCTTATGTATATTTATCTCCCTACAATCAAAGTTGGTGGTGAGTTTCCTGTGTATTCTTATTAGTTTCTTGAGACAATTTGCCCACTTTTCCCCCTTTTCATCAGGATCTTTCTCAGTAGAGAGGCACTGTGGTTCAGATCAAGGAGATAAGGCTTCAGAGTCAAAAGGACCTAAATTCATGTCCTGTCTATAACCATTTATTGGCAAATGATTTAACTTCTCAGCACTCAAGAAGCCCTCTGAGACTCCAAATTGCAGGAGAAAATGCCAAGCTTTATTGGTTTGAGGTAGTTTCTTCATCTAGGAATTCCCTTTACCAAGGACATCACACATCCAGCCCTTATGGCTTCCAAACGACATGATTGAAAACTTGCCCACTGTTAACTGAATTTGACTGCAGAAGTTTTAGATCACGGGGTCCTTCGTGTCTTTTCCCAGAATCCTTTGAAATCTGTTCTGCTGAATTGGACATCCATAATATGATGTCCAATTTTCTTATTTGTTTATAACAAATTCTAATATGGAGCAGGTTCCCTCTTTCCAAATTTACTCATTTTGACTTCTAAAATAAGTTCTTCTTGGTGACAGTCACAGTCAGATGAAAACTTCTCCCCACAGATTCTTCTGTGATGATTAGTTCTTGACCAGAGACTAAGTATAGCAGATGAGGGTTGGAGACAATACATTGTTGACATAGGAAGATTGACCAACATGGGCTTGTTCCTTGGAACATCCAGAGTGGTCGCTTCCCACTCTTTATCCTTGGAACATCCAGAATGGTCCCTTCCTGCTCCATATCCATATCAGGCTTCTGAGTCTTCTTTTGAAATGCTTGATAAGGAGTAATTAATGGTATTGACTCCTGATTCAGAGCATGCACAGGTGCATGCTCATTCTGTGACTGTTTCCTATTGGCTTAGTGCATGGTGATAAGAAGCTGCTGAACTGGAACTGAGCGGATGGAGAAGCCAGAACTGAGTCTGCATGCAAATAGCCTGGCCAGAGGAGACTTTCCCTGGCAACTTTGAAGCAAGAGGGAAGAAATGCTGTAAGACTCTGTGGGGGGCCTCTTTTCTTTATAGTCACCACATAATCTTGAATATATGGTGCTTTTATTTAATCCATCTTTGTCCTTGTTATTAAAAAGACAGCCAGATGTCATAGTAGACAGAATCCTGGGCTTGGAATCAGGAAGACTCACCCTCATGAGTTCAAATCTGGATTCAGACACTGACTAGCTGGGGGCCCTGAGCAAGTCTCTTGGCCCTGTTTGCCTCAGGTATTTATCTGTAAAATGAGCTGGAGAAGGAAGTGGTCAATCGCTCCAGTATCTCTGCCAAGAAAAGTCCAAATGGAGTCATGAAGAATTAGATATGAATGTGAAACATCATTATCATCATCATCATCATCATCATCAACAACAACAACAATAACAACAGTAATAAAGTAGAGCCAGCAGCAAGACAGTGATGGAGCCAAGAGGGAGGCTTTGGTAGCTACAGCAGCTGAGTCAGAGGAGGGAGGAAGGGAGGGACTAAGGGAGCAAGGGACACACACAGACAAAAAGAGAGAGAAAGAGAGAGAGAGAGAGAGAGAGAGAGAGAGAGAGAGAGAGAGAGAAAGGAAGGAAGAAAAGAGAGAGAGAGACAGAGGCACACACAGAGAGACAGACTGAAGAAGAAATATTCAAAAACCTCACTGTTCCCACCACTAAGATTCACAGTTCTGAATCACCCCTGTTCTGTACTCATACATATCCTGTCCATTCCCTGACTAAAAAAATACCCAAAATTGGGATTTCCTTGGAAAAACAACCTTTTCTTCCAGGTAGATTGGAAGCTCCTTGAGGGCTTTTTTGCTGTTTTGCTTTTTCCCCCTATGTCTAGCATAGTACTTGGGGCATATTCGATGCTTAATAAATTGCATGACTGAAGATACACTTGGATATGGACTCCAAGTTTCTTTGCAGGGGAGTGATGTGGATTTAGGGGAGGGTGGGTGGTGCCATGGATAGAATGCTGGACCTGACGTCACACAGAATTAAACTGAAATGACTGAACAACAAGAATGAGACCTAGAGAATTTATTGTTGGGTCCTCTCCCCCCCATTAGAAAGGCTGTTTGTGGAAGGTCAAGACTGTTTTTCTCTGTTTGTTTTCTTGGTTCACTCCTAATTTTCCAGACTTTTCTTCTTTGCCTCAAATTGTGAAATCCTGTGAAATGAGATAATGTTTGTAAAAGTGCTCAACATAGTGCCCAATACACAATAGGAACTCTACAAAAGCTTGTTCCCACCCTGACTGTACCCATAAAGGAATTGTGAATCTCAAATGAAAAAATGGATTTGAAGCACTTAGCAAAGGTTAAGGGATTATAGAAATGCATTATTTATTAGCTCCCAGGTCTTAGGTCTGGTGATGGGTCACTCCATTCTCTGAGCCTTCTAGTCCACTCTTGTTGGGCTCTAGCTGTGTTTATAAAGCAATGGCAGGCAGGGATGTGCTCACAAATATTTAACAATTGGCTTTCAGGGGAGAAAATCTGCATGCTCACTTTTAAGCTTAATCTGCATTAATAGCACTTTCGAGTCTAAATACTCACATCCTGATTTTTGGTGGTTATGATTTCTGATGAAAATGCCTGTTCTCACTAGATCAGTAACAATCTAGAGTTGGATCTAACCTATTCTGGTCTATCTACTGGGAGAATGTGAACCCTAGGAGAACAGGGACTGTTGTTTTGACTTGGATTTGTATTCTCTGTGCTTAGCATGGGGAGGAGAAATGGATGCTCATTTATTATGTGAGAACTTTTTATTAATATTATTTCATGTCATATTCTTATTGTGTCAACCTTGGAAGTTAAGTAATATTATTGTCTTCATTTTACAGCTGAGGAAACTGAGGGAAGTAGAAATTACTTGATTTGCCCAGGCTCACACAAATAATTGTTGGAGATTTGATTTGAACTCAGGTCATCTGCCATAGTTTTGTAACTTCTCAGTGCTTAGATTGGTGCCTGGAATATAGTAAGTGTCTAATAAATGAGTGCTATATCTATCTATTATCTATCTATCCATCCATCCAGCAATCTATCTCCTATCTATGTCTGTTTTTCTCTCTGTCTATCTATTTATCTATCTGGTCTGTTTTTCCTTTGTACTTATCTATTATCCATCTATCTATTCAATCATCTATCTATCTATGTCTATTTTTATGTCTGCCTGCCTATCTATCCATCCATCCATCCATCTATCTATCTATCTTGTATGTTTTTCCTGTCTACATATCTATTATCCACCTATCTATCTAACCATCCATCCATCTATCTATGTCTGTTTTTATGTCTGCCTGCCTATCTACCTACCTACCTATCTACCTCTCTATCCATCCATCCATCCATGCATCTATCTATCTATCTATCTAATTATCTATCTATCTATCTATCTATCTGGTCTGTTTTTCCTGTCTACTTATCTGTTATCCATCCATCTATCTATCTATCTATCTATCCATCCATCCATCTATCTATGTCTGTTTTTATGTCTGCCTGCCTATCTACGTACCTACCTATCTACCTCTCTATCCATCCATGCATCCATCTCTCTCTCTCTCTCTAATTATCTATCTATCTGGTCTGTTTTTTCTGTCTACTTATCTGTTATCCATCTATCTATCTATCTATCCATCCATCATCTATCTATCTATCATCTATCTACCTCTCTATCTATCTATACTACCTTTCTATTCATCCATCCATTTATGCATCATTCTGTCATCTATCATTTATCTCTCTATCATCTGTCTATCAATCTGTCATGTCTCATCTATTTGTTATCTATCTATCTATCATTTCTCTACCTGTGTGAACCTGGGTAAGTCATTTAGTCTTTCTCATGAGAGTGTAGAACTCCATATCCTTTCCAGATATTAATTCATGATTCTTTGATTCTACTCCATTCCCTCATTTCTTCTCTCTGATTATCTCTGTCTCTCCTTTTTTACCTCCTTTCCATTCCTTCCTTTTTTTCTAACCTACTTTTGTCTCCTTCAGTTTTTACTTCATTTTCAGATATTTTTCTGCCTGCTCCCTATAATAAAATTTTACAAAAAGAAATAAAATTAGCCATTAGTAATTATAACTCACTTTATTTCTTTAAGTTTGACAAAAGATCTCTCCACAATAAAGTGAGTCTGGTTGCTCTCCTGCTGTGGATAAGGCAACAACTCAGATGGAGTACATGATTTGCTCAATGTCACACAGCTAATCATTTTCTGAAGTCACACATGAACCCAGGTTTCCCAACACCGGGACAATTTGTATCCACTATTTCTACTACCTCTCTTGGATTTTATGGTTTTAATCTACTTAAAGCTAATGAAAAGTCATTTATTAAATACTTATACTGTGCAATTAGTGTGCCAAGTGCAAAGCAGGACAGTGCCTGCTCTCCAGGAGCTCACCTAAGAGAGCAGGCTTGAAATGCAAGTCACATGGAAAGGCTCCTTGGTTTTTAAGGGAAAACAGATGGTAAAGCATTTTATTTTTGTTCTTTGTAAATTCATTTATCTTTTCCTTTCAGATCTACATTGTCTTCTGGCCCCCTCCCCTCTATCTTACCTTGACTGAGAAAGCAAGAAAACATTCCCCTCTCCACCCCGTTACTAAAATGAATAAAGGAAAACAAATGTCATATCTCCATCAATCTAAGTCTCATTCTATATAGTTATCTCTTCCACATTTCAAATTCCATATTTTTAAACATTTTCTGTGTCATTTGCTGGCCTTTGTGTGTCTCCTGTGGCTTCTGCAAAACTCTCCCCAAATTCCCACTTAATTTCTTTTCTTTTTCTTTTTTTATTATAGCTTTTTATTTACAAAACATATGCATGGATAATTTTTCAACACTGACCCTTGCAAACCTTCTGTTCCAACTTTTCCCCTCCTCTCCACTCCCTCCCCTAGATGGCAGGTAGTCTTATACATGTTCAATATGTTAAAATGCGTTAAATCCAATATATATACATACATATTTATACAGTTATTTTGCTACACAAGAAAAATCGGATCTAGAAAGAAAAAAAAACCTGAGAAGGGAAACAAAAATGCAAGCACACAATAACAGAAAGACCCCCTTAAATTTTTTATGTCCATCTGTGATATATTGAAAATGACATGGGAAAAGTCACAATGTGGAAAGAATAACTGTGCTTGGAGTCTGTCACCTCTCTTCTAGGATGTAGGAAGCATATTTCATGCAGATTCTGTCCTTTTTGATGTCATTTTTTACTGACAAAATCCTGTCACTTTCTTTTTCCCTTTTATATATTCATTTTAAATAGTGTTTTATTTTTCCCCATTTATATGTCAAGAAAAATTTTAGCATTCAAATTTATAAGATTTTGAGTTTCAAATTGTTCTCCCTTCTTTCCCTCCATCTTGTGAAGATTGTAGACAGTTTGATATAGTTTATACATGTGCTGTCATTTCCATATTAATCATAGTTGTGAAAGAAAAAAAAACAGATCAAAAGGGGAAAAACACAAGAAAGAATAAAATAAGTGAAAAGAATGCTTCAATTTGTATTCAGAGATCATCAGTTCTTTATCTGGTTATGGATAGTGTTTTTCTTCATGATTTCTTTGTACTTATCTTGACTCAATGTGTTGCTGAGAAGAGGTAAGTCAGTCATAGTTGGTGATCTCACAATGTTGCTGATACAATGTTTTTCCAGGTTCTGCTCATTTCCTTTTGCATCAGTTCATAAATTTCTTTCTAAGCTTTTCTGAAACCTGCCTTTACATAATTTTTTATTGAATTTTAGTATTCCATTATATTCATTTACCACAGCTTGTTCAGCCAATTATTTGGCATCCCTTCAATTTCCTATATTTTGCCACCATGAAAAGGGCTACTATAAATATTTTGCTTGTTGGTCATTTTCCATTTTTATGATTTCTTTGAGATATAGACATACTAGTGATAATGATGGGTCAAGGGGTGTGCACAATTTGGTTGCCCTTTGGCCATAGTTCCAAATTACTCTCCAGAATGGTTGGATCAGTTCACAACTCCACCATCCTCCCCAACATTTATCACTTTTCCTTTTTTTGTTGTATTGGTCAATCTGGTAGGTATAAGGTGACATCTCAGAGTTGTTTTAATTTGCATTTCTCTACTCAAAAGTTATTTAGAACACTTCTTTATATGTCTATAGATAGCTTTGTTTTCTTCATCTGAAAACTATCTGGTCCTATTCTTGGGTCATTTATCAATTGAAGAATAACTTGCATTCTTAACACTTGGCTCAGTTCTCTATATATTTGAGAAATGAAACCTTTATCAGAGATAATTTATATATTTGGCATAAAGTTTGTTTCCTGGCTTTCTGTTTTCTTTCTAAACTTGGTTCCATTTGTTTTGTTGGTACAAAATTTAATTTAATATAGTCAAAATTATCTGTTTCGCCTTTCCTAGTGCTCTTAATCACTTGTATGTTTATGATTTTTTTTTGCCCTTTCTTAGATCTGACAAGTAGACTATTCTTTGCTTATCTAATTTGCTTGCAGTGTCTAATATTCTATGTGGTTCCTTAATTTTTTTTTATTTTTTTGGTTATTTTTATCAGGTTCTGAGAGTGAACAGTTGAGGTCTCCCATTGGTCCATTAATTCCTATAATTTTTTAGTTTCTCCCTTAAGAATGTGGATGCTTTTAGTATTCTTTTAGCAAGATGTCATTTCCTTCTTATCTCGTTTGATTGGGGCTAAATTTTCTTTTTCTTTTCTTTTCTTTTTTTTTTTTTTTTTGGTCTGAGATCAGGATTGCTATTCCTGCTTTTTTTTTTAACTTTAGCCAAAGCACAATACATTATGCTCCAGCCCATTATTTTTATGCTATGTGTATCTCTGTTTTCATTGTCTTTCTTATAATCAATTTTTTATACATTTCTGATTTTTGATCCACTCTGTTATCCACTTCTACTTGTGGGAGAGTTTATCCCATTCATATTTACAGTTATGATTACTACCTGTATATTTCCCTCCATCCTATTCTTCCTCCTCTTTGTCCTCTCCCTCCTTTCACCTTGTCCCTCCTCACCAATATTTTGTTTCTGTCTTCTACTTCCTCTGATCTGTCTTCCCTTGTGTCAGTCACCTCCCCCAGTCTTTACTTAATCTTCTGACACCCTGCTTCCTTGTCAGCTAAGATAAATTTCTATATTCAACTGATTATGTATATTGTTCCCTCTTTGAGCCAATACTGATGAGAGTAAAATTCAAGTGATGCTCATTAACCACCTCTCCATCTTTCTCTCCACTGTAAGAGGTTTGTGCCTCTTCATGTGAAATAATTTACACTAACCTCTCCCTTCCTTCTGTACCCAGGATACTTTTCTTACTTGTCTCTTATTTTTTATGTGATTCCCTCAAATTCATCTTATAAACCCATACCCTTTCTCTATGTATATTCCTTCTAGCTGAATTATTAGCGATACAGTTTTAAAGAATTCCTAGTATCATCTTTGTGTATACAGATGCAAACAGTCTAGCTCTACTGAATCCCTTGTTTTCTTTTCCCTTTTTACATGTTTATGCTTCTCTTGGTTCTTGGTTTTGAAGGTCAAATTTTTGGTTTAATACTGATCTTCTCCTTATGAAAGCTTGAAATTCTTCTATTTTATTGAATGATCTTTCCCACTTGATGTATTAGGCCTAGTTTTGCTGGGTAAGTGATTCTTGGTTATTTCCTTTACCTTCTGGAATATCATGTACCATGACCTCTGATCCTTTACTATTGCATCTGCCAATTCCTGTGCAATTATTATTGTGACACCCCAATATTTAAATTGTTTCTTTCTGGCCACTTTTAATATTTTTCCTTGAGCTATTAGTTCTGAAATTGGGCTATAATGTTCCTTGGAGTTTTTATTTTCGGATCTCTTTCCTGAGGTGATTGATAGTTTTTTTCAATGTCTATTTTGCCCTCTGGTTCCAGGATATCAGGACAGTTTTCCTTGATAACTTCTTGAAAGATACTGACCAGGTCAAACTTTTGATTATGAGTTTTAGATAGTCCAATGATTCTGATATTGTTTCTCCTGGATCTGTTTTCTAGATCAGTTGTTTTTCTCATAAGGTATTTTACATTGTATTCCTTTTTTTCATTCTTTTGAATTAGTTGGATTACTTTCTGGATTACGTCTCATAGTCCTTAGTTTCTATTCTCTCAATTCTAACTTTTAAGGTTTTGTTTCCCTTAATTAACATTTGCACTTTCTTTTTCATTTGGCCAATTGTACTCTTTAAGGAGTTGTTTTCTTCAGTGGATTTTGTATTTATTTAGTTGGTTTTTCTATTTCCTTTTCATTTGCCCAATTCTACTTTTAAAACACTTTTCAAAATTATTGACTTTTTTTTTAAAAAAAGATTCTCTTACATAACTCTCATTTCTTTTCACATTTTTTCTTCCACTTCCCTTATAACATTTTTAAGCCCATATTTGAACTCTACCATGAGTTTTTTTCTTGGCTTGAGACTATTTCCCATTTATCTTTGCCCATAGGAATTTTGACATTGTTATCCTCTTCTGAGCTTGTGTCTTGGTTTTCCATGTCACCATAATAACTTTCTAATGGTCAGATTCTTTTTTGGGGGCATCTTTTTGGGTCCTATTTCCTTTCTTTTAAATTTGAGCTTTGCTTTCAGAGTTGAAGGAATGCTATCTCATGTTTTGTATGCTGATGGTTGCAGAAGTGCAGCACTTATGTTGCCCTGAAGCCCATGGGGGAGCCTTGTCTCTGATGTTGGGCTGAGGAGGTGGGTATGAGGTGGCTGGTACTGCTGGAGGCTGCAAGAGTGCTGGTTTGGATCTTTTATGTTGACTCCTTTATTCCAAAGCATGTGGGGAGCCCCGGTATTGCCATTCTCCCACTCCATCATATTGGAGCTCAGAATCTTCTGAAGGTTTGCTGAGTTGGATCTTGCTGCTGACTCCCTGGGGAGCTTTCTGTCTGACAATCCAGGGATTGTCCTCTTTATTTCCTGAGTGAGATGGATTCCTCTTACTGATCTTTCAAGTTTCCTAAGCTAATAGATTGTTTTCTTGCTGATTTCATTGCTCTAGCACCTGTTCTATGGTATTATTTTATGGCTAGGTGTCAGAGTATTGACATCTTCTTTTCAACTTGGAGAATTGTCTAGAGCATTGAGAATCTTGTCTCTGTGTGGAAATTTCTTGTACTAATATAGAAAGACAATCACACATGGATAACCAACATATGATTTAGTTGCTTCATCTTAAAGGGTTTCTTAAGGCACAGAGCCAGATCAAGGAAAGGTAGGAGACCAGTCATAATATCTTCAAACTTTATGATGACCAACAATTTTTCAGTGCATCTGTGATCTCGTCAGTGTGTCTTTCTTCGAAGAATGTAGATAGACTGCAATGTATTTATGCCTATTAATCCTGTGCATGTTCCTTCTTAGAGTCAATATAAGCTACTTAGTCAATATTCTGGGAACTTTCCTTGAGTTTTTCTATCACAAAGATAAGAGTGGACCACTCAGTATATTTTCAATTCAGCCTCTCTGTATAGCTATTTTTAAAATTGTTTTTGTTCATTGTCTGACCTTATTTTGACTTCTCAGTTTATTCCTCTTGCAAGTCAGGGTTTGCCATATTCCTACAGTTGGTTGTATAAACTTTATCCCTATTTAGGTAACTAATCTTTCAAATCAGGCTGATAGTTGTTTTTATTAATATATTATATATAGTTAGTAGCGAATGTTTTAGGGACTCATTTTATATGAACAAATCACCTATCAAGGTTGTGCTCTAGTGAAACCTACAGCCAAACAAAGAAGTTCTGTAAATTGAAAGGGATTATCTACCTATCTATTTATCTATCTATCTGTCTGTCCATCTATCTGTCTATCATTCTATCTATCTATCTATCATTCTATCTATCTATCTATCTTTCTGTTTGTCTTCCTTTATACATATCTAGGCAAATATTATCTATGCATTTATTGATGTATATTTTCTGTGTATATATTTCTAGTGATATAGGCATAACTATATCAATATTACCTATCTTAATATCTTTATCAATCGATGAACAGGCTACTAGATGGTGTAGTGGAAAGAATGTTAGACATGGAATTAGGAAGATCTGTTTTTGAAACCCACTCTGATAACTTTCTAGCTTCAAGAGCCTAATCAAGTAATTTCATTTCCTTTATTCTTCGTTTCTCTGTAATGTGGGAACAATTGTTGCATGTGCTTCTCAGAATTGTTGTGAGAATCAAATAAGAGGTTTTGGAAAGTACTTTGCCAATCTTGATGCTCTGGAGAAATGTATTTATGATGATGATATGATAATTATGGAATATCTACTTAATGTCAGGAATTATACCAAATGCTGATGATACAGGTAGAAAGAATTAAACAATCCCTAGTCCCAGGAAGTGTGCATTCTCTCTGGGGCAACAACAAACATATTTATAAGTATATAGAGAATAAACATGGAGAGAATGCATACAAATTCACACAAATTAATGCAAGGCAAATAGAGAAGGCAATTGGTAACTGGAAAAATGATGAAAGACTGTGTGAAAAGTGGTGCTTAAACTGTGTCTTGACAGACAAAATTATATAAGGTGGAGATGTAGAAAGATGCATTTCAAATATGTCAAATAGTCCATCCACAGGCAACAAGATAAAAAGATGAATTACAGTGTATAGATGATAAGAAAGTTATAGGTCTTAAGTTTCTTTGCTTCCTTTGTGACCCTTGAAGATGATGTGACTTGGAAGAGACCTAATTTTTTTTCTCTAAGAGAATGAATGAACTCAAACACTATTTAGTTCTTTTTACTTGCCTGAATATAATTAACTTTTAGGTATCTTTTATCTCTTGTGATACATTTCAGATATTTCTTCTAGCTCTGTTCATTTATCAGTAGTGCTTTAAAAATCATCCAAGTTATTAAATGTCTTTTACCTCCTAAAAGATAATTCAGTTTTTTAGAATGTTAATTTAGATTACAAATGAATTTCTTTTCCATTTTTCCTTTTGATTTTGTTCTAACATTTCTTATTATATCTTTGTTAAGAAGACTCCAAATGGGGTCACAAAGACTCAGGCATGACTGAAAAGACTGAACAACAATATCATTTTTCAAGGAATCCAATATTTAAGTCATGTTTTCCACCCTTCTCTTCTAAGTTACATGTTTTGCCATTTTTTTTCCTGAGGATCTCTAATTTTATTTTTATTCTTATGCTTCATATCTTCTTTTAATTCTTGGAGATAGATGGTCAACTTATTCGTATTTCTCATGTTCTATATAATTTGGATTTTGTAATTTTCCTCTTGGCCCTCTCTTAATTCACCATATTTTAAAGTTGGTTTGTCCATATCTTTTATCTGAGTTTTTGATCTGGAATTTTGTGCTGTAGGACAAAAATCTATGCTTTCAACACCATACTAATTAATCATTTTAAAAAGAGGCAGAATTGTATGGATATAGGTATTTAACATAAAGCCTACATGGGGAAATACTCTTCATTGTCCCTACCAGATTAAAATGTAATTGGGAGGTATTTTTAAAAATCAATAAGACTACAATAAAATGTAGATAACATCATATTTAAAACTATGTCAATATGCTGCCCTCAGGGATTCTTATGTGTGTCTTGGTGGACCCATTTCTATTTGAACTTGACTCACTGGGGTAAGGATAGGCAGCCCAGTAAAATCCTCCCTCTTATTGTAGGCATAACCACTTAGTGACCAACTTTCTAAGATTTTGTGTTCCACATTGATGGATAGAATTTTACTTCACTATATTGATGAAATCAGAAATCTAAAGTGAATTATAACATTAACAATATTATTATCCCAAAGCACAATGAGATGACTCAAGAGTTATAAGGTTCTCATTTCCTATAGATGTTCAGCCTGAGGCTGGATGACCACCTGTCAATATGTCATAATGGGGATTCCTTCTGGATATTGGTTGGATTTAATTATTTCAGAGATTCTTTCCAACTTTCAAATTATATGCTTTTATGAAACACTGTATACTTACCTATAAAATTCTATTGATGTAACAAGAAGAATGGGTAGCTTTCCCAGATTCATGAATCTACCCTATGGTATGGGTTTCAGTGACAAATTCTGTATAATCTGTAGAAACCCACCGTTCTGCTTTTCCTACAAGTTCTCCACAATGTTCAGTTTCTAATGGGATCCTAGGCCCTAATCTCATTGCAATTACACCAGACATGCTGTAATAAGATTTTCAGTTCGACATCATGCTCACATGATGGAATTCCTTCACCTGTTTTCTTCTGGAACAAGATTTCATATTCTGAATAACCCCCCTGTCCAGAGGTTGAGATAACATGATAACAATGGTATAGATGAGGAAGAAAACTTTCCCCAAATATTAACCCTTGTGTCTCCATGGGAACTCTCCAATTAGCCTGTTACCATTCCAAAACCTGTGGTTCTGAACTGATCTTCCCTAAAAATGATGAACCGAGGACCATTCAGGGGAAAAGTATCTTTGTCCATCTGATGTATTTGCAGAATTTGTTTACTCTCTATAAGAGAGATATTTATTTCATACAATACTTTAGAAAGCTCCCAGATGGTAAGATTTCAATCAACAAGTTTTATTGTCTGAAAACTTGTGGCATTGGTGCATGCAAGATGGGAACAGTAACCCTGTACTCATTCTATTTCACCCCTGTGACTCTTGATTTAACAGCATCTGCCAGGGAGAAAGTTGCAAGCTTCCCACAAATAGCCTGGGCTTATCAGCATTGCAAAACTAAGTCATAGGATTGTCTGTACTTGGCAATGAATTGTCTGAGAAAAAAAAAAGCCACAGGAATAGGTGTACAGCTTCATGAATTGTGCAGGGCTTTTCAAGACCTTAAGCTTCTCCCTGAAATAAGTGCCCATATTTTTAAGTACAGTGTACTAAATTTGATGTAAGATTATCATGGAATATCAGTCTTAAAAGCATTCAAGTTGAGTATCACCCAAGGGCTCACAATTGGGCTGGAGCAGCTGCAACAGATTACAAAAAAAATGAATTTAGTTACCATCCTATCAATTATCATCTTTATAGTGTTTATTTTTTAGGCTACCTATTCTGTCCAGTCTCTCTATTGACCTTCAATCTTGCATCTCCTATTGCCTTTCGGAAATGCCGAAAGATCTGAAAATGGATGTTCAATAGGCAGACATCTTAAATGAAACATGTCTAACACAGAATTTATTACTTTCCCTTAAAGTCACCTCCTCGTTTACCCTACTTATTACTGTCAAGGGCAACTTCCTTCCAGTCCCTAAATTTTGCACCCTAGGAATCATCTTGGACTCCTCACTGTCTCTCCCAATCACCCATCTCCAATTTGTTGAAAGAGCAGTTGATTTTACGTTTGCAATGTCCTTTCTCATCTGGCACTGCACTAGAGACCCTCATCATCTCACCTATAGACTATTGCAACAGCCTGCTGAATGGTGTTTGCCTATCTCAAGTTTCTCCCCTCTCTAAACCATCCTCCAGTCTACCAGTTATTTCCCTGATTTGCAGCTCCAACCATCACACCCCTTTACCCAATCAGCTCCAGAAGCTTCCAATTTCCTCTAGGATCAAATACAAAATGCTTCATTTGGCAAGGAGGTAGATAGGACCTTCCACACAAAGGGGAAGAGCAAAATGTAGAGAATGATGGATAATTGGACAAATGATGCTTTTTCTGTCTTACCTTTCCAGTCTTCTCATGGGCTTTCTTGCTGCTCCACCACCAAGACACTCCATCTCTCAGGTGTGGGTATTTTCTTTGTCTGCCTGCCGTGCCTGAAGTGCTCTTGCTCCTCAACTCTGTCTATTGACTTTTCAGATTTCCATTAAGTGCCAATTAAAATTTCAGTTTTTTTTTCTGGAACCAGGAGGTTTCCAACTCTTCTTGGTTTTAGGAGGTTTCCAACTCTTCTTGGTTTTAGTGCTTTCTCTATGTTAATTATTTCCTATGTGTCCTGTATGTGGCCCATTTCTATATATTTATTTATATGTTGCCTCCCACCATTGTGAGGGGGTAGGGACTGTCCTTTTGCTTCTTTTTGCATATCTAATGATTAACTCAGTGCCTGGTGAATAGTGAGTGTTTAATAAATGTTTGAGGATTAGAAAATGAAGGGAAATTACAAAAGGGGGCTTAGAGGACCAGACACACAAAGGGGTATGGAGAGAATGATGAATAACTGGACGAATGAGATGTTCTATTGCTATTCATATGGTGGCAAGAAATCAAGAAGAAGATTGGGCCTTTGGCATGAAGGTCACTGTAGTGGATTGAGGATTGCATTCATTGCAATTTAGCATCAAGACAGTGTGGGATCACCTTCCATTTCAGGTAACTGCACTTCCATTAAATGAGCTTTCCTCAAATGTAAACTGGGGCCAATCACACATAGAGTATTTCTTGAGTGCATCCTGAAGCTGAATGAGATAATGTATGAAAAACGCTTTGCAGACGTCAAAGAGCTTTATTACCATCCATTTGGAAAGTATGCAGGAAGACATGGACAGGAATGGTACAGAATGCTGGCATTTGGATCACTAGAAGAAATACCCAAATGGGTAAGATTATATGTCTATTAATGTATGTGCTCTGATGCTGTCTCACTCTGTTAAATCTTTCCGAGAAGAAGCACATGCAGCTTTGTCAAACATTCTGGTTAGAAATAATAATCTTTGCCTTTTTTAAGTTTTAGACCAGAGATAGGGAAGCCCTCAGATCTTTTCACTTGAGAAAATTTGGGCTTCGTAGGATAAAAGAACTTTGATTGTATACATATATTTCTTTCATATTAATCATAGACATTTATATAGCATTTTCCCCAGCACTATATATTATGCCCTTTGGTCTTCCCAATAACCCTGTGAGGTGAGTAAGTACTTATAGTATGCAGATAGGAAAACTCAGACTTCTGGAGATTAAGTGGCTTTGATGTAGTTGCACAGGTAATAATAGTGTTTCAAGCAAGATTGTAAACTTAGCTCTTCCTTACTCCAATCCAGAACTTTTGCAATGTGCCATCTAATGGCTTTGCATTAATGTGAAAATAGAAGGCCTTCTCTCATAATTTTTTTTAAAATTCAGATGCAAGGATTCAGAACAGAGGTAACTGTTTCTACAAATGCACTTCAGGTTTTTTAAATGAATGTTACAAATAATCTCCATGGCCCTACCTTTAACTACCAAGGTAATGATAGAACATTGATGTCATTTACCCTCTCCAATCTAAATGTTAGGTAAGCTTAGAGGAAGAAGGATTGGGGATTATTACATTTTCCATGCAAACATTTGCAGTTTGGAAATGAGCAAACTGCTACAAATTGAGGCTTGATTTATTATTTTGTTGATTGTTTTGACTTAAGAAACTGGTAGAGAAAATGATAGTAATACAAATTAGACAGAAAAATCCAGAGTATCTGTACTCTTCCCTGCCCCAGCCACCACGCTGCTAGCAAGCAGGAAAGTAGCAGATGCCAGGGTTAGAGGGAGGAAGTGTTCCCACTTGGATGCAGTGATCGGAGCGGGACTAGTTTACTAGACATGTTTTCCTATTCCTCCAGGTCCCATGTACTGGTAGAATGTGAATCTGAAGGACAATGTGCTTCTGAGTGTATGAGATGAGAGAAATGTGTCTATTTTGAATTAATGTGTATATTGATTTGATCTGGCCTTAAGTAGCATTATATGTTTTAGAATAGACCTTGGTGGAAATTGTACCTGCCATCAACCTTCTCTCAGGTCTCTGACTCCGGTCATGTTAAGGTTTTTATCTCATTTCAAATCTAAGAATTTAGGGAGGGGGGGGCTTTCCTGAATTCCATAAGGATATTTTATTTTTGCATTGCTTTGGAATCAGACCCATCTCTTTCTTCGGAGACTCTATTTTATAGCCTATTGTACTCTTCCTCCTCTTGTATGGCTTGGCTTGCCACTGTCCTGTGGTGACTGGCTCCTCTGCCTGCTGAATTGGGAGAGCTCTTTAATGTGGTGCTATCTGAATACCAGATTATGCATAGTGGCCACTGTAATGAAGAGGACATGGTTTCCCTTTTTGGCCTCCATGGTCTCCACAGGCTGCTGAGTTGGAGCTAGTGTGTCTCCAGAACGTCACTGTCTGAAGATCTGTCCGTGAGCACCATTGGAAGGACCCGACTTATCTTACAGTAGGAGCATCCAAAGACTGTTTGAGGTTCATTGTTTTCAGTTTGGCTCAGCAGTATCCACAGAGCCACCGAAATGGGCTGGGCTGTTTATCCCCTACTGCTGGGCAGTCCCAGTTATCTTCTTCTCCAGTGCCATTTAACAGTCACAGACGTCCAGAGCTGTGCGCACTCATTGAGATGATTGAGTCAAACCCTCTGATTTTACAGAGAAGGAAATTAAGCTCAGAGAGGTGAACTCCCTTGCTTGTGGTCACATGGTCAGTAAATGGAAGAGTCAGAACTAGAATCCAGTTCTCAAGATTCTCACCTGGTCCCCTGCAGTTCCCATAAAGGTGGGCTGCCATTCCCGTCATTTATACTGCAAAGCACCTGCCAGTTTTGTTCTGGCTTTAACTCATGTATTTTATTTATCATGCACTTCCACTATTCAAACCGACCTTTTCTAGGTCTCTTTCATGTTCTCTTTCATGTTCTCGTCATTTCTCCACCTTTGTTCTTCCTCATTGGCTCCTGCTATCCTTTTCCCATCCGTCTCTGTTGTATAGCTGATCTAGCCAATGGCAGCTTTTCTTTCTTTCTCATCAGCAGAGTGACCAGTCACCCCAAGCCAGATAGAATCTTAGGGTCTGTGATTATTCTGCATTTCTTTGTGTGGCTGCTTTTAATTCAGGAGCTGACTTCCCTGTTAGAGAACCTTTCTCTCCTTTGTAACATGCAGTTTCTGTGCCAGTCCCCATGGTCAGAGGTTTGAACTCTGGAAGAGAAGGGACTTGGATTAGACCATCTTTGAATAAGATCAATGAAACTGGGACAAATTACATAGCAATGCCTATTATTGTTGTTGTTCTTAGTCTTCACATAGAGATTATTCTAGGATGTCACTATCCAACTATTATTCTGGGGTATCTTCTGTTTAATGAGCCATTGCATACATGGGTGGAATGGTTCCTTTTTTAAAATGACATTGTTGGGAAACAAGCTCCCCCACTGTATGTTCATTGGAAGAGTTACAGGAGATGAAAGGAAGATGGAGATGCTGTTGATCTTATCCTATTGCCACAGAGTTTTGAGTTTTTCCCCAGGTCTTTACAGTGGGAGAGGTCTCCAGGCACATGATTTGAAGATTGTAAGATTTTCTGTAGGAATGCATTTTAAAAGTGTAACTCTTAAATATTAATGAAGCTTTGTTATGGCTGAAGAATAAAGAGCTACTCTTTGGGATTTATCACCATCATCATCATTATTTTGGATGAGGAGGAGAAGGGAAAGGAGAGAAGAGGGAAGGAAGTAGAGAAGATAGGGAAGTGATACCATCAGAGAAAGGAAGAGAGCCAGAACTGGAGTCAGAGAACACATGTTCACATCCTACCTTTGACCATTAGTACTATGAGATTTTGGACAAGGCACAACCTCCCTGAATTTCATTTTCCTTATTTATAAAATGGATATATGCATTTGTCAAGTGGAAAATCAGATTCTAGGGCTTCTGTATGGGCTTGGAATATGGGACCCTAGGGACTCAGACTTATATTAGGATTTGCAGGATGTTTTCTCACACAACTTAGAGGGAAAGGTAATGGAAATATGATCACCCTAATTTTATGAGTCAGTCAACAAGATTTATTAAGCATCTAAATGTCCAGAGCACTGTATAGGTGGAGAAACAAAGGATGTTTAAAAATAACAGACCTTTCTTTTAAGTGCTCATTGTCTGATGGAGAGTAAACAAACTGGTCCCAACAATATGCATACAAAATAAATGGAAAGTTAACCATACTGGGAAGGGACTGAGATTAAGAAGGCCTGGAAAAGGCTTCTTGCCAAAAGGAGACATGTGATCTAGGACAGCCTAAACAGCAAATAGACTTTAGACACACTTATTGCAACATGGTACTTATGGACAGATTGGTATCTTTAGGCACTGGCCCTCTGAAAGGAAGGAATATAAGGGAGACAAAGGGCAAAGAGGAGGAAAGAAAGAATTCCAGCCAGGAAGGACCAGCCAGTTAAAAAAGCCAGAGTTTGGAGATAGTAGGTCCTGTGCATTTAAAAACAAGGAGGTTAGTGTTTATATATATATATATATATATATGTATATATATATACATATATATATGTATATGTGTGTGTGTGTGTGTGTGTGTGTGTGTATGACATTCTTGTTATAATATTTAATAGGCAGTTTGGACATGTGATACTGGAGGTCAGGAGAGAGGATAGGACTGGGTGAAGAGATCAGGATGAGATGATAATTGACTATGTTATAGCTGACATCAGAAAACCAAAGAAAATAAAGGAAGAAAAGGACCAAACACTGAGTGTTGGGAAACCATCATGATTAGTGGAAGTAACTTGAATGATGATCCTTCAAAATAAAATGAAAAAAAAAGCACTCAGGTAGAAGAGTCAAGAGAGAATAGTCTCATAAAAACTAGTAAAAAGAGATAATCAAGTATTAAAGAATAATCACCTGTATCCAAGGTTGCAGAGTGCTCAAGGTGGAGGATTGGGAAAAGACCATTGGATGTGGTGATTAAAAGATCATGAGTAACTTAGAAGAAAATAATTTTGTTTGAAATGTTAGGGTGGAAATTAGACTAAAGAAAGTTAAGAAGAGAGTGAGAAGAGAGGAAGGAGAGGCAGATATCATAGATAGCATTTTCCAGAAATTTAGACATGAAAGTAAGGAGAGATATAGAATGCTAGCTCGAGGGGATGCAAGGATCAATTGAGGGGTTGTTGAAAATGGGAAAGACATGATTGTGTTTATATGAAATGGAGGTATAATGATTGGATGAAAAAAATTGAAGATTAGTGAAAGATTAGAAATGATACAGTGAACAATCTACTGGAGAAGTCAGGATGTAATGGGATTGTCATCGGATAAAGGAATTCCAGAGTTCATGAATATGGACGCTGGTGATAGGTGATAGCAAAATCGAGGATATGAATATATTTATGTACAACTTGCATAGGTGGATAGAAATGAATGAGTTTAGGAAGTGGAATATTTGGATATAGTATCAACAGCTACTTTATTTTCCTTTGCCTGCAGTGTTTGGTTTAAAGATCATGGCTCCCTGAGAATAAATTTATCACCAGAAATCTCATCTTCTTAAAGACTGATTCAGCCTTGATATGCAACAAAAATCCTCTCTATTGCCTGTCCCTCTTCCCGGATGGCTGGATGGCATTGAACTCTTATTGAAGACTCCATTTCTAGGCAGGTCAGGCTCTTCCGGCTAACCTCATTTTTGTCATCTGCTTTGCTTGGTTTGGGCTCCATGAAAACTAGGACCTTGTATCAATACCCCCTTCCTTTGCAGTTTCCTTTTGTGTATTGTCATCTTCCATTAGATTGTAAGATCCTTGATGGTGGGGACTGTTTTCTCTTTCTTATTCTCTTTAGATCCTTAGCATTTAGCATAGTACCTGACACCTATTAGCCAATTAATGACTGGCTGACTTCTAGTCTGCAAGTAGGAATTAGGGATGAAATAAGCATTGTGAAATAAAATAATCAGAAATAAAATTCATGAAAATAATAATGGGCTTGATGGGTTTGACAATATAGACTGAATGAGTATCAAAGGAATAGAGGCTGCTGGTGATGGATGTAGGGAATGTAGTGATGGGAAAAAAGGAGTCTCCCAACCCTTCCACATCAACCTGTGAGTTAAAAAAGGGAGGGAATAAATCATTAAAGTACAAGTAATATGTGAATCAAAATTAACAAAAGAAACTGAGCCTCTGAGAGGTTATCACTCGGTCATAATCATTCATGTTTGAGATATAGGTTGACTTTCTGAATCATGATTCCAAACTCAATGTAATTGCAAAAGTTTTTTTTTTTTTTAAATATCAAAGACAGGCTGATATGAGTCATTTCTTTCTTAACTCTTTATAATTAAGTCAAGTTGCTTTGGGATTATCTTTATCATTACAAAGGATGAGTAAACCCTTCCAAGAAGAAGGGGAAAAAATAGTGATCATAGTATGTCATGCTTTGGGTTGGCAGAGTTTTAAAAATTTAATTCCTGAGGAATCAATTTTTGGTGTGGCTTTAATCTTCATCATTGTCCAGGAAATTGAATTTGTGTACAGCCTTCAATTGGGAAGCACAGAAAATACTATTTGGGACAGTCAGATCAAAGCTGGGGTCTTGATATTAGAAATTTGGTATGAGGAAATACATACACACAACTAGCTTTGATAAAACAAATACAGTGGGAAAAATAAAGCCAAAAGAAGGCGGCATCATCTGAGAAACCAAGAAGCTGGGTAAACTAAGGGAGTGAATTCTCAAGAGTTGATTTGGGGACTGTCAAATTCATTACCCCTCTAGATGAATTGAGCTCTAAGAAGGCTATTTCCAGGAAAAGCTACAAATACCCCCTCTTAATGTAATCTTCCCCCATTCCCACCCCGATTTTTGTCTAACTTGATAGAGTCAGCAATCCAGGAAATTACTTGAGTTTCCTGAACAAGGTCACTGTCTGCATCTATAATAGTATATAATAACTAACAGAATGAACAGAGATACATAGCAGGTGGAAAAGTTTGTTTTTTTTTCAGCTTAAAGGGTATCAAGATGCTGTGGTGATAAATACCAAGAGCAGCAATATACTTAGGGGGAAATATATATCAATATATCAGGGGGGAAATCAGATTTTTAACTTCTGAGCATTAATTCTAATGAAAGGAAACAGTGGCAAGACATCTACATAAATAGGCAGCTGATTTTTTTTTTTAATTCTATATACAAATGGGTTCTGGAATACACTCTCTTATGAGGGGAGCAGAGATATCCATTCCCAAATGATTTACTTTGCTAATAAAATTACCTTTTCTTAATTCAAGGCAAACATGGGGAAGGGAGGCAGTGATTTTCTTTCTTTGTGCTAATGAAAATGGTTATACACAAGAATAAGTGAGTCATGTATGTGAGTAGAATAATATTTTGTGATAGTGATGTATTTAACTTCTAATATCTCACAATAAAAATAAATCCTGATAAAATATAACATATGGCAATAAATTTCTAAATTCCCTTAACCATTCAATCCAACTATTTCTTTTAAAATTAAGTTTAATTTTATTTTTAAGAAACAATCATATGTTTTTTCCTCCTTTCACCTCAAATCACTGGACAAATAAAAAAAAAAACAAATCCTTTGTAACAACTATTTATAGTCAAGCAAAAACAAATCCCCTCTTGGCTATGTTCAAAAATGAATCTTATCTTGGATATTTAGTCCTTCACTGTTTAATATTGGTTCTTTGAATCATGATTGGTCATTGATATTATCAGTTTTATGTCTTTTGGAGTTATTGCTCATTTTCACAATATAATTGTTATTGTATTAATAATTGTACAGACTCTGTTTCCTTAACTCTATATCCATTCATGAAAGTCTTCCTAAATTTCTCTTTTTTGTAAAGATTTTATTTTCTTAATAGTATTTTGTTTTTCCAAATACATGTATAATTTTCAACATTCACATTTGTAAAACTTTGTGTTTCAAATTTTTCTTTCTCCCTTCCTTAAATCCCTCTTCTCCAAGATACCAAGCAATCTGATAGGTTAAATATGTGCAGTTCTTTTAAACACATTTCCATATTTGTCATGTTGTACAAGAAAAAACAGATCACAATGAGGAAAATCAGAAAAAAGAAAAAAAACAAGCAAACAACTACAATAACAAAGATGAAAATACTATGTTTTGATACACATTCGGTCTCCATACATCTCTCTGTGGATGTAGATGGCATTTTCCATCCCAAGTCTACTGGAATTGCCTTGAATCACCTTCTAAGTCCATCACAGTTGATCTTCACATAATTTTGTTACTTTGTACAATGTCCTCTTGGTTCTGCTCACTTCACTCAGCATCAGCTTATATAAGTCCTCCCAAGCTTTTCTTAAATTAATTGGCTCATTATTTCTTATGGAACAATAATATTCCATTATATTGATATGCGATAATTAATTCAGCCATTTCCCAACTGATGGGCATCCAGTCAATTTCCAGTTCCTTGACACTACTGTTGCTACAAACATTTTTGCACATGTGGATCCATTATCCTTTTTTATGGTCTCTTTGGAATATAAAATCAGTGGAAACACTGTCAGATCAAAGGTTATGCATGATTTTACAATCCTTTGGACATAGTTCAAATTACTCTTCAGAATACAGAGATCGTTTCATAACTCCACCAACAATGCATTAATGTCCCAGTTTTCCCACATCTTCTGCAATATTTATCATTATCTTTTCCTGTCATCTTAGCCAACTGAGAGTATGAAGTAGTACCTCAGAATTATCTTAATTCATATTTCTCTAATCAGTACTGATTTAAACATTTTATATAACTCGAAATGCCTTTAATTTCTTTATCTGAAAATTGTCTTTCATATCTAAAAGTCTCATTTTCAAGATATTTAAGGAACTAATTCAAATTTTTAAAAATAATGGCCATTTTCCAGTTGAAAGAAATATTAAATGAGATGAACTGACAGTTTTCAAGAGAAGAAATCCAAGTTACCAAAAGCCATATTAAAAAATGCTCCAAACCACTAAAAATGAAAGGAATTCAAATTAAAACAATTCTGAGATTTTATCTCCCAATCTCATAACCATATTATGCATTTTAAACAACATTGCCTGAATCAAATTTTTACATATACACTGCTAAAAACATCAGAGAAGCAAAAAAAAATTTCATTGGCAACCTATTTTTTCACACCAAAAATTATAAAAAAAAATTGTATAATTCATTAGGCTGCCTCCGAGGGCTCTTTCTAGTATCTCCCCAAAGGTACCTGGACTTTCATGTCATTATAGTCTCCTTCATGTGTCTCATGCTCCAGTGAAGCTGCTATATAATCACAATAACAATAATTGACATCAAAACAGGCTCAATTTCCAGAGCACTTTGTATACGTTATTTCACTTGACCTGGCACACAGCAGTATTTAATAATTATATATTGATTATTTGAGCCTCATAACAAGCTATGAATGAAGTTCTACAGATGTTATTTGCCACTTCACAGATGAAGAAACTGAGACTCAGACTGGAGTAACTGCCCAAGGTTACATAAATGTCATGGTCAAGATTTGAATCTAGGTTTTCTTGACTCCAACTTCAATCCGTAATCCTCTTTGCCATGTTTCTTTAAACATGTTCTTTCTTGGCTCATAAAATGTTTAATACATTTTTGATTCCTAAAATACTCTCTTCCTCACTTCATTCACTACTTGATAAGATCTTTCAAGTCAACAAAGCTTTAGGCCCAGTGCTTTTTCCAACATGAAATTCTCCCTGGCCATGCATTCCAGTCTAATTCTCCAAAAGCTTGAAGGCAATTATTATTTTCTTGAGATTTCTCAGTGTTTTGCCCATTTTTCCATACTCATAATTTCTATTTTCTGATTTACTTGTGTTCTAGGCTTGCTACCAAAGTGCTACCATTAGCTAATCCTACTGACAGGAAGGTCTTTGAAATGAATGACGGCCTCATTCACCATTTAAAGATTATTTGTTAGATCTCATTGTTCAAGGAACACTCTGTTATGTACTGGGAAAAAAATAAAGTTTAGTGGATATAGGCTCACTGACTGTAGCATTTATAGATTTAACTGTGGGATCATAGGTCAAGAGTTTGAGAAAAAATTAAGTAATTATCTAGTCCCCTTTATTTAAAAGATATTCTCCAAAAGGTGAAATGATTTGCTTAAGGTCACTCCCATATTAACCAGGATAAAGACTCAGAATATCTAATGCCTAATCCAGCAGTTTTTTCCCCATTTTGCTAATCCATTAGACATCCAGTACATTCAGCTGGATATTATGCATTGTGCTACTCAGCTGTCTTTGCACTCACATCAGAACTTCATCAATCATTTTGGGTCATGGATTTCTTTAGGAGTTTGGTGAAACCTATGAACCTTTTTTCCATAATCATGTCCTTTTGTCTACTTCTATAATTCAAAGAAATGCTAATTTTCAGTTAGAAATTACTGAAAACAAAATCATCTTTTTCTCCATTCAAGTCCTGAATACCCTGAAGTCTATTCACAGACTCTCAGGGTTAATAAGACTTGCTTTTGGTACATTTTATTTTAAATGATTGATAACTTTTAATTTCCCATGGCCTTCATTTCCAAACATATTTCCTACTACTTTTCTGGCCTATCACCTATTGCAAATAACAAGAAAGAGAGGAAAAAAAAAGAG
The DNA here is from genome assembly GCF_902635505.1 of Sarcophilus harrisii. Classification (NCBI taxonomy): domain Eukaryota; kingdom Metazoa; phylum Chordata; class Mammalia; order Dasyuromorphia; family Dasyuridae; genus Sarcophilus; species Sarcophilus harrisii. The sequence goes on from NC_045429.1 coordinate 1,356,860, forward strand.
TAGTTTAATCACCTAATCAGCACATAGACTCAACCACATATTCCTTTTATTCCCTCTCAGTGCCCTTTCCTATGCTTCGAAGGCAAAGACATAAGTTTTTTTTCATTTCTTCTTTAGGTCAGCCTTGCTTTTTATAATTATACAGCATTTATTTTATTTTATTTTCTAAAATTCAGTTTTATTTTTAGTTTAGGATTCTCTACCTCCCTCTAACTTTCCACTACATATTAAGAAAGTAAAAAAACAAAACCTGTCATAGATATGTATAGTTTATGTTAAGCAAATTCCTCCATTATCCAAATTACATAGCATTTAGCTGATCTCATATATTATTTTAAAATGGTTTTATTAGTATATTTTATTTTATATCACCTAAATGTACTGCTATATCCCGTTCCCTCTCATTCCAAAACAATCATTCCATGTGGCAAATAATGTTTTAGGAAAAAATAAAATGAGAAGAAAAAAACTCCAGAAAAACTGATCAATATATGTGAAAATCTGATAGTATATACAGTGTTCCATGTGCATGAATTCCCTTTTCCTTCAGTCTTCCCTACTTTACACACATATATTCACAAATATATCTGCAAAGTAGTGGAGTGGCGGGGAGAAGTATTTCCTTATATGTCCTCTTGGAAGCCAAACTTCTTTTTATAATTTTGTGAAATGAATTTTAAAAATAATTTTGTAGTGGTTTTTTCTTTGTAAATTGTTGTATCATTGTGTATCTTGGCTTATTTCATTACATGATTCAAGCATGGCTTTCCATGTTTTCTTATATTCATCATATTCTCAAAATAACCTGTTTTTATTTTTCTTTATCATTATTCTAGTTTCTTTGGATTATAATTAATCGATTTTTCTTCTCATTTGCAAGCTTTCTTCTTTTGTGTTTAGCTTGTATTAATTCTTGTTAGGTTTCTAATTATTTAAAAATTCATAGTTAATTAGTTTAATCCTGTCATTTTCTATGTTGTTGATATATATTTTTAGATATAACTTTTCACTTGAGCATTGCTTTAGCAGCATCCCAAAAAATGTGAGTTTTTTCATAATTATATTGTCATTCACATAATTTTAATTTTTTCTTTGACCCATTGTTTATTGTTTAAGATTTCTTTAAGTCTCAGATGAAATTTGTGTTTTGGGTTTTTTTTTTTTTTTGCTCTTCAAACCCATGACCAATTTCATTGAGTTGTAGACTTTAAAGGGAATATCTAGCATTTATGGCCTCTTTTGGGGGGCATTTATCTGAAATATCTTTGTATCCTAATAAGAAGTTGATTTTTTTGTAAAATTTATATATGGTGTTGAGAAATAGGCATGTTATTTAAGAGTTCCCTTTAACAAATACCATACATTTTGGGCTTGTAACTTATCTAGAAAATAATACAATTCTACATTTTCCCCTTTATTGATCTTCCTGTTAAATTTGAACAACTCCGATGGAAGAATATTAAAGTTTCCCACTATTAATTTGTTACTCTATCTTCTTGAATTTTATTTATTCTTTCCCTTATGAATTTAGATGCTATTTATTTTGGACCATATATGTTTTTACATTGATATTGCTTTGTTGTCCATGTGCTCCTCCATCAGAATGTGATTTCTTAGTTTTTTTCTTAATTTAAATTACAAATTTTCATTTTTGCTTTACCTGTCAGCCTGATTGCAGTTCCTGCTTTTTTGAGGGCCCAGGATTTACCTGATCCATAATAAGTTTTTTTTTTTAATTCTCTCATTGTTATTCTCTGTATGTCTGTTTTTTAGATGTATTTTGTGTATGCAATTGATTGTGGCTTTTTGTTTTCATATCTATGTCACTTTCTTTCATTTTGTTGGATTGTTCGATCCATTTAATATAATAAGATATTTTGCATATTCTGACTTTGATTTCTTGGATAAATCTTTAGCCTTTATTAGTCTCTTCTGTCAAATGGAGAAAATTACTTCTATATCTAAATTTGTTGTAAAGATCAAATGAGTTAATACATAAAACCTAACTCATTAACTTTAATAAAAATTTATCTGATATTGTTGTCACCATCATCACCATCATTATCTTCATTACTGATTCTCCACGCACCACGTATCTGGAGTTCCTTGTTAAAGTGAGGTTAACAGTGAGTGACCTGCAAGGCTGAATGTCAAGCAAAACTTGACCAAAGATAAAAAATATTTCTTCCTATACTTATAGAATTGGACAATCTATTCTAGCTCTGCCATTTGTTTCCTGTGTGGCACTGGGCAAATAATTCCACTTCTATTGACCTCCTTTTTGCCTTCTATTAATGTGGTCTCTAGACCACTTTTAGCTCTAAATCTATGATATTAGGAACTAAGTAAAATTGTTCTGAAAGCAAGAAGACTATTCTCTTGTGATAGGTTTTGTAACTCAGCTTTGGAGTCCATGATGCAATAATTGAATATAAACTACTTAAGGCTAGGGACTATTTTATTTTTGCCTTTATTTATTAGAGCTTGTCATATAAAGATAGGAAGTATTAAAACTGGGGTTCAGTTGATAAAAAGAGCTCTTTGATATGGAAATGACATCTCCAAATGCAGGTCTGCACCAATTTTTTTTCTTCTTCCTGTCTTAGAAAGCAGTTTAGAATTCTAAGAGGTTAAATGATTTGTCTATGGTCATAATCCATTACGTATCAAATGTAAGACTTGAATTCAAGTGTCATCATTTGAAGACTAATTCTCTACCACTACTTTGTGCTGTCTCAAATGTCAGGCACATAGTACATGTTTAAAAAATGCTTGTTGAATTTGATTGAACCGGACTGAATGACACAAGTATTCATTTCTCTTCTGAGTGAAAGTATGTGGATGTTTTACTTTTAATGATTTGGATAATACATATAGATATATATGTATTTTTTATTTTTTTTATAATTTTATATAAATAAATAAAATCTTTACTGCCCTGGCAGGGGTCCTTGAACTTTTAAAAGCAGTGTGCTTTGAATCAAAGACTATAGAGAACTGAGTCCTCCAAAAGCACAGGACTGAGACAAAGGACTAACATTTAGCCTCTGAGGCCTGGCCTGGTATGTGAAAAAGGGAGATACTTTCCCATAGAGCAAATGCTTGTGAACTAAACTAAGACCTGCCTAAAGCAGAGTCTATGGCATAAAACAGGAGCTAGAATTAGAGCTGGGAGCCACTGAAAGCAGGTTTTGAACTCTTGACTTTTTCTCCTCCATCTACCAGGTGAGAAACACTTCTTTGAGTTTCTTTCCTCACTCATTTGGCTTAGCTTTTATGTATTTTCATACAAATAGTTAGAAATTAAGATTTGATAAACTTAAACATGGCTGAAAATTAATGAGCCTGTCGAGTCAATGACTTTTTTTAATGGAAAGAAGGGGTAGTTGCTTTCTTTGTTTTAAAATCGATAACAAGGATAAAGACATGAATGGCATGTATGTACAATTCATAGAGATGACACAAAGCTCAGAGATATTAAAATGTATTTTTAAAATTCATGACTTAAATACCAAAAATGACCATTTTCACATACACAATAAAGATTTAATTTGAAACCATGAATCTTCACTTTATAAAGCTTGCAATTAAAAAAAACTTATATGATACATTTGTACATTTTCTTCTTTGTTTTGATTTTGTATTTATTTCTTTTGGGAGGAGAGTTCATTCTGGGTGAACTTTTACCCTAGTTGATGTTTTCTTTCTACACACACACATACACACACACACACACACACACATATATTAGAGAAATGAGGCCTTTAACAGAGAAACCTGTTATACAGTTCCTCCAATTTCCTGTTTTTCTTCAGTGTTTTAGCTGAATTAATTTTATTTTCCAAATTTTTTTTAATTTCATGTAATCAAAATTATCTATTTGGGAAGAATCCCATGAAGTTCTTTATCTCTTGTTGGTCATGAATGTTTATATGTGACAGATACAATTTTCCATATTCCCCAAATTTAGTTATGGTGACTCCTTTTATTTCTTAACCATTTATTAATCTTGATGTTATTTTGTTAAATAGTTTAAGATATTCTATGCCCAGTTACCGCCAAACTGCTTTCCAGTTTTTCCAGCAGTTTCTTTTCAAAGGGAGAGTTCTTGACTCCAAAAGTTGGGTTTTGAGGTATAAACTATGGCCATTTGGAATACATGGTGGAATGTATAGGATGTTCAGGAAGGACGATCACCTTTGGCATGGGGGCTTTTTCTCCTGAGCTCTTTTCAGGACTGCTCATTTACTGTTCAATTGTCACCCAACTATCATCTGTGACTCCATGAAACTACAGCTTGCTCAGGGACCATCTCCTGGTAAAGCCTTATCTGAAGACAGTTGGATCAGCCTGAGGGGAACTGAGAAGCCTCAGACCCATTGGTGAGTTAGGGAAATGTGCATCTCAAGTATGTAAAGACTTCGCCTAATGAAATGGGCAGATGAAAACAATTTGTTCCAATGCCCACGAAGGTCTTTGAAATAGGCATCATAAAGTACTTAGAGCTTGCTGAGACACTGAAGACATCTAGTGTATTAAGGTCCATCATCAGTCATCTTGATTTTTGTCTTGTCATTGGACTTTGATGGCTGGAAGAGAGAGTAAGGTTGACAATTTTATGCCCCTCTGCCTCGTGTAAGTCCAATTCATGAGAAAAAACCATGACTACACATTGCCATCATTCCTCTTTGGGAATGAAGACAGAAACGACTATGGTCATTTACATGATCATTTATACCTAATGTATACCTAATTTCTTCCACTGATATATTGTTCTATTTTTTAGTCAGAACCACATTGTTTTTATTGTAAAATGTTTTGTAATATTATTTGAAATCTGATACTGTTTGATTGTCTTACTTCATTTTTTTTCATTGATTTCCTTGATATTTTTGATCTTTTGTTTTTCCAGATAAATGTTATTATTATTTTTCCTAGCTCTATAAAACAATGCTTTGGTAGTTTCACTGGTGTGAGAATGAACAAGAAAATTAATTTAGGTAGAATTGTCATTTTTATTATATTATTTTGGCCTAATGATGAGCAATTAATATTTCCCCAGTTATTTAGGTCTATCTTTCTTTATGTGAAAAGTGTTTGTTAATTGTACCTGTATAGTGTCTGGGTTTGTGAATTAGATTCCCAAGTACTTTGTGTTGTCACTTTAGTTAAATAACTTTAGTTATTTGAAATGGAATTTCTCTTTCCATTTTTCCTTCTGGATTTTGTTGGCAATATAAAGAGTTGTTGATTTATCTGGGTTGATTTTGTAACCTGAAACTTTGCTAAAGTTGTGAATTGTTTCAACCAGGTTTTTAGTTGATTCTCCTGTTTCTTTAATCATTTCTTTTAGAAAGAATGATAGTTTTATTTACATATTCCAAATTTCATTAACTTACTTTCTTTTTCTTTTCTTATTGCTACAGTTAACATATTAATTCAATATTGAATAATAGTTATGATAATGGACATCTTTACTTCACCCCTGATTTTACTGGAATGGCTTCTAGCTTATTCCTATTACAGACAATGCTTGGGTTTAGAGAGATACTACTTATCTAAGGTAGTTTAAGTTAAGTAGTTTAAAAGAGGCTCTATTTAGTCTTATGCTTGTTAGTGTTCTCCATAGGAATGGCTATTGCATTTTGATAGAAGTTTTTTTCTGCATTAATCAACATAATATAGATACAATAATGTTATTTTTGTTGATTTTATTGTTGATATAGTAATATATTATAGTGTTCCCAATTTTGAACCAGTCCTGCATTCCTAGTACAAATCCCATGTGGTTATAATGCATAATATTTGTAATATATTATCATATTTTCCTGGCTAATATTTTATTTATAATTTTCACATCATTATTCCTTAAGGAAATTGGTCAGTAATTTTCTGTTTCTGATATTGCTGATTCTGGTTTAAATATCAAAACCGTTTGTATCATAAAAGGAATTTTGTAGAATTCATTTTGACTTAATTTTTTTTCAAAGAGTTTAGATAGTATTAAGAATTATTGTTCTTTAAATGTTTGGTAGAATTCCTTTGTAAGAATCCATCCTGTTCTGGAAATTTTTCTTAGGAAGCTCATTTATGACTTGTTCAATTTCTTTTTCTAAAAAAGGATTACTTAAGTATTGTATTTCTTCTTTTCTTAATGTAGGTAATTTATAATTTAAAAATATTCATTTCACTTTGATTGTCAGGTTAATTGGCATATAACTGAGAAAATCCTACTACTAGTTGCTTAATGTCTGTCATTTTCATTGATAGAACATTTATTCCTTTCATTTTTGATAATGGCAACTTTTTTTTAAATCAAATTTACTAGGAATTTGTTTATTTTATTGTTTTTTTAAAAAGTAATCCCTCATTTTATTTATTAAATTTTATTAATCTCTCTTTTGATTTTTCTTTACATTTTGGTGTTTAATTGGATATTGTTAATTTCTTTTTCTAATTTTTTTTACTTTCATGCCTAATTTATGACCTTATATTTCTATTTTTTATTGATGTAAGCATTTAGCTATACTTAGTTATTTAGCTATTCTTAGTCATCTTGCTACACAAGAAAAATTGGATCAAGAAGAAAAAATAAACGGAGAAAGAAAACAAAATGCAAGCAAACAACAGAAAGAGTGAGAATGCTATGTTGTGGTTCATACTCAGTTCCCACAGTCCTATCTCTGGGTGTAAATGGCTGTCTTCATTACTGAACAATGTTTCTCCCTTTCTCTCTCTCTCTCTCTTTCTCTCTCTCTCTCTCTCTCTCTCTCTCTCTCTCTCTCTCTCTCTCTCTCCTTCTCTCTCTGTCTCTCTCTATCTCTCTTTCTCTCTCTCTTTTTCTTTTTCTCTTTCTTTTTTCTCTCTTTTTCTCTTTCTTTCTCTCTCTTTCTTTATTTCTTTTTCCTTCTTTCCTTCCTTCTTCTCTTTGTTGCTTCTTTCTTTTGTTATTTTCTCATTTTTCCAGCTTTTTTCTTGACTTTGAACTTTATATTGTTAGGTTCTCTTCCTGGGGGGGGTGAAGATGGCTATGGTGAAATGTCCCAAGTTTCAGCCTTTTTCTACACTCCTGTTTTCAGAATTATTTGGGGGAGTTTGCACATCTTTCATGCTTTCAAGGTGATGTGATCGGGACAGAGGTGTAGTCACTGCTTTCCTGTTTGATGCTCTGTTTTTTTTACAGATCCATTACAACCATAGGCAATACAATGTCCCCACTCCCTTGTGACTTAAAGCATATATCTTTTCTCCCTGGAACCATAGCTGAGAATTGGGCATAGATAATGCAGTTACCAAACAGCATCCAATCTTGCTTCTGGTGCTATTACAGGGGTTCTCTATAATCTCTTCCTGACAAGTTATTTTTTACTGTCTCTGTTACCACTGTAAAGGCTCATAGCTTGGTGTTGTTGACACATGTGTTCTGGCCCTGCTTTCAACTCAGTGTTACAGATCTTTCTTTTCTCCTTTCTCAGTTATCTGAGAGTGGAAAATATCTCATCCTGATTTTTTTTCTCATTTTGCTGCTCCAGAATTTGTTTTGAGGCATTATTAAAAACTTATTTAGAGGGAGATATTGGAAGATCTTGGTTATAGTGCTTCCTCTACCCTGCCATCTTTGTTCTTCCCCTGGCAGGCTGCATAAATATTTTCCCCCTTCCTTTCTCTATTTTTTTTTGGCAAGGCAATGGGGATTTTGAGCTTCCAAGGGCTGGATCTTTTATGCTATTCAGCAAGGGCTGAATTTCAGTTTAGATTACAGGGCTCCTCTTAGCCCTTAGACTGATTTTTCCTATACTAAGCATAGAGTGATTATTCTTGAGTAACCCTTCTCTCTAAACTTATTAACTTCCCTTTTGCTGTCTCTTGACATAGTACCTTGAAAGCTGCATTTGTCACTGGTCAAACTACCTCGAGATCTGGGCTTATTTACCTTAATAATGTTATTTTAATGCACTTGTGGAGGAGATGAGGTCACTTATTTAACTTCTCATTGAATTTTTAATCATTTTTCATATTGATGAAAAAAAATTGTTTTTTGCTTTTTCTGGAGAAGGTATATGGGAGCTGGGTAGTTAGCTACCTACTGAGACAGCCACCATGGACAGAGAACCTTAATTCCTACAAGTTCAGTGAAAGAAACATGATGCAACAAGGTCTTAACAAGCTAAAACACGAGGCTAAATCTAATAAAATAAGCTTTTCATAGAGACACATGTAAAAACTTACATTTGTCTTTAAAAAAGTCACCTTTACAAAATAGTCAAATGGGATATATATAAAACATCGAATTCTTTAATTGCCTTAGACATATTAATTATTATGCTTATAGTATGAAAGACATGTCAAGATAGCAATTAAGAAAAAAAACCTTAGAAATTTTTAGTGAAATGCAAATATATGCTTGAATAATCTGATATGAATACCAAAAGAAGCTCTTGCCATCTAAAACTGTATTAAAGGAGTCATAGTACTCTGAGCCAAGAAGATAACACTCTATTGAGCTGTTAATTTTATTTTGTATTTGTTTCTTTTAATTAAATTTTAGTCTTTAATTAACAAACAGCAATGTTTTTCCCTCATTATTAAAAAATGAAAAAGGAAAGAAAAATTCTTTTAACAGATATGTATAGTCAAAAAACCCAAATCCACACATTGACTGTATGTACATTGTACCCTGAGACAATTACCAGAGGTGAGACCTGCAGATCATGGTCAGTCATTGCAATGATTAGTCCTTAATTTTCAAAGTCATTTTTATCTTCTCTTCTTAAGTTTCTGACACCATCGCCTTCCACCCCTCTCTCTGAGAGGACCTTTTCTTTATTAAGAAGAGAGTTGTCATGTTTTATAGCCTCCCTCTTCTCCCAAATACAGGTCACTATCCCTTATTCTCTTCTCGGTTTTGGACAAAAGGTTGATTCTTTGTCTTAAAGCAAACTTCTTATGATGTCACTGCCTTCCTCTCCTCTGGAATCTTGCCCATCTGACATCTTCTTTCCCTTTTTTCTACACTATCTTCTTGATTCCTTCCCTATTTCCTTGAGGAAGTTTAAGCCTCTCCATCCTGAGAGAATTTTCCCTCAATCCCAACATTCCCTCAAACTATCAGTCTATATGCTTGCATCTTTTTTATAATCTCCTAGAAAAAGCTACGAACAATTGTTGCTTCCTCTTCTTCACTTCCCACTCACTTCTCAGCTCCTTGCACTCTGGCTTTGAATCAAATCCCCCAAATCAGACTTCTCTCACCAGGGATGCTAACAATAAATTCATTTGTATGTAAAATTATTTTTTCTCAGTTCTTACACTTTTTGAGCTTTAAAAATATTAACAACTCTTTGCTCTTGAATAATATTACTGATACCTGCTTCTCTTTCTAACTTTCCAAGTGCTCATTTTCTGTCTTTTTTGTTTTTAAAGTATCAAGTGCTGAGTTAAATTGTGGGAATACAAATAAAAATTGTAAAGTTACTTATAATCTAAAAGGGAAATGTCCTGGCACAGGTGTTTGAGGTTAAAAATTTGTAAGCATGATGATTGTCATTGTAATAGAGTAGATTGATAACCCTTTACAAAAAAAGTTAAACTATTCATTTTATAGTTCCAGAATGGAAATGGGTCATGGCAGGAGTTGGGAAGAAATGGTTCAGTTATCATTTGGAGACTTCATCTCTCTCTTAGGTTCTACTACTGCACCACCAATTGTTCACTGCTTATTTCTACCTAGATTTTCCCCAGATATCTCAAAATCAATACATTTAAGACAGAACTTATCACACTCTCCCCAAACTTTGCTTTCCTCCAGACTTCCAGGTTTTCATTGAGCATTGCCAAGGTTTCAGGCCCTCAGATTTGATATACCTGAGCTTCCCCTTCTCTTTTCTCAAGTTGTCAAGTCTGGTGTTCTACCTCTTGGACATCTTGCACATCTATCACCTCTTTCTTTATATGGCCATCACCTTAGTCCAGACTTTAAATGTCTCTCAACTGGATTATTGTAACAGATTCACAAGCATCAGGTTTCTACCTTCTTTAATTAATCCTCCATACATATATGGAAATTTTCTCTCCAGTGCAAACCAGATGGTGCCACTCTCCAGCTCAAGAAGTTTCATTGACTCACAATCGCTTTCTGTATGAAAAAAAAATTCTTCTTAGCTTCACTTTGAAAAACCTGCCTTATCTTTCCAGGCTTATTATGTAATTTTCCCTTCTCATATTTGCTACATTCCAACTAAACTGATTCATTGCTATACTTTTTTTCTTTTTCTTTTCTCTTTTGTTGAGGAAATTAGAGTTAAGTGACTTGCTCACAGTCACACAGATAGGAAGTTTTAAGTGTCTGAGGCCATATTTGAGCTTTGGAAGATGAATTTTTCTATCTCCTGTGACATCTAGCTGTCCATACAACTGATATGTCTGTCTGTCTGTCAATCTATCTACAAATACACACATATGTGTGTATATATAAATCTATATGTACATAGAAATATATATGTATATATAGTTATGATATATGTGTATATATGTTTATGGGTGTATATACATATGTATATAACCACACACAGCTGCATATATATTTTATTTGTAAGCACTATGGACTTTGTTTAGCTCACAGTTGATGGTGAGGATAGAAGGGAGAGTCCATTCTAGGAGAGGATTGGGGAATGGTGGTTGAGCGCAATCTTTTATGAGCTGATTCTGACTTTCAGAGACTTGTGAGCTGTTTGAGTTGTCCAAGATGCCCAGCAGAAATAAGAATAGCTGCCAGGTTTGCTCACTTAAACTGATTTAGAAATAGTTTCTATTCTTCACAAATAATTGAAATTTATCATTTCCATTGGTTAAGTTTTTTTTTTAAAGGATTCAGGGCAAAAAGAAAGAATGGCAAGAGTTCTGGCCTTGAACTCAGCAGTCATGTGTTTAAATACAGTCTCTAACTCTTCCTCTGAATGTGACCTGGAATAAGACACTATTTCTCTGAGCTTCAATTTCATCAGATGTAAAGTGAGGATAATAATGTAAAATGGGTTGTGGTAAATCAGGTATTTCGTCAATCTCCCAGGACCATGGAAATGAAAATCATAATTAATAACAAAGATTGTTCATGACTGTAATTGATGTGTGATAAAGGTTCATCCCAGGGAATTGAAGTGATTAGTGGTGGAACTCTGGCAATACTGAAGAATAAGTCATCCCATTCCTTCAAGAATGTCAAATAAAGAACAGGATAGAGGACATGTACTGGGCCAATTGTGCCTGAAAGGAAGTGGAACTTCCACCACCAAGTTGCAAAGTATTGCTGATTCTACTTCCAAAATATCAAAATATTGTTGGGATCTATCCCTTTTTCTCCAACCCTATTTTGGGCCTCATACAAAATCTGGCCTGAAGAGTGGACTAATACTTGCTAATTCATTCCATTGTTTGTTGAGTTGCATGTTCATTCACACAACCTCCCGTTTAGGGTAGACTCTCAGTACCTTTCATAGGACAACTGTAAGAGCTTTCTAACTGGTCTCCCTTCCTCCGGGTTTTTACCCCCAAAGTCCAATTGTCAAACACCTTCCATACAAATCTTCATAAAGTAAACATCAACACCTGTTCAATGAACTCTTCTTGGTCACTAGATGATGGCATAGAACATTCAACTTAGCACTGAGAACCATTTGGAATTTGCATGCAATAGCCAATTTTACTAAACTGATTTTATATTCTTCCCTCTCCAGCAGGGTTGTTCCAGCTTGAGCTGCATTATTCACATTTTCTTCATCACTTTCTTAAGACTAACAATCAACAACACAATAAATCCAGCACTGATTTGGAAAATTTGTCAACTTCTGAGTTATAAATGCTTACATTGAAAATTTAACATTCAGCTGTTAGAATCAGTACACACTGACTCTGAAATAGACCCTGAAAGTTTATTCTATACCACCCCAACTGGAATACTAGCTGTTTCCTAAATGTGACCTTTCATTTCCTGCCTTGGATCATTCAGACACGTTATTTTCCCATTCTTAGAATATATGTCCTTTTCATTGATGCTTCTTAAGATATTTCCTGTATAGTTCAACTTAGACAATAATCCTTGCAAAAACTTTCCATGATTTCTCTATTTATTAATGCTTTCTCACTCTTCAAATTACTTTCTATTTTACTTACTTATGCGTTTCTTAGCTGACCAGCAATATGCTTGTTTTTGTAGGAGTGGCTAACTGTGCCCTATAGTCAAATTCCTTTCTTGGACATTTTTCACTATATATTTTCTTCCTCTGTTGGAATATAAACTCCTTGAAAGCAGGTACTTTTTGGCTTACCTTTTATATGCATATCTCCAGAGATTAGCACAGTTCCTGCAATATTTAAGAGAGGCATTCATTCATTCATTCATTCATGCCTCTTCCATTATATTTATAAAGTTGATCTTTTTATCTAGGTTTAAATGGATTTTTCCCTTAAATTGATTAAAAGCATTTATCTAAAACTATCATCAGGAATTATTTTTAATGAACATAAGCTATTAGTCTTTCCAGTAAAATCAGGTATGAAATAAAAATTCTCACTGTCACCAATATTATTCAGTTTTGTATTAGAAATCCATGAAATAGAAGGAATCATAATAAGAAATGAAGTAATAAGACTATCTCTTTTTGTAGATGATATGATAATATTGGAAAATCCAAAGATTCAACTAAAAAGTTGAAATAATTAATACTTTTTTAAAACAAAGTAACAAGATATAAAGTAAATATACATAAAGAATCAGCTTTCCTGTATATGATCAACAAAACCCTACAAGAAAAGGTAAGAGATACTCCAGGAGCAGCTAGTTGGTGTAGTATATAGAGCACCAGCCCTGAAGTCAGGAGGACCTGAGTTCAAATCTGACCTCAGACACTTAACACTTTCTGGCTGTGTGACCCTGGGCAAGTCACTTAACCCCAATTGCCTCAGGGGAAAAAAAAAAGATATCCCATTTAAAATAAGTGCGGATGATATAAAATACCTAGGAATACATTTGCCAAAACAAACTCAGGAACTATATAAAACAAATTAGGCAAACCAAATCAGATTTAAATCATTAAAGAAATATTTAGTGTTCATGTATAGGCAGGGCGACCACTTTATCTAGATGAATTTATATATTTGATGCCATCCCAATTAAATTTATATATATATATATATATATATATATATATACTTAATTAGAAAAATAATATTCATTTAGGATTTCGTTCTTCATTTAGAGGAACAAACAAGTCAAAAGTATCAAAAGAAATAATGAAAAAATATAAAGGGCAGTTTAGCAGTACTGAATTTAAAACTATATTATAAGACAGTAATTATTAAAACTATCTGGTACTGGCTAAGAAATAGAAAAGTATATCAATGGAAAAGAGTTGACATATACTTTATAGCAGCAAATAAATATAGTAACTTTGTTTTTGACAGATTTAAAGACTTAAGATTTGGGGGATCAGAATTCATTATTTCATAAAAAATTGTTGAGAAACCTAGAAAGCAATATGGCCCAAACTGAGCATAAAGCAATACATTTAACACTTCCTGACTATGTGACCCTGGGCAAGTCACTTAACCCAAATTGCCTGAGCAAATTTACCAACATAAGGTCAAAATGGATACATGATCTACATGTAAAGAGATATACTACAGGAAAATTTGAAGAAAATGGAATGTATTACTTTGACTTATGAATTGATAATTTATGAATAAATAAGAGAGTGGAATGAGAATGGCTAATTTTTATTACATTAAATTTAAAAAATCGTATAATATATTGAATTACTTGCTATCTAGAGAAGGGGATGGAAGAAGGGAAGGAAATAATTTGTTATTCAAGGTTTTGCAAGGATGAATGGTAAAATTATCCATGCATATAGTTTGAAAATAAAAAGCTTTAATTAAAAAAAAACTTTTGTACCAATAGAACAAATATAGATAAGATTAGCAGTAAAGCAAAAAAAAATTGGGGGGGATTTTATAGGCAATTTCCCAGATACAGGTTTCATATCTCAAATATATAAGGAACTTTGTAGAATCTATATGTCATTTCCCAACTGATAAATTGTCAAAATATATGAACAAACGGTTTTCTAATAAAGAAATCCAAACAATTTACAGTCATATAAAAAGCACTAAATCATTATTGATTAGAGAAATTCAAATTAAAACTGCCTTGAGATATCATTTCATACTTACCAGATTATCTAAAATGATTGAAGGGAAAGATGACAAATGTTGGAAGAAATGTAGAAAAATTGGAGAAAAAATAAAATAATAAAGACAAATTGGGACACATTCATTGTTGGTGCAATTGTAAAGTGATCCAACCATTTTGGAAAGCAATCCAGAGTTATGCTCAAAGAGTTATTAAAATTCTTTCATCCAAAAATACTACTAATAGGTTTATTTCTACAGATGATTAGGAAAAAAATAATGACCTACATGTTCTAAAATGTCTAGAGCAGCTTTCTTTGTGGTTGCAAAGAAACTGGAAATTGTGGAGATGCCTGTTGGTTATAGAATGACTGAACAAGTTGTGATATATGATTGTAATGGACTATTATTATTCTATTAGAAATCATGAACTCAATGATTTAAAAAAAATGAACTCGTACTAAATAATGAAGAGTAAAATAAACAGAACCAAGAGAACTTTGTATACAGTAGCAACAATAGTGTTTTAAGAACAACTTAGTGAATGTTATTTTGATATATATACAGGCCATATGAAGATGCTATCTGTACCCAGAGAAAGAAGCAATAAATAGAAGTATCTATAGAATGATTTTTCATACACACACACACACACACACACACACACACACACACACTTGTATCTAATGGTACTCATCTCTAGAGTGAGGAGAGGGTAAAAAAAGGAAAAAAAAAGAAACTTTCTTTATATTTATTTAAAAGAAATACAAAACTATACATAACATGTTTGCAATTTCATGTGCAATTTTTATTACATTATGTTATGGAAATGGTTATTTTATTCCATATATTAAAATTTTAATAAACAAAAATTTAAAGACAAACCTCAAATGCAAGTCTTTTCATTTATTCTTCTTAAACTTTATCTTATTGGTTTTTGCCCAATGTTTTAGCACATCAAGTTTTATATACTGACTCGGTCATGTGTATGTTTGATAAGTATGTGAGCTGCGTTTCTACCAAAACCATTGATAATGATTTTGGACAGCACACAGTCATATCTTGGGGTACTCTATTGGAAACATTCTAAACAAAATTGAGTCTTTTCATAATGAACTTTATGGTCTAACCATTTAATCAATCCTTGAATTCAATAATGTGTAGTAGATAACTTTTAGTCCATTGCTCTCATTCACACCCCCCCCCCACACACACAGAAGAATAACATGAGATTTTACTGTTTTGCAAAAAAATTATGCAAATAAAATCTCCACTATTTCTTTGGTTTACTATTCTGATAACGCTGTCCAAAAATGAAATGAAGTAATCACAAAACTGGTACTTGATGAATCAGTTCATGACTGAATGATTTAAAAAGCATTCATCAAGGACTTACTATGTGCCACACACTGGGGACAGAAATAAGAACATAAGATAGGGCTTGCTCTCTAGGTGTTCACATTCTAATGGGAAGTCACCCCATAGTAAAGCTCTTTATTCCTAGAATAGACATTTTTGTTGTTATTGCTTCTTTTTAAAGCTTTTTATTAATTATCTCTATAATAACATGATCTACAAGTGTTCAACAATAACAAAAACAATATCTATCACTTCTAAAGTGTTTTAAAATTTGAAGATCCCTATATATATGTCACCTCATTTAATCCTCACAATTCTCAAAACTAACTATTATTCTTTTTTCCTATTTAACAGATAAGGAATCTAAGATTACAAGTCACTCAGTATTTGATACTTTATAGACTCTATTCTAATTTTCTTCTTTTTGAAAATGGAAACAACATGATACTTTCTAAGTCTGACATTTTTACAATTCTCCAATAATTTTTGAAATCATATACAGAGTTCTGTTCTGTAAGGAGAGAAAAGGATATCAAAAGTCTTCTCTCTATAGTTGACCATGTTATTTGAGGTTATACAGACTTTAACTTTTGGGGGCATGTAAGACTGCTGCTTAGTTACCTCATGGAGTAACTATTTATGACTCCAGAGTCATCCGCTAGCATAGGTTGGGTACATTCACACCTGATTAAAACATTATTCAGGGTTTTTTTTTGTTGTTGTTGTTTGTTTGTTTGTTTTGTTTTTACTTCTTGGAAACCGCATTTACTGAATTGAGTTCACTATGGTATCACACAAATCAAATCTAGAGACAGATGGATGATGAAACACAGTACATTTTTGTTCTTCAATATTAATCATAAAATAAGAAATTATATTCCCATCCACCTTTTTGCTATCTTTCCTTTAGTTTGTATTATGGACATTATATCAGGATGAAGCCAAAGAAATATATAACTCTTATATATGTCCAAATAACTATGGTGCCAAAAATCCCTCTGGGATGTATCTTTTTAGAAAAGATATCCTAACTTCTGTCCTTATATTCACCATATTGGATCAAACAAAAACATATAACCAAAAAGAAAATTAACAAATAACCTGGGAAATTCTAACATTCATGTTTCCGATGTTTCTCAGCTTCTTTTGTCTTTCATTTTGCCTTTCTTGCTCTTTTTTTCCTTCCTTCCTTCCTTCCTTCTTTCCTTCCTTCCTTCCTTCCTTTCTTCCTTCTTTCCTTCCTTCCTTCCCTCCTTCCTTTCTTCCTTCTTTTCTTTCTTCCCTTTTTCAATCTCATAGACTACAGGAGACGGTATAGCCAAAGAGCTCCCGTGATCTCATAATAAGGGAGAAAATTGAGATGGGGTTTTGGAAAAAAATGATTCCATGTTCATCAAGACTGTCATCCTTCCTTCCCAGTGATTTGGGCAGTATTGTAACATTCAAAGAATTCATCCCCTCTGGAAGAAAATGTTACCCTCTCTCAATAGCAACACCAACTTCTCTTCTATTAAAGGGCAGAAATGCAAAATAAGCAAATGCACCAGAAAAACCATGAGGACAGAGAAGTAGAAATGAACTAGTAGTATGCAAGATCAGGGCCAGCATCTGGGGGAGGGGTGGGGGAAAGAGGGGGAAAAATTGGAACAAGAGGTTTGGCAATTGTCAATGCTGTAAAGTTACCCATACATATAACTTGTAAATAAAAGGCTATTAAATAATAAAAAAAATATTTTAATATGTAATTAGGAAAAAATAAAAATGTTAAAATGCTGTTTTTAAATGATTAAATAAAATATAAAGGATGACAATGGAAATGAAAAAAAAAAAAAGATCAGGGCCAGCTATGATCTGCCTGAACAACCCCATAGTTTTTCCAAGGCAAACCTGCAGAGTGAGTTCATTACTCAACATGACAGACTTCCATGAAAGTTTCATGGGAGAAGTAATTCTTTGGGCCATCCTTCTTGCCAACTCACTGCTAGGAGCAGATGGAGTAAGTATACTTCTAGGGCTTTAGAAGAATATTCTGCTACTTGTGGTAGCAATAACAGATTTGATGCTTAATTGCAATGGATCTGAAATCAGGGCCATTGATGTTAGCTTGCTCTGAGCTATTGCAAAAATTCTGATGGAAAACTAAGGTAATATATTTTAAAGTGACTATTACTGGATACTCAGCTGGGAAAAATAGAAGGGGAAGCATTCTCTAAGTAGCATGTGAGGACAGGTGTCATGGTTTGATTTGATAATCAATACCAAACTCTAGACCAACCAAGAACCTAGGGAACCAATAGTGAAAGTCATGAAACTGAGAGGGAAGTCATGGCAGCTATCAAAAAGTTTAGGCTGAACAAGTTGCATGGGTTTAGAGCACACGTGTCTTTGGTTATTGGTTATTGTCCTTCATGCTAGATGAGGATCAAAATGACATCAATATGTCGGAGTCAAGGTATTTTGTTTCTGACTATGACTTATCAGACCACTATGAGCTTTGAAGGTTCTACTACAGGTCAGGCACAAATATTCCATATGAATATTTGGAGTGGAAATGTATCCGAATTTGCACATCTCACATTTCTTTTGAACTACTGCAATTCTGCTTCATATCTCACATGTCTTTTTTCTAACCTTTTAAAAAGCCTTAAACTTAAATATAAAATAAGAAAAGAAAAATATATCATAGCATGAGATAATTCAACATACATAAAGCAATAAATTTCCATTTCAAAAAAGTCTGTATAATAAATGCTATACATTGTGTTCAGTTGTCTGCTTTTTCTTTGCTCCATTGTAGGTTTTATTTTGTTCTCTGCTGTGTACTTTTTACATATTTTTCCACCTTCCAAGAAGGGTACAATTAAGTGTACTCTATCTATTTATCTAGATACATACAATATAGATATATGTTCATATACACATATATACACATACATGTATTCAGATAATTGTAATCATATACATATATACACATATACCTTCATACATATATGTGTAAGATGGTACTCTATTTATTTTCACTTGTCCTCTGTTTCTCTGAAGGTGGATAACAATTTTCAAAATAAATCCAAGTCTTTGTACATTTTTTTCTGAATTCACTAGTTCATTTCCTCTTCCAAAACATTATTCCAATTTTAGGCTATTTTAAATAGTCGTAAGAACAATATTGATTAATATGGCTGATATATAATATGTTTTCCATATTTTTCCTGCTTTGATTAAATTTATTTTAAGTTTGTCTGAGATCACAATTACTCCCTTTGATTTTTACATAATAAATTCTACTGCTGATTTTTTTTATGTTTGTGTGTATCTCTTATTTTTATAGCATTTCCTGAAAGCAACATATTGTTGAGCTCAAATTTTTAATCTATGATGTATTTCCATTTTATGGGTAAATTCATCCAATTCATATTTTAAGCTATAATTACTTATTTTCCCCCTTTCCATTTTTCTCATGATCCTCACCCTATTCCTGTCCTTCCATGCTCCTCTGCTTTGCTTCTACCCCTCAGTCTAAATCTATCCCTCCTGAGTCCTACTACTATCTTGCCCTTCTATTATTTCACCTTCCAAGTATCCATCCTTTATCCTTTCCCCTCATCCTATTCCCCCATCTGCTTGTTTCTATCTGAATTTAGAAGACTTTTATGTTCTTCCAAATACACATGTTCTCCCTTCTTTATCCCATTCATATTAATCTATGCACACTTCTACCACCCATCCTATTCCTTCACCATCTTACTTCTTTATAAATTTAGAAGACTTTTATGTCTTTTAATATACACACACCTCCTAAAAATCCTTCCCTCATCCTCTCCCCTCCCCTCCCTCTTGTCCTCTTATTTCTTTTTTTTAAAGCTTTTCCCCAAAAAACATGTTCACAGATAATTATTCAACATTTACCCTTGCATAGACTTGTGTTCCAAACTTACCTCTCCTTTCCCCAACTCCCTCCCCTGGATGGCAAGCAGTCCAACATATGTTATACATGTTAAATTCAATATAAGTAAACATATTTATACAATTATCTTGCTGCATAAGAAAAATCAGATCAAAAAGGAAAGTAAATGAGTAAGAAAAGAAAATGCAAATGAACAACAACAAAAAGAGTGAGAATGTTATGTTGTGATCCATACTCAGTTCCCGCAGTCCTCTCTCTGGGTATAGATGCCTCTCTTCATCACAAGATCATTGGAATTTGACTCAGTCATCTCATTGCTAAAAAGAACCAGGTCCATCAGAATTGATTTTTGCATAAAATTGTTATTACCATGTACAATGATTTCCTGGTTCTGGTCATTTCACTTAGAATTATGAAAGTCTCTCCAGGCCTCTCTGAAATCATCCTGCTGATCATTTCTTATAGAACAATAATATTACATAACATTCATATATTACAACTTATTCAGCCATTCTCCAACTGATGGGCATCCACTCAATTTCCACTTTCTTGCCACTACAAAAAGAGCAGCCGAAAACATTTGTGCACATGTGGGTCTCTTTCCCTTCTTTATGATCTCTTTGGGATAGAAGTTTAACAGAAACACTGCTGGGTCAAAGGGTATGCACAGTTTGATACCTTTTTGAGCATAATTCCAAATTGCTCTCAAGAATGGCTGGATCTGTTCACAATTCCATCAACAATATATTAGTGTTCCAGTTTCCCCTCTTCCCCTCCAACATTTGTCAGACAATCTGAGATATATGTAATGGGAATCTCAGAGTTGTTTTAATTTGCATTTCTCTGATCAACAGTAATTTAGAGCACCTTTTCATATGACTAGAAATGGTTTTAATTTCCTCATACTGAAAATTTATTTGTTCATATCTTTTGACCATTTATCAATTGGAGAATGGTTCAAATTCTTATAAATTTGAGTCAATTCTCTATATATTTAAGAAATGAGGCCTTTATTAGAACCCTTAAATATAAAAATGTTTTCCTAATTTATTATTTCCCTTCTAATTTTGTCTGTATTAGTTTTGTTTGTACAAAAACTTTTTAACTTAATAAAATCAAAATTATCTATTTTGTGATCAATAATGATCTCAAGTTCTTCTTTGATTATAAAATTCTTCCTTCTCTACAGATCTGAGAGGTAAACTATCCTTTGTTCTTCTAATTTGCTTATAATATCACTCTTTATGTCTAAATCATG
Source organism: Sarcophilus harrisii (assembly GCF_902635505.1). Taxonomy (NCBI): domain Eukaryota; kingdom Metazoa; phylum Chordata; class Mammalia; order Dasyuromorphia; family Dasyuridae; genus Sarcophilus; species Sarcophilus harrisii. The sequence continues at coordinate 1,377,565 of NC_045429.1, forward strand.
AACCCATTTTGACCTTATCTTACTATATAGTCTTAGGTGTGGATCAATGCCTACTTTCTGCCATACTAGTTTCCAATTTTCCCAGCAGTTTTTGTCAAGTAGTGAATTCTTATCCCAAGGGCTGGGGTCTTTGGCTTTGTCAACCACCAGATTGCTATAGTGATTGACTATTTTGTCCTGTGAACCTAATCTATTACATTGATAGACTACTCTGATTTCTTAGCCACTGCTACATAGTTTTTTATGACTACTGCTTTATAATATAGTTTTAGATCTGGTACAGCTAGGCCATTTTTTTCATCGATTCCCTTGAAATTCTTGATCTTTTGTTCCTCCAGATGAACTTTGTTATTATTTTTTCTAGATCTATAAAATAGATCTTAAGAGTTTGATTGGTGTGGTACTGAATAAGTAGATTAATTTAGGATGTATTGTCATTTTTATTTGCTCAGCCTGCCCATGAGAACTCAACAGTTTTGCAATTTATTAGATCTGGCTTTATTGGTGTGGAAAATGTTTTGCAGTTGTGTTCATATAGTTCCTGACTTTCCCTTGGCAGATAGACTTTCAAATATTTTATATTATTGACAATTATTTTGAATGGAATTTCTCTTTGTATCTCTTGCTGTTGGACTTTTTTGGTAATGTATAAACATGCTGATGATTTTATGGATTTATTTTGTCTCCTGCAACTTTGCTAAAGTTGTGAATTGTTTCTAGGAGTTTTTTAGTTGATCTTCTAGGGTTCTTTAAGAATACCATCATATCATCTGCAAAAAGTGGTAATTTGGTTTCCTCATTACCTACTCTACTTTCTTTAATCACTTTTCTTCTCTTATTGCCAAAGCTAGCATTTCTAATACAATATTGAATAGTAATGATGATAGTTGGCAACTTTGGTTCACTTCTGATCTTATTGAGAATAGTTCTAGTTTGTCCCCATTACATATTATGCTTGCTAATTTTTTTTGAGTGGAAACCAATTTATTTATTTTTATTTTTTATTATTATAGTTTTTTATTGACAGAACATATGCATAGGTAATTTTTCAACATTGACCCTTACAAACACTTCTGTTCCAACTTTTCCCTTCTTTCCCTCTACCCCCTTCCCTAGATGGCAGGCAGTTCCATACCTGGTAAACATGTTAAAATATATCTTAAATACAATATATGTGTACATATTTATACAGTTATCTTGTTGCACAAGAAAAATCGGATTTAGAAAGGTAAAAATAACCTGGGAAGAAAAATAAAAATGCAAGCAAACAACAATAGAAAGACTGCAAATGCTATGTTGTGGTCCACACTCATTTCCCAGTGTTCTTTCGCTGGGTGTAGCTGGTTCTGTTCATCACTGATCAGTTGGAACTGAATTGGATCCTCTCGTTGCCAAAGATCATCACTTCCATCAGAATTGATCTTCAGATAGTATTGTTGTTGAAGTGTATAATGATCTCCTGGTTCTGCTCTTTTCACTTAGCATCAGTTCATGTAAGTCTCTCCAAGCCTTTCTGTATTCATTCTGCTGGTCATTTCTTACAGAACAATAATATTCCATAACATTCATATACCACAATTTACTCAGCCATTCTCTAGTTGATGAGCATCCATTCAATTTCCAGTTTCTAAATTTTTGTTGTTGTTGTTGAGGCAGTTGGAGTTAAGTGACTTGCCCAGGGTTACACAGCTAGGAAGTGTTAAATGGCTGAGATCAGATTTGAAGTCAGGTTCTCTTCACTTCAGGGCTGGTGCTCTATCCACTGTACCACCTAGCTAACCTTGTTAATGGTTTTAAATAGATGTTACTGACCATTTTAAGGAAAAGTCCATTTATTCCTCTACTCTCAAGTATTTTTTAGTAGGAATTGGCATTGGATTTTATCAAATGCTTTTGCTGCATTTATTGAGATAGTCATATGATTTTTGTTTTATTACTAATACAGTTAATTATGCTAATAGTTTTCCTAATATTGAACCATTCCAGCATTCCTAGTATAAATACTACCTGGTCATAGTGTATTATCCTGGGGATGACTTTCTATAATCTCTTTGCAAATATTTTATTTAAGATTTTTGCATCAATGATCATTAGAGAAATTTGTCTATAATTTTCTTTCTCTGTTTTCACCCTACCTGGTTTAGGTATCAGTACTATATCTATGTCATAAAAGGAATTTGATAGGACGCCTTTTTCCCTATTTTTTCAAATACTTTATATAATATTGGAATTAATTGTTCTTTAAATGTTTGGTAGAATTCACATGTAAATCCATCTGGCCCTTGAGATTTTTTCTTAGGGAGTTGATTAGTAACTTGTTCTCTTTTTCTAAATTAGAACTATATAAATAATTTATTTCCTTTTCTGTTAATATGGGCAATCTATATTTTTGTAGATAATCTTCCATCTACATCTACAGGGATGATGGGCATCCCTTCATTTTCCAGTTTCTAGCCAATAGAAAGAGGGCTGACACAAACATTTTGGCACATCCAGGTCCCTTTCCCTTCTTTAAGATCTCTTTGGGATATAAGCTCAATAGTAATACTGCTGGATCAAAGGTGATGCACAGTTTGATAACTTTTGGGGCATAATTCCAGATTGCTCTCCAGAATGGCTGGATCTGCTCACAACTCCACCAACAATGCATCAGTCTCCCAATTTTCCCACATCCCCTCCAACATTCAGCATTATCTTTTCCTGTCATCTTTTTTGCTCATTGTTTTAAGTTTTGATTCTGCTCTTAAGGAAAAGGAGCTACAGCTGTGTAAGTTTGCCTGGGGCAATTCTGCTAATTGACTTTTGGTGCTGGGTAGGCCAGTCCCACTTCTTCTGGGGCTCAATCGTTTACAATTTGCCTTTTGTAGCAAATCTGCTAGATCACCACTTGCAACCAGGACAGAGTAGCTTTTAATGGTTCACAGAAGATTCCCAGGTGCCTGGAAGCTCCAAACTTCTGACTCCCTGCCAGAGCTCTTTGCCCTATCTTTCTGTGCTGTGCTCTGGGCTGGGCAGACTGCATATTTCCACAATTATCATGCTGTGCAAGAAAAATCAGATCAAAAAGAGAAAAAATAAGAAAACAAAATACAAACAAACAACAACAACAAAAAAGTGAAAATACTATGTTGTGATCCACATTTTGTCAGTCTCCCTAGTTCTCTCCCTGTGTGCAGATGGCTCTCTCCATCACAAGACCATTGGAACTGGCCTTATTCACCTCGCTGTTGAAAAGAGACACGGCTGACTTTCTTTTCATAGTTTTCTTGATTTTCTTGAATTGCTCTTATTTTTTTTTCCTAATTTTTCCTTACTCTCTCTTATTTGATTATTAAAGGCCCTTTTTAAGTTCTTCTAACAAATATTTTTTGTGTTTGGGACCATTTGATGTTTTTTATTGAAAAAGGAGTGGCCTTTTTAGCTCTATTATCTTTCTCTGAATATGAACCCTGATCTTTTCTATTCACATAGTAACTATCTAGGTCAGGTTCCTTCTCCTTGCTTACCCATTATTTATTTATTTAACCCTTTGCCGGCTCCTTAGTTCATTTATTTATTTATTTACTTGCTTATTTATTTATTTTATGTTTACTGGCTATTGGGGTGATCAAGTTCTAGTCCTGAGATATGGGGAATCATGCCCCCAGGCTAGAATTCTTCTAACAATTAATTTCTGTGATCTGTCCCAAGGCTCAAGCTTGGGATCTCCTCTCCCCTGCTATGCCACAGTTAGAGCCCCTGTTACACTGTCTTTCACATGACTCCCTTCAGGCCCTGCAGTGGCCAAAAATTGCAGTTGTTCTCTCTTCCCTTGAAATCAGGGACTCTGATTGCCTGCAGTGCTCACAGCCAGCAGTTCCCTGTCCCTCTGCTACTGCACTCCCAAACTGTGCGCTAGCTCCTTCTCCCAGTAGCAGCAGCTCAATCCCAAATTGATCAGTTACAGCTGTGCTTGCCATCCCTTGACAATGGAAAGTCCTTCAGTATTCTCATACTCCCTACATCAATGGTGAAATGAAAGCCTTTAGGACTGAAGCTGGCTCCCAGCCCCAGCTGCCTGCAGGGCTTTGTTTGCTAATTCTGCAGAGTTGGTTTGGAGGTGTTTGCACTTTGCTTAGGCAGAACCTCAATTCCCTGGAGATCAGATCTTTTTCTGGAGTCTTCTTAAATTGTCTTCGGAGAGCAATTGCTTTCCTTGATTATTGTTTAGTTTCTTTGTTCTACTTTCCATGTATCTGTCTTTTTCTATGGAGGAAATTTGGAGAGCCAAAAGTTTTCTCACCAACTGTCATGTCCTCAGAATCCTCTGACATTTCACGTTTCTTTTGAGATATTGCAATTCTGCTTTGCTCATAGAGTACCTTCTTTGAGGAGGTCACAACATGCTGGGAGTTCCTCTGCCAGTCTTTCCCATGTTTCCCAATCAATCCCAAAATTCTTCAGAGAGACTTTGATAGTGTCCTTGTTCCATTTCTTCTGGCCTTCATGTTGGTGTTTGCCTTGGATGAGTTCTTCATAAAATTATCTTTCAGGAAAATGCATATTTTGCATTTGAACAAAGTGACCAACCCATTAAAGTTGCATTTGAACATTATGACGAGCCCATTAGAGTTGCACTCTCTGCTGTAGAGCTGAAATACTTGGTAGTTTAGTTTGAGAAAGAAGCTCAGTGTCTGGTATCTTCAGATGATCTTCAGAATTTTCCTAAGACAATTCAAATGGCAGTGATTCAATTTCCTGGCATTTTTGTGTTCTGGTAAACTGTCTAGGTTTCATAGGCATTCAGCAATGAGGTCAGCACAATGGCTCTGGAGGTCTTCATTTTGTTAAGCAATCTAAAATCTAAAACCTCTTCTCTCCCACACTTTCCTTCAGAGTTTCCCAACTACTAGCTCAAACACTGAGCCATCTCTGGAGATACATGTCAACCTCATTATCAATGTGGACATCCTTGGAAAGTAGACTGTCAAGATAAGCAAACTTCACAGTATTCAAAATTTCTAAATTTGCTATAACAAATCGTTCCACAAATGGATGTTGTGTCCAATGACATACTAATTAAGTGATCTATGTCTGTAGATGCTAGTCCAAGGACTAATTTGGGCAGTGATAATTTCTGCTGCTTGAATAAGAGCCAAATATCCAACATGTAGTGGAATTTGGCTATCATAATAACTATTATTTAAATAATCCAGTTGCTTTTCTCTGGAGCCCCCCAAAATAAGGCCTCTGCATCCTATAGAATTTATAGAGGACAGCTCTCCAAATATGTGAAGCCTTCTAGATTTGCCTCCACAAATCTCTTTTCCAGAGTAAATATCCTTTGTTCCTTCAAAACATCCGTATATCGACTCTTGGACATCTCTGGACACTCTCCAGCCTATCAATATCTTTTTAAAATTGAAATTCCATATCTGAACAGCTGTTGTTTAGTCATTTTTCAATTGTATGCAACTCTACATGACGCATTTGGGAATTTTCTTGACAAAGTTACTGGAGTGGCTTGTGATTTCCTTCTGCAGCTCATTTTACAGATGAGGAGACTGAAGCAACAAAGTTATGCGACTTGCTCAAGGTCCCATGACTAGTAAGTGTCTGAGGCCAGATTTGAACCAAGGTATTCTTGACTTCAGGCTCAGTGCTCTATTCACTTAGCTGCCTTCTGAACACAGGATTCCAGATGAATTCTGATGTTGGCATGTACATTACTACAATCACCTGATTAATCCTGGAAACCATTTCTCCTAATGCAGCCTCAGATTATCTTAACTTTTATTTGACTGCTGCATCACACAGACATATAGTTAGTTTACAACCCCTAAAACAATCATTTTTTAGACAACTGGTAACAATTTTTTCCCCAAAATATAAGACTTTATCCCTATTAACATTCTTCTTAGATTCAGCTCAGTGTTCTAGCCTCATGGTTTCTTTTTATATTTTGACTCTTGTTCTGTATCTTAGATATGAATGTCAGCTTTGTAAAACTCAAATTTAATGTGTATGGTATCTACATATTTATCCAAGTTACTAACAAACACTCTAGCAAGCAGTCAGGTATACTATACTAGAGCAATTTTGTTATGCTACCCTAGCTTTCATCATTTTTGAGTTCTTTGAGACCAGTCATCCAATCAATCCTGAGCACATTTTTACGGTATTATCATCTAATCCATATCTATCCATATCCTCTACAAGAATAATATGTGATAATTATGAAATTAACAGATGTATTATTAGATGCAGCTCAGCATTGGGGAGACTCTGAAAGAAAGTGTGGGAGAGAAGTAACAGGCTGCTGAACAGAATGAAGGTCTATGGAGCCATTATGTTGACCTCATTGTTATAGACCTGTGATACTTGGATGGTCTGCCAGCACCATGCCAGGAAACTAGAGCGCTTCCATGTGAATTGTCTCTGGAAGATTTTGAAGATCACTCAGAGAGATAAGGTAGTAGACAGTGTAATTCTTTCTCAAGCTGATCTGCAAACATTCAGATCCTACCGTAGAGAGCACAGCTCTGACTGGCTTGCCACATTGTTCAAATGTCAAAGGTGTATTTGTCTAAAAGACTATTTTATGCATACCTCACATAAGATAGGTTCTCACATGATGTCAATAGAAGCAATATAAGGACATTTTTAAGATCCCTTGGAAGAACTTTGATTTTTATAATGAAACATGGGTGACATTGTGTACCTGCAACAAAGAAGGCCTTGTGCTCTGTGAGCAAAGTAGAATTGCAATCGCTAAAAAGAAATGTGAAATAATCAAATATGGAGACATTTTCCCCCCAAGTGGTCATGTGGACTATTGTGTCTGACCTGTGGTGGACAGAGCTTCCTGAGCTTAATTTCTTCTGATCAGTCACAGAATGACACATTGTACATTGACCCTGACATTGTGATATCATTTTGGTCCTCTTCAAGCATGAACAACAAGAAGCTAATTTACTGGTCATTTGGTTTCCTTCACCTGATCCTAGCAGCAGCAATAAAAATTCTCCCTTTCATGAAAAGGCAATGGAATAGCATCTTCTAGATATGCTGACAATGAACAATTGCTGATTATTTATCTGAATCAAGTCATTGGGTGTCATTGGGAATTATTTGTTTCCCTTCATGTTTCATTTACTTTCAAGATTGACAGTAGTTAAATTGCCTTAGCTAAACTCCATCATCAACACTAGTTCTGGGAACCTCTCCTGCAGCAGTAATTTGTCCTAATAAAAATTGCAGAGACCTGAGGCCATTGTCAAAGGAATTGGCAATACTGCCTCCAGCTATATTGCATAATAAGTTGAGCCATGAAATTCTCAGGCCTTCCAAGGACTCATTTTGTGCTTTATAAAAGTATTGATTAACTGGCTTTACATAGTAATAGGTAGGAGATGTTGGTCATAGTCTTCTACAGTAATCACCTTAAAGCACAGCTTTGACCACAATATTACCCTACTCAAGCAAACTGTACTGGCTCTCTACAATCTCTTGGTTCCCTTCTATTAGGGATTTAAATATTTGGCTGCAACTAGCAATTCCAGGCTTTTCTTCCATTGTTTTCCTTCATTTTGTCTATGGCCCAACTGTATGTATTTCTCGCTGCTCCTCTCACATGATGCTCCATCATCTGGCTTCACATACTTCCATAAATGGTTCCCTATGGCTGTCGCCTTTACCTGTTAGAATTCCCATTTCCTTCAAATCCACTCAAATGCCTCTTCATACATACAGTAATTCCTGGTACAACCCTCAGCTCTTAGTTTTACTTTTTAGTTCAATAGTTTTCTTACTTTCAATTTTATTAATTTCTCTAGAATTTCAGAATATCAAATTTTGTATTTAATTGGGGATTTTAAATTTGTTCTAGCATTTTTAGTTTTATGCTCAATTCATTGATTTGCTCATTCTCAATTTTATTCATATAAGCATTTAGAGATATAAAATTTCCCCTCTGAACAATTTTGGCTGCGTTCCACAAGTTTTGAAACGTTTTCTCCTTATTATCATTCTCTTTGCTAAAATGAATGATTGTTTTTATGATCTGTTGTTTGGCTAACTCATTCGTTAGGGTTAGATTGTTTAGTTTCTAATTAATTTTAAGTCTCTCTTTTCAAGGCCCTTTATTCCATGTTATTTTTATTGCATTATGATCTGAAAAGGATGCATTTAATATTATGCCTTTATGCATTTGATTTGAGGTTTTTATGTTCTAGTACATGACCAATTTTTATATAGGTGCCATGCACTACTGAGGGAAAAAAGCCTGTTTCTTTCTCTCCCCAATCAATTTTCTATCATATCTAACTTTTCTAAAATTCCATTCACCTCTTTAATTTCTTTTTTATTTTGTGTTTAGATTTATCTAGTTCTGAGAGGGGGATGGTTAGATCCCCACCAGTATAATTTTGCTGTTTCTTTGTTGTTTCTTTCTGTGATTCTCTATAAAATTCTCTAAGAATTTCTCTTGGTACATAAATGTTTAGTATTGATATTACTTCATTGTCTATGGTACCTTTTAGCAAGATGTAGTTTCATTCCTTATCTCAGTTGATTAGATAATTTTTTTGCTTTTACTTTGAGATCAGGACTGCTATATCTGCTTTTTAAAACTTCAGCTGAATCATAATACATTCTTTTCCAATCTTTTACTTTTATTCTGTCTATGTCACTGCTCAAATGAGTTTCCTGTAAACAACATATTGTATCTGGTTTTTAATCCACTCACCTATCCATTTCCATTTTATCAGAGTTCATTTCATTCATCTTCAGTTGATTACCAATTATGTATTTTCCCTTAATCCAATTTTCCCATTTATACTTTTCTTTCTTCTTTCAGCCTGTCCTTCCTCACCACTGTTTTGCTTCTGACCACCACTTCCCTCAATCTTCCCTCCTTTCTATTAGTCCCTCTTTTCATTTTCCTTTTCTCTTCCTACTTCCATATAAGATAAATTTCTATACCCAACTTAGTGTGTATGTTACTATCTCTCTGAGCCAAATCTGATGAAAGCAGGATTCAAACAATGCTCTCCCCTTCCTTCTTTCCTTGTATTGTAATAGATCTTTTGTACCTCTTGATGTTGCATAATTTACCACATTTTGCATCCCTCTTTCCTCTTATACCCATTAATCCTTTTTTTACCCATTAATTTTTTTATATCATTATATCAAAGTCAATTTATACTTACATGCTCTGTCTTACTGCTTCAATAGAGATACAACTATCAAGAGTAATAAGTATCACCTTTCCATATTGTATTTTAACATCTTAATCTTATTCAATACCATGTTTCTTTTGTTTTCCCTGATTACTCTTTTATGCTTCTCTTGAGTCTTGTATTTGAAGATCAAATTGTCTGTTCAGCTCTGGAATTTACCAGGAAAGTCTGAAAGTCCCCAATTTCATTTCATGTTCTAGTTCATCCTTTCACCTGAAAGATTATTTTCAATTTTGATGAGTGCTGATTCTTGATTATAATCCAAGTTCCTTTGCCTTCTGGAATATCATATTCCAAATCCTCTGACCCTTTACTAAGGGTCTGTGTAATCTTGACTATGGCTCCTTGATATACAAATTGTTTCTTTTTGGTTACTTGCAGTATTTTCTTCTTGACATGATAATTCTGGAATTCGGTTACAATATTCCTTGGAGTTTTCATTTTGTGATTTCTTTCAGGAGATGAAAATGTATTTTTTTCAATAAATATTTTACCTTCTGATTCTAGAATATCAGGGCAGTTTTCCTTGATAAATTCTTGAAAAATTCCATCCAGGATCTTTAAAAAATTATGGCTTTCAGAGTAATGGAATATTATTGTGCTATAAAAATGATGAACAAGCTGATTTTAGAATGGTTTGGAAAGATTTATATGAACTTTTGCTGAGTGAAACAAGCAAAATCAGTAATATATTGGATACAATAGCAACAAGATTGTGTGATGATCAAGTATGAAAGACTTGGTTCTTCTCAACAGTTCAACGATCCAAGGTAATTGCAATAAACTTTGGATAGAAAATGCTATCTGTATCCAGAGAGAGAACTATGTAGACTGAATGTAAATCAATACATGCTAAGTTCATTTTTTTTCCTTTTTCTTCTTTTTTTCTGATTTTTACCTTTTCTTCTGATTTTTCTCTTTCAATATTATTCATAAAGAAATATCCACTTAAAAATAATGTACATGTGTAAACAGAAAAAAGAAAACATTAAAAAAGAATGAAAATGTATACTTATTGTGTATCTAATTTATATTTTAATATATTTAACATCTACTGGTCATCCTGCCATCTAGGGGAGGGGGTGGGGGGGGGGTAAGAGGTGAAAAATTGGAACAAGAGGTTTGGCAATTGTTAATGCTGTAAAGTTACCCATGCATATATCCTGTAAATAAAAGGCTATTAAATAAAAAAAAAAGAATGAAAAAAAACATGGTGTTCAGGTAGTCCAATAACTTAAATGATCTCTTATGGATCTATTTTCCAAGTTGATTGTTTTTCCAATAAGGCATTTTACATTTTCTTCTACTTTTTCATTCTTTTGACTTTGTTTGACTGATTCTTGATATCTCAGTCATTAGCTTCCACTTGCTCCATTTTAACTTTTAAGGATTTATTCTCTTCAGTTAGCATTCATACCTCTTTTTCCATTTCCATTTTCCCACTCTTACCTCCATTCCATTTTCCAATTCTACTTTGAAGGGAGTCCTTTTCTTCAGTAGATTTTTCTCCTCTTTGGCTGATTGCATTTTTTAGGGAACTATTTTTTTCAGTCAATTTTTGCGCTTCCTTTTCCAAGCTGTTGACTCTTTTTAAAAATATCTTCCTGCATAGCTCTCATTTCTTACCCAATTTTTCTTCTGCTTCTCTTATTCAACTTTTAAAATCAATTTTGAGTTCTTCCAAGAAGGGCTTTTGGATTTGAGACCAATTTATATCTCCCTTTGAAGTTTCCCATGTAGGTATTTGTTCTCTTCTGAATTGGTATTTTGATCTCCCTTGTCACCATAGTAGCTTTCTATGGCCAAAGTTCATTTTTGTTCCTTGCTCATTTTTGGCCTATTTTATGAATTTTAAAGCTGAACTCTGCTCCTGGGGCACAAGGGGCACCATCCCAAGCTTCTTGTGCTGGAGTTTAGGAGCCTAGTCACTGGTTTTGAGCACTAGGGCCTCAGGTGCTAGTGACTTGCTCAAAGTGCCAGGTCTAGTTGTGCTGTTATTGTCTGATTCCTGGGGATTGCAATTTGCCTTCTGTGGTGGGACTGGAGCTCTGCTGCTGGCCTACTATGCCACTGGCTTGCTGAACCAGCACCAAAGGACAGCAATTAGTGAAAATAAGCATGTATTTCTTCTCAACCCCCCTTGAAAACTTCAGATTATTTTATCCTTTATTCCATTAAGACAAATTCACTTAATTTTGGAAAGTAGGTCAGCTGTTTGCTGCCACTTGTGGCATATAGTTTAGAGAGTTGGAGGAAGTTATTCTTGGGGTTCAGTTTTAGACTGAGGGAAATAAGAGGGTCACAGAGGAATGGCCTGGAGTGGAATCAGCTTCAGGTTCAACCCTGGGATTGATCCATGTTTCCCTAGAAGCAGGTATTCCCAGATTCTGACTCTGTTAGCTGCTTATTCCAGAGTGAGTTCTTTCCGGATCACTTTTAGCCAAGTAGAGATATAGAAATGAGATTTAGAGAATAACGAGTAGAGCCATAGTTATTTTCATTTTCTTCCAGGGTTTTCCTCCCCACCTTTACCCCCAGTACTGCAAACTGCACATTTTCCAAGAGAGATTTTTTTCTGCTAAAGGCATGAACTCTCACTTTGTTTCAAGGTAGGGGCAGAAAGCTGATGTTTCCCAAACTGTTAACAATAAATTTGACAATAGATATGCCTGAGCATGTTAGCTTTTTATCTGCTCACATTATTTTTGGCTGTGTATTTGGAGGAGACAAAGCTTTCCTTTTGCTTGGTGTATGTTAGTAGAATACCAACCCTCCCATATTATGTCCCCAATGGTCTACAAAACGAAGTGAGTCAGGAACTGACCATGGAAAACTGGCATAGTATTTTGTGTCAGGGATGGCCCTTTCAGAGTCCTTCAAATTACCTGTCAGTGGGTAAAGGCAGCTAGGTGGCACAGTGTCTAGAGTTAGGAAGACCTGAATTCAAACTGATCTCCAAGACTGGCCTCCAGACTCATTCTTGTGATGCTAGCTAGATCACTTAACATCTGTTTGCCTCAGTTGCTTCATCTGTAAAATGGAGAAAACAATAACAATGCTTCCCAGAGTTAATGAGGATCAAATGTGATAATAATTTTAGTATTTAGTATAAATACTTCAGTATAGTATAGTATCTGGCATATGGAAAGCAATTTATAAAATATATAAAATTGTTATTATTATTATTGCTATATTAATAGCAGCACATTGTGGTAAATATAATACTCGACTTGACATCAGAAAGACTTGTATTTAAACACTATCTCAGATAATTATCTCTCCAAATGAGTCAATAAACCTTTCTGAGTTTCTTCAGTTAGGACAATAGGACAGTTAGGACAATAACAGTTACCAGCTCCCAGTGTTCATGATCACTCAAAACACAAAAAGCTTTCCTAAGATATAGGGTTAGGGTTAGGGTTACCTAGCCATGACCACGGCACCTGTGGCTTCCTCTCGTATTACGTCTAGGATCAAATACAATCTGTTTTTTGGGGAGTGGAAGGAGACTTTGAGAGTTTTGAAATGATGTTCTAGAGCCAACTCAAAACCACTCATAAGAACTGATAGTTGATCTTCATTGTGAACTTTATACTCCAGAAATTCTCATTTTACAAGTGAGAAAATTGAGGCACAGAAGGTTCAGTGCCTTGTTCAATATCACATAGCTAGCTTCTATCAGTCATAGAATCTGAACTCAGAACTTCTGGCTTTAAGTCCAACACTCTCTCTGTTGTTCCATAAATTTAATCAAGGCTGGATAGTAGAGTTGGAAAGTCTTTGTAGGGGATTGGGATCTCTAGTCCAGTTTTGTAACTAATGGGCCCACGGGGAAGTGACTCTGTTTTCTTATCTGTCAAAAGAAAACATTGGATTATATTTCTCTGGTCTCTTCTGATTGTAAAATTCTGAGCTTACAGATGCTGCTGCTACTTTAATCAGGCTGGTATTCTATGTTGGGGCACAGCACCAAGGGTTGTTTTAGGAGATGGTACAGATAGCTTTCAAAGTCAGCAGGAATTCCCCAAATGGGCCTTGGGCTACAATAAAATAAAATAAAAAAATCAGAGTTTGATTTCAGAGGCCAATGTGCAAATTCCAACTCTGCCAGGCTGTAACTGAGCAAAGTCACATCATTTCCCCAGTATCCACTTAGAGGTCTCTCAAGTCCTTTCTAGCTCCAAATCTATAGTCATTTTTCTCCAAGATTATGTGATAAGATAATAGTGATGTCATCCTAGAGGAATCTGGCAGGAAGGACTTAAACTTGGGATATAAGTGCTCCTTTCTCCATTAATGGCCAGAGATTAGGAGTTTAATTTGAACTTTAAAAATGCACATTCCCTTGACTAACAATTAATAAGGGGGCAGATACACCCATTTCTAATGTGGTTCCTCCCTACACATACACACACACACACACACATACACACACACACATGCCCAAGAAGAGTAGAATGATCCAACATCTGGCCCCAACTTCTGTCTTTCTCCTGGATAGAGATCAAAATCTCCTTTAGAAAACTGGGGTAGTGGGAGCCTTGAAATATTGAATCTGTTTTTCTTCAAGTTGCACATTAACACCTCCCATGCTACAGAAGGGGGATGGCTTTTGCTACAATAGAATCAGAGATTTAGAGTAGCAGCAGAAGTCACCTCATCAAGCCTCATCATGTTATAGATGGGGGAAAGGGCTCTTAGACATTTAATGATTTACTTCATATTGGTTGTGGATGATGTAGAATAAGTTCATTATTGAAAAAGAATAAGTCATGCTAATTACAGATCAATCACACCCTTGGGTGTTTGATGGAAAGCTTCCTTTAGGGGGTAGTCCAGCACTGTCCATCCCTTTATCCGTGGATCCTTAGATTTCTCTATCTTAGTATTCCTCTCTTCCCTGACATAGTCCTACAGATAATGTCTTAAAAACATGGAGCTGGCATGAGTTCAATAAAATCACCCTGCTCTTCCATTGTCTGCAAAAATAATTATCAGTCTCAGAAAGAAATAAAAATTAATGCTTTGAATGAGAGTGAAGTAAAGTAACCTTGAAAATGATGATTAGCTGATGATGAGCTGATTAGGAAGCTCTTTAAAAGTGAGGAATAGTCAAGCCAAGGATTTGGGCTAAGTTCTCAGTACTAAAGCTAAACTAGGCAATGTGTGAAAAACTCTCACTCTTGTTCAGCAACTTAAAAACCTCAACAAAGAAATTTTAAAAACTCGGCATAATAGGTAGCATTGCTATATGAAAGAGATGTAGCTGAGAAAATCAGGTTCTTTCCTTCTTTTCTTCTCAGTTTACATCACTTTTGTTCCTTTTCATCATATTGTCTGCTGTGTTAGAATAGGTGTCCAGACCCATGGATGGGACACCTCCAGAAATAGCAAGCAATAAAGGTAAAAGACATTTACTTTATTACCATAACTCGAGGTTAACATTATAATAACTGGGGCTGATGGATCTTTCCAGTGACAAAAAAGTCCAACAAATTTAACCTGACAGACAATAAATCGGAACTCTTGAACAGCCATTATGCTTTAAGTGTTAATTTCTTTAGTTAAATCTTTGCTTGATCACTTTTTTATATATGAATTGGAGCATAAAAGTGAAGAAGTGGTGGCTGGAAATATTGAAGCTGTGACTTTTATATCTTCCTGCAGAAGTCATATTCTTGAGCTGACAGGGTATGCAACTTTCTTAGGAACATTTTTTTTTCTGAGAAGGATCTCATGGAGGAGGGGGAGGATAGGATAGAGGAGATGTTTGAGCAAATCAAAAGTGGAGCCATATTTCAAATGGATCTCATTGACTTTTAGAAATCCTCTGAACAACAGCCATGGCCACTGGGGTGCCATAATGACATGGCCCATTATAAAATGTAACACTAAGTAAACGTAGGAGTGGAAATTTAACAATTGAACGTTTAATAGCTGCAATTATGGCAAAAGAATAATGAACCTATTAGACAGGAGAACTGGCAATTACTCTATGGCTTTTATTGGAATACAGCTGTGGAAAAGTAATACAGCAGCATACTTAAGAATGGTTATTAAAAGAGGGTAATGTATTCTGTTTACACCGATAGACACAATTTTTCTTGGGGGATGAAATGGGGCTTTTTGACTCTCAGACATATGAACTCAGTTATGATGAATCTCACTCTTTAAAGGGAATGTATTTTTTCAGATATGCCTTTCAGACTGTAAATGATGCCTCTGCAAGGACTAGAAAGGTGAGGCTGTTTGTGTTGTGTGTACCCAGAAGAAATGGTGGAAGATGTCAAAATGGAGTTATAAATACCAAATAAATCACTGGGTGGAAATTGGGCTAAATTTTAAATGATCTAAATAGCTTCGCTAAATGACTGTGTGACAAGTTCAGAGATGAGAGTCGTCAAGAATAGGTGCTTGCAACAATTACATGATCAATGAAATCGTCATTTTCGGTGTCCTGGCGTGATTTATGGGTCCCATTAAATTTCCAAAAGTACACGCTTCTAAATACAATTTATAGAGCCCTCTCCATTTTCAGATGTGCCCTTCCAAATGTAGTTATCAGAACCCTGGGAGTCAGCCAGACACCAAGCTGGCTACAGTCATCTAGATGGAAGGTCAGCCATGGACACCCATTTGAACTACGAGAAATGCGTTTCCCATTAACTGAATTTGACAGAATGGGGAAAATGAATAGTTTTCAAACATTATGGCATCTGAAAAGGGTAAGATGAAGAACGCAAAAAGATGTTCTGATCCCAAGATGATTCCTGATCAAAGGTAAATAGCCTTCTCCAAAAGAATATGGAGAAAATATGAAGCAGAAATTCAGCCTTCTTAGAACTTAAGGGATTGAAAAGGCTCTTAGAAATCATAGAGTCGATTTTAATGACATTTCCAAGGCTGCCCTTGAACCTGCCCCAACAAATGGAAATATCTTGTTGATATTTGTTTGTTTTCACATCAATTCTCCTGGCCTTTATTAAGCTTCTTCAATATGCAAGGAACTGTGGAAGGTATTCTTGGGGTTCAAAGATAAAAACTGAATAGTTGTTTTTCTCATAAAGTTTACTTTTTATGGAAGAAAACGAATTGTACCAAAACAAGTGGGATTACAGAATACAGGCATAATAAGCACTGAAATAGTGATTTATCTCCCTAGTATAGGAAACCCCCAAATGAGAAAACTGAATCTGGCAATGCACTTTGCCTGAAACTTACGGTTTTAGCAGGTTGTCCAGAACACTTGTAGTTGTTATTTACTCAACATCAGACAGCTAACGCGTGGCAGAAGTGGGACTTGTACACAGATCTTCTTAGTTCACAGAATGACTTTCTTTCTACTATCAGATGCAAAATATATAAAGTAATACAATACAATTTGTAGTTTTGAGAGAAATATTAAAAACAGGATAGAGGTATCAGGAAATGCCTTGGGAAAGAACATGACACTTGAGTAGAGTCATGAAAGGATATAAAGATTCAATGAGAGGGAGATGGAAGATAAAATAATTGAATATTCCCTGGCGTAGCACAGCTTTCCTAAATCATGTACTTATTTCTTTTTTTAAAATAGTATTTTATTTTTCCAATACATGCAAAGATAGTTGTCAACATTCACTTTTGCAAAAACTTGTGTTTCTAATTTTTCTCCCTCTCTTCCTCTTTTCCCTTCCCCAAGACAGCAAGCAATCCAATATAGGTTAATATGTGCTATTCTTTTAAATATATTCCCATATTTGTCATGCTGCACAAAAAATAAGATCAAAAGTGAAAAAAAAAACCTTGAGAAAGAAAAAAAAATAAGCAAACAAACTACAACAACAAAGATGAAAATACTGAATTTTGATTCACAATTTCCATAGTTCTTTTTCTGGATGCAGAGGGTTCTTTCCAGTCCAAGTCTGAGGAATTACCTTAAATCACCTCGTTGTTGTAAAGAACCAAATCCATCACAGGTGATCATCACATAATCATGTTGTTGTATACAATGTTCTCTTGATTCTGCTCACTTCATTCAGCATTAATTCATGTCCTTTCAGGCTTTTATGAAAGATGCCTGCTGATCATTTCTTATAGAACAGTTATATTCCATTACTTTTGTATACTGTAATGTATTTAGTCATCCCCTAACTTAAGGGCATCCACTCAGTTTCCTGTCCCTTGCCACTACAAAAAGAGCTGCGATAAAAAAATTTTGCACATGTGGGTCCTTTTCTCTCTTTATGATCTTTTTATGATGTAGACCCTATAAAGACACTGCTGGATCAAAGGATCCAGTTTTATAGCACAGTTGTATAGCCCTTTAGGCAGGGTTCCAAATTGTTCAATTATTTCATAATTCCATCAACAATGCATGAGTGTCCCAGCTTGCCCATATCCCCTCCAACGTTATCATTATCTCTTCCTGTCATCTTAGCCAATCTGAAAAGTGAAGTAGCACTTCAGAGTTATCTTCATTTGCATTTCTAATCAATAGTAATTTAGAGCATTTTTTCATATGAGTGGAAATGTCTTTAATTTCTTCATCTGAAAATTGTTTATTCATTTCTTTTGACCATTCATCAATTGGGAAATGACTTGTACATACTTATTTTAATGATGCCCAATCTCCAAAGACAGGAAATTTTCCACCTATAATTTAAGGCTCACTTGGGTTTTAATAGGAACTTTCTGACAATTGAGTGAGTAATGCATTTTACTTTTCTTAGTCTCAGTTTCCTTGAACATAAAATGGGAATAATAATTAACATTTACATCCTAAGGTTTGATAGCAATCAAAGGAGAGTATGTATTTAAAAAGTTTTCAAATATAAAAGTGAGATGTGAGATATTATTATGATTAAGTAATGATTAATAATAAAGTAATAATTGTTAGCTATTAAATGAGCAGTGAAAGAGTAGTGATCCTTGTCTATACTTGTAATAAAGAATAGCTGTTAGATAGTTGAGACAAAATATCAGTTTATTTTTAAGTCACAGAATGTCTCCTTGGGGAGGGATGCCAGTAACTATCTATTTTCACCTGCACTTGTACAAGATCCTCTCCTACAAATGCTGCAACTTAAAATATTGCACTGCTTAGGCCTCTTCAACAGCCTATTCTACTGGGCTACAGCTCTATTTGTTAAAAAGCTTTTTTTTTTGTCTGCATTTCCTTCACTTTTTTCTTTATAGACAATGCTCATTATTTCTAGTTCTTCCCAAATCTGCCCACAGTTGTTTTAAATAGCATATGCTGAATAATGACTTAATTTTGTTTTAATTTTGTGTTGAGTGCAAAAACAGCATATAAAGTTATCTTTTTGACCCTGATTTTGATGACAAGGAACAGAAAGCTGTTTCACTGACCCCAATATTTCTGTGCATTGGGTGGGCTTTAGAATGTTTCTTGAGTGAATGAATGAATGAAAGTCCACGGAATTCCAATTTGCAGTCCAATATGGAGTGCAACTGCAAACCTATTCGAGAACATGGATAGAATTGAAAGGCAAGAGTTCGTTGGGAAGATTATATTACATGGTCATGGGATTATGAAAATTATACATGTATCCATGAAGAACAAGATTCTCAAAGCAGGGTAAAAAGGAGTACCAGAACGATTTCTTAGATCACAAGCCTGTGAGTAATTCGGAATTTATTCTAGGCTGGATTTGAAGCTAGAGAACAGTGAAAGAATTGAAGGTTCTATATAACCTTTGCTCATGCCCAGTGAAGACCACAATGCAACTTTGTAGAGGATGTCAGAAGAAATAAGAAGTGAAAGAAAAGAGAAAGAGGAGAAAGATTCAGGAAAAGTGAATGAATAGAAAGGAAGAGGGAGACAGAAATCAAATCAAAAAAGAGAGGGGGTAACCTGACTTCATATGACAGTGGAAAGTTAATACTATGCACAGGAAATACAGGAGCCTTTCACTTCTTGTGTATAAAGAATACATTCTTAAAAGGATGAGTTACCAGTGAGAATATCCAAATCCCACCCACCAGTGGCATGATGTAATTTCCAGAAATCCTAGTGATCAAACAGCATTTATCTTCTCTTCCTGCTAATTGACATTCATTGGATTTGGTCTCAAGGTACAGAAGAAAAATTGGCTTTTCTATGTGCTATGCAACAAATGAAGTTCCAAGGAGCAACAGTTTACCAATCTGGTCACACAATAGCTCTGTATCATTCCAAAATGAGGTAGACATTCATCTCATTCACCTTAAACTTTCATGCCGGGCAGGAGGACGCAGCCCGGGTTAGCCTCCAATCTGCGCAGTGGGGAGCTCGGCTTGGGGCCATAGAGCTTTTCCAGGGCCGATTTGCATCAGGCAGAGACACTGGGGCAGAGTTTGGGGTGGTCTGCGGTCAGCTGCTAATACTCACAGTCCCACAAGAGGCTCCGGCCTGGGGCAGTGACACTTTCACCCCTTAGTCTCTAGCCGAGGGCAATCGCTAACCCACTCAGCCCTACTAAGCAGTTTGATAGCTGGCCAGTGCTGAATCCACTTCCTGTTGGGGAAGAAAACTCCCAGAGCACTCCCATACCTCGAGCTGGAAATCGGTTTACATCTTTCCCTGCTCTGCAGAGGAAGCTGTAAACCCCTTGCCTAGGAGACCTACCCTAAAGGCTTTAAAACATGAATAAAAAGATGAAAAGAACAATCGACAAGCTTCTATGCAGAAAAGAGCAGGTCAGCAAACCTGAAGAGACCTCAAACAGCAAACATGCATCAGACTGATCCTCCTTTACATGATGCTCCTTAGAAGAGACCATTAAAAGTCTCAAAGAGAGATTAGAAGATAAATGGGAAAGGAAAGAGAAGCTCTTAAAGACCAACAACTTCCTGAAATATGAATTGGAAAAAGTAAAAATTCCCAGGAAGTGCAGGAAATACAAATTGTGAATTGGAAAAATAAAAAATCTCAGGAAAGTAAGAATTGTGAATTGAAAAATAAGAATTCACTAGAAAGTAGGATTTGGGAATTGGAAAAGACAAAGAACTCCCAAGAAAGTAGGATCTGTGAATTGGAAAAGACAAAGAACACGCAAGAAAGTAGGATCTGAATTGGAAAAAGAAAATAATTCACTAAAAAAAAAAATTAGTGAAATGGAAAAATTCCACAGACCAAAACAATACATTTAAAAACTCAATTGGACATATAGAAAAAGTAAAAAAGCTAATGAAGAAAATAATTCTTTAAAATTAGAACTGAACAAATTAAACTAATGATTCATTGAGACAGCAAAATCAGTCAAGCAAAACAAAAAAATGACAAACTGAAAAAACCATGAATTATCTACTTGCAAAAACGACAGACTTGGAAAATAGATCTAGGAGAGATAATCTGAGGATTATTGGACTTTCTGAAAACTATGATGAAAAAAGAGCCTAGATACTATTTTACAAGAAATCATCAAAGAGAACTGCCCAGATGTAATAGAAGCAGAAGGTAAATAGGCATTGAAAAATTCATCAGAACACCTTCTGAAAGAAAACCCTAAAATAAAAATCCCAAGGAATATTGTGGCAAAATTTCAGAACTATCAGATTAAGGAAAAATTTTACAAGCAGCAAAAAAAAAAACATTTAAAATACCGAGGTGCCACAATAAGATCACCCAAGATCTGGCCCTCTACATTAAAGGAAAAGAAGGGCCTGGAAATGAATATTCCGAAAGGCACAAGAACTAGGATGCAGCCAAGAAATAAACTACCAGCTAAGCTTGAGCATTTTCTTCAGGGAAGAAGATGGACATTTAATGAAAAAAATGAATTCCATTTGTTTCTGAAGAAAAAAACCAGAACTAAACAAAAAATTTGATCTCCAACCATAGAAACTCAAGAGATGCAGAAAAGGTAAAAATAACTCTTGAGAATTGTATTTCTGTTGTGGATATACAAAAAGAATACATTATAATTTGATTGTACTGATATAACATAAAAAAGGGAATAGATATGGAAAAGGGATGATGGCAGAATAAGGTGGGAAGGAGGGATAAAAAGAGGAAACCACATCCCACAAAAGGCAAAGGAAACTTATTTAGAGAGGAGGAAACATTAGTGAATCTTACCTCATCAGAGTTGCTCAAAGAAAAAACATGACATTTGTTTTAAGAAAATTCTCTCTCGCCTCATTAAAAACGGGGGAGAGGAAAAGGAAAAAGAAAAAGTAAATGGAAGGAAGGGGAAAAAGACTCAAAGGGAGGGAGGGATTATAAAGAGGGTAAGCATCGTGGATACAAGAGAGGGTACATAAGTTTAAAAGGGGAAAGAGGGTTGGGGAGGCAAGAATAAGTAAAGCACAATCTGGGGTTATTAGGATGGTAGGAAATACAGATTTAGTAATTCTAACGTAAATGTGAATGGGATGAACTCCCCATAAAGAGGAGGCAGATAGCAGACTGGATCAAAGTCAGAATCTACAATATGTTGTTTACAAGAAACACATTTAAAGCAGGGAGATACATATAGAGTAAAGGTAAAAGGCTATGGAGCAAAATCTATTATGCGTCAGGTGAAGTCAAAAAAAGGGGTAGCATCCTTATCTCCAGATCAAGCAAAAAGTAAAAATTGATCTAATTAAAAGAAGAAGGAAACTACATCCTACGCTAAAGGGTACATAAACAACAAAGCAATATCAATATTAAACATATATGACCAAGTAGTATGGCATCCAACTTCCTAAAGGAGAAAGTTAAGAGTTGCAAGAAAAAATAGACAACAAAACTGTAATAGTAGGAGATCTCAACCTTGCACTCTCAGAATTAGACAAATCAAACCACAAAACAAATAAGAAAAGAAATTAAAGAAGTAAATAGAATATTAGAAAAATTAGGAATATGTTGGATCTTTGAGAAAATTGAATGAATAGAAAGGAATATTACTCTTCTTCTGCATTCATGGAACCTATTCAAAAATTGACCATATATTAGGACATAAAGACCTCAAAATAAATGCAAGAAAGCAGAAATAGTAAATGCTTCCTTTTCAGAATCATGATGCATAAAAACTACATTCAACAAAAAGTTAGGGAAAAGACCAAAAAGTAATTGAAACTAAACAATCTCATCTTAAAGAATGATTGGGTGAAAGCAGAAATTATAGATACAATTAATAATTTCACTCAAGATAATGACAATGATGAGACATCATACCAAAATTTGGGATGCAGCCAAAGCAGTAATAAAGAGGAATCTTTATATCCTTAGAGAGCTTACTTGAATAAAACAGAGAAAGAAAAGATTAATCGAATTGGAGCTTCAATAAAAACTAAAAAGACCAAATTAAAACCCCCAATCAAATACTAAATTGGAAATTCTAAAATTAAAAGGAGAAATTAAAAATATTGAAAAGTAAAAAACTATTGAACTAATTAAAAAACTAAGATTGGTTCTATGAAAAAGCCAATAAAATAGATAATCCTTGTAAAATCTGATTAGAAAAGAGAGGAGGAAAATAAAATTAGTAGTCTAAAAATGAAAAAGGAGAACTTTCCACCAATGAAGAGGAAATTAGAAAATAATAAGGATTATTTTCTCAACTTTATGACAATAAATTTGATAACCTAAGTGAAATGGAATGACTACCTCCAAAGATATAGACTTCCAGACTAACAGAGGAGGAAGTAATTGCTTGAAATAGTCCCATTTCAGAAAAAGAAATAGAACAGCAATTAAACAACTCCCTAAGAAAAAATCCCCAGGCCCAGATGGATTTACATTGAATTTTACCAAACATTTAAAGAACAATCTATATAAATTATTTGATAAAAATAGGGAATGAAGGAGTCCCTACCAAATTCCTTCTATGACACGAACATGGTACTGATCACCTAAACCAAGGTAGGCTGAAGACAGAGAAAAAATATAGACCAATCTCCCTAATGAATATTGATACGTAAAATCTTAAATAAAGATATTATCAAAAGACTACAGAAAAATCATTTTCCAAGATAATACACTATGACAAGTAGGATTTATACCAGGAATGCAAGCTAATTCAATATAGAACCAATAGGAAAACTATCGATATAATTGGCCATGTATAACCAAATTAAAAACCTATGCATCATCTCAATAGATGCAGAAAAAGCATTTATAAAAATCCAACATCCATTCCATTAAAAACACTCTAGATATAGGAAAAATGGACTTTTCCCTTAAAATAATCACAGCATCTATTTAAAACCATCAGTAGCATCATATGTAATGGAGACAAACTACAACCATTCCCCAATAAAGATCGAGGAAACAAAGTTCCCATCATCACCATTACTATTTGATATTGTATTAGAAACGCCAGCTTTACATAAGAGCTGAGAAAGAGATTAAAGGAATAAGAATAGGCAATAGAGAAAATCGAATTATCACTCTTTCCGATGACATGATGGTATCACTTAGAAACCCCAGATTCTGCAAAAGTTATTAGAACATAACCACAACTTTAGCAAAGTTGCGTATAAAATAAACCACATAAGTCATCAGCATTCTTATATATCACTAACAAATCCAACAGTCAGAGTTACAAAAGAGAAATTCCATTTAAAGTAACTACTGCATATATAAAATATTTAGGAATCTACCTGCCAAGGGAAAATCAAAACTTTATGACAAAAGTACAGACCACTTTTCACACAAATTAAGTCTGATCTAACCAATTGAAAATATTAAATGCTCTTGCATAGCGAGCAAATATAATAAAAGATGATCAATACTAACCTAAACTAATCTATTTATTTAGCTCTATACCAATAGATCCCAAAAAACTATTTTAATGACCTAAAAAATAACAACAAACATTCATGAAAACAAAAGGTCAAAGAATTTCAAGGGAATTAATGAAAAAAATCAAATGAAGAGTATTAGCTGTACCAGATCTACAAATTATATTATAGCAGAACAGAGTTACCAAAACTATTTCAATAGCTAAGGAATAGATTAGTTGATCAGTGGAATAGATTAGTTCAGGAAAAACATCAACAAATATAGCAACCTAGTCTTTGACAAACCCAAAGATCCCAGCTTTTGGGATAAGGACTTACTGTTTGATAAAAATTGCTGGGAAAATTGGAAACTAATATGGCAGAAACTAGGCATTGATCCATACTTAACGCGACACCAAGATAAGGTCAAATGGGTTCATGACCTAGGCATAAAGAATGAAATTATTAATAAATTAGAGGAACACAGGATAGTTTACCCTCAGACCTGTGGAAGGGAAGGTCTTATGACAAAGCAGAACTAGAGATCATTACTGATCACAAAATAGAAAATTCTGATTATACCTAAATGAAAAGTTTTGACAAACAAAACTTATGCAGACAAGATTAGAAGGGAAGCAATAAACATGGGAAAATATTTTTTACAGTCAAAGTGTTCTGATAAAAGGCCTCATTTCCAAAATATATAGAGAATTAACTCTAATTTACTAAAAATCAAGCCATTCTCCAACTGAAAATGGTCAAAGGATATAACAGACAATTCTCAGATGAAGAAAATTAGAAACTATTTCTAGTCATATGAAAAGATGCTCCAAGTCATTATTAATCTATAGAAATGCAAATTAAGACAACTCTAAGATACCTACTACACACCTGCTTCAGATTGGCTAAGATGACAGGAAAAATAATGATGATTGTTGAGGGATGCGAAAACTGGGACATTGATGCATTGTTGGTGGAGTTGTGAACGAATCCAACCATTTTGGAGAGTAGTTTGGAACTATGCTCAAAAAGTTATCAAAATATGCATACCCTTTGATCCAACAGGGTTACTACTGGGATTATATCCCAAAGAGATTATAAAGAAGGGAAA
Source organism: Sarcophilus harrisii (assembly GCF_902635505.1). Lineage (NCBI taxonomy): Eukaryota > Metazoa > Chordata > Mammalia > Dasyuromorphia > Dasyuridae > Sarcophilus > Sarcophilus harrisii. The sequence goes on from NC_045429.1 coordinate 1,402,585, forward strand.
GGGACCTGTATGTGCACGAATGTTTGTGGCAGCCCTTTTTGTAGTGGCTAAAAACTGGAAACTGAATGGATGTCCATCAGTTGGAGAATGGCTGAATAAATTGTGGATATGAATATTATGGAATATTACTGTTCTAAGAAATGACCAACAGGATAATTTCAGAAAGGCCTGGAGAGACTTTACACGAACTGATGCTGAGTGAAATGAGCAGGACCAGGAGATCATTATATACTTAACAACAATACTATATGATGACCAGTTCTGATGGACCAGGCCATCCTCAGCAATGAGATCAACCAAATCATTTCCAATGGAGCAGTAATGAATGAACTAGCTATGCCCAGAAAAGAACTCTGGAGATGACTAAAACCATTACATTGAATTCCAATCCCTATATTTATGCACACCTGCATTTTTGATTTCCTTCACAGGCTAATTGTACAATATTTTAAGTCTGATTCTTTTGTACAGCAAAATAACGTTTTGGTCAGGTATACTTATTGTGTATCTAATTTATATTTTAATATATTTAAATCTACTGGTCATCCTGCCATCTAGGGAGGTGGTGGGAGTAAGAGGAAAAATTGGAACAAGAGGTTTGGCAATTGTTAATGCTGTAAAGTTACCCATGTATATATCCTGTAAATAAAAGGCTATTAAATAAAAAATAAAAATAAAAATAAATAAACTTTCATGCCCCTCGAACATGAGCTTCAGATATGACACACTGCCCTTCCTGACCTAGCCCAAATTCCCTTTCTAGCTTTGGTGCACTTTAGGGGCCCTTCCCAGGGTCTGCCGTTCTTCCAAATTGAATAATTTGTTGTTTCTAAAACAAAACAAACATTCCATTCTTTCTCTATGCCTTGGACCTAGTTCTCCATGTCTGAAGGGGATTGCATTCTACTTTGTAGAATTCTTAGTTTCCTTGAAAACTTGATTAAGTCTAAGCATGAGTACATTAGGCCTTTTCCTGATGCTTTTCACTTCTATTGGTTGCCCACAACATATTCACATATTTGGACATATTTTCCCAATGTAATGAGCTTCTTGAAAGCAAAAAATACCCCCCCCCAATAGCCCTAGCACCTAGAACAAAGCCAGATACTCGGTAAGCAGTTACACGCTTGCTGATTCATGATAATATGATAATTGACATTTATAGAGCACCTTTAAAATATGCAAAACCTTTTCAATCTTTTACAAGCAGTTATCATTATCTATACTTTATAGATGAGCAAACTAAAGATTAAACAGGTTAAATGATTTAACTTATGGTCACTTTGGAGATGATTGAGGTTGGATTTCAACTCTGGTCTTTCTGTCTGATTTCAAATGAAGCAACAAGATCTCATATAATTCAATAATTCTTTGATTTTAATAATTTTAAATCATGCTGTTTATATTATGTGCCACAACTTTTTTCCTTATTCACTATTTCTTTTTATGGTGTGATTTTTATCAAATTGTTTCTAAGGCAAAATAAGCTTTTCCTCAAATATACCACAATGGTCATTGTATTTTCTTTTTTTTTTCCTTTTTCTTGACTATATCAACAAACTATTCCCCTAGGGTATGCTGACATGAAAATAATGGGAGTCTGATCTGAGAAATGATTGAAGAAGAGAGACTTTATAGAATAAAAAAAGAAGTATGCAAATGTTTCCACTAAATCCATTCCCCTTGTCTTTGCCATTATGATGAAATGCAGAATCAGCCCATCTCTGATGCTTATGATTGCTTGTTCAGTCCTACTTTATCATATCACTGTGGGGACCTGTTGAAAGAACCAACTGATGTTATTTGTTTTCTTGCCTAAGTAGAATGAAGGTTCCCTCGATCCATGTGTAAACTGTTTTCTTTGCAAAGTTGAGTTTGTTGATTAGGAAAGTCAGACACCATGCCAGATACTGACAACCGAAAGGGAAGAAGAAGGTGATTAATAAGAAAAAGGAATAACATGTCATGGCAACTTGTCATTGACATGGGATGCCACCTCAGCTGCTGTCTGAAGATGTATATTGAAATTTAAATATGTTCAGAGACACAACAGTCACCACGGCAATGGCAGCATATCCTTGGAGAATAAAGGGAGCTCTTTATTTATGGTTAGTGATTCTTCATTGCTAAAGTCATTAAAGGAGAATATTTCAATAAGGAAACATGACAACTTTCTCTCAAATCTATGATGCTTCAGTCCCATGAGATAACCTTATTGATAGGAATACGTCCTTCAATAGTGTAGAATGAAATTCATAAAGGCTTTTCCCCCCAGATTTCCAAAATGCCTTTAATATTTTAAGTGTGAATGATTGTGTAACTATTGAACAAGGGTAGATTTTATGTGTTTTTTAAGTGTTGTATTAATATGTTTTGCTTTTTTATTACACTCACAAATCCCTTCATATCTGTTAGAGGTCTCATAGTAAAGTAAAAGAGGGGAGCAAAACTAATAATATAGTTACATCATTTAAAAGTGTGCAAAATATTCCATATCTATAGAACTCTCACTATCTTTTTATTTAAAATGGGCCTTGTAATGAACAGCAGTCTCTTTTCTTTCCCTGCCACTTTCACCCCATTTTTAAAAAATTCCTTATAATAAATATTCATAGCTAAGCAATTTGCATGTGAGTACATACAGAGAGTCAGAGAGAGAAAAACAGAGAAATAGAAACAGAGAGACAGAGACAGGGGGAGATAGAGAGAGAAAATACTTTTTTTTAATCTCAAAAGAATCCCAAGGGTTAAGGGCTATTTTTTATCCCATTTTATCAGAGGGGAAACTGAGGCTAGGAGAGGTTAAGCAGGTATTTGGGACAGAATGTGGGCCTTCAATTCTCCAAAGCTGTCTCTCTATCCACTTCACTACCTAGCTGTCTACTAAGTAGCAAGGGCTTGAGAATGGTCCTGACAGCAGAAAACATCTCTCTTTCTGAGGATGGGCTTAACTAAGTATGGGAAGGCTCATCACTCATCTCCTAGTGATGAGTAACTCCATCCTGACAGGTAAGGAAACAATAAAAAATTCCAAATAGTTCTTATTCCTATGGAATCTTCCACTGGCATAAAAGCAAGTCCAGAGTACTGACATAGGTTATGTCCTTGAAGATTAATTAGGCTGTTCATAGCACTAACTGTGAATGCTCAAGAAATGGAATCATACCAATCATGATCTTCTCACTAAATGAAACCAATCAGTCAATCGACAAACACTTATTAATGGTGCATTTTTAACACCATTGGTACTTAGTCATATATTATCTATGTACAAGTTCTCTGCTGAGGGCTACTGACATAGATATCAAGAATGAAATAAACCCTTCTCTCAAAGAGCTTACAGAAGACAAAAGAAAGTTGATTCCTACATTTTAGGATGAGTCAAAGATTCTGCTTGGTGGCAAATCAAGGAATTGACAGGGTCCCATTTGTCACACATTTAAAGTCAAGACAAAATGTAGTTTTAAAGACTGCCACCTAAATAATTAACTTAAATGCCAGCACCTATTATAAAAGTTGAAGAGGTACAGAAATATACAGTTATTTCAGTGCATAGGTGACCAGAGAAAAATGGAAAAAATATAATGTAAAATGTTATGAGTAAACAATGAAAAATTAAAGGTTTATAGACTCTAGTTGTCTACCATCTGTAAATTTTCAATGCTTCTTGTAAGAGGAGTGTGGTAGATGTTTTGGGAGATAGATGCAGAAAGCTAACCTCTGGGAGGATCTCTTGTGTGCTTAAATATTTTAAATGATAAAGGCATAAAAGATATTCTAATCAAATTTACATATGATATAAAAAAGAGATAGCTAAGTGATATATTTATTGAGCACCTAATAAATACCAGGCACTGTGCTAGGAATACAAAACAAACAAACAAACAAAAATAGTCCTTATCTTCAAAGAGCTTAAAATGCCAAAACCATATACAACAAACAGTATATTTAGGATAAGTGGGGTATCATCTCAAAGAAAAGGCACTAAGATTAAGGGGGAACTGGAAAACATTTCTTGTAGGAGGTAAGGTTTTACCCACAACCTGAAGGAAACCAGATAAGCTGGGAGGCAGAAATTATGAGAGAAAGCATTCCAGGCAAGAGGATTATTTGGGCAGAGACAGAAAGGCAGATGTTCTATGGAAGACCCAGCAAAGAGGCCATTTGACTAAAGAGTTTAGAGTGTGTGAAAGGGAATTTTGTGTAACATCTTTGAAAAGGAGCCCTAAGCTGTTTCATGGAGATTTTTTGAAGGAGCTTCTATTTGATCCTAAAGGCAAACAAAGGCCACTGGAGCTTTTTAAATAAGGGACTGGTGCAGTCTTGACAGCACTTTAGCTGTGTAAAGGGCCAGTTTGGAGACAGGAGAGCCAGGGTCCAAAAGACCAATTAGGAGGATAAAGCAAGGGCAAAGGGGAAAAAATGATGGGAAATGGCATGAAAGGAGAAATAGGGAGGAATGGAAGGAAAAATAGCCAAGACATGTCAATACATTGGATATGGGGGAAGGAGAATGAAGAGTCAAGCATATATATCACTGAGGCTTCAAATCAGTTACTGAAATAATTGAAAAGAATGACAATAAGGCCTAATGGTCACCTACCCTTTACATGAAATCCTGTATTGAAGGGGAAAGAAACCACTTGCCAAAATGGCCTATTCCATTTTTTGGAAAATTGTAATTGTAAGGCAGCTTTTTCTTAGTCTAAATGTGCCTTTTTGTAGCATATTTCTTACTTCGGAAGCCTAGTAGACTGGGTTTGAACCCTCTTCATCTGAACAGCTTTTTTAAAATGCTGGATGACATTTATCATCCCATCTCCTGTTCTCAGGTAGTCTCTTCTGGTAGTTCATAACCATTTAGTGATCACCTCCTCTCTGTTAGGAAGGATGATAAACAGAGGAGATACAAAGAAGGTCAAAGACAATCCCTGTTGTCAGGCTGCTTACAGTCTAATGGAGAAGTAAACAGCCCAAGTCAAATATCCCTCATCCTTCAGTTGATCCCTCTATAATGTGGACTCAATGCTTCCTTCCTTTCATCACCCTATCACCTTCCTTTGTTAGCTCATCAGCATATCAATATCCTCCCTAAAATATGATTCCCGTAACTGCACACACTGGTCTGACCAGAGCAGAAGACAGGAGGATTATCATTAGCATTCCTGGGAAGCCATGACTTTTCTCATGAAATGTCTGATAATTTTAGCTTTTTAGGCTGGAATGTCACATTGTTGGCTTGTGTTGAGCTTAGAGTCCATTAACGACTTCACAATCTTCTTCAGATGAATACTTGGGAAGCCACATTTCAACAAATTATAGCTCAATCATTTCTGAACCTGCTGGCTTAGTAACCCTTTTAAAAGAGTGGAAAAAAGCATTTGTGTGACATTTTCTTGATGAAGACATGCTGGCTCTTTGAGATCACCAAATCCTTTAATTTTTTTTACTATCCTTTCACTAATACATTCTAGAGTTATGTCAGTAATCAAAATCCAACCCATGGACTACAGTTTAGTCATTTGTTTAATCTTTCACTGATCATTTTTATACTAGTTCACTTCACAGTGACCATTCCTATAGCAGAGAAAAACTGACAATATATTCCTCTCTACTTCTTTTTTGGTTCTCTATTAGTTAAGGAACTTATTTTTTTTAATGTCTTAACATGATAGTTTCCTTTATATTATCATGGCCATTGTGTAAATTGTACTATTGGGTTTTCTTACATTGTTCTACATCGACGCTATATATTGAGAGTTATTTCTTTCTTGTATTAATAACTTAATTATGGAACCAGGACCAAGTTTTTTTTTCCCTTTTCTACTTTCTCATCCAGAAATCAATCAGTGTGGACATTTTTCTCAGAGATGTATCCTGCTAAGATGGCTCAGATCTAATCAAAGACAATAAAAGAAATTCCAGTTCTAGGTGAATGAGTGTATTTCTGCTCATTGTGTTTACTCAGCCAGCTCTGGGAAAATGTGACTTTTCCTTTTTGTCTGAGAGATGATGTGGAAATGGATAAGCCTCTTTGACAAAGATCTGGATACTCCTCAAGACTTTCATTATAATATATACCATCTCTCATTGTAATATTCACTCTCATTAATTTTTAATCAATCAGAGTTTACAGCCACTGTCAAGAGGACCCAATCATTCAAGGTCTTATAAACTGTGATCCTGCTGTCATGAGAGGTTTTTGGCATGAAAGAGTTCCTTTGACCTCTTTTAGTAATAAAATACTAGCATCTTAAACAAAATGATTAATTGCTCAGAGATTATGTCTCTCAAAATTTTAAAACATAACAATATCTTATAATTTCATTTTATTGTTCATGCTTATCCCTTCTTTACAATATAAAAAGTATTTCATTATTTTCACATGTCTTATTCTCTAAACATTTTTTACCAATTGATGGGAAACCACTGTTCTTTCAGGGTAAGTTTATTTTCACATGTCTTATTCTCTAAACATTTTTTACCAATTGATGGGAAACCACTGTTCTTTCAGGGTAAGTTTACTGGATAAAATTTTTTAAATTATATGAAGAGTTTTGTATCTAGATATTTCTCTCAGGTTTTGAACTTCTGAAGATATGTGTCTAATTGGAGGTTCATCATATTAAAGGATATGATATACTCTCCCTTGCATCTGTTATTCTTTTGTGATTTCATTCCATAGAATGAGATGCCCCTTAAGCTGAGTATTCCATGATGTCCTCCCATCTTTCCAGTTTTCTTTGATGATTTGTTTTCCCCCATTAGATTGTAAGGACTTTGAGGGCAGAGACTGTTTTTCTTTTTCTTATTTCTATTCCCAGTTCTTTGTATAGTGTCTAGCATATAGTCGTACTTAAATGTTTACTGAACTGAATTGAATTTGGACAGTTAAGTGACTTTTCTAATATGTCCCAATTGTTTTCCATAATGGTTGGACCAGTTCACAATTCCTCCAATAATACTCTAGTGTTTCTGTGTTTTCATTGCTCCTTCCACATTTGCAATGTTCACCTTTTGTCATGTTTACCAGTTGACCAGTTATCAGGTGAAATCACTGGACTCTTTAAATCTGTTTCTCATTATTTGTTATTTTGAGCATTACTTTACAAGGTTGTTGACATATCAGAATTATTTTTTAATGTTTTATTGGTTTTTTATTATTACACAATAGTTATTCAGATCAGACCTTCTTTTGACAAAAGAAAAGTTAAACGAAAAGAAAAATACCTTTAACGATCACATATGACCATGTGTACCACATACTATCTAGTGCATCATTTTCCTTGATCTTTACAGCAAACTTAGAAAGTAGTGGGTCATGGTTATTATTAGTATTCTTATCATGAACTTAATGATGAGAAAACTGAGCATCAAGGAGGGCAAGTGGCCAGTACCCTGAAATCATACAACTAAGAAGTGCTGATCGCATGAGTTGAGTTCTGTTTCTAACATTGCTGTGCCTTCCATGAAGAGCATGGCTCTTCTTGGTTATTGGATGTATGCGCTATCATGTTCTGTAGTTGATTATCAAGTCCTTGAGAAAGGAGAGACAGCAACTGTTCTATTCTTCTGTCAAATCACATATAGTGTGTAATGGGTGAGAGAAGGAATTCATTTCAAGTGCTCTCCTTTGATAGTAAAAGCCAAGGCAACAGATGATGGAACAGATCTTCTGCAGGACTCTACTCTTTCCATTGTGCTTAAAACATAATTGGAATGGAATAACCTTTGTTGTTGTTGTTGTTTAGATTACTGGAGAGGAAGGAAGATTCAGGGTCAAAATAGAAAGGTTATAACCATAATAAAGGCTTCTACCATTTATGCTAATTCTTCTGAAGGAGAGGAGACACAATTAGGAAGAATTAAAAATAATCATAGCCCCTTGAATCACTATTCCAATATCCCCATCTCTGTCAACATCCTTATTTTTTGTGATTCAAAGTAATTTTGAGGTGATCTCCTATCTTCCTATATCATTTGGTCTTAGAAAGCCTGTCACAAGTTTTGACAGTTGCATATTCCTGTCTAGTTTACATAACTTGCAAATACTTTCTTAAGCAAAATTCAACTTCGAAAAAAAAGAAAGCTGTCAAGCATCAACATCATGATATCAATCTAAGAAGAGGGTTTGTAAAATCCCTTTCTCCTAATTTGATTTGTAATTTTAAAACATTTTTTCCTGATCATTAGCAAAGCAGTGAATTAATTTCATGATAACTTTAATTAAACGGTTTTTTAAAATCAATCTTGACCATAGATAATGCAGTACCAATGTCTAAAAGATTCAATATCAATCCAAAGCTATATCATTGTTGTGAAATATATCAACCCTATCCATTTGCTCATAATTGAAGACAAATAAAAATGTAAAACAAAGAGGGAGATAGGTACTAGGACAAGAAAAAACAATGTAGCCCTGACCTTTGCCACGTGTCAAGTGTCCTTCAGGAATATAGACAGGGACATACCTTAAAACTCCACACTTCCACCAATACTAGCTCAGAAAACAAAGATAGCCTGGGGTAGGGCTCAAAAAGGGGGAAGAAGGGTTGCCTGAGAAGAATTACTGGAGTAGAGCAAGGTATGACTGTGGGGAGTACACACAATTTGCAAGCATGTCTACATGGCTCCTAAGTTCATAAAATTACTTTGTCAGGACAAATCACTCCATTGACATAAATCACTACCCCACTATAAGAGTCTTCAATAACTGCCCAAACAGTTAATGCTTCTAGGACTGCATTAAGAATAACATGGTCTTGAGAAATAAGATTCCTTTGTATTCTGCTCTTATAGGTGATATGGAGTATTTTGTTCACTTTTGGATCACCACAGTGATTCTTCACAAAGGACAATGAAAAGTAGATAGTTACCATAAGAGAACAATCAGTGTGCTGGAGGTGAGGAGGTTTGAGTCCATGTAAGATTGAGATAGGACTTAGCTTCCAAAATAAATGACTCAGGGGGAGCATGCTGTCTGCCTTGTTAACATGCTGGAGGCTTGTTGGATGGATTTGAAGAGGTCTTGTGGAAGAGGATTAGATCTGTTCTCTTTGGTGCTGCAGGGCAGAACCTGGAGCAGCACATATTGGCAGGAAATGTCGGAGAAGTAGCTGAGCATTCCCCCCATGCAGCCGCCCACCAAAATTCCCAACAATCAGAGCTGTCCAAAAGGGAAATGAGAGATCTTAAGTAGTTATGCCCTCCACTCCTTCTTGAAAATCTTCAAAAGAAGCCATGCAATCACTTGTCTACTATGTTGCTCTGGATACTCCTTGGGAGGACACATTTCTCTGCCTGGATTCTGATATTGCTTCACTTCTGTGCTTTGCCAATAGGGCTCTGACACCAACCTGGGGATGCCCTCCTGAGACAAGTTGTGGATCTCAGAGAGCAGTTGCTCTCTGGTGCCAGGTAATCTCTACCAGAACATCCGCTCCATTGACATGACCTTTGAGAACCAGATTTATTTTGAGGTTCCACTGAGGTTCAAGACCAAGAATGTCACAGATGAGAAAAAAAAGATTTGGATGACGTAAAGAAGAGTAAAATGAGATGTACAAAGAGAACATTGTGTACAGTAATAGCAATGTTGTTTTTAAGAATAACTTAGAGTGAATAAATTATTTTAACTATTATAAATTCATTTTAAAGGACATATGAAGAAAGATGCTCTCTGTATCCAGAGAAAAAATTTATATATATATATATATATATAATTTTGCATGTACACACACACACACACACACACACACAAAACAACAACAACAACAAAAAACCCCAACTATTTGTGTCTAATGGTAGCTATCTCTAGGAAAGGGGATGAGGGGAAAGAAAATTACATAATAATGCTTTATATTTGAAAGTAATGGCAAGTTGTTCAATTTGATGTACAATCATCTTTTTTATTGTACTATATTATAGAAATGCTTTACTCTATTTTTTTAAAAAAGCAGAAGAGTTGCATTTTTATTCTAGAGGAAACAGCCACTGAAGCTTCCTGAGCACTTAAGTGCCATAAGGCCTATGCTTTAGTAACATCAATTTGGTAGCTGTGTGGAAGATGCAGGATACACATATTTTTATTTATTAGCTGTATATTTATGTTACATTATATATATATATATATGTGTGTGTGTGTGTGTGTGTGAGCGTAGGTATAACATACATATGTATATATGTGTTATTTCCCTCATGAGAATGTAATCTTATTGCAAACACTTATTGTTTCATTCTTGGTATTTTCATCCCCACAGTTTGGGACAGAACTTTACATATTGTAATTACTTAGTAAATGCATGCCATTTGATGTGTTCCAGCCACAGCAGACTTGAGGCAGGATTTCTGATTAGGAGCCTATTGTAGTAGATGAAGTGAGAAGGCTTGAAGGCCTAGACTAGGGTGGTGGAGAAACAAGGAGAGCTATTGGAGATATTATAGAAATAGAATGACCACATATTAGAGGGAAACTAAAGAATCAAGGATAACTCCAAGATTATAAACCTGAAAGACTGAAAAGATTGTAGTACCATTGGGAAAGAAAAGTCTGGAGAAAGTTCTTTATGAGGTGAGGAATTACTGAGGAAAGATGAATTTTATTTTAGACACGCTAAGTTTAAGATGCCTTTGGTAAATTGAAGAAGAGATATTCATTAGAGACTGAAAATAAGGGGAATGATTAAGGGTAGAACACCACTGAGATGATCATTGAACTTATAAGACTTGAAGACATCATTAAGAGAGAGTGTAAAGGAAGAAGACAATGCAGAACAGAGCTCTCAGGTACACTAATTAATGCAAAATGTATAAAATATAGACAAAAACAACAATGATGACTCAGTAGGAATATCAGTAACATAGAAAAAGAAACAGAGAGAGTATCACAAAGACACAAGGAAGAAAGATGATCTAGAAGGAAGGAGTAATCTAATAGCACCAAAAAAACCCAGAAATTTTAAGAAGAGTGAAAATCGAGAAAAATCCACTGAATTTAGCATGTAGGAGATTACTGAATGATAAGCACAGCAAGAACATTTTCAGTTGAGTGGTAGTATCAGAAGCCACTCTGTAGCTGAAAGAGATGTTGGTTAGAAAAGAAAAAGATGCAGGAAAAAAATTGTCTAGAATTGACTGTGAAAGAAAGGAGAGAAATAGAAGATAGTCTAAATACATTTCATGGTTAGCTGAAGGCCTTTTTTTTTTCCTAAGAATGAGAAAGACCTAGGCATGTCTTTAGAAGAAAAGAAAACGATGAATAAAGAGACTGAAGGTTCTGAAAGAAGAGAAGATTGAATAGATAAGCTTCCAGAAGAGATAGAATGGGAAAGGATCCTGAGCAGAAGTAGAGGAGTTTCTTTGGCAAGAAGGCCCATCTTTTCATCCAAAATTGGAGCAAAGGAGAAAGAAGAGAATAAAGCTGGAGGATTTTCAGAGGTGGATATGGGGAGGAGTCAAAGCTCCAAGTAGATTAACTAAATTTTCTTGGTAAAATAAAATTAGGTGAGGACCTCAGTTAAGAAGAAGATAGTGAGAAATCTGAAGGTGACTTGAAGTGAGAAGATAAGTAAAACAGAGGATCTGGAGAATACAAGAGTGAGTTGATCATAAAAGAGGAAATGTTTTGCCAGGCAGTAGCAAATGCCCATTGAAAGTGGAAAACAAATCTGTAATGGACTCAATCAATTTGGTTGTAAGACTTCCTCCAGATGCATTCAATAGCTCCTTTGATGAGTACAGAATTCAGTTGGTAGCAGTAACCAGTGTCTGAAAAATGATGTGCAGTGACAGGAAAAAGGGATTTGAGGATAGAGAGAAGATATATTTAAACCAATTACCTGCAGCACTAAGATTACTTTCTTAGTATAGCATTACATGCTTTTCACTTTTTTTAAAGGACAGTTTGTCCCATTCACATTGACAATTATGATCACCAACTCTATATTTCCCTCTATCCTCTTTTCTCCCTTGTTTATACTTTTTTTTCCTTTTTTTCACCCTGTTCCTTCTCACCAATGATTTGCTTCTGGCTATTAATTCTCTCAAATTTGCCCTTCATTTTTTTACCCTTCTCCCTTTTCTTTTCCTCTTTTCCTACTCCTCTTGCCCTTCCTTCTATCCATCACTTCTCTTTTCTTTACCCTTTCTCCTCCTCCTTCTGAATAAATTTATATACCCAACTGATGTGTATATTACTCCTTCTTCAAACCAAATCTGATGAGCTGAAGAATCAAACAATTCTCATCCCTTTCCCTTCTTTACCTCTATTGTAATGTCTTTTGTGCAATTTCATTACCCCATTTTTGCATCCCCATTTCTCTTCTCCTGTACAATTCTTTTTCCACCTTTTGATTTTTTAAATATCATCACAGCAAAATCAACTTATTCCTACAGCCTCTGTTTATGTATACCACTTGTAACTGTCCTAATAAAGATACATTTCTCAAGAATAATAAGTATAATCTTTCTGTTTAAACTTTGAATAATATGTTTTCCCCCTTTTCTGTTTACCTTTTTATATTTCTCTTGAGGGTTGTTTTTGAAGATCAGATTTCCTATTCAACTCTGGTATTTTCATTAGAAATGATTGAAAATCTCCTAATTCATAGAATGTCCATTCTGAAATTTTTTGTTCAGTTTTGCTGAGTAGTTGATTCTTGGTTGTAGTCCAAGATCCTTTACCTTCTGGAAAATTACATTCGAGGTCCTCTAATGTTTTAATGTAGTCATTGATAATTTCTTGAAAGATGCTGGCTGGGCTTTTTTTTTTTTTTTTTTTTTTTTTTTTTGAATCATGGCCTTTGAATAGTCCAATAATTCTTTTTGTTATTTATTTATTTATTTTTAATACATATTGCTTTATAAATCATACTGGGAGAGAACAAAATGGAAAAACCATGGGAGAGAAAAAAACAGAAAAAATTGCACATAGCATGTATTGATTTACATTCAATCTCTATAGTTCTTTTTCTGGATGCAGATGACATTTTCTATCCAAAGGATATTGGGATTGCCTTGGATTCAATAATTAATTGATCTCTCTTGGATCTATTTTCTAAGTTGGTTGTTTTTCCAATGACAATTTCTTCTATTTTTTCATGCTTTTGATTTTTTTGACTGATTCTTGATGTCTCATAGAGTCATTAATTCCCACTTGTTCAATTCTTTTTGTTGAGGAATGGTTTTCTTCAATTAGTTTTTGTATCCTTTTCCATTCGATTGAGTCTACTTTTTAAGAAGTTGTTTATTTTCAGTGGATTTATTTTCCTATTTTGCCAATTGCATTTTTAAAGGAATTCTTTATTTCAGTCATTTTTTGTCCTTTCTTTTCTAAGCTGTTGACTCTCTTGCATACCTCTTATTTCTTTCCCCATTTTTTTTCTACCTCTCTTATTTGACTTTTAAAATCCTTTTGAGCTCTTCAGTTTTGGGGGGTTGAGGCCAATTTATATCTCTCTTTGAGGTTTCTCGTATTGACACTTTATTCTTTCCTGAATTGGTCTTTTGCTCTTTCCTGTCACCACAGAAGCTTTTGATAGTCCAGGTTCTTTTTTGTTTCATGCTCATTTTGGGACTTATTTTATGATTTTTGAAGTTGATCTCTTGGAAAAAAGCCATCTGCATCCAGAGAGAGGATCATGGAGAGTAAATGTGGTTCATAACATAGTATTTTCACTGTTGTTCTTTGTTTGCTCGCCTTTTTCTCTATTTTTTTCCCTTTTTGATCTGATTTTTCTTGTGCAGTATGATAAATGTGGAAATATGTTTAGAAGAATTTCATATGTTTAACCTATATTAGATTATTTGCTGTTTAGAGACAGGAGAGAAGGGAAAGAGAAAGAAAAAAAAATATGGAGCATAAGGTTTTGCAAAGTTGAATATTAAAAACTATCTATTTTGTATAATAAAAATATATTATAAAAAATAAAAGTTAGCATTTAGGTTTTAAAAATTAAAATCCATGAAGTAAAAAAAATAATAATGCTGATCTCTGTTCATGGGGGACAGGGGACATTGCCCCAAGCTTCTTGTGCTGGGTTCCTAAAGCCTGGTCGCAGATTTTGAACACTGGGACCTCAGATGTTAGTGACTTTCTCATGGTGTTGGGGGGTATCTTGGTTTGGTTCTCCTTGTCTTGTTTGACTTCTGTGCTGAGGCTAGAGGTACCATCAGTGACTTCTTAAGCAGGAACTGAAGGTTAGTGATTTGTTCTGCACTGGACTATACTCCCCTGTTACCCAAATGAGGCAGACCTTTCCTAAAGTCCTTCTGAGTTATCTTAAGCAAGAAAATTGTTTCACTCCAACTTTTTGTAGGTTTTGTCACTGTAGAATTTGTTTAGAGGCTTGATTTAATCTTGCTTTGGAAAGAAATTGGGGAGATTTCAAGCAAATTCCTGGATTTCTTATGCCGCCTTGTCTCTGCTTCCTATCCAGATGAATTTTCTTATTTTTTCTAGTTTTACAATTTTTTTTTATTTTGCAATTTGCTTTATATAGTACCGAATAACCAGGTTTATTTAGGCGAAATTATCACTTTTATTATTTTGGTTGAGTCTATACATAAACAAATGATATTTTCCCAGTTGTTTAGATCTAACTTTATTTGTACAACAAGTATTTTTAAAATTGTATTAATGTAATTTCAGGGTTTGTCTTGACAGGTAAAATCATAAATATTTTATGTCTTTCACAGTCTTTAAAATAGAATTTCTATTTTTATCTTTTACTGCTGGATTTTGTTGCTAATATATAAAAATGCTGATGGTTTATGTGGCTTTATTTTATATCCTAGGTTGTTAATTATTTCAACCAGATTTTTAGTTGATTCTTTAGGTTCTCTAAGTATATTATCATATCATCCACAAATGTGATTGTTTTTGTTTCTTCATTGCCTTTTCTAATTCCTTTTAATCCTTTTCTTTTATTATTGCTATTGCCAGCATTTCTAATACAATACTGAATAATAGTGGTGATACTGTACAATGTTGCTTCATGCCTGACTTTTTTGGGAAGGCGTCTGGTTTATTGCCATTACAAATAATGCTATTCATGATTTTAGATAAATACTACTTATCATTTTAAGGAAAGCTTCATTTATTTCTTTGCTTTCTAGTATTTCAAATAGCAATGAATGTTGTATTTTAAAGAAATTTAAAATATTTAAATTTTTAAATTTAGTATTTAAATATTTAATTTTTTTCTGCACCTAATCATATGATTTTTGTTGGTTTTGTTGTTGACATAGTCAATTATTCTGACAATTTTTGTAATCTTTCTTGGTGTAAATCATACCTGGTCATGGTGCATGATCTTTGTGATATATTGTAATCTCATTGCTAGTATTTTTATTTACATTTTTTTTGCACAAAAATTCATTAGGGAAATTGTTTCATAGTTTTCCTTTCCTATTTTCCCTTTTCTTGATTTACATATCTGTGTCATATTTCTGTCATAAAAGTAATTTGGTAGGAAATCTTTGCATCTTGTTTCATGTAGTTTATGCAGTATTGGAATTAACTTTTCTTTAAATATTTGATAAAGGTCACTTGTGACTCCATCTGGCCTTGGGAATTTTTTCTTAGGAAATTTAATAATAGTTTGTTCACTATCATTTTCTAAAGTGGAATTATTTATGTATTCTATTCCCTCTGCTGTTAATCTCAGAAATTTATGTTTTTATGAATATCCATCCATTTTGTTTAGATGGTCAGATTTATTGACATATAATTGGGCAAAATAGCTCCCAACAAGTTTTTACTTTCCTCTTCATTTGTGGTGAATTCACCCTTGTCACTTTTGATAACTGGTTATTTGCTTTTTTCTTTCTTTGTAAAATCTAATTAACAAATAGATTATTTCTTTTATTAGTTTTTAGGTAAAATCAGGTCCTTTTGTTGTTTAGTTGTTTCAGTCATTTTCAAGTCTTTGTAGCCCCAGCAGAGATTTTCTTGGTAAATGTACTGGAGTGATTTACTATTTCCTTTTCCAGCTCATTTTGCCAGGTGAGGAACTGAGAACACAGGGGTAAGGAACAGTGATAAACAGTTTGCTCAGAGTCAACACATCTATTAAGTGTCTGAGGTCAGATTTGAACTTGGAAGATGAGTTTTCCTGACTCCAAACTTGTACCAACTAGCTGCTAATCCAACTTTTTTTTTCAGTATGATTAATAATATCTTTAATTTTCAGGATTTTTAATTTGGTGTTTAATTGGCAATTTTAATTCATGTTCTTTTTTTCCCATGACATTCCCAATTTAAGGCCTTTATTTTATTGATTCAAGTGTTTAGAGATATAAATTTTCCCCTAAGGACTGGTTTGACTGCATCCTATCAAGTTTTATATAGTATTACATTATTATCATTGTTTTTAATGAAATTATTGTTTTTATGAGTTGTCTTCTGACGCATTTATTGAGACCATGAATCATGTCTCCCCATTTTCCTGGCTATGTTGAGGCTCATGGGAGGTGGGTGTGCTGGTTTGCATTTACATTCTCTATCACCCTTGAACTCAGGACCTACCACTAGTTTGCTAATGTGGAGCTTACTGCTGATTTACCCAGATGCTTCCTGTTCTGAAGTGTGCTCCCTTTTTACCCAAGTGAAATAGATCTTTCTTGTCAATTTTTCAGGTTTCATCCCATCTTTGTGATGGTTCTATTGTTCCAGGATTTTTTTGGAGGGTGACATTTTATAACTGTTTGCAGGTGAATAGGAGAGACTTATGGAAATGTATTGTTTACTCCACTATCTTGACTCTTGGAAGTCTAAACCATTTATTCTCTAGGATTAGATTATTTAGTGTCCAATTATTTTTAACCTATGTTTCATGGCCCTTTATTGAATGTGATTTTGTTGTATTATATTTGAAAAATATGTATTTATCACTGCTATTTTCTGCATTTATTTGAGAGGTTTTTATGTTGTAATACATAATTACTTTTTATGAAGGTCTCATCTTCAGTTGAAAAAAAGTCCTTTCCATTATCATTCACTTTTCTACAGAGGTCTATATCTTATTTTTTTTTTCTAAAATTCTTTTCATCTCATTGGTTATTTTTTATTCATTTTATTTTAAAATCTGTATAGCTCTGAGAGGGGAAAGTTAAGGTATCTCACTAATATAGTTTTACTGTCTATTTCCTTCTTTAACTCATTTAACTTTTTTTTTTTTTTTTGAAAATTTGGATACTATGCCATTTGGTGTATATACACTAAGCATTTATATCACTTAATTGTCCATGGTACCTTTTTATCAAAATGTAGTTAACTGCTTATCTTTTTTAATTAGATCCATTTTTTGCTTTTACTTTGTCTGAGATCGGGAAAACAACCCTGTTTTTTTTTTTTGTTTGTTTGTTTGTTTGTTTTGTTTTGTTTTTTTAACCTCAGCTGAAGCACAATAAATGCTGCCAGACCCATATTTTTTCTCTGCATATTTTCTCTTTCCCAAATGTGTTTCATATAAACAGTATATAGTTGGATTCTGGTTTGTAATCCATTCTGCTATCAGCTTCTGTTTTATGAGTTCATTCATCCCATTCATATTCACATTTAGGATTACTAATTATACATGTCCCTCTGTCTTGTTTTTCCCCGTTTCTCTTTCTTTCTTTCTTTTTATTCTATCCCTCCTCAAAATTTATTTTACTTCTGACCACTGTCTCCCTTAACCACCCTATCTTTATTCAGGATCTCTCACTTTCCTTAATCCCTTCCTTGCTATTTCACTGTTGAGTAAGACAGATTTCTATACTAAATTGAGTATACACACACACACACACACACACACACACACACACATATATGTATATGTATGTATTATTCCCTCTTTGAAACATTCCAATGAGAATCAGGTTTATACATTTTCTGCCTTCTCTATTTCTCCCTCCACTATAAAATTTCTTCCTTTTACAATTCTTTTATGTGAGATAATTTCCCTCATTCTTCCTGTCCCTTCCCCCTTCTCCTATTGCATCTTTCTTTCTTTTCCCTTAACTTTTTAAAAATCACCCCATAATAGGCAATTCATGCCCTCTATGTATACTCCTGTCTAATAATGATATAATTCTGAGGAGTTATAGTAATTATCTTCCCATATAAGTATGAAAACATTTAACCATATTAAGTTCCTTATTAATTCTCTTTCATGTGTTTTTGAGTTTTGTATTTGAAAATCAGGTTTTCTATTTAGTTCTGTTCTTTTCATTAGGGATACTTAACAGTCATTTATTTCATTAACTATACATCTGCCTTGAAGGATTATACTTAGTTTTGCTAGATATATAATCTGATAACCTACATATTTTTTAATCTTAGTTCCTTAAACTTCCAGATATCATATTCCAAGCCCTCTGCGTTAATATAGGAGATGTTAAACAATCTTGTGTAATCCTGATTGTGATTCCATGATATTTGAACTGTTTCTTTCTGGCTATTTGAAATATTTTCTTCTCAATTTAGAAGCTTTGGAATTTGACTATGATATTCATGGGAGCTTGTATCTTGGATCTCTTTCCAGAAATGATCAGTGGATTATTTTGATTTTGATTTTACCTCTGTGTCTAGGATATTAGGACAGTTTTCCTTGATAATTCTGAAATGATTTCTCCTTGATCTATTTTCAAGGTCAGTTTTTTTTCCACAAAATATTTCACGTTTCTTTCACTTTATTTTCATTTTCAATTTTATTTATTGTTTCTTGGTGTCTTTTGCAGTCACTACCTTTCACTTACCCAATTCTAATTTTTTAGGGATCATTTTCTTTAATGATTTTTATGTCTCTTTTTCTATTTGACCAAATATGTTTTTAAGGTGCTATTTTCTTCAGTATTTCTGTGTGTTCTTTATCAAGCTACTGCCTCTCCTTTCATAATTTTTCTGCAACACTTATTTATTTTTCCCAATTTTTCTTTATACTTTTATTAAGTTTTTTTTATTACATCTCAAGATTTTTTCTGGAATTCTTCTTGGGCTTGTGTCTAATTTATACTGTTTTCTTTGAGGTTTTGTTTATAGCTGTTTTGAGATAGATGTCTTCTGAGTTTGTTTTGATCTCTGTCATCATAGTAGATTTTATGTTTAGTTTCTTTTTTTTTCTTGGACTACTTTTTGACTTTTTAATTTGTGTTAAAGTTGGGATCTTGTGTCAAAGGTAGATGAAAAGAGCAATTACTCAAGCTTCATGTTTTTCAGGTTTTTTCAGAGATCATTCTGAGTAATTTTCCACCGTTTCTAAGGTGATATGATCCAAGGAGACATGTAGTCTTTGTACTCCTGGTCTATGGTGTGGCCTTTTCCCAGGAAGAAACCTTGATCTCCTGCAGTTGTGAGTTCTGGCCTTCCTCTTGATTCTGGAATTGTAACCAAATTCTCTACTATCCTGTAGCCCCAAATCAATGGGACTTTCTTCCTTGGAACTGAGAAAATGTCCCCTGCTCCCTTGTGAGAGATCACAAGAACTCTTTCCACCCTGGAATTGTGAATAGGTCCCTTGTTTCCAGGAGCCAAAAATGTTGTTGCTCCTCTTTTCTATCTGGGACTTCATGTGGACAATTCCTGCACCTATTGTCAACAAAGGAACTCCAATAAACTCTTGCTGACCCATTAGCCAACCCCCTTATCCTCTCTGGACTGAGAGCTTTCAAAGTTGCTGCTGCTGTCCGTGCCTCAGGTGTTTCCAAAGCCTGCTTCTGATGTTGCCATAATGGGAGCTGTACTCCAGTCTGACTTCCACCACGTGGGAATTCAAAGACCTTGAGTAACTTTTGGAGAGCTGGACAAATGTTTGACTCTAATCTTGTGCTGGCCCTGCCACATGACTTGAAATTTTATTTGAAGTATTATTTTTGAAGGTCTTTGGAGGGGAATGGTAGGAGAGTTCTGCTGAGTTGCTACCTGTACTCCACCATCTTGACTCTTCCCCTTTAAGAAAATGAGAACAGATAAGAGGTGATGGACTTAGAATGCAATGGAAGGAGAGTACAATGTTTAACATATATTTCATTACTTGCTATTTAGGGGAGGGGGAAGAGGGAAGTGAGGGAGAATTTATATTGGAATTGGAATACAGGGTTTTGAAAGGGTGAAAGTTAAAAATATCTTTGCATGTATTTTGAAAATTAAAAGCTATTAAGATTAAGGAGGAATAGAAGCAATGAGAACTGAAAAAATTAAGTTTATATAGAAGGTGCTTTGTTAAAGTGCTGAAAAGTTTTTGAAGATAAACTGCATGTTGATGCATATAATAATGTACATCAGAAAACACAATGGCTCAATCATTGGTGGTGGATTATAAGCTCCTTGAGTAAAATGATTTTTTTTCCTTCAGCCCTTGGTGCAATATCTTGAACATGGTACACACTAAAAACTTTTTAATTGACTTGAGTTACATTCTAAGCCTCTCTAGTGTCCTTTCCTCCCTCCATCTACCAAGAGATGGAAGAAATGCTAGAGAAGCACCAGCTGACATGTATCAATTTTATAAGGAGATATTTTATAGAAAGTAAAGGAAGATGCCATATTACCTTTGACTATTATCCATGGTTATGCTTTTGGAAAGTCTTTTCTTTATGGCATTGGGCTAAAACCTAAATAGCAGTTGTACTTTACAGGTCAAAGACCTAGAAGAAAATCAACAACTTCCCCAGTGCTAGTCTTTCATTCCACATCATTGACATGATGGGAAATGTTGTAACCTGTCATATCCCATATATGAAAATGAAATCATTTGCATGTAAAAATGGAATCTCTGCATTGACCAATAGGCTCTCCTTGAACCTGGGAAAACACTGAGGACTCTTTGGAATTTTTAGAATTGCAGTGTCTGAATTAGATAGGTAGGGTATAAACAAACTCTAGCCCAAGAGGGAACAGTTATGTTGGTGGTGTTCTGCCTTGATAACTCATCAAAGGCAAGTTAAATGTCTCAAAAGTACCTTCTAATTGGTTCATTAAATGAAGATAATGTATATGATAGGGTTCTGCAGACAGTAAAGTGGTTCTATAAATGTAAGATGAGATGATGTATTCATTTTTCTGCTCTTATAATGCATCAAAACCAGGTTATCAAACCTGAATATGTCATAAGCATAATTTAATGGTCATATCAAAGGAGATAATGTATATGAAAATGCTTGGTAAACTGCTTGGTTATACAAATTTAATGTAACACAGGGCATTCACCATTTTATTTATTGTTCTTGTAGTAAGCACAGGTAAATTCACACTTGCATCTCTAATACCTTTGAAAATATGTGGATCTTTCAGCTGGTATTAAAGTATTTTTCCTTATTCGATTAGTTTTGGTTTGTTCATTTGCAAATTATCACATATCTTCCAATAGGTTCATTTTCCATGCATGATCTACAACTCCCACAAATGCAAATGTTTCTATTAATGATGTTTCTTTTAAAGACCCAATCTTAGCTTGGTCCGTATCCCACGGTCAATCCAATGCTCATCTACAAATGAGAGTCAAAAAGAAAAAAAATTTCAAGGGATTCATGATGTAATCGAGAGGCCAAAGGAATAGAATCCAGAAAACAAGAGATAGTGGGCTCATCTTCAGTGGATGTTTCTAAACAAAGACTATTTGAACCCTTTTGAAATATATTATACTAGGGATTCTTATCCGAGTATGGTTCAGACCAGATGGCCTTTGGGTTCCCTTCCAATCCTGAATGTATGATGCTACAGAGAACTATATGGGTTAACGCAGACATCACATCAGACTGGGGAGGATCAGGGAGGGCTTCAGGAAATAGGCAGCATTTTGTCTGGTCTACAAAGATGGCTAGAATTCTGACACATTTAGAACTAGGGAGGTGACAGGAATGTAGATAGGAGAAATGTTGCATGTCAAGTCCAAAAGGCAGCAAAGAGTGTCTTTGGGGGACAGTGACTAATGTGGCTTGTTTAAAATGCAGGCTATGGAGAAATGGGGGAAAAAAGGCTGAAAAAGGAATATGTGTACAGCTCGTAAATTGGCCAAGGATACAAATCAGGGCTATATCTGTTATTTTACTGATTGTCTAGACTTAAGAAAGTGACTGAAATGTTATTAATAGAGATGAAACTCAAAAAAGTGCTGCAGATAAAGGTTTCTGTTTTTCAAGAAAGTTAGGTATAAGCTTTGCCCAGTAATTACACCCCACCCCCCAACTCTAGTACAATGTTTTGATTCACATAGGAGAAAACCGAGGCTGAAAGAATGTAAGTGAAAGTTAAAGTTTGTATTTTTATTGATTCTTTTGACCAAATCTGTGTTTTCATTGGTTTTAAGGAACCCCAAGGGAGGAATTCTATCAATGCAGATCAGAACTTGCTCTGCATATGATGCTATTAGAACCGGAGGCACTGAGGAGTTATTGTCATACATCCAGCAGGCATCAGAAGAAGGACTGAAATGCAGATATTTCTGTCTCCACAGACAACTCCTTATCCGCAAAGGTCTCATGTGACATCAGTGATAAGTTATAGAATCAGCACCTGAACTCAGGTTTTCTGACTCATAGCCTAAAGGCTTTTCTGATCCCTTCGAATGAAAGTTTGGCAGATAGCATCACGGAGTCACAAAATTTCAAAAGTGAGAGAGATGCCATTGATTCCAGAAGACTGACTCTACTGGAGACTTTCCTAACAAATGAAGATCTCCGCTGAGGATGAGGATGAGGATGAGGATGAGCCCATAATAATATGGTGAGGAAGGTGGGCTTTTATCCTGGGTATCAGATGATGAAAATTTGGCTAGTTACCACTCATGCTATTAAGGAGTCTTCTATCCCCTTACCTGTAAAAGGGGGATTGAACTAGGTGATCTCTCAGATGTCTTTCAGATAAAAATTCCTATAACCTTAATGAATTCTGAAGTCACATAGTATAATAGAAAAAACACTGACCTTAGAAAACCTGGGTTCAAATTCTATCTCTGATACTTACTACCTGAGTGATCTGGACCAAATCCCTTAAACTCTTCCGTTTCTTTTCTTTTTTTTTTGTTTTTTTTTTTTTTTTTTTTTTGTAATATGAAGAGTTTGGAGCAGATATCCTTTGATCAGATCATCTTACCTATAGAATCCTGGGCAAATCCCTTCCAATCTTGGTCATCAATTTTTCTCATTGCAAAATGAAGGGGTTGGATTAGATGATCTCTGAGGTCCCTTCTAGCTTTTGATTTGTTTCTTTGAAAATCCTGTTATGTACAAAACACCGTCCTAGGTTTCTAAAATGTGTTTACTTTTATCAAACCTAAATTTGCTCTGTAACAAATACTCATGCCTCCTGGCTTTTCCCTCTGGGGTCAATGGAATAACCCTTTCCCTTTTCCATTATGAATGGTTTTTCAGTACTGGAAGCTAGATCTCCCCCTCCACCTGTCCTACTGCCCTTCTCCCTCCTAAGTCAGCCTCCCACCCTCATTCCTCTAATCCACTCTTGACTTGGACACAATTTCTCCCAACATTCTTTGCAACCTATTGTAAATGTGCTCTCCTCCGTCAATGTCCCTCCTAAAAGGTGTGCTCAGAGTGGAACACACACATTACTGTGCACGTGGCTGACAAAGACAAAGTGGAGGAGAATTATCAGCTTCCTCCTTCTGGACTGACCTGAGCCTTGTTCTATGTAGACTTCAGTTGTAAAGATTTGGGGGAGGAAAGGAGGCTACCTGACTGACATATGGAGCTTAAAATTCACAAAACCCCAGTATCTTTTAGGGGAAGCTGGATGGTGCCAACAGAGTGCTGGAACTACTCAGAAAGAACTGAGTTCAAATTTGACTCAGACACTTAGCTGCTAAATGGCCCTGGGTGAATCATTTAATCTCTTTCTGCTTCAATTTATTGGTCTTTAAAATTCAGGTCATAATCACACCTATGACCCAGGTCGTTTTTTTTTATTAGGGGAAAATGATATAGTATTTGTTAACTATAAGTTGCTACAGAGATACTATGATTATTATCATGATGATGATGATGATGATGATGATCTTTGTCACCAAACTGCTTTCTTGTCATGCTGTCTGCGTGTATTTGTTTTTAACCCATCTGTGGAAGTTTTTCCTTTCTTCCAATTTAGTTTTATCTTACTATATTTGTTCCATTCTTTAGGCTGTTACTATCTCATTGGACTATGATTGAGATCCAAGGAATTACCACTTTTCACAAGCTTCATGTCATTTAACATTAGGAGGTTGCTTCACTATTCAGAGTGAGAAGAAATGGGAGTTTCATCAGGGTGTTTATAATATGAAAAAATAATAAAAGCTGATACTTTGACTTCAGTTATTCAAATCTCCAATTTATTTTTCAATGTTTATTTCTAATATTTCTATATAAATACAAGAATTATTTTCATGTAAAAAGTATATGGTAGTATATAAAATGACTTTATAATGTATGAAAACAATTCACAGAAATATAGAACAGGGGAGTCTTCACCCATATACTTCAACTCATATACCCAAAGGAAACCTCTCTATCACATACCTCATTTGTGATCTTACAATGTCTTCTGAAAGACTAGTATTCTGAATGACAACTCAGATATACATTTCTATCCACCTCTCCCCTGAACCTTAGTCCCACACCTCCATCTGCTCACCACCCCTCTCCTTAGAGGCTCCTTTGGTATCTCAAATTCAATCTATCCAAAAGCAAACTCATAATCTTTACCCCTGAAGCCACTTTCCCCTTTAACGTCCATTATTTTGTTTTTGAGAGCACAATAATCCCTCAAATTTGTGACTCTTACTCACTCTTCACTCTTATTCCCTAACAGCCAAGAGGCTGACAAGTCACTTTTTTGTTTTCAAATATAAATTACTTGATACCACTGATATTTTAATCATGTTTTAAGGATTACAAAGTGAATTACATAAACTGTCTTACTTAAATCTTGCAATGACTGTGAGGTAGTAAAATTACAGGTACCATTAGCCTCATTTACAGATGAGAAAATGGAGGCTCAGAATGCTAATATAACTTCTGTACAGTTATCCAGATAATGTAGGGCTGAACCACCATGAGTGGAAAAGGAGTAAGTACAATCTCATCTAACTGCATCTCTCTAGAACTAGGTGCTTTATATCCAAGACTGTGCTTCATATCTTTTCTCAGAGGATCATAATGTCACCTTTCTTTCCTATGAGGAGATCATCCCACCCCAACCCATTTCCTGTCTCTTGCTCTAGGCACACTTTTCCCACCAACTCTTTCATTTCTTTTAGAAAAAGTACAGTGAGCCACTGCCTGTGGCTACATTTTCTCTTCTAGTGATTCACCAGACTTAAACTTCCTTTTCTATCCATGAGAACTCTCTCTATACTATCTTTCCCTCTTAAAGGATGGAATCCTCAAGGGAAATATTGTTTATATTTTCCTCCTATCACAATTTCTAGTACATAGTATAAAGTAAATGTGATTATATTCTTTTTTCCTTTCATGTATGTATTCAAGTGTCCGAGACAAGATTTGAAACTAGGTCTAATGCTTCTAGCTCCCATACACTACTCACTCTGCCCAGATGCTTCTGACTAGAAGGGGTAGATAGAAGAAAGAGGCATTTCAGAGGGAAAAGATTGTCAAATTTTGCTAAGTTATTGGATGTTGCAACAGTACGAGGGAGATGCTGGGGCCCGAAAAAGTCATAATGCATAGCTCAAACAGAAGCTCTTCATTTTTTAATATAGTTCTTTAGTATGAGTTGTTGGCATTTGCTCAGCTGTCTATACATACTTCTTTGCTGTGTCCCAGAACACTTATTATTGGGAAAACCGCACTGTCCTGCAACATGAAGTTAGCCTAACTCACCCCTCATCGCTGTTTTCTGCCCCTCTGGAGGGCAGAGTTATGGACTCTAAAATCTCCAATTAAAGAGAAGGCTTGGCACTAATAAATCATCCCCCCTTTCCCAACAGGGACGCTAATACATTGTTGGTGGAATTGTGAATATATCCAGCTATTCTGGAGAGCAATTTGGAACTATGCCCAAAACGTTATCAAACTGTGCATACCCTTTGATCCAGCAGTGCTACTACTGGGCTTATATCCCAAAGAGATCATAAAGAAGGGAAAGGGACCTGTATGTGCACGAATGTTTGTGGCAGCCCTCTTTGTAGTGGCTAGAAACTGGAAACTGAATGGATGCCCATCAATTGGAGAATGGCTGAATAAATTGTGGTATGTGAATGTTATGGAATATGATTGTTTGGTAAGAAATGACCAACAGGATGATTTCAGAAAGGCCTGGAGAGACTGACAGGAATTGATGCTGAGTGAAATGAGCAGGGCCAGGAGATCATTATATACTTCAACAACAATACTATATGATGACCAGTTCTGATGGACTTGGCCATCCTCAGCAATGAGATCAACCAAATCATTTCCAATGGAGCAGTAATGAACTGAACCAGCTATGCCCAGAGAAAGAACTCTGGGAGATGACTAAAAACCATTACATTGAATTCCCAATCCCTCTATTTTTGCCCACCTGCATTTTTGATTTCCTTCACAGGTTAATTGTACAATATTTCAGAGTCTGATTCTTTTTGTACAGCAAAATAACGGTTTGGTCATGTATACTTATTGTGTATCTAATTTATATTTTAATATATTTAACATCTACTGGTCATCCTGCTATCTGGGGGAGGGGGTGGAGGAAGAAGAGGAAAAATTGGAACAAGAGGTTTGGCAATTGTCAATGCTGTAAAGTTACCCTGTAATATATAACCTGTAAATAAAAGGCTGTTAAATAAAAATAAATAAATAAATAGATAGATAGATAGATAAATAAATAAATAATTTCCCTCCTGGCTGCATTACTGCTTCATCTGGCTGTCTGAGCTAGAAAGCCTTTTCAAAAAGCCTTATAGATCATCTGTATGACTGTCTAATGATAAGCTTGCCTAAATTCAGAGAAATCTGTTTCTGGAAGTTTGGCCACTAAGTGAATGAATCTGCTTCCTAGGTGTGTAGGGAGCACAAAGATGGAGAAAGTAATGAAAAAAGTGTTGAAGAAAGACCAGAGAAGTCTCCTTGGAAGAGGAGAAGATGCCATGTTGACTAAAGCATGTTCTTTGCTGACATGGAGCTTATAGATTTTCTTTCAATATTCATGTTTCCAAAGGCAAAGGAACTTTCAGTAAAGAAACTTCCTTCATGAATGCAGATCAGAGATTCTGGAAAGCTATTAAATATATGTAAGAAACATTCCTACTCTTTGTGAGATCTTTCTTAGGGCTCTTTGCAGTGTTATTTTCTTTCTTTAGCGCAGATTAGCAATTCCACTGTTACTTATAATTGTTCTTCAGGTTCTAGTCGAAGAGTTACCTTAAACATTGAGACCCTGTGACAGAGTCTCATGATCAGTTTGTGGCAGAGGCAGGACCTGAACCCACAGCTTCCTGATTTTGAGACCAGCAAGGTTTTCATTGTACCATGTTGTATTTGAAGCTGAACGTAGAAAGGAGAAATACATCATGTACACAATAATTTATAATACAAAATATGTTCTGAAATGTCTATAAGAGAAATGTAAAGTTCTTTGCCTTAGTCATAAAAAAAAGGTCTTCCTGAACTGGGGGGTTCAGTAAGCATTGTATGAAGGACTCATGGATCTGTTTTTCATTGATATATTGCTTTTTGTGAATAGGACTTCTGTTTGCATTCAGAATAAAATGAAAAGACTCCAATATCTTAATGCTCTCTTGATCTGTCTTTCTATCATCACCTCTTAGTCCTCAATTTTCTACTCAAATCATGTTTGTTTTATCACTGTTCTTCAACACACATTCAATTCTGAGCCTTTGTTCATGATATTCTTCCACTTGGAATATCCTGTTCTGTTTTTCCTGAATAAAAACTCCATATACCAATTCCCTTCTCCAACAACATGTCCTACCTCCTTATATAATCCCGTGGGATTTCAGAAGTGTATGGTCCTACCACCATTCAAAGCATGGATAGTATTTTGATATCTCTCAGCAATCAGCTGTCTGTGTTCATAGAAATCTCTTGGCCAGAATGAAAGAGGAGATATAACCATGACACTTAGGTCCTGACCAGATCTCATCAAGAGAATTCTATATATTTTTGGATTCTCTATGTTTATAAGACCTTTATAAGATCTTGCACAAACAGGAAACTGTATGAAGAACTTCAAAGGTATCTGAAACAAACCTTAGGAGAATCAGAGATTCCTGAGCACAGAAGGGATCTCAGGGTCCATTCAATTCATCTCACAAGTGAACAGCATCCTCCTAAGGATGATACTGCCAGTCTGGAGAGCATCTAGTTGCTGTTACCTGGACCAGAATAGTGAAGGGCCTTCCAATTACATCTCAGAGGTATTAAGAAATGTTGGTCATGCTTTTCTTTGAGAAAAGAAGACAGAGTGTGACAGTCAGAATTTTCAATTTAAATTTAATTCAATTTTCAATTAAAAAAACCTCTATATACTGGGAAAAAATACCAGACATTCTATTGGCCATAGAGGGCAGCACACTAAAAACCACTGGTGGAAATCATTCAAAGATTTTGAGTCAGTTTTCAGGAAAAACAAAAAACAACTTTCCTAATAGATATCATAAAGTGGAATGGACATCTTGAGAGAGAGTGAATTTCCCTTTTTCCAGAAATATTCTAGAAAAGATCACTTCAGGGACAGCAGTTTGAGTATATTTTCTACCTTTATATGATGATAACATCCTTTACAAAGCTGAAATTTGAGATAATTTTTCTATCTCATTTGCCTCTCATTCCTTCACCAAATTACTTTCTGTTTATGGATTTCTTGCTATCACATCTTTTTAGAGAATTCTGTGATTTCCCAGACCTGTGATTTCATATTCTAGGGGAACACCCAGGGAAGAAGTTTCTTTCTTTTCAAATATCAATAGTATTTTACTTTTCCAATTACATGTAAAGATAGTTTTCAACATTCATTTTTGTAATACTTTGAGTTGCAAATTTTTTTTCTCCCTCCCTTCCTTACCTCCCTTTTCCCCAAGATAGCGAGCAATCTGATATAGGTTGTACATGTACAGCCATTTTAAGCATATTTGCATAATTGTCCTGTTGTGAAAAAAAAATCATAATAAAAGGGAAGAATTATGAGGGGGAAAAAAAGAAAAAAAAGATGAAAATAGTTGCTCTGATCTGCATCCAGTCTCTCTGATGGATATGAATAACATTTTCCATTCCAAGTCTTCTGGAATTGTCTTGAATAACCACAGTGCTGAGAAAAAACAATCCTATTATAGTTGATCATTATATAATATTGCTGTTACCATGTACAATGTTCTGCTCCTGTTCACTTCACTCAACATTAGTTCATGTAGGTCTTTCCAGCATTTTCTGAAATAAGTCTATTTATCATTTTTTATAAAATAATAATATTCCATTACATTCATATGCCATACCTTATTTAGTCATTCCCAATTGATAAGCATCCACTCAATTCCTTCCCACCACAAAGAGTTGCTACAAAATTTTTTAACATGTGGATCCTTTCCCCTCTTTTATCACACTTTCCCAATTATTTAGATATGACTTTGTATGAAAACTGTTTTGTGTTTGTGTTCCTGGGTTTGTCTTGGCAGATAGACTTCCAAATATTTTATATTGTCTAAAATTATTTTAAATTGGATTTCTCTTTCTATCTTTTTTGCTGGTCTTTGTTGGTAAAACATAAAAATGCTGATGGTTTATGTGGGTTTATTTTATATGCTACTACTTTAATAAGGTTGTTAATTGTTTCAATTAGTTTTTAGTTGATTCGCTAGGATTCTCTAAATTTAATATCATATTATCTGCAAAGAGTGATAGTTTTGTTTAGAAGAATTTTATCAATGCAGGTGGATATTTGCTCTTCTACTTTCAGCATTTCCCTGGGACACTGACAGGTTAATGAAATTTTTCAGGGTCACAGAGCCAAAATGTATCAGAGGTAAGATATAGTATAAGGTTTTTCTGACCCCACAGTTGACTTGGTAACCTCACGCTGCCTGAAACAGGCTTTTTTCCATTTTTTTCCAATGTTGTCATTCCCTTCATTCAATGAATATCCAGATACCCTGTCTTCTAGGAGGCTTTAGCTATCCAGACATGTTCACTCTGTTCTTGAACCTTCTATGCTAGTTTGTTTCAATTCACTTATATCTCAGCACATATATTACATTTATTTCTCTAGACAACCCTATCCCCCCACACCTTCTAGATTATAGGTTCCTTGAAAGTAGGCACTGTGTTATTCCTATTTTGTAACCCCAGCAGATTTATTAAGGTGTACATTAAAGTTGTTATCCATTCATTTTTTTAAATTCATATAGAGAATTCATCATTTATACATATTAAAATCCATGGACTCAAGTTATCATTGCAGTGTCAAATTCTTTTTTGGGTAAGGATTATATCATTCAGAGTATTAGCTATCCTTCCAGCTTAATGTCCTCCACAAATGTGAAATACTTAACATTGTCTTTATTCAGATAATTGAGTTTTTTTTTCATTTAAACAAGTCATTAATAAAAAAAAAACTGAAAAAATTTGAGTCAAGGGCAGAACCCTGGAGTTTTCCGTAGAGAAACTCTCTTCAGGTTAACATCAATTCATTAATTCATAATTCAGTTAATCAGCTATCTTCAAATCTATTGAACTATATTATCTTCATCTTCATCCCTCTTTCTTTTCCACAAGAATATTATGAAAAACTTCTTCAAATTCCTTCTAGAAACCAACATATAGCATTCTCCTAATCTACCTACCAGTCTATTAACCCATTCAAAATAAAAAGTTAATATTTCAATTCAAACCATTCTTCAATTGATAAATGGTCCAAGGATATGAATATTCAATTTTCAGATAAAGAAACTGAAAACATTTCTAGTGATATAAAAAAGGTGCTCTAAGTCATTATTGCTCAGAGAAATGTAAATTAAGACAACTCTGAGATACCACTACACACCTGTCAAATTAGTTAAGATGAAAGGAAAAGATAATAATGAATACTGGAGGGGATGTGGGAAAACTGGGACATTAATGCATTGTTGATGGAATTGTGAATGGATGCAGCCATTCTGGAGAGCAATTTGAAATAATGCTCAAAGAGTCATCAAACTGTGCATACCTTTTGATCCAGCAATATTTGTACTAGGTCTATATACCAAAGAGATCTTAAAGGAAGGAAAGGGTCCCACATGTGCAAAATTGTTTGTGGCAGCCCTTTTGTAGTGGTTAGAAACTGGAAACTGAATGGATGCCCATCAATTGGAGAATGGTTGGGTAACTTGTGGTATATGAATGTTATTGAATATGATTGTTCTTTAAGAAACAACCAGCAGGATGATTTCAGAAAGGCCTGGAGAGACTTACATGAACTGATTCTAAGTGAAATGAGCAGAATCAGGAGATCATTGTACATGGAAACAGCAATATTATATGACGATCAATTCTGATGGACGTGACTCTTTCCAACAATGAGATGTTTGAAACCATTTCCAATGATCTTGTGAAGAAGAGAGCCATCTGCAGCCAGAGAGAGTGGGAACTGAGAATAGATCACAACATAACAATCTCACTCTTTTTGTTGTTGTTTGCTTGCTTTTTGTTTTCTTACTCATTTTCTTTCCTTTTTGATCTGATTTTCTTTATGCAGCAAGATAATTGTATAAATATGTTTACATGTATTGGCTTTAACATATATAACATATATTGGATTGTTTGCCATCTAAGGAAAAAAGTGGGGGGAAGGAAGGGAAAATTTGGAACACAAGGCTACGCAAGGGCAATGTTGAAAAATTATCTGTCCATGGATTTTGAAAATAAAAAGCTTTAATCACCTTAAGAAAGAGATCGCAAAATAAAAATTCCAAGGAGTATTATAGCCAAATTGTAGAATTATTAAATCAAGGAATAAAATACTGTAAGTGGTCAGAAAGAAATAATTTAAATATTGGGGATCCACAATAAGGATTTCCCAACATATATATTTTAAAAGAAACACATTTCAAGCAGAAGCACAGAGTAAAGGTAAGGAACTAGAGCAGAATCTATTATGTTTCAGGTAAAGTAGCAACAATAACAAAAAAGCTGGGATAGTAATACTGATCTCAGACAAAACAAAAGCAAGAATAGACATAATCAAAAGGTACCTCAAACAACGAAGTAATATCAGTACTAAAGATGTGTAACAAGTGGTATAGCATCTAAATTCTTTTATTGTAAATAGTATTTTAGTTTTTCAAAAACAAGTAAAAATAATTTTCAACATTCATTTTTGTAAAACTTGGAATTCCAAATTTTCCCCTCCCTTCTTTATTGCCCCTCTCCCCAAGACAGAAAAGCAACCTGATATAGATTAAATATGTACAAAGCATCCAAATTCTTAAAGGAGAAATTTTCATGACCAAACAAGAGATAGAGGACAGTATGAAATATAAAATAGATAATTTTAATTATATTAAATTTAAAAGCTTTTGCACAAACAGAACCAACTAAGATTTGAAGGAAAACAGAAAGATGGGAAACAATCTTTATAGTGAGTGTTTTTAATAAAGGCTTAATTTCTCAAATATGTAGAGAACTGAGTCAAATTTCTCAAAATACAAGTTATTTCCAATCGGTAAATGGTTAAAGGGAACGAACAGCAGTTTTTAGGTGAAGAAACCTATCTATCTATAGGCATGTGAAGAAGTGCTCTCAATTAATTTTGATTAGACAAATACCAATTAAAAGAACTCTGTTACCACTTCACACATCAAATGGGCTAATATGACAAAAAACATAAACTGGCTCATGTTGGAGAGGAGGTAGAAGAATTGGGCAATTGATACATTATTGGTGGAGTTGTGAACTGATACAATCATTCTGGAGAGCAATTTGGAACTATGCCCAAAGGGCAACTGAACTGTGAATACTCCTTGACTCACAAAATCATAGATCAAAAGAAAGGGAAAAGGACTATATGTGCAAAAGTATTTTTAGCAGTTCTTTTTGTGATAGAAAAATATTGGAAATTGAAGTTGATGATGCTCATCAACTGAAGAATGGCTGAACAAACTGTGGTATATTAATATAATGGAATACTATCATGCAATAAATAAGATGATGAACAGGCAGATTTCATAAAAACCTGCAAAGACTTGTACATACTGAGGCAAAGTAAAATAACCAGAACCAAGAAAACAATGTGCATAATATTAGCAACATTGTGTGATGATCAATCATAAATGGCTCAGTTTTTCTCTGCAACACAATTAAACAAGACAAGGACTCAGGAAAGAAAAAAGATATCTACACCCAGCAAAAGAACTTATGAACTCTGAATGTAGACCAAAGCATGCTTTTTTCACTTACTTTATTCTTTTTTCTTAGTTTTTTTTCCTAATCTGTTTCATTTTTCACAACTGTGATTAATATGGAAATAGATTTTACATGATAGCACATGTTTAGCCTATCAATTTGCCTATAATTTTAGGAAGAGAGAAAGGAAGGGAGGCAGGGAGAAAAAATTGGAACTCAAAATCTTGTAAAAAATTAATGCTAAAAATTGCCTTGTAATGTAATTGAGAAAAATGAAATTAGATTTTAAATTTTTAAAAAATAAAATGATGTCATTACTTCCTTCATTTGCCAGCCTTCAGGATGACTCCCAGAACATCCCATTCTTCACCATTCTCCCTTTTCAGAACCGCTCTTATTTTGGGTCAGGATTAACTTGTTTCAAGGCAACAACTCAGAGTCAGCATTCAAATCCATCTGTGGGTTGTAAAATGGTATGAAATGATGATTAATGATCAAAGATGAAAAAAGTTAAATTCCTCAGGTTTGCAATAATTTGCACAGCCAATCTCCACACAAATTTAGGGTTAACCATGACTTTCCTCCTTTTACTGCTGCTGCTCCTCCTCCTGTCACCAGCACTGCCAGCACCATCACTACTGCTGTTACTGCTCCTCCTCCTCTGCTGCTATGATCTAGCACTTCCATAGCACCTGAAAGTTGGCAAAACACTTTACATGGGCCCTCTCACTTGATCTTTATAGCAACTCTGTTCAATAGATACTATTACTGTTATTATTTCTATTTGATAAATGAGGAAACTAAAGCTGAGGGAATTTAAACAACTTCACTGGGCAGTAAGTTTTTTGGGGGGTTGTTTTTTTACATCCCCAGATTGTAGTTTGGAAGGATAGAATATAAATGGCTGTTAATTGCAAAAAGAGGATTAATTTTGGTTGAAAATATAAAAGACAGTATTTCAGATAAAATGGATGCTCCTCCTATCTCCACATTCACCGTGGCAGCTAGTAACTTTTGATCAGGGAGGTGTTTCCTCCCTCTGTTCTAAACCTCTGACACCGATTCCTCTTATGCTGGGGGTTTTATACGTCTGGAAGCAAGAACAGCAAGCCCGAGACCACTTTCCTAGTCTTGCTAAAGAGAAGCTCACCCAGCCCACAGAAGGCAGAGGCTTCTGGGATATTTCTTCTCTGTAATGTTTTATTCTTAATGGCAGGTAAGTCTGCCTGAGTTTTAAGGTCATTGAGGGTAGGTGCTGGTGCTTACATTGCCTGGCATTTATCTGGTATTGATATGGTGCTTATTGATTGACTAAAAACCTAAAATGTGCTGCTTACCCAATATATGTACTTTTTTCCCCTAGGACTGTCTGAGGCATCAAGTGACTGGCACAGGGCCTACGGCTCAGAAATTATGGAGGCAGAATATGAACCCGGGTCTAGGACCCCAGCAGTGTCTATCTGCCTACAGCACCCTGTTGATGCTCAATATCTCTATTTTAGGCAACGCATTTAACCCTGCCTGCATAGTAGATACTTAATCAGTGATAGTTGAGTGACTGGTTGAATGTTTTTGTCTTTTTTGAACTCTTACACAGTGATTTCTGTGTGTTGCTTTTAGTGTGAGAAGTAAGGGAATGAACCCAGAGTAGGGAGTACTTTGTCTTTCCTTTATGTTTTTGCTGAGGAACATTCTTTTTACATCACCCCTAATCTCCCTCCAGTTTACTCACCTGTTTAAAAATATACCAGATTAGAATGGGGAGTCTCTGAACTGCCTCTAACTCAACCCATTTAGCTCAGACTCATAAGAAATTTTGTATAATATTAAGAAAAAACATAACATTCCTTTTCTGCTCTAATCTACTCTTACCTTTTATTTTTACACCAAAATCATTTGGTCTTGAACCCTCTTGCCAATTGAACGATCCCTTAAAACCAATTCAGTTCAATGAGCTAAAATAGCAGCTGCATCTGCCAATGTATATTCCACACCACAGTCCTAGCACCTACCTTTGCCTTGAGAAAAGGGAGACCCCTACCATCCCTCCTGGGTCTCCAGGACTGAGAGAACAATGAATCAGAGTCAAATGCATTTTGAATGTTATTTCAGTTATCGTACCATTGGACACACTGTTCTCCTTGCTTTGCTTTCCTGAGTCTATTTCAGTTCATACAAATCTTTCCATGTTTCTGCAAATTCCTGATATTTATTGTTTCTTAAAACTTCACCACACACTATGCGATTCACTCAAAATTGTTTGTTTAGTCATTCTACCATCACTGAGTCATGGGTCTGGGGCAGGATGATACCTTAGAGACTACGCCATCTAAACCCTCCTTTGATAGATGATGAAGACTCCAAAGTCCCACAGCTACTGAGTGGCAGGAACAGGGCACAAATCTGGGTCTTCTGACTCCACATTCAGTTCCCTTTTCATTATGATATTTCCTCTTCATGAGAATCTAGTTTCTAGGTTTTTGCTGCCACAAAAGTGCTGGTGTGGTTAAGTTGGTGTGTGTGTGTGTGTGTGTGTGTGTGCACATATATGTGTGTTTGTATGTACATCTATAAATACATCTTTCTGTGTGTATGTGGCCTTACTGACTCAAATGAGAAGAACATTATTATAGAATGTATTATTTATTATATTATAACCTTATAATATAATAATTATTTATATTATGATTATAATAATATATCAATATATAAATATATGATTATATTATATATGTAAATAATAATACAATTATTCTCTTCCAATTTTGGAACATTATTTATTGAATATCAAACAACATAACAGTCAAACATCTGTCAATATAGTTGCCAGATGCTCAATGAAGACGCTTCATCTCCCAATCCAGCCCTGAACTCCTCAAGTCTAACAATCAGGGAACTGAAGCCATATTCACATCAGTTAAGATAAGAATGGTTTTGAGAACCACTAACAGGTATGACCAGCCTGACTTGTGTGGGAAATGGAGAAGTCCCTCATCAGAGCTCCTCAGAGCTCCTTTTCTTTGGTAAACCTTAGAATGAAGCATATGAAAAGAAAATCGTTCTGTGTGTGTGTGTGTGTGTGTGTGTGTGTGTGTGTGTAAGAGAGAGAGAGAGAGAGAGAGAGAGAGAGAGAGAGAGAGAGAGATTTCTTCTGCTTTTCCATAATTTAGGATAATTCCAATCTGATCCATCAAACCTTTGTTCAACAGATCCTATATGTGTGTACATACTCATATGTACATATGTAATCACAGATATTGGGGATGCTTATCCTAGAGGTGTGGGGGGTAGGGTAGGTGGGAGGACAGGAGTGCTGTCTTCCAAAATTTGAATGGTTGTCATGTGGAAGATGAGCTCTATTTGTTCTGCTCAGACCAAGAGACAAGACTGGGAACAGTGGATAAAAGTTAGAAAGAGACCAGGAAACTCTCCTCCCAATTAGATAGAGCTGTCCAAAATCAGAATAGGCTGCCTCAAGCCAGTTCTCTTTCAAATAAAAGTTCCATAATTACTTACCTGTTGAGAAGAGCACCTTCAGCACTATCTCCCCTCAAATTCATTGACTTGACATAAAGTGCTGTGCAAACTTGAAAGGACCAGATGAATGTTAACTATTTTTATTACACATCCACTGCATTCACACTGGGGAAGAAATAAGCTTTTATTAAGTGTTCAGTGTGTGCCACAACTGTGTTAGCTATATGTTTTAAAAATATTATGTCAGCTCTGAGATACCACCTCACACTTCTCAGAATGGCTAAGATGTCAGGAAAAGATAATGTGGAATGCTGGAGGGGATGTGGGAAAACTAGGACACTGATACATTGTTGGTGGAGCTGTGAACGGATCCAACTATTCTGGAGACTGATTTGGAACTAGGCTCAAAAAGTTATCAAACTGTGGTTTGGAAATGGTTTACTGGGCTTGTATCCCAAAGAGATATTGAAGAAGGAAAAGGGACCCACATGTGCAAAAATATTTGTGGCAGCCCTTTGTAGTGGTTAGAAACTGGAAAATGGATGCCCATTAGTGGGAGGATACTTGAATAAGTTATAGTGTATGAATGTGATGGGATATTATTGTTCTGTAAGAAATGACCAACACGATGATTTCAGAAAGTCCTGGAGAGATTTACAGGAATTGATGCTGAGGGAAATGAGCAGAACCGGAGATCATTATACACTTCAACAACAATAACATATGCTGATCCATTCTGATGGAAATGGCTCTTTTCAACAGTGAGATGATTCAAACCAGTTTCAACTGTTCAGGAATGAAGAGAATCAGCTAAACCCAGCTGGGAAATGGGGTTAGGGTTAGGGTTAGGGTTTCCACTCTTTCTGTTATTGTTTGCTTGCATTTTTATTTTCCTTCTCAGGTTTTTTTTTTTTTTTACTTTCTTTCTAGATCTGATTTTTCTTGTGCAGCAAGACAACTGTTTAAATATGTACACATATATTGTATTTAACATATACTTTAACATATTTCAACGTATTGGACTACCTGCCATCTAGAGGAAGGAGTGGGGGACAGTTGGAACAGAGGGTTTTGCAAGGGTTAATGTTGAAAAATTACCCATGCATATGTTTTGTAAAAAAAAATGCTATAATAAAAAAGAGGAAAAAATAAATAAATTACTACTTATTTTTTAAAATATTGTGTCATTTGCTCCTCATGATTACTTTGGGAGGTAGATGTTGTCATTATCCCCCTTTTACAATTGAGAATACTGAGGCAGACAGAGGTTAAGTGACTTGTTCAATATCTTCAAATCAGCAAGTGCCTGAAACTGGATTTGAACTTGTCATCCCGGTAAGGGGCCCAACGTTCTGGGCCATTCAGCTGCCACAAAGACAAAATGGCACACTGCCCAACGTCAGGGAGCTCATATTTTACTGGAAAGGAAGGGACGTGACTTCAGAAAAGGTACTTCTAACAAAAGGAGCCACTGCACCCAGTCCCCAAGACCAGCTCCTCCAATCTGGGGCTCTCTTTATCACAGCCGTGTATTAACACTTTCTAGTATCGAAACCAGAGCAGTTGAGAGGGGCAGATAAGCTCCTTCCAGAGCAGGCATTCGATCTCGTCCTCCGGGGCTGTGTTTGATTCCGCAGCTGTTTCTATTTTTTTCCTGGGGATTCTTTTTTCAAACCCCGTTTCTAATGCATTGATGCTTGGTCCTCTATCTCGGGGAAAGAGCAGTGGGACTCCCCTGTCCGTGCCGCGGTAGCCACGGCCAGATCCTGGCCACCTCTGTGGAAGGGCCGGCCTCCGTGGCGAGCTCTCGGCCTCCAGCAGCCGAACAGAAGAAATAATTCAGAGCTGCAACCCTAAAATCAGGCTCTTGACAGATTAATTCCATAACCGGAATCAATCATGGTGCTTGTTGTCGGCATCCATAATATTTGGAAAGTTTCCTGTCTAGCCCCGCTGAGATGTGGGCTCCTTGACCTTGAATGCATTAAGCTAATGCATGGGCACATTAATGTAATCAGCTGATCACGGTGCTTTCCATCATCCCCAGGCTGCCTTCTGCAGCCATCTGCAAACGGTGGCCATTGTTTTCCTGGGGCCTCATTGAGCCAAATAAAAATAGTTCCTGCGGCTGGGAGGGCTATAGCAACCTCCCGACAAGCCTTCTTGTGGGGGGCCGTCCGCCCCAGGCAACATGCCAGGCGGTGCCATACAAGCCAGTCCCCTGAGCGAGAGCTGCCGACCTGAAAGGTTTGCACGGGAAATTGGAGGCCGGCTGCAGACAGGGTCCTCGGAGGCCAACTGCACACAGGATCCCCGGAGGCCGGCTGCAGAGGATCCTCGGAGGCTGGCTGGGGACAGGATCCCCGGAGGCCGGCTACAGAGGATCATCGGAGGCCAGCTTCAGACAGAATCCCCAGAGGCCAACTGCAGACAGGGTCCTCGGAGGCCAACTGCAGACAGGGTCCCAGGAGACCGGCTGCAGATAGCATCTTCGGAGGCTGGCTGCAGGTAAGATCCTCAGAGACCGGCTGCAGACAGGATCCCCAGAGGCCTGCTGCAGACAGGATCATCAGAGGCTGGCTGCAGATAGGATCATCCAGATAGGAACATCGGAGGCCGGCTGCAGATAGCATCTTCGGAGGCTGGCTGCAGGTAGGAGGATCCTCAGAGACCGGCTGCAGACAGGATCATCAGAGGCTGGCTGCAGATAGGATCATCCAGATAGGATCATCAGAGGCCTGCTGCAGATGGGATCATCAGAGGCCGCCTGCAGATAGGACAATGGCCTCATCCTCGGATGGTGGCTCAGGAAAGTTATCACCAGGGCATCCTGGTGATTTAGCGGAATCTCAAGTACTCATGCAAAGCAGACTTCCCAAGGAAAAAGGCAGGGAGTCCTGGCTAGCCATATAATCCCTGGGCATGAGAACGGGGCAAAAGCAGCACAGGGCAAGAATTGTTGAGAGGCCCTGAAGAGGAACCAACAGATACCTAGCTCCAGCACTGGCAAGCCCCGGATTCAAGTCTTCCCTCTGACCGCCTGGCCGGGTGACCTCAGGAAGTCACTCGGCTGGTCAGAGCCCCTGGGGAACCCTTTAAGACAGCAGTGACAGAGCAAATATAATTGGTATTATAGAGGGGGTTTCCTCTGGGGGAGTGCCCTATACCACAGGAAAAATAGATAATAGTAATTTAATAAAAATAATAGTTCCTAGGATGATACCATAGTAGGAAATTTTTAAATGTTTGTTGGCTAAATGTAAAAGAATAATAAGGAAAATACCTTATAGTGAATTTAGGTTTTCAGAGAGCTTCGCAAATAACATCTGGTTTTTCCCACTTACCAGAGACATGGGTGCTGTTATTATCAACCCTATTTTCTGATGAGAAAACAGTCTCAGAGAATATTAGTGACATATCCTGATCACACAGCTGGAGGATATATGAGGAAGGATTTTAACTCCAGTATTCTGGTCCTTAGGGCCAAGGGAGTAGGTCTTTAGAACTTCTTGGTTTGCTTCTTGGTTGCTTCTTGGTTTGGAAGGCCATAGAGCCCTGGAAGAAGTCCCACCTTTCATGTGTTGTTTTAAGTAAATGTCCAATTTTCCCAGCTCTTGTTTTCCTCCTATATGAAAAACAGAGGGAGTTGGACTCTCTGACCTTGCAATTTCCTTCCAGCTCTAGTCCTGTCTGGGATGTGTTAAATTCCCAGCCAAATCAGCGAGAGGAGTACTTGACACACTGCTTGCTCCCTATTGCTTTTTAAAATCCTTCCCTGATGGAACTGAGGAGACTCACAGAGTTTTTTCATTTTCCCCAACTATTCCAAGAGCATATTGTCTGGCTCTTTGCTTAGTTCTCATTACTCTTCAGCAGTTGTACTGCATTTCACAAACATTTGATGAACATCTACTGTGTACAAGACATTATGCTAGACTAGGAAGATGAAAAATGAGATGGTCTTTACCCTCAAGGAGCTGTTTGTGTATCATATATCGCACAGTGGAAGGGGAGCTCTTTAACACCAGAGATATCGTAGGCGTTCAGCACTAGAATATATCCCATTTTGCCCTTATCTATTAGAATATCTAACCTTCAAAACTTGACTCTCATGTCATCTTTTACGAGAATTCGGTCCCAACTCCCACTCTCTCAATTTGCTATTACTACTTTCCCCCCTTTGAAATTACTTGAAATTTCTATCTAATTTCCATATAATTTTAGTTCTACTCATCTCACAAGAAGATGTAAGCCCTTTGAAAGCAGGGACTGTTTCAATTTTGCCTCTGTATGCTCGATACTTATTACAATGCCTGGCACATAAGAAATAGGCGTTTAATGATGGCTTGTGGAATTGAATCTGATGAATGTTTTAGATCATGGTGTCTGAATTTCCAGGCAGAATTTCTTGCATTCAATTAGCTCTTAGGAAATGTTTGTTCCTTGATAAGATTCTAACTACTGGAAAGGAAATTCCGACCTCCCTCACTAAGCCAGTGGAGATCTGCTTAGCAGTCTTGGGTCTGAAATCCTATCACAATCAGCCTGCTTGATTATTCAAATTAGATGAAGATCGTTAGAAGAGACACATTCCCTCTGAAAATTGAGGGCCAAATAGAGAGGTTTCATTGTTAATAAAAAGCTCTTAATTTATTGTTTTACACAATGAACTTGAAGCAATGGGAAGGAGATAATTAAAGATGTCATTATCTAGCTGATAGAACAGAGCTCAAAACCACATTGAATAATTAGCATCAGGGTCCTTTCCTATAGCAGACAATTTCACAATATTGGGTAGTGGCCACATCATAGGGCTTTTGTTTGTTTGGTTTTTTTGTTAATGTGGGGAGATTGAAATGATGCTTTTTTGGTAAATATTGGATGATCCAAACCCTCCGGAGAATGCATCTATATAGACTCTGTCCCTTGGAGCCATCCATACAATTTTTCT
Source organism: Sarcophilus harrisii (assembly GCF_902635505.1). NCBI lineage: Eukaryota > Metazoa > Chordata > Mammalia > Dasyuromorphia > Dasyuridae > Sarcophilus > Sarcophilus harrisii. The sequence continues at coordinate 1,444,313 of NC_045429.1, forward strand.
TTCCTTGAAATAGCAGCCTCTTGAAATCCAAAATAAAATGTGCCCAAGGTGGCAGGGTGATTTAATGAATGCAGAGAAATCATGCTAGAATTTACCCTGCACCATCTCTTTCTCATGCTCAAGGGACCCTGAGGGTTTGACTAACAAGCAATTAAAATGTTGGGAGTTCTGGGAGGCCTTTGGCAGATGTAAAAGTAGTCTGCTTTCTGGAATTGATCCCATACAGCATTGAATATCAGCACATGGTTAGTAGCTGGGGGAATATTTATTGCTGGGGACATAGTGCCCCTCCTCTCCCTTTTTCTGGAAAGGAAATAGGGCTTTCAATTTTCCTGGGCTGACCAGCAGTATTCTGGAGAAAGAAACCTACTTAGACCTCCCTATTAGGACTTTTCAAATGAATGGATGTCCTTCAGGGACCAATCAAGTATCTTGAGAACAGTCTCTGAGAAAAAAATATTTTTATTTGTTTGCTTGGAATCATAGAATCATAGGATTTCAGAATGAGAAGTAGCATCAAAGATTCATATCCAAACTCACCACTCCAAAATGAATCTTTTTTTAAAAAAAGATGTTTATTTTAAAAAAATATAACTAGATAGTTTTCAACATTCACCTTGCAACACCTAGTGTTCCACAGTGTTTTCCTCTCTCCTTTCCTGCCACCCCTTCCACTGGACAGAAAATAATCCAATATAGGTTAAACATGTGCAATTCTTTCATACATATTCCCACAATTATCATGCTGCGGAAGAAAAAAATCATACCAAAAATGAAAAAAAAATGAGAAAGAAAACAAAATGCAAGCAAACATCAACAAAAAGAAATAATAGTATATTGTCATCTACATTCAGCCCCCCCCCAGTCCTCTCTCTGGCTCTTTCCAGCATGGAGCTGGCCTGAATCACCTCACTGTTGAAAAGAGCCTTGTGGTTGCCATGTACAGTGTTCTCCTGGTTCTGTTCACTTTACTCTGCATCAGTTCCCGTAAGTCTCTCCAGGCTTTTTTGAAATCATCCTGCCAAAAGTTTCTTATAGCACAATATAACATTCATGTACCAAAACTTGTTGGACATTTACCGACTGATGGGTTTCCACTCAGTTCCACTTCTTTGCCGCTACAAAAAGGGCTGCTACAAACACAAAATGAATCTTTTTGATAGCATACCTGAGAAATGGGCATCCAATCTTGGCTTAGAAATCGCCAAGGAAAACCGCTACTTCCCAAGGCAGGCCCCACTACTCAGGGGCAGCCTGTTCTTTGAAAAAGGTTACCCCCTGCTCCTGTCACAGTCTAACATTAAGCTTTAAAAATGCTATGGGAATAAACTCTCTTTAATCAGCTTCACGTATTTCCATGGGTTTCACTATCATTTAACTTATAGTGTGTGTGTGTATATGTGTGTGTGTGTGTGTGTGTGTGTGTGTGTGTATAATCCCAGTCTTTCCCATTAGCTTCAGTCCCTTTACTCCATGAATATTTCAATCTAGATGTCACAGAGATATGTTAAGCTCATCATGTCCAAAACTAAACTCAACATTTTCCCTCTGATACTCCCCTTTTCAAAATTGTCCTGGTTCTGCTCATTTTGATGCATCAGTTCATATATTTTTCTAGGTTTTTCTAAAAACACTCTATTTGTCCTTTCTTAAAGCCCAATCATAGCTTGTTCATCAGCTCTCCAAGTGATGGAATCTCCTCAATTTGCAATTCTTCGCCATCACAAAAGAGTTGTGATAAATATTTTTGTACTTATAGGTCCTTTTGGCTATCCCAACTGTTTCACTAATACTATTCTGGACATTTACCTCTTCTTCCAGGTTAGACATACCCAAAAGTAGAATGGGAAGTTTTAGGCAATCTCATTTTTACATGTATACTAACCCAGTAATTGCTCTGGTATGAGAGAGACAGCTCCCTTTTGGTCCCTCACTTTGGATCTAGAACAGAATATAAAATTCATTTCTGGGTCAAAATGTATGCACATTTTATAGCCCTTTGGCAAAATACCAAATAGGTCTCCAGAATGGTTGGATCAGCTGACAACACTACCAACAATGCATTAGTGTCCCACTTTCTTATATTATCCCCAACATTTGTCATTTCCTTTTTCTGTCATATTAGCCAGTCAAATATGTCTGAGATGCGACCTCAGATTTCCTTTCATTTGTTTTTCTCTAACCAATAGTGATCTACAGCATTTTTTCACATGACTATTGATAATATTGATTTCTTCTTTTGAAAACAGCCTATTCTTATGCTCTGACCATTTATCAATTAGGGAATGATTTGTATTTTTTATAAATTTAGCTAACTTCTCTATATAGTTGAGAAATGAGGCATTTATCAGAGAAAACTCCTATAAAACCCCTCCTCCCCCAAAGTTTTCTACTTTCTTTCTAATCTTGGTAGCATTGTTCATATTTGTAAAATCCTTTTTAATTTAATATAATCCAAATTATCCATTTTACATCCTGTAATATTTTCTATAGGCATCTAGGTGACTTGATGGATAGCTCTGGGTCCGAAGTGAGGAAGACCTCAATTTAAATCCAAGCTCAGACACTTACTAACTATATGACCTTGGGTAAGTCATTGAATTTCTGCCTTAATACAAAGGAGAAGAAAATGACAAACCCACCTAGAAGTTTTGCTAAAAACAAAACAAAACAAAACACCCTATGGACAGTATTAAAGTGCTACTGTCTCCATAGTCACAAAGAGTTGGACATGCTTGGATGACTAACAACAGCAATGCTCTTTATCTCCTGTCTGGTTATAAGTTCTTCCCTTATCCACAGATCTGACAGGTAAGATTTTCCATGCACCACTAATTTGCTGATGATATCAACCTTTATGCCCAAGTCATATAGCCATTTTGACCTCATCTTGGTATATAATGTGTGATGTTGGTGGAGACCAAGTTTCTGCAAAAGTGCTTTTTTGTTTTCCCAGAAATTTTTTGTTAAATAATGAGTTCTTATCCCAAAAGCTTAGCTCTTTGGGTTTATCAAACTCTAGATTCCAATGGTCATTTACTAGTATATGCTGTGTATCTAATCTGTTTCACTGATTCACCACTCTATTTCTTAGCCAATACCATTTTGATGATTACTACTTTATAGTATAGGGTGAGATTTGGTACTTCTGCTTCACATTTTCTCTCCACCAGTTTCCATATTCTTGACCTTTTGTTTTTCCAGATTATTTTTGTTGTGATATTTTTCTGGATCTCAAAAATAATTGGTGTGACACTGAATAAATAGATGTATTTAGGCATAATTGTCATTTTATTAGATTAGCTCAGCTTTCCCATGCAAAATTAATATTTCTCCAATTATTTAAATTTGTCTTCATTTGCTCGACAAGTATTTTGTAATTTTGTTCATATAGCCCATAGGTTTAGCATGGCAAAAAGACTCCCAAGAATTTTATATTTTCTGTAATTACTTTAAAAGGATTTCTCTTTCTATCTCTTGTTGCTGTACTTTGTTGGTAATATATAGAAATGCTGATGATTTCTTTTATAGCTATAACTTTGCCATAGTTGCTAATTATCTCAAATCATTTTTCAGTTGATTCTCTAGCATTATTAATTTACCATTATATTGTCTGCAAAGAATAATAGCTTTATTTCCTGATTCCCTATTCTAATTCCATTTCTTTTTCTTCTCTTATGATGTAGTTGTTGTTTTATAATTTTAAATAATAGTGGTGATAATGAAAATCCTAGCTTCACTCTTTATCTTATTGGGAAGGCTTCTAGTTTATCCTCATTACAGACAATGCTTGCTCATGGTTTCAGATAGGTATTAATTCTCATTTTAAGGAAAGCTCCATTTATTCCTATACTTTCTAGTGTTTTTAAAAATGGAAATGGCCATTTTATTCTGTTAATAAATTTACATTGGTTGAGATGGCCATATGATTTCTGTAGGTTTTATATAGATATAGTAAATCATATTTATAGTTTTCATAATATTCAATTAACCCTGCATTCCTAGTATAAATTTCACCTGGTCATAATGTATAATCTTTGTGATATATTACTTTAATTTCCTGGCTAGTACTTTATTTAAAAATTTTACATCAATATTAACTGTTCTACAGTTTTCTTTCTCTATTTTTGCTTTTCCTGGTTTAGGTTTTAGCCCATATTTGTACCAAAAAAGAAATTTCTTTGCCTATCTTTCCAAATAGTTTATGTAGTTTAGAAGTAATTGTTCTTTAAATGTTTGATAGAGTTTCTTGTGAATCCATATGGCCCTGGGCATTTTTTCTTAGGGAGTTCACTGATAGCTTCTCCAATTTCTTTTCCTAAGATAGAATTATTTAATTATTCTATTTCCTCTTCTGTAAATCTAGGCATTTTATACTTTTGTAAATATATGTCCATTTTACTTACATTGTCAAATTTAGTTACTAATAATTGTTTAATTTCATCTTTATGAATTTATACTTTTTTGATATTGTTAATTTTATTTTCTTTATTTTAAAAATCAAATTAACTAATGGTTTAAGTAGCTCATTCAATGGTTTTCTCACTTTTAATTTTATTTGTCTCTCCTTTGACTTACAAGATTTCCAATTTTGTGTTTAATTGGGGATTTTGAATTTTTTCCTAGTTTTAATTGCTTACCCAATTTATTGACCTGTTCTTTATTTTATGGATGTGTAAATGTGTAAATTTTCCCTTAAATACTGCTTTGACTGAATTACATAAATTTCAAAATATTGTCTCATTTTGTCATTTTTTAAATGAAATTATTGTTTCCAAAAGTTGTTATTTGATGTATTCATTTTTAACATTAGATTATTTTGTTTTCAATTAATTTTACCTGTTCCCATGGCTTTACTTGAATGTATTTTTATTGCATTGTTTTCTGAAAAGGATGCATTTAATAGTCCTATTTTTCTCCTTTTGGTTGCTATCTACTATTTAGTCTAAAATGCCTAAATATACAGTCCATTTTTGTGAAGGTGCCGTGTACAGCTGAGAAAATGCTGTACTCCTTTTTATTCAACTTGTATAGAGAGCTTTAATTTTTTTTTTTATCTCTGTAACTTCTTTTTTGTTTGTTTTATGGATAAATGTATCTGATTCTGAGAGGGAAGAGTTGAGGCCCTTTACTAGTATAGTTTTGCAATCTTTTTCCTCTTGACACTCATTTAACTTTTCCTGTCAGAATTCGAATGCTATGCCATTTGGAGCATATATGTTTCTTATTGAAATTACTTCACGACCAATGCTACCTTTTCGCAAAATGTAGTTTCTCTTTTAATTGGTTCTATTTTTGTTTTGCTTGATATGAGCTCATGATTGCTATTAATTTTTTTTTCTTTTTACCTTAGCTGAAACATAGATTTTGCTCCAGCTTCTTATTTTTACTCTGTCTCCCTCTGTTTCAAGTGTATTTCCTGTCATCAACATATTTTTAGCTTCTGGTTTTAAATCCATTTTGCTATCTGCTTCACATTAGCAGTTATAATTCTTTCTCTCCATCCTATTTTTCCCTCTTTATCCTTCTCTCTTTTTTAACCTATCCCTCATAAGAAGTCTATTTTGCTTCTGTCAACAGCCTTCATTAATCCATGCTCAGCTCTCTCCTATTTTCTTATCTCCTTCCCCTTCTACTTCCTTGTAGGATAAGCTAAATTTCTAAACCCAAGTGATTGTGTATATTATTCCCTCTTTGAACCAATTTTGATGAGAGTAAAGTTCAAGCACTGCCTACCACTCCTCCATTTTCTCCTTCACCAGATAAGTTCTTATTTTAGAAAAACTTTTATGTGAGATAATTTCTCCAATTTCCTCTTCCTCTCCCTTTCTCCCACTACATTCCTTTTTTCACTCATTTTTTTTGAAATCTTTATAGTCAATTTACACCCATGCTCTCTGTCTATGAATACTTTCTTATAACACTTTTAATTATAATATAATTCTCAGGAGTTAGAAGTATGGAACACTATCCAAAATGTCAGTTTTTGGTACTACTATTTTCAGAGCTTATTCAGAGGGTCTGTATTTGTGTGTGTGTGTGTGTGTGTGTGTGTGTGTGTGTGTGTATGTGTGTATGTGAGTGTTTGAAAACACAAAAGAAGTAATCTATGCCAAAAAAAAAGCCAAAATAAAAACCTGGTAGTTTTCTTAGAAATGCATTAGAAAAATGAGGATTGGAAAATCTATGATGAAACGTGCTACTCGCTCAGAGAAGTCCGGGACTGAAGGTGCAAAATAAAACTTTTTTGGCTTAGCTATGCATATTTGTTCCAAAGTTTATTATTCTTTTCTTTTCCAGTGGGGAGTATGGGAAATGGAGAAAATACATTTTTATTAACTGAAAAAATTTTGAAATAATATTGAGGATTGATGATAGGTTTATCTCCTGTGAGAAGGTTTTTCTCCCAAGTGCTGGAACTATAATATTCTTTAATATTTTAAGAGCTGAGATTTTGCTAGTATGATTTTGTATTTTTTTCCACTGATAATATATCTGATGCCCTCGGCATCACAATAGAGTCTCATTTTGGGTTGCTCTGGCCAAAATATTTCATCTTTTGGATCTTAGTGAATCACTGCCCCAAACTTATCTAGGCTGGATGGCATAGGTAGTTTGTAGCCAGGCTGGGGTTCAAAATCTCTCCCGCTTGGTGGAAAATATCAGAACTAGAACTGATTTGGCTTGGCCCTCAAAAACCCTGTAACATGTGCAAGTCATGAAAAAGGAAGGATGGTGCAAACAAAATCTTGTTTATGTAGATACATTTGTATATAGCCACACAGTATATATGTAGAGATGTACCTGCATGGCTATATAGCACATGTCTGCGTATCACTGTTTTCATCCTCATTATTAGAATTTGAAGGTTTGATGGGCTTTCTGGAAAAAAGAGATGATCCAAGTAAAAGGTAAAGCAGAACCAAACTTACCTCATATACATATGCATACGTCCATATATACATACACATGTATATATATATATATAGATGTATATGTAAATACAGTCATATATATATCTCCATGTTCGTATGTCTGTTTATCTATTTATCCATCTATCTAGAATGCCAGAGCTGACGTCAGAAAGACTGTAAAAGGAGGATAATTATAGCACCTACCTCAAAGGGTGCTGAGAAAATCAAACAAGATCATATTTTTCAGTTGTTTAGCACAGTGCCTGGCGCACAATAGGTACCATATAAATAGTATTTATAATTTATTATTATTATCAGGTTATTTCATAGGATCCTCACAACGTCCCTCTGATATAATGTTCTTTTCCTCTTCATTTTTTAGATGAAGAAACTGATGCTGAAAGAGGTCAGGTGACTCTCCCAGGCAGAATCTGGACAGCCTGCTCTAACCCATGGCTCTATCTATCGTGGCACTGGAGGGCTTCCAAGCTGTCTCTAAATCTGATAAAAGGCAGTCATTTGTCCAGGTTCACAAAGGTACAACTGGTAGAAGTCAGGTGTTCGAAAGCCTTCAACTCTTTGGAAGTCAAGCACTTTACCAACCTTCAAGATCTATGTGAATGTGGAAGATATAAAACCTAGTCACATGTGTGGTATCATGCTCTGCACACAGTAGGTACTTATTTACTGCTGTTGGAATGCAAGATTCAGAATACAGTCACTTGAAGTGAAAGTACTGTGCAATGGGGTGGGAAAGACTCTGTGATGTTATGGCTCCCTATAGCTTCCTTTTCAAAATGTCTCACTACATTTATAATATAATATATACTATAAAATAAAATAAGGTCAATAGCACTGCAAGCTTGATATGAGGAGTCTGAAAACTTTGCTTCGAAGCCCAGGCTTGACAGGTAACATTTGGATGTTCAGCTGTGTGGTCTTAGGTAAGTCATTGCTCCCCACTACACAATCTCACCCCCCCCCAGGTGAAAGTGTTTTGCCTGGTGGTGGCTCAGGCTTGTAATCCTTATTCCTGAGGTTGGCAGAGGCTTCTGGGGTTCTGAGACTCAGGAGAATTAAGGCTACTTGGATTTCCAAATCAATTTGGTAGCAGAGTAGTGAGTTCCAGAAGTAGCAGGTCCCTAGGCCGCTTATGTGGTGGGAAACTAAGCCAAGACAGAAAACAACAACAGGTTACCCCTCTCCTGCTGCTCAGCATTGGAAATTCAAGTGCATCTGGTGCATTTTCAGTCTGCGTGAGATGGGGAGATTCAGGATGAAAGGAGGAAGGAAGGAAAGAAGAAACAAAAGAAGTAGGAAAGGAGGGGGAAGGAAAGAAGGAAGGGAGGGAAGGAAGAAGGAAGCAAGGAAGAAAGGTATGGAAAGAGAGAGGGAGGGAGGGATAAAGGAAGAAAGGGAGAGAGAGAGAAAAAGGAAAAAGGGAGGGAGGGAGAAAGGAAGAAAGGGAGGGAGTAAAGAAGAAAGGGAGGGAGTAAAGAAGAAAGGAAGTGAGGAAGAGAGGGAGGAAGGAAGGAAGGAAGGAAGAGAGGGAAGAAGAAAGAAAGAGAGGGAAGAAGGGAAAAAGGAAGGAAGGAAGGAAGGAAGGAAGGAAGAAATAAGGTTTTTTTTTCATGTTTGCCCTGATCATGCCTCATGCAGTCACTAATTCATTCCACAAACATTTGTGTGTGTGTGTGTGTGTGTGTGTGTGTGTGTGTGTGTGTTTTTACTACACAGAGTACACTTATCGGCATCTATCTTGTAAACTGGTTATGAGAATCAAATAAGATAATGCCTGTCAGATGCTCTGCTAACCTTCTATCTCTGTATGAATGCCAGCTACTGATGCTACAGTTAATCCAGTCTAGTCCCTGTCCCGGTCGAGGAAGGCAGAATTTTGCTGTGTCTTGACGGCTGAATCAAGAAAACTTCCAATTCTTTCAATGTCGTTGACTACCTCTCTGAATGTATTATTTACTGATTAGCTATCTCAGCCTCAGTTTCTTAATGTGTGAAATGGGGTAGTAGCACTACCAGTGCCTGCCTCAGGCTGGTTATGAAGCTCCCATGAGATAATCTCCACAAAGTGTCCAGAAAACCTAGAAACACTCAGTAATCATTGATTAGGTTGATATTTACAATCTAGTTGGAAACACAGACATACCCATTAATTTAGCTATTTTTGCCTCTAGAAGTCAATACAAAGTCCTGTGTTAGCCCTGCAATGTCCTTCATAACCTTTGTAACCTTTTCCTTTCTTTCTAATCTTCTCACATCTTATTCTTCCCTCCCTTTTATTCCTCTCTTCCATTCAGTGACGCCGGCTTCCCGGCCGTTTCATTAACAGAACATCCCATCTCAGCTCTTGGCAGTTTCCCATGCCTGGAATGCTCCTTCTCTTCTGGTCCAACTCCTGACCTTCCTGGCTTCTTTTAAGTCCCAACTAAAGTCCCAGTTCCTCTAGGAAGACTTCACTCCTCTTCATTTCAGGGCCTTCCCTATTACTTTTCCCCATTTATTCTGCAGGCAGCTTGCTTTATAAATATTTGTTTGCATAATAGATTGTAAATCTTTTTTTCCTCTTTTTGTATGTCCAGTGCCAAGAATAAACTTCACACTTAGTGAGTGTTGATTGATTGATATGGAACAGGTAGCTTAGTATTTACATGCTCCTTCTGTTACCTCCTATGTGACCCCTAATAAACCCCTCAGTTTCTCTGGGACTCAGGATAGTCACTCATAGAAAAAAGGGGTCCACCTAAATAACTTTCAGATCTCTTCCCAACTCAACAGCCCAAACTTTGTTTTCATCTGAGCCTCACAAAGCCTGTGCATCTTTTATTCCTAGTTTATAAATGAGAAAATCAAATATGAGATTAGTTTGTTGACTAGCCTAAGATCACACAATTACTAAAAGATTTAAACCCAGATATTTCCTGAATCAACTTGCCTGAGAACATTATAAAACCTTTTAACACCAATTTATACCTTGGAGTCTAGATAATAGAATTTGCCCATGATAGAGCTTGGGGTGGAACCTTTGAATTGGGTTTACCTGGAACTCAAAGCTTGACTGAATTGCAGGATCAAGAGCATTTCTACCAGATGACTTCTAAATGAGTTTTCTTTACACAAAGAACTGCTGCATGAATTTTGGAGTCTATTATTAGGCCCTGTAGTTACTCCAGGGATAATGACATTCAGCCCTGAAAAGAGCCTTTGAATGTGTAGCAGACCAAAAGTTGTTGGGTTTTTTAATTCTTTTTTTCATTTTTTGAGAAAGTACAAAGCCTTTGCCTACTCCACTTCCCTTTTTCCCACATACACCTTCTTTTTAGGACTCCAAACACAACTATCAGGGCAAAGCAATAATGCAAAATAGGTGCTGACCCTCCCCAGTACCCTGAACCTGTCTTTGTTAGCTCTGGGAAGGAGGAAGGCAGCTTGACAGCGGCCCTGCCGTTCTCTATTCAGGTATGCCATTGAATACAAATTTAATCTAAAATTAGTTCTAAGAACTGTGGGAAGGAATGAATTCCATTTGGGCTGCCTGTGTTGACTATGATGCACAGCCTTGGGAGTCAATCTCCTCTACCGACAAGAACTGCCAGATAACGAGGGGTAGACAATTATTCAGTCTATCAGCAGACAGCCTTGTGAACAGCTCAATTTCTGCCATTCTGAAGTTCAAGTAGAACTAGACTTAATTTAAAGACTTTTATTATTTAAAAAGTCCTTTGAAAATGGGATATGCTTGTAGAACCAAGATGGTGGAGATGTCAGGAAGTTTCCTGAGCTCCCCCTGGTTTTTCTCAGAAACAATGGTAAACCAAGACTTTAGAAGAATCCTGGAACATCAGAATCCACAAAAAGACAGAATGAAACAATTTTCAAGTTCAAGAAAACTCAGAAGGATGTCAGGAAAATTCTATCTCATTTGCATAGGAGAGCACAGCCCAAAGTAGATAGTGTCCAGGCAAGCTCATAGCTACATCACAAGTCAATATAACTTAGGCTTCAGACTTCTGGCTCTTTGGGACAGTGGAACAGCAGGCCATCTGTGAGTCTGCCAATCCCACTGCAGAAGGCAAACTGGAAATTCACAATAGGTGCAATTAAGTATGGCCATCCAGGAACAGTGGGCAAGCTGCCAGCCCCAGAGGCCCCAACATAGAAAACCAGTGACTAGACCCCTAGCCTCCAAAACAAGAAGGTTGGGATAGTGCCTCTTGTATTCCAGGAGCAGAGCTTCACTTTTAAAAATGAGCAAAAAATTAAAAAGAGCCCTAACTATAGAAGCTATTATAGCAATAAGGAAGATCATAACGCAAACTCAAAAGAAAAAAAAAAATCAATGTCAAAATGCTGACATATAAAGCCTTAAAGGAGAATATGATTTGACTTCAGGCCTAAAAAGTCCTCTTGGAAGAGGTCAGAAAGGATTTAAAAATTAAGAGAGATTGAAGAAAAAATGAGAAAAGACATGAGAGTTACACAAGAGAATTATTAAAAAAAATTGATTGCAGAATACAATTCCTTGAAAATAAAATTAGCTAAAAGGGGAAAAAAATCCATGGAAGAAAACAAAAAAGTAGAATTGGCCAAATGGAAAATTATGTTCAAAAGCTAAATAAAAAAAAATAAAGAATTAGAATTGGGAGCATATATTAGATTTAACATATATTTTTACCTTGTTTAATATATATTGGATTACTTGCCATCTAGGGGAGGAGGTGGGAATAAGGGGAGGGACTGGCAAACAAGGATTACAAGAATCAATGTTGAAAAATTATCCATGCACATGTTTTGAAAATAAAAAAGTTCAATTAAAAAAAACTAGAATTGGGCAAGTGAAAGCTAATGACTCTACAAAACATCAATATCAATCAAACAAAATAAAAAAAAATGAAAAAAAAAACAAAAAAAATACATTATCTTATTGAAAAAAACAATAGTTCCAGGAAATATAATTTAAGAATTATTGTACTACCTGAGAGCCATGATCAAAAAAAGAGATAGGACATCACTTTTCAAGAAATTATCTAGAAAAACTGCAGTGATATTCAAAAATGAAATAGTAAATAGTCATTGAAAGAATCTACTCATCACCTCCTGAAAGAGAATCCAAAATAAAACTAACAGGGAATATTGTTGGTAAATTCTTGAATTATCAGATCAAGGAGAAGATACTGCAAGCAGTCAGAAAGAAACAATTTAAATATTGAGGATCCACAGTCAGTATTACAAAGGTTTAGTTTCTTTTACATCAAAGGAGTGGAGGACCTGTAATATAGGATATTGTGAAAGGCAAATTAAGCTTAGATTACAACCAAGACTCAAAGAAGGAAAATTGAGCATATTCTTTCAGTGTAGAAGGTGAAAATTCAATGAAATAGGGGACTTTCATATTTTCTTGATAAAAAGACCAGACCAGAGCAGAAAATTTGATTTCAAGAAAAGCATAAAAATGTAAACAGAAAAGAATAAAAAACACTTGGTATTCAATAGGGTTAAACTGTTAATATCTTTACATGGGAAGACAATACTTGTAATTTTGAAGAACTGCATCTTTATTTGGGCAATTAGAAGGAGAATATCTAGATGGCAGATGTGGGTATAAGTTAACTTTGATGTGGTATAAGTGGTGAAAAAAGGATTGTATTTGGAGAAGAAAAAAAGGCAAGGTGATAAATTATATCACATGAAGAGACATGAAAAACCTATTACAGAAGAGAGAAATAAGTGTGGACTAAATATTGTTTGAACTTTAGTATTATCAGATTTATCTCAAAGTGAAATAATATATACCCTCAGTTAGGTAAAGAAATCTCTTATTCTATGGGAAGTAAAAAGGGAAAGGAGAAAGAAAAAGGAGGGGTTCAGATAAAAGGAGGGCATATTGAGGGAGGTGATCAGAAACAAACCCTTGGTGAGAAGGGACAGAAAAGAGAAAGGTATTGAAAGGGAAAACATAGGATGGAGGGAGATATACAGTTTGTAATCACAACAGTGAATGTGAATGTTATGAACTCTCCCATATCACAAAAGTGAATAGCAGAGTGTATTTTTTAAAATATCCTAGAATATGGTGTTTACCATAGGGAGGCACAGAGTAAAGGGAAAGCTGGAATACAATTTTATGTTTCAGCTGGAAAAAAAAAAGCAGGAGTAGCAATTCTTGATATGAGACAAAGCAAAAAATAGATCTATTTAAAAGAGACAAGGAAATAAATTACATCTTGCTAAAAAGGTATCTTAGACAATGAAGTAATATCAATCGTAAACATATATGCACCAAGTATTATAATATCTAGATTCTTAAAGAAGAATATAAGTGAGCTATAGGAAGAAACAGATAGCAAAACCATATTAGTGGGCCACCTCAGACTCCCCCTCTCAGAACTAGATAAATCTAACCACAAAATAAATGAGAAAGAAGTTAAGGAGGTAAATTTTAGAAAAGTTAGATATGATAGATCTCTGGAGAAAATAAAATGAGAAAAGAAAGGAATATATCATTTTTCTCAGTGATACATGGCACCTACACAAAAATTGACCATATATTAGGCCATAGAAACCTCGCAGTCAAATGCAGAAAGGAAAAATATCTAATGCATCCTTTTCAGATAATAATTCAATAAAAATTACATGTAATAAAGGGCTCTGAAAAGATTTATTACAAGTTAATTTGAAACTGAATCATCTGATTCTAAGAAATGAGTGGGTGAAACCACAAATTGTAGAAACAGTCAGTAATTTTATCCCAAGAGAATATGCTGAGATAACACATTAAAAATGTATGGGGTGCACCCAACTGAGTGTGTATTTATTTTATCTTTGAGACAAATCTAATAAAAGTAAGGTTCCAATAATGCTCCCCTCCACTCTCCTTTATCTCTATTGTAATAGTTCTTTCATGCCTTTCATGCCATGTGATATAATTTATCCCATTCTAGTTCCCCCTTTCCTCTTCTCCAAGTATGATCCTTTTTTTTCACTCTTTATATCATCACATAAAGTTTAATTTATACCCACATCTTCTATCTAGGTATGCACCTAATTGTATCAATAGAGATATAGTTCTTCAGAGTTACAAGTATCTTCCAAAAAAAATATATATATATATCCTCCAAAGATATAAACAGTTTACCTTATTGAATATCAGATTTTTTTCTTTACTGTTTACCTTTTTATACTTCTCTTGAGATAAAAAATTCTATTCAGTTCTTGTCTTTTCATCGAGAAAATATGAAAGTCTCCTGTTTTATTAAATTTCCATCTTCTCCCCTGAAAGATGATGCTCAATTTTGCTTATTTGCCTTTTGGTTGTAATCTAAGCTCTTTTGCCTTTTAGAATATCATATTTGGTAGCCAAAGCATCTCATGAAATTTGGTAAAATTTTATGTCTCTAAATGCTTGCATAAATAACATATATAGAAAGAGAATATCAATGAATTGAACATGTAACTAAAAAATTAAAAAAGGAACAAAGTGACCTCCCCAATTAAATACCAGATTAGAAATTCTGAAAATAAAAAAAAAAGATTATTAAAATTGAAAATAAGAAAAGTATTGAAATAAAAAACTAAAACAAAAAACTGTTTTTATGAAAAAAGCACAATAAAATAGAAAAATATTTGTTTGATTTGATTTTAAAAAAGAAAGAAAAACCAATTACCAGTATCAAAAATGAAAAAGATGAATTCAGCAATAATGAAGAGTAAATTAAAGCAATAATTATGAGGCATTCTTTAGGGTGGTTGCAATCAAAGCAGTTGTTTTTTCTCCTTTTCATTTAATATTTTATATTTTTCATTTATATGTGAAACAATTTAAGCTATATTTTAAAAACTTTCTGTTCCAGATTCTCTTGGTTCCTTCTTCCCTACCCTCCACTGAAAAGACACATATGAAGTTATGCAAAACATTTCCATAAAAGTCATGTTGCAAAGGAAAACATACATCTCTTCCTTCTCCTTCCCCCACCAATAATCCTCAAATAAAAGAAAAAAAAAACATGTTTCAATATGTATCTATACACAATCAGTTCTTACTGTAGATAGCATTTAACCTCATAAGTCCTTCAAAGTAGTCTTGGATCATTATATTGCTAAGAAGAGTAAAGCCATTTACAGCTGATCATCCCACTGCATTGCTATCACTTTGTACACAAGAACGTTTCCACTTTGCATCAGTTCATGTAAGTCTTTGCAGATTTTTCTAGGAGAATCCTGCTCATTATTTCTTATAGATGAATATTATTCCATTATAATCACACAAATTTTCTACAGAATAATTGAATCAATTCACAATTCCACTCACGATGAATTAATATCTCCTTTCTCCCCACATTCCTTGTAATATTTGTCATTTTCCTTTTCTGGCTTATTAGCCAATCTAATGGGTATAAGATAGTAACTCAGAATTGTTTTAATTTTCATTTCTCCAAACAATAGTGAAAGTGCTTCTATATGGCTATAAATAGCTTGATTAGTTCATCAAAAAACTATTCATACTTTTTTATCATTTATCAACGGGGAACTGCTCTCATTTTTAAAAATTTGACTCAGTTTAGTATGTATTTAAAAAATGAGCCCTTCATCAGAGAGAAACTTGTTTCATATGTCTTTTCACAATTACTATCACTATCTGCATTTTCCTCTTTATTCTATTCTCTTTGTCCTTTCACCTTGTCCTTCCTTAAAAATGTTTTGCTTCTATCTCCTTGCCAATATGTCTTCCTTTCTATAAGCCTCCTCCTTTCCCATATCCCCTTCCCCTTTCATGCAGAGCAGACAGGTTTCTATACCCATATTGAGTGTGTATATCATTTCTTCTTTGAGCCATAGTAAAGTTCACTCATTCTTTCTGCCCTCCCTCTTTCTCCACCACTGTAAAAGCTTTTTTCTTTACTCTTTTATGGCAGATAATTTACACTATTTCACCTCTCTCTTTCCCTTTCTCCAGGTATATTACTTTCTCAACCCTAATATTGTTTTTAGATATTATTCCTTAATATTCAGTGTACCTGTGTGCAGTGTCTATATATACTCCCTCTAACTTTGCTAATAATTAATGATAAAGTTCCTATGAATTACAAATATCATTGTTCCATGTAGGAATGTAAAAAGATTAACATTATTATGGCCCTTATGGTTTCCCTTTCCCGATTACCCTTTGAGAACTGCATTTGAAAGTCAAAATTTATATTCAGCTCTAGTCTTTACATTATAAATGCTTGAAAATCCTCTATTTCATTGAATGTCTACCTTTCCCCTGAAGGATTATATTCAGTCTCACTGGGTATGTGATGGTTGGCTGTAATACTAGTTCCACTACTTTCTGGGATATCATATTCCAGGCCCCCTGATCCTTTAAATGTAGACGATGGTAAATCTTGTATTATTCTGACTGTGGATCCATTATATGTGCATTGTTTCTTTTTAGATCCTTGCAATATTTTCTCCTTAAACAGGGAGTTCCAGAATTTGTCTACAAAATTCCTGGGAGTTTTCATCTTGTGATCTCTCTCAAGAAGTGATCAGTGTATTCTTTCAATTTTTATTTTATCCTGTAGTTCTAGAACATCAGAACAGTTTTCCTTGATAATTTCTTATAAGATAATGTCTGGGTTTCTTTTATGATCATGGATTTCTGGCCAATATTTTTAAAAATTTTCTCTCAGTCTGTTTTCCAGGTCAGTTTTTTTTTTAAAATGAGATATACTTTACATTGTTTTATATATTTTCATTTTTTGGGTTTTGTTTCACTGTTTCTTGATTTCCCCCCAAAGTCCATTTGCTCAAAACTAATTTTTAAGGAATTGTTTTCCTCAGTGAGCTTGGTATCTCCCTTTCTACTTGGCCAATTTTGTTTTTTAGAGCATTCTTCTCCTCATTAACTTTCTATATTTTCTTTTGCACCACTCTGATTTGTCTTCTCATTTTTTTTCTTATTATCTGATTTTTAAAATTCCCTTTGAGCTGTTTCATGACCTGAGA
Source organism: Sarcophilus harrisii (assembly GCF_902635505.1). Classification (NCBI taxonomy): domain Eukaryota; kingdom Metazoa; phylum Chordata; class Mammalia; order Dasyuromorphia; family Dasyuridae; genus Sarcophilus; species Sarcophilus harrisii. The sequence goes on from NC_045429.1 coordinate 1,461,229, forward strand.
CCAATTCTTATTTTTCTTGGAAGCTTTGGATGTAGGAGCTTTAATTTTCTCCTTTTTAAAGTGTGTGTTTTGATCTTTCTGTCACCATAGTAACTTTCTATGGATGGAATATTTTTCTGTTGTTTACTCATTTCCCCAGATTATTATTTGGCTTTTAACTCTTTGTTAAAGTAGAGCTTTGTTTTGAGGGTAGAAGGTACAATGTCCTCAGGGTTTTGCACTACTGTTTTTCAGAAATACCTCTAAGGATTTGTAAGTTTTAGTATTTCCAAGGTTGTATGATCTAAGTATAAATGTGTTTACTACTCTCTTGGCCTATGTTCTGGTCTGTGAGTGACCAAAAGTACTCTTCAATCCCTCTGATTGTAATTTTTAGTGTGCTAATGGTTTTTCTTGCCTTAGAACTATGAGCCAGGGCTACAATTGGATTTGAGTTTGGGAAAAGTAACAGTGGTTCAACAACTGCTTCAGTGCTAATGAAGAGACATCCTTCTAATCATTTTTTCTACACCCCCCTGCCCCTGCCCAGCCGTCCCCCCCTTACTGTTTGTAATCTGAAAGCTCTGGAAGTCATCCTTACTGCTGCTGCTTATTCAGTAGCTCCCAAGGCCTGCTCCTAGTATGCTAGTTTTCCAAGATCCTCTTACTCTAATGAGACAAACCTTTCCTGCTGACCTTCCAAGTTGTCTTTGGAGTCTGCTGGCCGAGATGTCTGGAAACCACAGGGGCTGCCATTGATTCAGAGACCCCAATATCCACTTTTGGTTTGGTGGGGCTGAGGCTGTGCTGGTACAACCCGCATTGGGATTGTGCTGGATTCCCAAATTGGTGCAAAATACTTTCCTACTAATCTTCTAAGTTGTCTATGGCTGGAAAATTTTTCCACTTTATCTTTTTGTTGGTTTTGATTTGGAAAGGTTTGGGGGAGACTCAGGTGAGTCCCTGCTTTTACTCTGCCATCTTGGCTCCATCTCAATTATGAGGCATTTTGCCCAACTATTTACCAATAAATCTGACAACCTAAGTGAAATGGATGAATATTTACAAGAATATAAATAGTCCAGATTAATCATGGAGGAAATAAAATACTTAAATAAACCCATTTTGGAAAAAAAAGAAATTGAGTAGTCCATTATTGAATTCCCTAAGAAAAAATCTCTAGCCACATAAACTTGTAAATGAATTCTACTAAACAGTTAAAGAACAATTCATGCTAATACCTTATAAACTATTTGGAAAAATAGACAAAAAATGTGTTCTACCAAATTCCTTTTATGACACAAATATAATACTGGAATCTAAAGCAGGAAGAGCCAAAAAGAGAAAGAAAATTCTAGACTAATTTCCCTAATTAATATTGATGCAAAATTTAAATAAAATATTACTAAGAGATTCCAGCCATTTATCACAATTATAATATGTTACCAGGTGGGATTTTTACCAAAAAATGCAGAATTTGTTCAGTATCAGGAAAACTATCAGCATAATTGACCATATCAATAACAAAATTAATAGAAAACATATGATTATCTCAAAAGATTCAGAAAAAGCTTTTGACAATATACATCATCCATTCCTATTAAAAATAGTAGTATAGGAAAAAATGGAACTTTTCTCAAAACAATAAGTGAGATCTATCTAAAACTCTTAGCAAGTATTCTATGCAATAAGGATAAGCTACAAACTTTCCTAATAAAATCAGGGTAAAACAAGGCTGCCTATTATTAGTATTATTCAATATTGTACTAGAAATGTTAGCTTTATCAATGAGAAGAAAAAGGAATTGAAGGAACTAGAATAGGCAACCAGGAAATAGAACTATCACTCTTTGCAGATGACATGATAGTATAGTTAATCAACTAAAAACTACTTGAAATAATTAACAACTTTAAAACGCTTCAGTATATAAAATAAAGCCACATGAATCATCAGAATTTATATACAAATATATCTGTGTATAATTACTAACAAAGCTTAGTAAAAAGAGACAAAAAGAATAAAAATTATTAAAAACTGCAGACAATATAAATTATTTTGGAGTCTACTTATCAAGACAAACCCAGGAGCTATATGAACACAATTCTAAAACACTTTTCACATTGCTATAAACAATTGGAAAAATATCAATCACTTATGGGAAGGTTGAGCTATTATAACAAAAATAACAATTTTTCCTAAATTAATTTAGCCATTTAGTGTTATACTAATCAAATTACCAAAAATTATTTATAGAATTAGAAAAATAATAACAAAATTCATTCATAGAACAAAAGGTCAAAAATATTAAAGGAATTAATGGAAAATACAAAAGTAGCTCACTTATACCATATCTAAAGCTAAAGCAGCAATAATCAAAACTACTTGGTATTGGCTAAGAAATAGAGGGGTAAATCAGGAGAATATATTAGGTACACTACACATAGTAGTAAATGATTTTAGTAAGCTCCTGTTTGATAAGTCCAAAGATTCCAACTCCTGGGATAACAACTTACTATTTGATAAAAATTGCTGGCAAAACTGGAAAAATAATATGACAGAAACTAAGCATAGAAAAGCATCTCATACTGTATACCAAGATAAAAGTAAAATGCACACATGATTTAGACACAAAGGGTGATACCATAAACAAATTAGGAGAGCAAGGAATGGTTTGCCTATCAAATATATGAAGAAAGGAAGAATTTATGATGAAACAATAGATACAGAATATTATGAAAAGCAAAATGGAAAATTTCAACTGTATTAAATTAAAAAGGGTTTGCACAAACAAAATAAATGCAGTTAAGATTAGAAGAAAGAGACATATAGAAAACATTTTTAACAGCTAGTGTTTTTTTTTTTTTTGATAAAAACCTCATTTCTCAAGTATACAGAGAAGAAAAAATCAACTTTATTAAGAATAGAAGTCATTCCCCAACCAATAAATGGCCAGGGACATGAAATTAGATGAAGAAATTAAAGTTATCTATAGTCATTTGAAAAATGCACTAAATCACCATTGATTAGAAACATACAGATTTAAACAACTCTGAGGTATCACTTCATAGCTACTAGATTGGCTAATATGACAGAAAAAAAGATCAATGTTAGAGGGGATGTGAAAAAATTGGGGCACTAATATCTCAATGGTGGAGTTGTAGATTAATCTAACCATTCTGGAGAGCAATTTGAAACTGTGCCCACGGGCAATCACACTCTGTATACTCTTTGATCCAACAATACTAGTAGTAGGTTTGTAACTTAAAGAGATGGTAAAAAAGAAAATCAACACCTATGAGTATAAAAAATATTTATTACATCTCTTTGTGTGGTGGCAAAAAAAAATAGCCATTAATTGGAGAATTGCTGAACAAGTTTGGTACATGGAACACTATTATGCCATAAGAAATGATGATCAAAAATGATCAAAGAATATGAACAATTTTCAGATGAAGAAATTAAAACCATTTCTAGTCATATGAAAAGGTGCTCTAAATCATTATTGATCAGAGAAATGCAAATTAAGACAACTTTGAGGCACCACTGAACACCTTTCAGATTGGCTAAGATGACAGGAAAAGATAATGATGAATGTTAGAGGGGATGTGGTTCCCCACAAACTTGGATACTAATACATTGTTGGTGGAACTGTGAACAGATCCAACCATTCTGGTGAGCAATTTGTTTTCTTACTCTTTTCTTTCCTTTTTGATCTGATTTTTCTGTGCAGCAAGATAATTGCATAAATATGTTTACACATATTGAATTTAACATATATTTTAACATGTATAACATATATTGGATTGGTTTCCATCCAGGGGAGGGGATGGATGTGGGGAAGGGGAAAATCTGAAACACAAGGCTATGCAAGGGTTAATGTTGAAAAAGTATCTGTGCATATGTTTTGAAAATAAAAAGCTTTAAAAAGAGAGAGAGAAATGATGATCAAGTGGATTTCAGAAAAAAACTGAAAGACTTAACAGGAACTGATTCTGAGTGAAATGAGTAGAACCAGGAGAACATTGTTCATAGAAACAACAACATTGTGTGATGTTCAATTTTAATTGACTCACCCCTTCTCAGCAAGACAATGAACCAAGAAAATCCAAGAATACCATGATGGAGAATGATGACCATATTCAGAAAAAGAACTATAGAATCTGAATGTAGATCAAAGTTTGATATTTTCACTTTTTTCCAGCTTTTCCCTTTTGTTCTGCTTCTTCTTTCACAACATGACTAATGTGGAAATGTTTAAATGATTGTATATGTATAACCTATATCAGATTTATTGCTGTCTTAGGGAGAGAGGGATGGGTAATAGGGAGAAAAAAATTTAAACCAAATATTATTAAAAATGTTGAAAACTATCTGCATGTAATTGGAAAAAATGAAATTTAATGGACAAAAATACTATCAGGCTTACTTTTGGAACATGTAGACATCATTTCACTGAACAATAAGCAAGACTAATAATAAGTTCTTTCCAGTGATTATTCCAATCAGGGAGCCTATGGAATAGAAAAGGGAAGGGGGAACAAAATAGACTTTTATGTTTGTTGTTTAAAAAGGAAGAACAAAAAGAAAATGAGACAGGGCTGCAATATTATTCTGATACTATTTGTCATAGAGTGAATTCACTTAATCTTAGATTTCATCCAAGGAAGGGTCCTGTGGTATGGGCCACCAAAATGATGGCATTTTACTGCATTCTAATAAGCATCTAAAAGGAAAAAAATTGTTTAACAAACAAAAAGTCCTCTTAGCTTAAGAAATCATAAAAAATTTCTTTTATCTAATCATATCTAAAGTCTAGAGATAAGATATGAATGTGAGTCCTTCCTGACTCCAAGTGCAGACAAACACTGGAGAAGCTTATGGAAAGGGCATAGCTAAGTAGCTTCCCTGTGCACCAAATGGATGCATCAGCTTTTCAGTAATGACTCTATGAAACCCTTTTTGGGATTTTCTTGGCAAAGATACTTGAGTGGTTTGTCATTTCTTTCTTCAGCTCATTTTACCAATTAGGAAACTGAGGTACACGGGATGAAGTGATATGGTGCTTACACACCAGCAGTTTTTAATCTGAAATGACAGAGCATGAGACACAGTAAAGAGCAATACTAAGTTATACATTGAGATTCAACAAATCAAAGAAGGGCAATTTATGGATGTAATGAAAAGCTTCCTAATTATGCAAGCTGTAGAGACATAGGATGGGCTGCTACTGGGAGGAAACAATTCTCTCCTCACTAGGTATTTTCAAGTGAACACTTAATAACAATGTATGGGGTATTTTGAAGACTGAGCAGGATGGTTCCTGAGGCTCCATCTTATTCTGACACTCTGATATCTCAAAAATCCCTGACATGGTCATGTTTCCCAGACATGGCATTTCATGGAATAATTCCCTATCAAAAGTACCATCACAAGATCTTTTTATCTTGCTATCTCTATCTGCTGGTACCTTCCTATCTCTACCTTTTGGCATTTGCCACCAAAAAAAAAAAAAAAAGAAATGAAATTTCAGAATTTTTCCTCAAAGTATAAAAGCTGTTCTTGCTAGAGAAACCCCCCATTAGCTGGGACTGGGGAACAATGAGGACTCATTTCCAATTGGCCTCTACCTAACTTTTCCATCCAGGCCTTCTGTAGTTCAGGCAAAGCCATCTTAGGGCTTCTCACATTGAAATTCCATCTCTTTTCCACACCTCTGTATGAGCTGTCGTTCCTGCCTGGAATGAACTCCCATCTCACTCCTGCCTCTTAGAACTCCGAATTGTCTTGAAGCCTATTTTTATGCCTTTCTTTAATTGCCCGATTGCCAGAGCTTTCCCTTCCCAAAATTACCTTGGAGATAGTTGCCTATATGTATACATGTATACCTTAGGTCCCTTGATATAATGTAAGCTCTTGAAGGCTGAACCTTAAAGGAAGTAATTAGATCTTTGAATTGCCACAGTGTGTTTCGTGGCAGATGCCACAGACAATCCCTCGTTGATGGGTTAGCTCTCAAGCCTCCAGCCAGGGGTCTCTTCAGCTTTTCTGTGTCCTCAGCTCTCTGGCACAAGCTGGTGAAGCTGACACAGCCCTTTGTGGAATTACCGTATTAGATGCCAAAGTAAAAGGCAGGCGATCATCACGGAAGCCGATGGTGTTGCAATGCAGTCATCGAAATAGGTCAAGAAGCAAGGTCTTGGACCCAGGTTAAGAGCACCTGTCACCTAGTTCTTCTGAATTATATCAGGAATACAGGTCGTGACCACCACGTTACTGGGATCCTTTAAAGCTGGAGCTTTTTACCTTGGAAGCTTCACAAGAGTAGAGCACATGACACCCTTCAGTGCGTTCCCACAGTAAGAGGGTTTTATATATAAAATGGAAGCACGTGGGTGAAGGGCTGTGCTTCTGGGAGCGGACGTCCTTCAGTGTCCGATCAAGAAGGTGGGAGCTGCCTCTGCGCTGGCTGGGTAGCCTGATCTGCCCTTTGCCCTTAGATCTTCTAGTGGGACAGTCTTGTTCTCCCTGATGGTGTCCAGTGGGTGAAGGCTGTTCACCAGAAGCTTCGGCCCCATGCATTTAGCTAGGTGGGGGGAGGGCTCTCTTTCCCCTTTCCTTTTAAGTCCTGTGTTCCTGAGGATTGGACTTGGGATCTGGGGCATATCAAGGTGCAGTCGTGGAGCTGGGGACACCAGCATGACTTGGGGGTCAGAATTCTGGTCCAGATGTTGGCAGATATTCCAGGGAATCCACAACGCCAAAATGAGGGGACCCTGGGAAATCCTGGCCTTAGAAGTTTGTGGGACTGTGCACTGTAGCAGCTGGGTTAAATTGGGAACCAAATACTCCTTTCCTCCCTAGACATGGAGGGAGTAATGTCCCCAGGACTAGGTGAATGGCTGTATCTTGGCTCATATACTTTGGGAGCATATATTTTTTAAACTAATCTGACTGTTAAATATTTAAAAGGAACCAGGGTTCTAGGAACTCCTAAAATGGAGTGACTATAATCTGAGAGGGCTTGAGCCACGGGCAGAGTCTAGATGCCAGCCCAGCCCCCGATTTCTCTTAATGATGTCAGAGAAGTCTGAGCGCTTTGTGATGTAATATCCCGGCCTTTCATGCCCTGGGAATCAGGGGAGGCCCTGTTCCCCTCCCAGCAGGCACTTGGTATGTGCTTGTTGAATGAATGATGCTTTGGCGCTTGTGGGCTAGAAGGCAAACCTGCTTGAAACTAGCTTGAGCCTATTTGCGAAGAAGAGATGCAATGGCCTGTCTATGAGTCAGTGCACTCAGACATAAGCTTTATGCCCTTGGCCAAGTCCATTACCTTCCCTAGTTTCAATTTCCTCCTTTGCCAAAGAAAGAGTTGGAGAATATGATCTCCAAGGTCCCTTTCTGTTCTAGGAGGCTGTCCTTCTGAGATTTGCCTGTAGCTCTCACCCTCTCCTTTCCTCTTAGATCCTCCGTCTTAAAGCACCCCCAGCCCAATTTTGGCAGCTTAAAATGCAGTTATCAAAGGAACTTCACATGTCACAGGAAAATGGTGCACATGTCAGCAGCAAGCACTCAGTTGCCTCAAAGGAGCAGCTTTAAAAATAACTTCCTGATTTGCTTTCGGTGGAGTAGGTTGGGGTAGAAGAGGAGAAAGAGTGATGAGGCTTGGGAGAATGTATTCAGATAATTTTCACTTTAAGCAGCCAAGAAGCAAAGGCTTATTTCACTGCTTTTCACGGGAATTTCATTTTTTCTAACTTTGTACTTATTTTCATTGGGACATTAATAATACTGATCACTTAATGTATTGTGGTTCAGTCACTTCAGTTGTGTCCAATCTTCATGACCCCATTTGGGGATTTTCTGCTGAAGAGAGTGGAGTTATTTTCCATTTCATTATTCAACTCATTTTACAGATAAATAAACCGAGGCAAACTGGGTGAAGTAACTTGACTGGGATCACCCAATTACTTGAACTTAGGTCTTCCTGACTCCAAGTCTGGCATTATATGCACTATTATATTATATATTGTATTGTATTATGTTATGTTATGTTATATTATGTTATATTTTATATGCACTACACTAACTGCCCAGAACACTTAATAGCCATGCTATATAGGAACCATTGATGCAAATGACCTCAGGGCTAATGTGACATCTCGAATCCACTTGATGCTAGACAGCCACTTCTTGATGAACTATTATAATATTGTGCAAATAACCTTGGAATCCCAGAGGCCATCACAGTACAGGCAGATATTTACTAATCCTACCAACATGAAGAGACGTGGACTGGACAAAAAGTGCATTTTGTCATCCAAGTAACAACTCTAGGGAGCCTGGTCAGCAGCAGAATATCCCACTTAGGACATCCAGAAATTGGAAAACACCCAGGAGAAGACAATGCAATCAACAAAGGGCCTAGGGGACATACCATTGGGCCATCGGGTCAAGGTCCTATGGATGTCGAGCCTGAAGAAGAGAAGATTCAGCAGCAGGGGACAGCTATTGTTGAGTTATTGAGAAACTGTCATGATGAAATGGGCCTACAATTTGGTTTGAACCCAGAACCCAGAAGGTAGAAGGTGAAAGAGCACTTGGCACTGGCCAGTGGTAGATTTAGGCTTGATATAAAGAAAAGCCTCCTCACAATTGGAGCTCTCAAAAATGTGTAGTCCTTCAAAGTCTCTCTCTCTCTCTCTCTGTCTTTCTCTATCTATAATGTGTATGTATGTATTATGTATTTGTAAAGCTCTTGAGAGAAACATTTTTTTAAAAAATATTTTAAATGCAATAAATATTTTAAAATGAAAAAAAAATTCTCAAGCTCAACCCATACAGAAATAATGATTAGATTTTATTCTGTAACTTTAATTTGACTACCCCTAAACTAAGGTAGAAAAGGGCTGCAAACTATACTGCACCCAATGAATTTATCTATCATTTAAAGTACTAAATGAAATTTGCCCATTGTCATAGTGCTAAGGAAAATACTGATAAGAATCTGAACAAGTTAGCACTTGAAAACAATCAAGTTTTCAGCTGTTGAGCTCACCAGTGGGGTCTTTGGTCACCTTATGGATCTCAAGACAATTACCTTTCAGCTATATGAAGAGCAAATTGCTTTGGAAGAGGAATTATTGCAATTTTTGTAACTCTGTGACTATTATAAGGCAGGCATTTTGATATTAAGCTGCCCAGTAAAGGCATATGTAATTTCAAAGCAGCATTGTAGGAGACAAAGTTGTATTTCTTGCCGTGCTTTTCCTATGTTAAATAATTTGATTTCAATATATATTAGTAAACACAGATTTTACATTTTGATCTAGAAGATATTCACAAAGTTGGACCAATAAAAGTAAAGTATTTTTTCTGTTTCCTTTTTTCAAATGGCTCTTCTATATTCTGCAAATGCAAAGTCCATTTGGGGAGATTTCTGTACATTCAGGCAAACTCTTGAGTGTCCCTGGGATGAACTGACAGGTTTGGATCATTTGTAAGTCCTCTCCACTTGGTCTTTCTGATAATGAATTTCAGTTTGGGATCATTGAGAAAGCTTTGTAATTCCCTCCGCTGGGAACACGTATATATTTTCTAATTTATCTAATATAGGAGAACATACAATTATTTCTCTCTTTCTGATTATACATAATGATATATATTAATATTGATGTATATATTTATGTATTATATGTCTCAATTTATTATCGGAGAATTAAAAAAAAAACACCTCACATTATATACAACTATCTCTGCTGACTTTTTATTGTATATTTCTGCTCTGTTCCTTAAACTCCTTGAAAAAATCATCTCAATGCCACAACTTCTCATTCTCTTCTAAAATCTCTGCAGTCTTGCTTTGGACCCTGTTACCAACTGAAACTACTTTCTCCAAAGCAATCAATGAGGTTTTAATCAATAAATCAATGACCTTTTTTAGTCTCCCTGTTGCTTATAAGAATTTGTCAGTGCTGACCACGCCCTGCCTCTTTACAATTGCTCCTCATAGACACTGTGCATTCCCCAAGGCTCTATCCCACCCTCTCTTTCAGTCATTCTATACTTTTTCACCTGATAAACTCATCAGCGAGCAAGAGTCCAATTTTATCACTATTTGAATGTAATTCAAATCTCCAGATCCAGCATTGGTCTCTCTCCTCAGAAACCATGTATGGAAAATTCTATCAACTAAATTTTAGAAAGATTATGATCTGTATTAGTGGATGGATATCCTACCGATGAATCTGTGCAACGTTGAAGGCACTACGGTAAGAATTCTCATAATAATGATGATATTGATTTTGCTCTCAGCAAGTCAGTTACCTAAAACAACACATCCTTGAGTTGTTGAACTACTTTTGGGAACCAGGGTCATTGAATTCAGTGTTAAACTCATAAAACTATGACCTCCACTGCTTGTAAAGCATGTCGAATTTTAAGAGGCATCATTACTTTTGGAAATTGAAGGTTAAAACTCTATGGAAGCTTCCCATTCTAATATTATGCCCTCTAAGTATTCTATGGGACCCTCTACTTCAATATATGCAAAACAGAATCCATCCCATCCTCTTACTTTACCACCTTACAAAACTTCCATACCTACATTCATGCTAATGGCACCAATTTATAGTTAATCTGCCCCAACTCAATAAATTTTAGTGGCTGGTTCTTACTTCAAGGACCAAATAAAAATGCTCTTCACAAGCTACCTCACTCCAGTCTTCTCATGCATTGTTCTTCTCTGCACATGCTACAGCTGAGCCTTACTAATCCACTGGCTGATTTCTCCCCTGCCCCCATGCTTTTTCATTGATTTTTTCCTGGGCCCACAATCATTTCTCTGTTCATCTCTTCTATTTGTAATCCCTAGCTCCTTTCAAGACTGAATTCAAATGCCACCTACTACAGGAGATATATCCAGGTTCCCCAGCTCCTAGTGCCTTCCCTTCTGAAGGTAACTGTCTGTCTGTCTATCTATATTTCTCTTCTCCCACTCTTTCCTCCAGAGCTTCCCCTATACTGAAATAGCTCTGGAAATGTACGACAGTCTCATTATCCATGTGGACATCTCTGGAAAGTAGACTAGCAAGGCAAGTGAATTTATCCACAGCATTCAAAACTTCTCCACTTATAGTAACTGAGGGTACCACATATGGATCATGTGGTACTGCTTGATAGAGCACTTGTGTTTTCTTGGTGTAAATTAAACCAAAATTAGCACAAACGACAGAAAATCTAGATTGCATTACACTGAAGGTCTTCCGAGCGAATTCTGACCTCATTGTTGTATATCTGAGAAACCTGAGAGTCTACCAGCCACACCAGGAAATTTGAATTGCTTCCATTTGAATTGTCTTAGGAAGATTCTAAAGACCCCCAGGCAGGATGAGATACCAGACAGCAAGGTCCTTTTCTGTCAAGCATCCCAACTCTACCGCAGAGAGCACCACTCTGTTGGCTTGGCCACATTGTTCAAATGACAAATTTACACTTGCCCAAAAGACTATTTTACGGAGAACTCATGCAAGGCAAGTGCTTATAAAGTGGTCACAAAAGTAACACTCTCAAGGTCTCCCTGAAGAACTTTAGATTGTATGACTTGGGAGACACTGGCACAGGACCAGCCAATATGGAGGACCCTCATCAGAGAAGGTATTTTGCCCTATGAGCAAAACAGAATTGAATTATCTCAGAAGAAATAGGAGATATACAAAGTTAGAGAAGCCCCCAAGTGTTCACAGGGACTCTTTGTGCCCAACTTGTGGCTGAGCATTCTGAGTTCATATTGGTCTGATCAGTCCAACACACTGTAAGTCAGCTCTAACACTATGTCATTTTGTCCTCTTGGACAATGAAGGATTACGACCATTCTATTTACACACACACACACACACACACACACACACACACACACACATACACACACACTGCACCCTGGATCATAGATCTAAGGCTGGAGAAAGTCTTCAATGTGTCTTCTCCATTATGATGTAAATTCCTTGAGCACAGGACTTGTTTCACTCTGGGCTTTGTTATGAGACAATTCTGCTCCTCCCTCTTCTTTCTGCTTTCCTTCCTTATCAGTAGAAGTTTTGGGTCTTATCCCAACACAGCCAGTGATGGATTGATTGGGTTACATCAAAATACATGAAAGGCTTCTATAGGTAGCAGGTGTTCAGAGAATCATATTTGGTTGCGACCATAAAACACATTTTATCTCTTTGTTGTTGTAAAATCCAGGGAGAGAGCAGGGTATGGCTCTTGCATCTCAATTTGGTTTTCTCTGGAAAGGGGGTGACTCTTACATTCTGATATAGGAAAACAAAGTTAGGTAACATTTCATTTTTTTCCTCCCCAATTAATGTGCTGGATGAAAATGGACAGTCTAGACTGAATGAAAGGTCAGGTATCCTTCTTTGTGATTCTCCTCTGCCTTTTCTGTCATGAACAAAGACATTTCTGAGTGCTTAGAACCAGATGCTTAATTGGAGGGTAGAGAAAGGGAAATGAGTGAAAACTTCGCTCTATAATTCTGTAAAGAATTTATGAAATCATCATCATTCAGGCTACATTGAAAAATCCCATTTCCTTAGTGTTTGGCTTTTAAAGTATACCTGGGTATTTTCTATTATTTGGGAATTTGAGGTGGAAAGGGCCTTCATGCAAACTGTTCATTTCCCAGAGAGAGAACTGAGATTTAGAGAAGCTTTTGCCATGTTACATGGGTCTTTCCTTTGAAAAAAACTTCTTATTGAAGCTCTATTGATGCTTTCTGTTTTGACCTTACTCCCCCTTATGCTGTACTTCTCATGACAATGGTGAAATGTTCCTATTTGGAGATGATTGTTAAGTTCACAGTAAAAAACAAACCAAAAAAATTTTTTTTTCCTTTTTTTTTTAATTTAATAGCCTTTTATTTATAGGTTATATGTATGAGTAACTTTACAGCATTAACAATTGCCTAAACTCTTATTCCAATTTTTCACCTCTTACCTCCCATCCCCTCCCCCAGTTGGCAGGATGACTAGTAGATGTTAAACATATTAAAATATAAATTAGATACACAATAAGTATACATGACCAAAATGTTATTTTGCTGTACAAAAAGAATCAGACTCTGAAATATTGTACAATTAGCTTGTGAAGGAAATCAAAAATGCAGGTGGGCATAAATATAAGGATTGGGAATTCAATGTAATGATTTTTAGTCATCATCCAGAGTTCTTTCTCTGGGCGTAGCTGGTTCAGTTCATTACTGCTCCATTGGAAATGATTTGGTTGATCTCATTGCTGAGGATGGCCAGGTCCATCAGAACTGGTCATCATATAGTATTATTGTTGAAGTATATAATGATCTCCTGGTCCTGCTCATTTCACTCAGCATCAATTCGTGTAAGTCTCTCCAGGCCTTTCTGAAATCATCCTGTTGGTCATTTCTTACAGAACAATAATATTCCATAACATTCATATACCACAATTTATTCAGCCATTCTCCAATTGATGGACATCCATTCAGTTTCCAGTTTTTAGCCACTACAAAAAGGGCTGCCACAAACATTCGTGCACATACAGGTCCCTTTCCCTTCTTTATAATCTCTTTGGGGTATAAGCCCAGTAGTAACACTGCTGTATCAAAGGGTATGCACAGTTTGATAACTTTTTGAGCATAGTTTCAAATTCCATATGAATGTTATGGAATATTATTGTTCTGTAAGAAATGACCAACAGGACGAATACAGAGAGGATTGGCGAGACTTGCATGAACTGATGCTGAGCGAAATGAGCAGAACCAGGAAATCATTATATACCTCAACAGCGATACTGTATGAGGATGTATTCTGATGGAAGTGGATTTCTTCAACAAAGACAAGATCCAACTGAGTTTCAATTGATCAAGGATGGACAGAAGCAGCTACACCCAAAGAAAGAACACTAGGAAATGAATGTAAACTGCTTGCATTTTTGTTCTTCTTCCCAGGTTATTTATACCTTCTAAATCCAATTCTCCCTGAGCAACAAGAAAACTGTTCGGTTCTGCACACATATATTATATCCAAGATCCACTGCAATCTATTTAACATGTATAGGACTGCTTGCCATCTTTGGGGAGAGGGCGGAGGGAGGGAGGGGAAAAATCGGAACAGAAGTGAGTGCAAGGGATAATGTTGTAAAAAACTACTCTGGCATAGGTTCTGTCAATAAAAAGTTATTTAAAAATAAATCAATAAATCAATAAATAAAATATGGAATTCAGAGAAGCATGGAAAGTCTTGCATCACCTGGTACTGCGTGAAGAAAGCAAAACCTTGAATTTTCTTTTTAAAAAATGCATTCTCCAATAGAATTTGCCTCTGAATCAGATCTGGCACAAAACTCAGTATCACAAAGCTTTATGACATCTGTGAAATATCACAGTATCTCTGAAAATGAGGAATTATGTCTTCAACTTTTTTGTGGGTCTCAAAGTAACTAACAGAGACCAATGTACACAGAGGTATCGTTAAAAATAAGCAAAATAAACACATCTTTTACATCCCAATACCAGTGGTTGTTGTTTGTCTTTTGTTCTCCAAGAAGATCAGGACATCAGAGAGATGATGGCATGAAATTCAAGTGAATTGGATTTACTTGAGGAAGGGTTGTGCAAGATCACCTGCTTCACTTTTCCCTTCAGAGCCATCTGAGTCCAATGGCAATGACTAGATCAGAATGATTAGAGATGGCCATGGATGCAATGGGATACCTTGGTACTTTTTCCTAAAATTCACGTGGTATCACAGAAGTAGCATTAAGGAAAACTAAAAAATACTATGGCCTTTAACAACTACATCCCATTTCACATTTCTCATCTACCATCTCTTACCTGAAAAGGAAGATGTTATTTGCCATCAGTCCTCCAAAGTCATGATGACACAGAAAGTGTTGAGGACATGTTCACTGAATGAATGCATTAAGGGATCTTAAGATGATAGAGACAGAGACAAAGGCATAGAAAAGATAGACACAGACACAGACATAGACACAGACACAGACATAGAAAAGACAGACATACAGAAAGAGAGAGATGGAGTGACAGAATGGGGAAAGGACAAAATGTGTTTGGCCACTCCTTAACCCTCTGATATCTTCATCATCTTAGAGAATGCTAGGGTTTGTGGAGCTGCCTCCAACAAAATCACAAGAAATGCTTGAAAGAAGCAATCAGCCTAGCAGATCTAACTTCTCTTATTCCATAGTTCGAAGCTTTGCCTGCCTCAATAGCTCCAATTTCAATTACTGCCAGTTGCAATAGGATAGTTTGTGTAAAAGAAAACCCTGTTACAGTGCAGAGGGAGGCTTAACACCTCTCGTTTAATTTGCATCGTTTCTCCTTCCACCTTCAGAAACCCCTTCTATATAAGAATGGAGGAAAAATGATTGACTGAGTAATCTGAAATGGGATAAAACAACTAGAGTTGCTTTAAAAAAAAAAGGAGGGGGGAAAACGGAAAGAAAAACTGGTAGAAGCAACCATAAAAACAATGTTATTTAAATAATGCTATATCTCTCCTGCCTTATCATTCTGATTACATTCAACTAATCTCCAAAATTGAAAGGTAATGAGCAGTATTTCCTTAAAGCACATTAAATAATACTGTCAAAATGCAAATTTATTCATTAAGTATAGATGAGCATGTTAAATATTCATGAATTGTGGCACGCAGTATATAATTAATCCCATGGTCTCTGTGTCCAAAAACATTTAGAAAATAAAGGGTTTTGCCAATGCCCCTGGAGCACAATAGCCTGGGAAATTCTGACTCCCAGGCAAAGGACTTGGGCTATTTGGGTCCTCTCAATTAAGAGAAAGTCTTGGCCCTCCTATTTTGTGGGAACTCCAGGTATGCACACTCCTTCCTCCCAGGGAATTTAGAGATTGTGTGGTTTGGTGTCAAGGTTGCACATGTATCAGAGGCAGGATTAGATCCAGCTGGAGTCCAAATCAGGGGTTGATCTTCATTGTCAAGGACTCTGACCTCTTTCAACCTCAGTTTTCTCATCCATAAGGTAGATATAATGATGCTTCTAGTACTTAACTCAAGGTAGGACTCAAGATAATGTAAAAGAAATAAATTGAAAATGTTGAAGCTCTATGTCAACATCATTCATTATTATCATAGCTCATTGTTCCAAAATGTGTGAGAGGCAAGGACTGAACCACAGCTTAGCTCTCTCCCTGCTATGTTACATGACCTTGCAGTGGAGGCCACAAGTGTGAACCTAATTATTTCATCATGATCCATCTTTAACTAAGAATGTAACTTCAGGGTGAACTACGATTTTCAGAATTACTACTTATTTAATCCATTTAAAATGGGAATATATATATATTAAGCTAAAGAAGTTCCTGTTGGGAAAAATAAGTCTATTTTTAAAGTTGTTTTCACCCTAAGGAAACAACAGCCTTTCAAAGAGTAGAAGGTATGGTTTTATTTTCTTGCTTTCCTTTTCTAGTTAAATTCTTTCATTCATACCACCTTCTTGGAATATTTACATTATTTCACTCATTAGCAAATATAACATGTTTTCTCTATAAGATGCAACCTTCCCAGGTGCCAAACTGAGAGAGATTTAGTTTTGCTCTGTCACCTCTTCCTCATCTTCTCTACCTCCCTCCTTCATTCTGCCTTAAATTTTATATATTTATGATTGGGAAATCATCTTTTCATCTCACCCCTCATAAAACCTAAAACACCCTTGAGATTTTTGAAAAGTCCATAATTTCTTCATATTTGAAGGTCTTTTTTTCTTTCTAGTTTCTCTTTCCTAGATTCCTTGTTTGCTTTCCAAGTTCTTCATATTATTATACTTATTTAATAGCTGTTGCAACTGATCTTTGGGGAAATTTACTCTTAGTGATATAAAGAAATAATGAAGATAAACACAGTATAATGGCATGAGCCAGAAATCCTACCAGGCTTTCTCAATCTGCCCTGGGTTTTCTTAATTCTCCCCACTATTCTTGCAACTCTCTAGAGTTTTTAACAGCCTTTTTTTTAATTGACAAAGACGACTGAATATAAAATAGGCTATCCAAAATACTCAAAAGAATTGAGTCTTGCTGATTTCTATCTATTAGATATTCTGAAATTTTAGAGCAGTTTTCGAGTTTCCTGATATAGGTGACTAATCACTAAAGCAGATTTTATCTTGGAAGGTGATTCTCCAGTGTTCAACCTGGAGAGTTTTGAGAATGGGACAAAGAATAACTCTTCGGGGACTCAGCATTTCAGATGTTCCCTATAGTTTTGATTCCCTGAAGGCTAGATTCACAGTGTTAACCTCTCTTAGGTTACTGTTCAAAGGAAAAGAAAATTAGGTCATGGTGTTTGTGATAGCTGTCTCCATGAAACTGATCTACTCAGTTTGTCAGATTGGAACTAATCATTTCCTCTCGTATAGAGATCTTTTAGTTGTCCTATTTTTTATTCTGAAAGGTATAATTTTCCTTTCTGGTCACCATGTTTTACAAAGGACATTATAAGCTAGCAAGTTTCCAGAGAAGGCTAATTAAGAGGGTGATTTATGGTAGATGAGAATCCCTTGAAGGAATGAAGACTGGAGAAAAAGAATATGAGAAGGCGAGGAAGGGCATGGGCCATCTTCAAGGATTTGAAGTATTGTTCTGTAGTATAGTGAACTGTTTTCTTTCTCCTTGGACAACAGAAAGAAAAGAAAATAAGTAAGAGATAAATTTAGGCCTAATTTAAAGGAAAAACTGCTTAATGATTGATTCAGTGAAAAATAAAACATGACTCAAGAGCCAGATGACCTGAATTTGAATCCAATCTTTCTAATCCTGTACCTGCATGTTTTTGGATGAGCCTTCATACCATCGAGTCTCAACTTCTACATCTGCAAAGTAGGGAGGTGGGCTTAGATGGCCTCTGAAATTCTTTTGGACTGTGGGTCTCTGATTCTATGACCTTCTCTGTAGATCTTTGATCTTACTTGGAGTGATCCCAAAGTGGATTTGGTTATTTTGAGAAGTAGTCGGTTCTCCTTCAGTGGAGCTCTTCAAACAAAGGCAAAAGGATTATGATTTGTTATAAGAGAGGTTCTTTATCAGAGATTGGTTTGATTAAATGGTCATTGAAGTCCCAATTATTTACTCATCTTTGTCAATTTTTTTTCTGGCATTCTATGAGCCTACAAATTTTTTTTTTTCCAAATTGACAAAGGGGTTAGTACTAGGAAACATCTGGAAATTTAGAAACAAGTGTGTTTCCTAAAATACTATAAAACACCTTCAATGAATTATGGCAGGCTTCTGTTTTCCCTTGTGTATGTTTGAGGGTAAAGAGGGCAAAGAAACATCTGGAGGTAATTGGAATCATCAGAAAGCAGACCTGTAGACAGTTAAGCTCTATTTCAGATTCTCTTCCATCACTGTCAACCACATTATTAATGAGACAAAAGAGGACAATGTGTAAAGCATTTGAATAAGAGAGTGCGACAAAAGAGGACATCTCTCTTGGAGGTGTTATGATGGATAGATCTCAGTAGTATGACTTGACAGACTCTTTTGTAGGAGGGTATGGCTTTCCCCAAAAGACAATTGGATGGTGTGATCAGGGAGGAAGGAAAGGAAGAAAAGTGGAGATAGGTGGATTCTCACGTGAAATTTGTTATATCACATCAAAAAGGTCAAATGTTAATAAACTGGTGGTCTTTGCTCAACATTTTTGGCACAAAGATCATCTGTCTTTCTGATCAGAGGTCAATGTTCTAGGAATTTATAAAACAGACCCAGGATTTTGGTCTTGCTCTCAGCTGGATGACTTCTCAAATCCCCAAGTTAACACTTCTAAGGCTATTTACATAGTTCAAAGAGAATGATGAGCTAATGATTACTGAAACTTATAGACTTTAGAGTACACAGCTGCAAGAATTTTGGAGATATGTTTGGTCCAAGTTTCCCCATGTTAATTCAATATGGATCCTTTTTATCTGAAACATGAACAGACCCCATCATTGTTCTTGGTACTGGCATGAAGAGGCCAGACTAGGATCATGGGATAGCCACACAAGGATATTAGCAGAATTTTGAAACAAAATAAGAAAAGCAAACTCTCAGCCACATGTAAAAAAGAAACCCCTCTCCAATATACCCAGAAAGTCAAACAGCCTTCAACTAGACCACAAGTGAGGGTAACTTATTACCTCTTAAGCCATCCAGCTCTACTTTGGGACAACTCAAATTGTTAAGAATTCTTCTTTACTTTCTCCAGCCATTGGGTCCAAACCTGCCTTTCTGTGACTTCCCCTATGCACCTAGCTGCTACTTCAGGGCCAAATAAATAATTAGAGCTCTGTTGATGATTCATATAAAAATCTGATCTCACAGTTCTTCAACCATCTTACCTATGATCCATTTTTACTTTGCACTGACAAGACCACCTCCATTATTTCAAAATTACAGCTTTTCCTCTTTGAACCCAACTTTCTTTTATATCATTTATCCCCCATTCTTACTTCAACTGCACTTGTTTTTCTACCTCAGATCCCTCAATTCCTCATTATTTTGTTGACTTTTTGGTCATTCCCTCTGGTCTGAATCCAAAGACATGGAAAAGAGAGATCAGAGCTATTAAATTTTGCCCTTTGGCACTAAATAATCTAGAATCTCTCCCTTGACCAATCATTGTTTCAGTTCATTTGATTCCCCAGTGCATGCCATACTACAATATCTTACCTGTTTTCTCCATTTTCATTTTCAGACTTTGAAATTTATGAAATCCATGCAGCCTCATCAACTCAAAATAAAAACAGCTCAATTGTCCTTTCTAAAGTTCTATTTACCTCCTTAACTTCTTTCTTGTTTGCTTTGTGATTTAATTTATCTAGTTCTGAAAAAGCAAGGTTGAAATCCCCCACTAGTATAGTTTTTCTATTTCTTCTTGAAGCTCTCCTAACTTCTTCTCCAGAAATGAATGTGGATGCTGTATCACTTGATATATATATATATATATATATATATATATATATATATATATATATATATATATATTTACTATTTGTGAAGACCGAGTTAGCACCCTGGATATCGTAGAATCAGCCAGAGTCAGGATAAGCAAAAGTCCTTGGTCCTTATTCTTGGTCTTTAGGGGTAGGAGTGAATTGGATGGATGCAGACCATGACCTCTCCTCTTCATCTCCCACCCAAAAGTGACTCTGGCTAGTCTTACTCCACCCCTTAATCCCTCCTACAATTCTCTGTATACATCAATTATTGAGCCAGCACAGAATAGTCGGATTGTGGCTCTTTGATATGTGAATTGTGTTTCTTTCTGGCTGCTTGCAGTATTTTCTCCTTGATCCGATAGTTCTGGAATCTATGATATTCCTTGGAATTTTCATTTTGGGGTCTTTTTCAGGAGGTGATTGCTGAATTCTTTCATTATTTTACCCTTTTATTTTAATACATCAAGGCAGTTTTCCTTGATGAGTTCTTGAAAGATGTTATCTTGGCTCTTTTTTTTCATCATGGTTTTCAGATAGTTCTGAATCTCTCTCCTAAAGATTGGGTTATCTCTCCTGGATCTATTTTCCAGATTCATTGTTTTTTTCTGATAAAATATTTTACATTCTCTTCTGTTTTTTCTCTTTTTTTGGTTTTGTTTGACTAATTCTTGATGTCTCATTGAGTCATTTGTTCAATTCTAATTTTTAATGAATGAATTTTCTTCAGTTAGCTTTTTTATCTCCTTTTGCCTTTGGCCAAGTGAACTTTTAAATGAGCTGTTTTGTTCATTTTTTTTTCTTTTTTCAGAAATTCTTTATGTCAAGGAGATATTTCTTCTTTCCATTTCATCAAAACTAATTTTTAAGGAGTATTTTTTTTTAGACAGCTCTTTCAGAGCTCTCATTTCCTTTCCACATTTTTCTAATTCTCTTTTAAGATGTTTATTTAACAGAAAGCCTTTTGACATGGAGACCAACTTATATCACCCTGTGAGGCTTCATTTGGAGACATTTTGCCTTTAGTGTCCTCAGAGTTTGATATGTTCTTCCCTATCTCCATAAAACCTATCTATGGTCAGAATTATTTTTGCTTTTTTATTCATTTTTAAACATTGAGGTCTGGTCTTAAAGCAAAGGGAAGATTTTCCCAAGCTTCCTCTGTAAGTTACAGTGGCTTTACACTGCCCTGGGCCCTATGTTGCTGGCTTCCTTCCATGCTGGGTGAGCATGGCCAAGTTCCTCATTATGCTGGAGTTCAAGGACTCACTATTTGCCTTCTATAATCATGTTGGAAGTTTCACAGCTAGTCTGCTGATCCACTAGCTTCTGAACTAGGACAGAGTATCAAATGCTGATGTAATTTGGCTAAGGCCGTCCCACTATATTCCTTCAGACCTGCGAGACTTCCCTAACCTGGGTCTCCCTGTGCTGCACCTGTGCTAGGCCCCTTATCTAACCCTTCTTCTTCTCTCCTCTCCACTGCCTAATTTATCCATACCTTTCCTGAAGTTCTTCCAAAATATCTTCCCTTGGAAATTTGTACACTGCAAATATTTATGGGTTCTGTCACTTCAAAACCCAGTCAGAGGCTTGATCTGGTGCTGATCTAAGGGAAGCCAGGAAGAACTCAAAGACCTACCTACTCTCTGCCTTCCAGGTGTCCCTTCATTTACATTTGATAATTATTTCTTTACCCACAGTAACTGTTCAATTTTTTCAACTTTCTTTGTCTCTTTTCATCAATCTATTTCCCTTACTTCAAGCATTTATTCTCCCCAAATCTATAAAATGGGGATAAAAGGGGGACCCTTGTAGGGTTTTTGGAGGACCAAATAAGTGTGTTTAGGTAAGTACTTCTCAGCTTTATAGTATTCTATAAATCATCATCATCATTAATTGTGATCCATTACCCTTATTGAAACGACTATGATTTTCTTCAGCTTTCTGACTCTTCAGTTTGAAGTTTTCCTTGACTGAACCTCTTCTCTGACTTAAATGCCTCTGTGTCTTTGCCCCTAATTTTCTCCTTTTCTTTTGTCTTAGTAGAAAAAAGTATCTCTTTCTAATATGCTTGAATAATTCAGCAAATAAGTATCAAGCGCCTGTTAGACTCTAAGTACCAAGTCCAGTGGTAGAAACAGAGATAAACAGGAAATAGTTCTTTCCCTCAAGGAGCTTACATGACTTGAGACCTCAGTTTCCTCATCTGTGACATGAGTGGGCCAGACAAGCTGACCTGTCAGGTTCTTTCCAGTTCTAAGTCTATGACTCTGGTTCATTATTTGTCCTTGCTCCTCAATGACCTTGCTTCAGTGACCAAATGTTCCAAAGTACAAACTCTGAGCATAGAATCAGGATTATTACTGTTGAATCCTTGAGAAAATCTTTGAATCTGCATGATCCCCATCTTCTTGATCTTTGAAAGAAAACCCAGAAGTAAAAGTCTTGCTTTTCCAAGATTGTTGTGAGGATAGCTTTTATAAAGTGCCATGTAAATGCAAGCCATTTCTTCCATCATCATGATTCCTTTAATCATCAAGGATTTTTGCTCTTGCCCCAGTGAAAACCTCATTTCTCATTCTAAATGCTCCCATCATATTTATCTTCTCCAGCCTTCAGTTTTCTTATCCAGAAAAGCAGAAGTTAGGATAAAATTGCTGCTAAGGTACGTTTCCCTAGATCTGGGATTTTAGGATTAAGTTGAAATGATGTTTACCTCCAACCTGACTTCTTCCTTTCCCTCTGCCTGCAGTGAAGTGCTTAACACAATTCTTCTAAACTATGAGTCATTTAATAACAACTTGCTTCCTTCCCTTCTTGTAAGCAAAACCATACATGCCCCCTCATATTCCCGATAACTTCTTAGGACAAAATATCCCTCTTTCTTTACCTTTCTCCTGTAGGCATTGTCTTTTTTTATTCCTGTTAGAATATAATTCCTTGAAGAAACATAATGATGGTTTTTTTTAATCCCTAGTATTTAAAGCACAATACTTCATCCATAATCATTTTTTCATTTATTATTCATTTAGCCAGACTAAATAATATTCCTCCTACTCTGGCATCCCTTCAAACTGCTGCCTTATAACTTTTCTTACTTTTGTTTACTATTTCTCAGATAAGTTGGATTTCTTAACTACTTGTTCAATTACTTCCAATGTTTTTTTGTTCCCACAGGTGTGGGAATCAACATCATTGTAATTGCAAATGCTATGGCTTTTGCTCAGTCTTCATTCTAGTGGAAATCTCCAGGCAAGCCGATACCATCAGCCATCATTTCCCTATTGAAGCTAACTTCTTGTTCTGTGTTTGTGGCTCTGGTTTCCCTTCTATTATGTGTTCACTCTTTCTGTGCTAGATTAACTGACTCCTTTTCTTTTTTTCTTATTTTTTTAGACTAAGAAGCACATGTTTTCTTTCCCTCTGATCTAAACCTCAAAGTGAAAAGAAAAGAAAACCAAAAACAAAATCCTTGCAACAAATAAGCATAGAAAAGCACAACACATTTCCATATTGGCCATTTCTCAAGATAAGTTTCCTCTTTCACCTTAAGTTTTTCACTTCTCCATCAGGATGTGAGGGATATCATTCTTCATCATCAATCTATGGAATCATAGATGATTGTTGTGTAGATCAGATTTCTTAAGTTTTTCAAAGCTGTTTTTTACAGTGCTGTTTTTCAACTTGTGCTCCTGGTTCTGTCACTTCATTCTACATCACATCTTATAAGTCTTCCCAGGTTTCCATGAAACCGTTTGTTTCATCAGCGAGGCAACTGCTGACTCTGGGCGCAGGAAGCTCTGAGATACTTAGGTGTTGTATGATCCTGGGGAAGTCGTTTAACGTTTGATTGCTTCAGTTTCCTCAATAGAAAAATGGGTATAATAATAGCATTTACTTTACAAGGTTATTGTAAGACTCAAATAATAATTATTGTTTAAACAGCCCTGGGCATAGTACCTAGCGCATGGTAGACACTATTTAAATGCTTATTCTTTCCCCCCAACTTAACATGTCACAACAATATTTCATTATATTCATAAACCAAAACGTATGTTCGATTGATGGGCATCCCACTGGTTTATAGTTCTTTGTCTTCAAAAAACAGTTGTTATAAATAATGTTGTACATACAGAACTTTTCCCTCTTTTGTTTTGATTTTCTTGGTGTAGAGATAAACAAAAAGATAGACTAAGTGCTTACCATGTACCAGGCAGTGTGCTAAATGCTTAAGGATATAAGACCTCGTAGAGGTGCCACTGATTCAAAGGGTTGGTTTAGTCATTTTTAGGGATACAAATTGATTTCCAAAATGATTACAGTAACTCACAACTCTTCCAACATTGCATAAATGTTCCAGTGTTCCAGAAAGTCTTTGCTCTTCTTTTTAAGCTCTAATAATCATTATCCTAGCTTCTGTCTTGTATTCTCTTCACTTTGTTTCTTCCCTTTTTTGATGATAGCATCTGTTCTATCTTCACCTACTTCACTAGTAACATCATTTCTTGCACCTTGAGCTCTGAAGGCTCTTTTCTATTCTTTAGCTCCGGAGGTGCATCTGCTTGTCACATTCATATTTCAATGTCCAGCTTGCATTTCAAACAAAAAAAAAAGAAAAAGAAAAATCTGTAACTCTTTTTTTTCCCATTCAGAACCAACTCCTACTTGGAATTCCACATTTCTCTTAATGATAGCACTATTTTATCACCAATTTATGGTAGAAAGTAGGAGGGACCTTTGCCTAGTGTTTGATACTAGAGGTATAATAAATACAAGTAAATCATCCCAGCTGAGTTCACTCTCCAGATTTACACTCACGAAAGTTCTCCTTCTCCTCTAACAATCTGCAGGTAACCCTGAATGACTGAGCCTTTTAATACTATTGTGCAGGAACCACCGTCCAGATGCTCCCCAATGTTTAGCAATTGATTGACCCCACTTGGCTTTGAAAAAAGATAGTAACTGAGATGGAGCAAGGATAGGATCTACAAAACATTCCCCACACCAGGCGGGCACTTCCCCTTCTGCATATGCTGGATCCCTGTGGACCGTAGACTCATATTTTAGGTCTAAAGTTACAAAGATTCAGGGATTACATACATGCAGGAGTATACACATGAAAGGAGCAATACACGGAGGGAGCCCACACACGTGGGAAGGCCACACAATTTGGGGGTCCTCATGGAGGGAGCCCACATGCAGGGAACACACGGGGCTCTCTGCACCCTAGGACTGTTGGCCTTATTTCCTTTCTTCCACGTGCAGAAGCCCCACTTAATTTCTCTCGGTGAATCTCTGGGCGCGTTCTCTGAAGGACATGCAGTCTCAGCTTCCAGGTCAGCTGAACAGTACCGCACAGGAGACTCCTCAGGGTCGCTTTGTCACTTTCTCAGCTACTATCAGCCTTGGGGATCTCTCCTAGCAATCTAGTGCCTAAGGAACTTCTAATGATTCTTCCATCTTTTTGAAGCTCACAAGGTCATGAACTGCTTCATTTTATCTCTAAATGTCCGAATTCCCTCACAATCAGGAAAGAAAATGCAGAAGAGATAAAATAAACAAAGGGTTCTGTTCCTCCTGCTCCCTTACCTATCGGCCTCTTCCCCTTGGGAACTCACTTGGGAAGAGAAGACTGCCTGCTTTTATATTCTCCCTCATTTCCAGACCATTCAACCAGAATCTTTTCTTCATGAGTCAATCAATCAGTAAACATCTATGAAGCCCCTTCAATTTGCCAGCACCGCACTAAGCTCATGCACAGTCCCAGCCCCCGGGTCACTCACATGTTAGGTGGGCAGCGGGCTGGCAGCTGTGGATGCTCTGTGCTGGGATTTGTTATCTGCCAGAAAGGGGAAATCGGCACACACTCTAACACTGGGCCTCCATTGCCCAGTTTCTTATTTTAAAAAATCTGGCACCAACGAGCATAAATTTTGCTGGAAGAAACATCAGGTAAACAATCAAAAAATAAATGAGCAATCGTTTGAGAGGATAGGAAAAAGATAGGAGGGGAGGGGGGCGTTCAGGAAAGGCTTCCATCAGAAGGGGGGCCCGAGTCGAGCAGGGAGTGCAGGCCGGCAGCCACAGGCGATGGGGCGAGGGGGGCCTGGTGGGCTTGGCAGGGGGGAGTAGGAGGATTTGACTGCACTCTAGAGGAAGAGAAGGGGAAACATAAGAGATGAATCTGTACAGGCAGATGGGGTCAGGAAGTGAAGGGCTTGGAACTCTGGGTCGAGGAGGCCATGTGTTATCCTAGAGCAAAGAAGGAGCTAAAGACTTCTGAGCAGGGCATTGAAAGCTCCTTAATGAAATGCCCTTAGTGGCTGCCCTGCCAAGAACCCTACAAGCTGCAAAGTGCCCTTGGAATGCCTGTGGAACTTTAGTTGTCTCGCTCTGTTCTGAGGGAAAGGTCCCAGACCTCTGATTTCATTGTGGAAAGGAAATCCTGGGGAGGAAATTCCCATTGCAGCTGAAAATCAGTCTATTCTGCATAGGGAGCCAGGGCACTGAGGGGTTAAGTGACTTGTCTGTGGTTGTACAGCTGAGGCAGAACTCCAGCCCAGGCTTCTGACTCTGAATCCATCTGAGGTCTCCCATGGCCTCAGACTCCTTTTCTTAGGATTTTTATTTGATTTTGCCTACAAGGCTCCAGAGGGCCAAGAACAACATTGTTAAATGTCTCTCAATCTTCCAAATATCTACCACAACAGGTAAGCAGGCGCCCTGAAATATTTATTAGATGAATGAGTGCATGAAATATGAAATACAAATTGTGCAGGTAACCAAGGAGGGCCAAAGCTTAGGCAAGCCTCTGGGCGACAACCATAAACAATCCAGCTGTGGAAAGTGCCTGGGGAAAGTAGCGCAGCCTGGGGAGGGGGCCTTCGTTAGGGGGAAGTCGTCAGTTCCAAAAGGGCTTGGGATGAGCACTTCCAGGGAAGACAGTGAAACAGCTGCATCAAAATGAGAACAGAAGGGCTAGACCCTCCGCATTCAGAAGCGGCCATGCTCAGTGCTCCAAGATTGGGGCTGACTCATCCCCAGGCTGCGGGCTTTCCTTAAACCTCCCTGTTCCTGTCAAAGGCTCCACCATTCGTTTGGTCACCTGAATTTTAACACCCCCCCCTTAACTTGCCAGTTCCCAAGGTACACACGTGACCATGCCATGATGGTGCTCAAGAAGCTTCCTATTACCTCTTGTAGCTAAAAGAGAAATTGTAACTGTTGGCATTTAAAGGTCTTCCCCATCTACCCCCGGCCACTTCTCTTTCTGGCTTATTAGCAACCTCTCCCCCATTCCTGGATCAATGAGCTGATCACCAGGTCTTACTGATTTGTCCTCTGCAGCGTCTCCAGTGCCAGCTCCTTTTTCTCTAGAAATGTACACAACCATGAATACCTGAAGTCCTCATCCTCTTACTCCCAGAATATTGTAGCTGCTCCTGATTGGCCTCTTCTCTCCTTCCAATCAGGGCTATCAATTTGATATTCCTAAAGAACAGATCTGATTGTTCCATATTCAAGAAGCTTCAGTGGCTCCCTACTGCCTCTGGAATAAAATACAACCTTTGTAAAATTCTTTGGAGGGGAAAGCTGAGAGAGTTCAGCTGAGCATCTGCTCTACTCAGACATCTTGTCTCTGCCCTGATGCGATTCTTTCTGAAGAGAAATCTGAGAGTGTGTAGGATGTTCTGCTATTGGCTATCACTCCTCTTTTCTTTGGTATTGAAACTGCTGATGAAGTTGTGATAGTTTTGATCAAACACAAACCACTACCCACATAAAGCTGGCGTGGACTTTCCCACTTACTCAGACAAGCAGCCTGGAGTGCTCAGTCAGGTGTACTAAGGCAAGCAAGCAATGACCAAGGATCACAATTTGTTGCCCAAATCTGAGCTCACAGAAATAATCCTCCCAACCTCAGGTTTTCCTCAGATTACAGTAACATTCAACATTGATGCAAATGACATTCTCTATGTGTCTGCCGTGGAGAAGAGTCCAGAGAGAATAAAATCACCATCAATGACAAAGATTGCCTGAAGGAAGCAGATATTGCATGTGTGGTCCAGGAAGCTGAGAGATGCTCGTCGAAAGATAAAACTGAGAGATCAGGTGTCTGCCGAGAACTTACTTGAATCTTATGCTTTCAACATAAAGACTATGGTGGCAGATGAGAGACTCAAGGCAAAAATGGTGACAAATAAAAACAGAAGATCTTTGACAAATGTAATGAAATAATCAACTGGAGAAGAAGCTGACTTCTGAGAAGGAAGGATTTGAGCATCTTCAGAAAGAATTGGAGAAATAATTCCATCATTTCAAAGCTGTACCAGAGTGCAAGGGCCTTCTAGGAGGGATGCCTGTGGTGGGAGGAGGGATTTCCAGGGAGTGCAGGAGCCCTATCTGGAGGTGTTCTGGATCCAACATTGAAGAAGTCAACTAAGCACATCTGAAAAAGATCATTCCTCATAGCTTTCCCAGAATTGAAGGACTCAGATTTATACCCAAGGCAATGACTCCTTAAACATTCACACCACTGTATAGGTCTGTGCACTCTGAATAATTGAATGTGTGCAGAAAAAGAGAAAGAAACAACACAAGACTTTGTCGTTACTGTGTAAAGGTGGAAATGTAATTCTTGTCGTAGGGAATAAAATCTATTGAAAAAGAAAAGAAAATGGTTCTTCATTCTTGATTTGGGGATTTAACATTTTCTTACTCTTTTTTATTATACCATTTTTATTCATTTAAAGCAAAGGACAGGCTCTCAAAGAATCCCTTCTAGAAAAAAGTCAGGGAATCCTTGATGTTAGAGAACTGGCAGTTCACCGTGGCACTTATTGCCATCTTAACACTGTTCCACATTTCCTCTCATTTTCTGAGACCAAGATCTTCAGTTTCTAATACATCTTCTATGACTCAGCCAGTGTAACATGGCCACTGGTTAGAAGTAAACATTTGGAAGAATGGCTTTTGTCTTAATGTGCCAGTGGGATCAGTGGGAAATATTTTGAATAAATATTTAAATTATTTTAAAGAAATTTTTGTGAAATTGAATCAAGTAGGGCAGAGCAACAAAATAACAAATACATAAAGAGAAAGGGGGGGGAGAGAAAGAAACACACAGAGAGAAAGACAGACAGACAGAGACTGAGACAGAGAGACAGATGCCAACCAAAGTGTTATGTGCAATCAGAGGGGAGTGGCCATTCCTGATTAATGGGGGAAGGAGAATGGGGTCTAGTAACAGATGAAAGTGGAATTGAACTTGCAGAGGTCCGTAAGACATCCAGAAGAGGAAGTGGGAGGGAAGGTGGGCCAAGCATAAGGAAGAATATTGGGAAAAGCAGGAAAAAGAATATTTTCAGGGGACAGAGAGGGTTATTAGACTTGGCTGGTGAATCAGGAATAATAGGGGAAATTGATACTGGTGAAAGGTTGTAAAAACCTGTGGATGCCAGTCAGAGATTTTTTGAGAGATGTACAGATAGACAGACACAGAGAGCCAGGAAATTTCTGGACAGAGCCATAACTAGGTGAAGGTGATCAGAGCTTTGCCTGAGGTTGCCACAATTGAATATTTGCAGTAGTTGGGCAATGTGGACATAACTGAACTTTGTATCTCTTTAGCGAGTGCAATTAGACAAACGCAAACTGCATTGCAGTATGCTCCCTCCCATCTCCCCCAACGTGGCAGCCTTCCAAGCAGTCTTCACCCCTGCACTTTGTGGAAAGTACGGTTTATTATGCTTCTACTGAGGTGGCTGGTTTTCTCTGTGTACAAAGCATTTGGCCTGGAGTCAGACAGTCCTGAGTTCAAATACAATCTCAGGCACTTACTAGCTGTGTGACCCTGGGCAAGTTAGTGGTGGAAGAAATGGTAAACTACCCCAGCATTTTTGTCAAGAAGATGAAGATCTTGTTGCCATGGACAACATTAAACAGCAAGAGTCCACAGGGTCATGAAGAGTCAGATATGACTGAACAGCATGTCTCTATTCCACGAAAAGGATGAAACATCAGTACAGGAAGCCAATTCCATAAATAGGGCTAGTCCTCCAAGGCGATAGAATGGTGTTAGCCTAGCCACCCTGCTAAATCAAAGCCTTTCCCATTTCCTACCAGGATTCAACTAGAGACACTTTTCTTTATCATGAAACTTTTCCTGTTTTCAAGATTCCTGCATGATGTGCATCCTTCTTCTCTCCCTTTCCTTCATCCTTTCACCAAACCCTCTGTTCATCCATACCCCGTGTGGCTAGGGAAGAGTAGCATGGCTACTCCCAGTCACAACTTGAATGAGCTTTGAGTCACCAACCTTAATCTTCTCAGGGAGATGGAAGAAGTCTGGACCTTAGTAGATCATCTGCAACTGTGGCCCTCAGTGCTTCAGCCTTACCATCTGCCCGGCCTCTGTGCCCTCCAGCTCTACGGGCTTAGAACCTGCTGGTGCATCCCAAGGACGCCTAAGCATTGGTCCTTTCCCTGGGCCAGTCAGGCTGCTCACTCTTCTACCAAGTCTGCTGCTGAGCTCTCTTTGGTGTACTGTTCTCCCCCACTTAGGGGAGTAGAGCACAAGCTTCCTGAGAGCAGGGGCTTTGATTGTATCTCTAGCACTTTGCACAGGGCTTTGTACATAAGAAGAGCTGAATAAATGTCTTTGTGTTATTGTATCCCATTCATCCCATCAGTTAAAGAGTAACATTTCATGCCATTATTCCATAACCTTCCAAATTAAAATTGTTGGGCCAAATCCACAGTTAATTTTGCAAGACAAGGGCCCTGGAGAGCCTTGCCAAGGGTACCAGGAGGTGAGCATGGACTGATAAATGGAGGTGTGAGGTTTGTAAAGACCAGTGAGCCAGGTTGGAACCTGAAGGGAAGCCTAGAGAGGCTGAATGCCTCAGTGAAGACTTTCAGGCAGCCCAGAGTTCTACTGGGAGATTTTGAGAACTCAGGCCATCTCTACCATTTAGGATTGGAAACAGAATCATGAAAACAGTGGCTATCGGAGTTAAAAAGAAAAGTGAGAGCAGGAATCCAAGACCTGTTGGCTTTCCTTAGAATTGCAAGTTTGCTCGGGCTCATTTTGCAGCAGATGCTTGAAATCTGTGGTTGTCTTCTGTGGTTTTTTTTTTTAATTTTAATTTCAACCGTTGCTTTTCTTAATCTTTTCCTATTAGATCACATAAATCTTGCCATTTTGACTCTGTCTTTACCATTTTTTCTGCTGCTGACTCGGCTCTGTCCTGTCTCTAGCAAATGTAGACAATGAAGTTGCTTAACATTCTTGCCCTGGCTTAAATCACTAATTATCGTCAAGGTCAGGTTCCCTCTAACCTAGACATGCAAATCAGCGAAGGCCCACAGGCCCAGGGTCTTAAAGAGCGGGAAGAAATTGTGCGGCAGGAAAGAACAAAATATGTTAATCTAAATGGAAAACACAGTGAAGATCAAACTGCCTTTCTGAAATCTATCCAACAATGTTCACAACGCCAGATTATGGGGCCCAGCAGAAGGAGGGCAGCCCCTTGAGACGTCTCTGCTCGTCCACAGAAGGGCACGGTATTAACACATTTGAGAACATGCTACTTAAATTCTCTCTGGAGATGCTACATGACCCAAGAGGCAACTGTGGAAGCGCGGGCCCACAATCTGTACTTCTGTCACACTTTGAAAAAGTCGAGGGAAATGCCAATCAGGATCTGGACACAATTCCAGCCAATTCAATTCAATCTAATAATCATTTCTTAACCATGTCTTCTGAGGCAGGTACTGGGCTGGTACGGTGCCCAAACTGGAATAGTCCTTGCTCTCAAGAAGTTTGCTTTCTATTGATGGGGAAGGAAGGACAACATATACCATAAATACATATATACACCTACAAGTATGTACAATACATGCATTTGTGTGTTGTTGGGTCATTCAGTGATATTAATGCTTCACCACCCCCTATTCTTGGCAGAGGCACTGGAGCGCTTTGTCATTTCCTTCGCCAACTCACTTTACAGTGAACAATGGTAAACTGGGTTCAATGACTGGCCCAGGAAGTATCAGGGGCCAGATTTAAATTCTGGCCTCCCCAGCTCTGGACCCAGTGCTCTAGCCGCACACCCCGTATATGCCTCATATGTGCATTATAACATTAGAGAGTAATTCCAAATGGGGAAGCGGAGTGCGAATAACTGAGAAATGGAGGTCCTCCTCTTTCTGCTGTGCTATATACTTTATAGCCATAAAATAAATTTCATATCTTAGAAAAATCAAACTGGAACGAACAAATCCAACATGCAGGCTTTTATTGGTCAACTGCTAGGAATAAGGCCCTGTGTAAGTGGGACACTTCCATAAACACTTACTGAATCAAAGGGTTAGTACTAAGGGAGAAGGAAAAGACCACTGGAACATATCACTTGTCGTTATTGACTCATGGAATTTTAGTTCTGGAAGGGGAATTAAGGACATATTTCAAATGAAGAAATGGAGACCCAGAGAGTCTTCCCCAAAGAGATTTTTCATATCAGGGACAGATCTAACATTTGAACCTCAGGAAGACCCCTGATCTTCTGCCATGGGCAGTGCCATCTGACACAAGTCCTGAGAGGCTATGGAGGACCAGCAAGCTTGGATCTCAGGAAGTGGTGATGCTCCATACGTTGCAGAAGGACATTCTCACTGAAAGCATATTGGTATTAAATATTGTATAGAAAACTGGATGGAGACAAGGACCTAAACCATATTGAGAGAGGCATAAGCAGTGGTCTCTCCCAGTGGGGTGAGAATTACCAAGCGCCAGAGGGGTCTTTGCTGTGTCCTCTAGGAGAACGTGAGCCTGAGCTGGGCAGGAAAGGCAGATGGCGACAGAATTAGCCTGCGTCAGATTCATGAAAGTACCAAAATAATGGAATTTCTGGGGAGACTGGACACTGGCAAATACTAATGAAGGTCCTTTGACAAACGAAATGTATTGTAAAATATGTGAGCGCGTTACCCATTGGTTACTTTGGGAAATTTTAGTTCGGAGTTTGTTGTCGAGTTGCTTCTGCCATATCTAACTCTTTGGGGGTTTTTGGCCAAAAATACTGGAATAGTTTGGCATTTCCTTCTCCACCTCATTTATGGATGAGCAAACTGAGGCAAACAGGGTTACAGGGCTAACCGACAGGTCCAGGGTCATGCCGCTGGTAACTGTCTGAGGCCAGGTTTGAACTCAAGAAAGACCAGTTTTCCTGACTCTAGGTCTGTTACTGTGCGTACTATGGCATTCCTAGCTGCCCTTTAGTTCAAAGGAAAACATGAAAATCATTTTTAATAAATAATGCTTAAAAACAACTTTGAATGGGAAATTTATCATCATTTTCAAAACTGCCCAACTTTTCTTTGGTTCCTTGTGAGGTTTTTTTGGCTTTCTACTATGCCGTTTTCACTTTCTTTTCCCTCTCTCATACCTTCATCATAAAGAAGGATAAAGTTAGGTGAGGATAGATAGATGGATAGATGATAGAAACGTATATATATATATATATATATATATATATAATATATGTGTGTATACACATATACATATTTATACTCACACACACACACACACACACACACATATATAAACATACCAAGCTTATTTACTCCTGTCATCTGCTTCTCTGAAGGTGGAGAGCATCTTCCTTCATAAGCCCAAGTCTTTCCAGGTTTTGTTCTAAATCAACCAGCCCATAATTTCCTACAACATAGCAACATTCCAGCCCAAACACATCCTATCTGAGAGATTGTCCATGAAAGTTTCCCCCCTAATTTTTTGTCTTCCTTCTATTATTGACTGCACACATTTTATTTGTACAAGAAAAATTTCATTTAAATTATGCATTTTATACTTCTATCCAGTTCCTTAACATATGAATAGTGCTTTACAAATAGCATCTCTTCTGGTCCTCCCAACAACACTGAAGGGAAGGTATTATTTTTATCCATCCTTATTTTAGAGATAGAGGAACTGAAACAAAGATAAAGTGAGGAGCCCAAGGTCACATAGCTTCTGACTGTCACAGACAGCATTTGAACTCAGCTATTATGATGCTAGGTCCAGCATTCTAATTATTGTACTAGCTAGCTACCTCAAAGATGAGATTGTTTTCCTCGCTGGTGTGACTGTTTTATTGCTTATTTTGATTTGCAAATACTCGATTTAACATTAAAAAATTGATATTATGGTAGCAAATTGCCTGTTCCTCTGGTCCAACCACCTGTCAGTCCTTCAACATTTCTAGGAGTAAAAGTTGGGGATATTTGTTGACCCTGATTATTTTTCTTTACTGGCTGGAGATCATGCACTCTGACTGAAAAGTGGGCTGGGTAAGGTCTGTGAGAGAATGGAACACTCAGTTCTCTGGGGCAATGAAAAGTTTTGGCTGATTCAGCTGAATATTTTCCTTTCCAAATGAATCCTTGATTTAGAGTAAACACAGCCTGAATCTTGCTTAACTCACTTAAAAAAAAAAAACCTAATGCTCTTAGCAGTCCATTACAGGTTAAAACCAAACAGGCTGGATAGAGGGAGCCTTCGGTATGGGAGAAATGGGTGAATTTCACGTCATTCAAGCTCCACATCAATTCCTTAGGATTCAGAGGAAGGGGGGATTTTTTGATCCAGTGCTTTGGTACAAAATGCTGTAAATTCACCAGTCTTCTTCCTTTTCTTTGTGCTTCCTGAGTGTCTTCTCCCCTTTCTGTCGGTTCCAGTGGCCACAAAGGATTTCTGTTCTTGGGTAGTGTACAGTGCTCAGGAGTTGCTTAGAATTATGATGTGATATAGTAATAATTACAACAGTAATAGCAAAATCATAATAAACATAATAGCATAAATTTAAAATGCATATCTATACATATATAACATAAAAAGTGATAACTAAAGTAAGATATGTATGCAACAATTCTATAGAAGGTAAACCTTCTCTGTGTATATATATATATATATATATATATATATATATATATATGTGTGTGTGTGTGTGTATTATATATACATATATGCATAATGCTTATATCCTTACAATATTATGCATACATTATATACTTACATAATAGCTGATAAGGTTTGCAAAGTTCCTTACAAATATTAATAATTCATCCTAGGAGGTAGATATTATTATTATCATCTTCATTTAATAGATGAAGAAACTGAGGCAGACAAGGGCCTTGTAGCTCGCAGGGTCACATAGCTAGTAAGTGTCCAAGGTTGAATCTGAACCCAACTTTCCTGACTCTAAGACTCTCTGCACTAAGGTACCACCTAGCTCTAACGCAGATGGATCTTGCCTCTGACAGTGAGAATATGGCCCTGGTCATTTTAAGCTCTTTGAGCCTCAGTTTCCTTTAGCTAAGGATAAGCATAGGTTGATTGTGAGGATTAAATAAGAACGTTTTAAAATGGGTATTCCCAAAATCTAGGCTGAGGCTTTTGGATCTCTCCATTTCTTTCTGTCTCTTTCTCTCTGTGTCTGTCTCTGTCTCTGTCTTTGTCACTCTGGGTGTATCTCTCTTTTCTCTTTCTCTTTTCTCTCTCTCCCTCTCTCTCTCTGCCTTCCCCCCTCTTTATGTCTCTCTTTCTGCTGCTTCTCCTTTTCTATATATATGTAAATAACTGTGTGCATACACACATATATGCATACATACACACATATACACATAAAATGCATATGTATATGTATATCTAGAGTTCAAAACAGCACTTTGTATATATATGTATATGTCTTTACATATACATATATATATATATATATATATATATATATATATTCTTAGGAGTAAATTATCTGCCCAAATTTTACTTATATGAACTTGTTATGCCCATAGAGTACATAATGTAATACTTCCCACACTCTTTACCTAGTATGGCCCTAGCACAATAACACAGGTTATGTGTGTATAAATGACATGGACATTCCTCTTGTGTTAGGAACGGCTTCTCAGGGCAGATTAGCGCTGGTTTGAAAGTTTCCAGTCTTAGAACAAGGTCAGAATGTGTCAGAAATGGATTCGGCCTCAGCTGCCTCTGCTAAGTAAAAAGGTCCTGGTCAGCTTTGGTTCTGGGTGCCAATGAGCCCTCCTAGCTCATCCTGATGGTCTCCCATCGAGAGCCTTCTCCCATGGAGACTCCAGAAGACAGTAACAAAAATCATGGATTTGCTTTCACCGCAGGTGATGAAGCTCTTCGCAGCTTTGGTTTATTTTCCTCTGGGTTGCCACACGTCAAGGCTTAAGAGTCTCAAGAACCCAAACCCTAAGATCTCACCCACATAATCCTTTCACTGTCACTGGGAACCTGTAGAGGTGGATTTCTAAAGCAAGGCCCGCGAGCCCTGCTGGAATCCTTTGGAATTCCATGGTGGTTTCTCGAGAAGCAATTGCCACAGCCCTTTCTTGATGGCTTCCTGACTCTTATATTTTACCTGCAAGTTCTCAGCCCAGTTGCAAAGGCAGATTTCATTCCCTCTAGTTTGGTCCTAAGTCTAAGAGGTATTCCTCCCTACCCTTCAGATCTCACCATGCCCAGATTCCGCAGTGGGGAATCCCTCCATCTTTGTCCACTGGGTCCTAACAGGTCTCTTCCTCTCTGCTCAGAGCCTGTTCTCTGCTCTTTCTCCATCCACTCCAAAGAAGGGACTTGAGGGTTATTTCAGGGATAGCTAATGGTAGAGCCATCAAGTCCAAGGATCATGGAGGCAAGTTTGTGTGTGGGGAATCAGGAGCCATTTTCCAGGATCCTATGTGGTTTGGGCAAGCCACAATCTCATAGGGAATTTCCTCAAATATAAAATGCTAGGATTTAAATGAGATCATCTGTCAGGTCCTTTGTTGTTCCAAATGAAGATCAAATTGACCTTTGTACTTCTCTTGCCTACATGCCTTTGAACAGGCTGTTCCCCTCACCTACAACTGTCTGTCCTCTCCTACAGGACTCTAGAATCTCAGCTTTGTTCAAACCAGCTTTCTAGACCAGCTTTTCCCTGATTATTCAATTGTTAGTATTTTCTGTCTCCCACATTACTAAGTGCAAAGTACTTTATATTTCTTTCTCTATATACATGTTGCATCCCCATTCTCACTATCTTTAGGAGAATATACACTTTGTTAGCAGAAGCCATTGGTCATTGGTGTTTTTATATGTCCCATGCAGAACATATATAGTCCGCCATATAATAGGTGCCTAATGAATGCTCATTGACTTGACGTGAATCGTCTGCCTTTCAAGTTTGTTATAAGGAAAGCACTTTGTAAACTTCAAAAATCCATATAAATTGGTCTGATTATGTTAATCCCATGTTTATAAATGGAATTTACCAGTTTAGCTCTTGATATAAAGCCAGGCTAAAAGATTTTATTCAGAGGAATGAATAGAATATTTTACTTCAATTCTCTGGTCCCATCCTGGCCAAACCAGCTAAAAACTCCATTATATTATGTTCCAGAGTAATTTCCAAAGCAAAGAATTCTATACAGTCATTCCTTTAAAATTGTTTTACATTTACATATAATTTTATTTTCTCAATTACATATAAACAAAAAAAATTTCAAGTTGTTTTTAAACTTTTTGAGTTCCAAATTCTCTTCCTACTTCCTTCTGCTCCCTCGTCCTTGAGAAGGCAGGCAAGTTGACACGGACTATACATTATTCAAGACATTTCCATATCATCCATGTTACCAAAAAAAAAAAAAAGACCCAAAAATTTTAAAAAAGGAAGTTTCAATCTGTGTTCAGATGCCATCAGCTCTTTCTCTGGAGATAGATAGAATTTTTCATCATAAATCTTTTGAAACTGTCTTGAATCATTGTATTGATTAGAATACTCAATACAGTTATAGTTTATTATTGGATAATATTGCTGTTCCTATATGCTATGTTCTCCTTGTTTTGCTGATTTCACTCTGCATCAGTTCATGTAACTCTTCCCAGGTGTTTTCTGAAAACATCCTGCTTATCATTTCTTAAAGCACAATAGTATTCCATCACAATCATATACAGATTGTTCAGAAGTTTCCCAATTGAGGGATATCTCCTGTATTTCCAATTCTTTGGCGCCACAAAAATACTTCTATAAATATATTGTATGGAAATCAAATTTCCTTTGATCTCTTTGAGGTACAGATCAAATAATGGTATTCCTGAATCAAAGGGTGTGTACAGTTTTATTGACTTGGGAGCATAATTACAAATTGTTCTATAAAATACTTGGGTGAGTTCACAACTCTACCAATAGTGCTTTAGTGTCCCTATTTTTTCACTTGTCCTCTAAATTTGTCAGTTTCTTTTTTTGTCATATTAACCTAATACAATAGGCATAAAGTGGTATCTTGGAATGTTTTAATTTGCATTTCTTTAATCAATAATGATTTAGAGTATTTTTTAATACTGTCTGATTTTTTTTTCTTTTGAAAGCTGCATGTTCTTAGCCTTTGATCACTTATCAAATTGGGTATTTTATAATATTCTTATAAATTTGACACAATTCTCTCTATATTTGAAAAATAAAACTTTTATCAGAAAAACTCATTTTAAAATTCCCCTTTCCCCCACTTTCCTTTTTCATTCTGATTTTGGCTGAATTGGTTTTGTTTGTGCAAACCTTTTTTAATTTGATGTAATCAAAAATATTGATTTCACATCCTATAATGTTCTCTCTTTTTTGATCCTAAATTTTTTTCTTATCCATAATTCTGACAAATAAAATAATCCATGCTCCCCTGATTTGTTTACATCGCCATTTATGTCTAAATAATGTCTAAATAAATCCAATTTGACTTTATCTTGGTATACTCTGTGAAATGTTGCTCTGTCCCTAGTTTCTGCCAAATGGCTTTCCAGTTTCCCCAGTAATTTTTGTCAAATAGTGAGTTCTTGTTGCCAAATCATGGATCTTTGTGTTTGTCAAAATAAAATTACTATGTTTATTTACTACTGTGTATAGTATACCTAATCTAGTCCCCTGATCTACCACTCTCTTTCTTAGCCAGCACAAGATTGCTTTAATGTTTACTACTTTGTCATGCAGTTTGAGATCTGATACTGTGAGACTACTTTCCTCCATTTTTTTTATTGATTTCCTTGATATTCTTGACCTTTTATTCTTCCATATGAATTGTTGTTATTTTTTCTTACTCTATAAAACATTTTTTGGCAATTTGATTCATGTGGCCTCAATAAGCAAATCAATTTAGGTAGAATTGTCATTTTTTATTATAGTGTCTTCAGTCTCTGAATCCAGTGCTCTACTTACCATGTGCTGTGCACCTTTTCCCTACCATGACTCCTTAATGTTCCCTATAAAGAGGAGTTGTTGCTATTGGTATACCTTTTGATTTAGAGTATTTTTTATTTACAAAGCAATATTCCTTACAATACTCTTGGTATTTCACATTTGAAAACTTAGATTCTAAGGTTTTTTTTTTCCTGTTCTCCCTCATCTTTCACTGAGAGAAATCCCTGTCCTGAATCCCTATTCTCCTGATAGTACCTCTTTTGCCACTGTTTTGGGAAGGATCACAGCCATTTTTCTCTTCTTGCCTCCCTCCCCCTCTTTTCAGTTCCTCTGTATGTGTTGTCTCACTCCACAATGAAGTAACTTCCTTGAAGAAAGGTACTGTCTTATTTGTTGGTCTTAAACCAATACTTACGTGTTTAAGAGAGTTTAAGAATTGTATTCAATATATATACCTTTATCTAACTTATAGGATATTCATAGTAATTATATTTATCCCCAATATACCCAAAAGGCAATTTAAACGTAGAATGGTTAGACAACTTTGCTGGAATTTTTCATCTTGAAAGTGCTCAAAGTCTTGTGATCACGGTATCCTTGGCCACAGCCCCCTGGGAATCCCCATGGAAAGCATACGTTCCTTGAAATGCTTAAAGAATCCTCTTTCTATGTCCTAACCTGAGATTCTCTCAGTGAAAACACAACAGGGAAATCTGAGAACGGCCAGAGGATTCCTGGCTTCCCCCTCACAATTTTCTAGCAATGTTTAAATTACTCATCCCAATTCTCCATCCTTTACCATGGTTGAACTTTTCACTGATACACAGGAGATAAGGACAGATGGAACTGTTATAAGGAAGAGCATAATCAGGGCAATTCCTAATCCCTATAAGACCTAAGACTAATAAGGAAGGGGACAAAGAGGACTAAGACAAGACTAACTGGGGGCCATGGATAAGAGAGATCAAATGAATCCATATTCATGCCTCTGCTCATTCTGCTTCTGCCTCTTATTTCAGTTCTCAGCTTGCTGTGCAATGCCTCTGAAAGGAACTATTTGTTCAGTGATTATTTTTGCAACAAGTATTGGAGGCTTGATTCTACCCAGGGATCTCGGAGCAGATTTCAAGGAGAGAGCAGCTTGGCAGGGCTACCCTTACCAGGCTGTACAAAGGACATTTTCCTTTCTTATTTTTAAACCCAGCTTCTTGAATAAACATTCTTTGTCTTGAGGACGTCACAGTCACGATCTTACATGAGGTGAAATGCTTTTTAAAAAAGTGCACATGCCATCTTCTGTCGTTCAGAGCCTGTTTACTTGTTTATTCTTGGCAACAGCATCACTTAGCAGGCGGCGCTTCGGGACCCTGCAGTTACTCGCAATGCAGCCGTGGGGGAGCCGCTCCCCCCCGCCAAACACCCAGAGGTCCAGCCGGCCTGGACCAATTCTCTGAGAAAGGAACGGTGAGGAGTCAGGGAGGTCTCTCTGGCTCATGGGCCGCATCTGCTCCATTTCAGAGGGGAGGGACCTTTCCTGTGGCTCAGGTCTGGCAAAGACCTTGGCACCCAGAGGGCAAGATGTGCCGAGAGCCTGGCTGAAAGGGAGTGGCCGGATAAAAAGGAGGAAGGCATTTGGACATGAGCTTTCTTTCCTGGGACTCTGGGCTGGAGAGTGGCAGCTGGCTGCACTCTTATCATCCGGCTTCCTGGTGCAGTCAGCATCAGGTAACAAGGCTCCGCTAGAAGGGAGAGCTGGAATCAAAACTCTCTGAAAGACACACACCTAGAGAGAGGTTCCTGTCTCTCCATCTCCCTTCTTTTCTCCTTCCCTCTCTCCTCTCCCATTTCTCTTCCCCTCCTCTCTTTCACTATACATCTCAGCCCCATCACTCTCGGTTTGAAATGGGGGGATAGTTTAATGGCTGAGAGTTTATGGAGGCCCAACTAAGGGCATTTGATTATTGCAATGGAATTAAGCAGAACTTTTCATCTCTGGGTCATTATTAACTTGACATTAACCCCCTTTCATAAATATTTATTCATATCTCTTAAAGATATGAATTACATTGTATCTTCTAAATCAGAAGCTCCCTGAGGGCAAAGATTTTATTTTATTTGCCCCCTTTTTTCCTATGGGTCTAAGCACAATGTATGATGCATTTGAGGCACTCAATAAACATGGTTTGAATGGATATCGGCATTGGGGAATGGTACTAATTTCTGCACTGGCTGTTTGCCATAACGCACACAGCCACACTCCTTGGGACATGGCTAGACTCATAGTATATGTTCTCATATTCATGTAATGAGCTGCTTTCTATTATATCAGACTCATTCATCATTGAATGTTCAGTGAGCCTCCTAAGATTGTATGCAAAAAAGACAAATGATTTCAGGTTGGATCATATATAATTTTAAGAAACCCTCAAAACAAGAGATTAGAAAATGGTATTTATTGCTGAAAACTTAAAGTATCCAAGTCATCACTTTGGAAATACAAAGAACACATAAAATATTATAAATTCATTGAAAATAAGAGACACACTAGAAAACAGAAAATCATAGCAAACCTGAATATGAAGAATTTATTTAATCTAATATAAATAGGAAAAGGTGGACAATATAAATGGCCCCTAAATCTATGGTGGCATCCATTATGCATAAATTACTGTGCTGAGGAATGCTATGAAACAGAATGTAAATCTCTTGGGTCATTTCATTTCAAAGTTAGAGAAGAACAAACAATTCCATAAAAACAGGAGCATATGGGTATACAGTATACAGACATCTGGCAGGCAAGGGGCAGTAACCCAAAGGCAGCCTCCCTGGAAGCAGAAGGAGAAGAGCTCCATTATCTCATTTATCACCAACAGACTCCTCGGCCAAACAATGTTTTCCATGAGCGTGCAAGTAGAACCTCGCCCAAGAAAAGTCAAACTATCCCTGCAAGGGAAGAACGCCCAACGTGGTAGTTCTCCTGAGTTCCCAGGAACATTTTAGAAGTGGGCACTATTATCCAAGTTATTTTGGAACACCGTGCGTGCACGGGAATGCTGCCGTTAGTTTACCCTGGGAGACATCCTATCTTGCAAGGGGGTTCATAGGTTGATATGCATGCAAAAAAAATCACAGTGGTGGATAATGTAGATGGAGACAGTGCAAAAAGGCAGGGTTTTAAGTGTTTGGTGTACTGGAACATAATTCAGGAAGGCCTGGATTCAAATTCCAACTCTCTCACCTATTAGCTGTGTGACCCTGGACAATTTAACCCTCTAAGGCTCAGGCAACTCTCTGACGTTTATATTAAGTTGTAGACCAGGGGTATTGAGGCAGTCCCCACACTTGGCTTATCATTGATCCTTGGTGGACTGACTCTTTTTGTACTAATGATTCACTGCAAATTCATGCATTCGTTAATGGAGGACAGAGTGAGTTTTGTTGTTCTGTATCACAATCAAGGAAGCAGCTCTGGAGCTCAGTGCATGGAGTACTGTGTCTGGAACCAGGAGCACCAGCTTTCAAATCTGGCCTCTGGTGCTTAGTAGCTGAATGGCCTTGGGGAAGTGATTTAACCTTTCTTAATCCACTGGTGTGACAAAGCACTCCAGTATCTTTGCCAAATCCAGGGACAGCATCAATGTGCTATGATCCAAGATCATGAAGAGCAGGTACAACTGAATGACAACAACAACAATCCAAGGCAAATGGATTTAACTCTATAAAGTGCTCTCAAGTTTTTGGAGATAAATTCATGACGCAGTTTTTAAACCCTTTGTCATTTATAGCAAAAGGCAACATCCTTTTCTCATTTGTGGTTAAACAAATGAAATATTTTATTTTGAAAAGACTTGTATGTAGACCTTGAAAATGTTCCATATTAACCATTTCTTTTTCCTGATTTTTTATGCTCAAACCAGTCTGTTAATGAGAAAGTGAACAAAATTCACTTGCCAAAATATAATCTTTCCAAAAACAGATTTGCATCTCCTGTCGTATGAAAAAGAGGAAAATGAATTTCTACTCATAAAAAGGGGACTTGGAGAATGTTTCAAGAAAAATACACCAAAGAATTAAGAGAATTTGAAATTTGGAAGATGAAAAAGATAAAAAAGAGGAGACCAAAAAATAAAGGGGGAAATAGTTTAGAAGTACAGTTGAATCCTAAAACAAATTGCAGAAAATAGAGAAAGGAAGGAACTTCTGCCATTTAAAAACACAGTTTCATCAATAATCATTTTCAATTAAGTTTTTGGAAGGAACAAAATCAATGAAGATTAAAAATAAGCAGGGAAACTGTTCAGTGGAGATCACTTGGCATCAAATGGGAATGATATTTACATTATGTAGAAGACTGACACAAAACTATAATAAGAGCAATTCCCCAACATATATGTTCAATACATTTGTATACCTATATAGCCCAGTTGTGCATATGTAAAGAAGAATCGCCAATTTTCAGTGACCATGTGAAAACTTGCTCCGTTATCATTAGTAAAAAGAGATATTCGCATTTCACACTCGGCAAATTGGCATGTAGTGTTAAGTGGTAGCTTGGCTTTGGGCTTCTGGAAAACGGCAGCAGTAAGGGGGAAGGATCCAGTATTCAGTAATATAATGGTCTGTTGGGGAGTCAAGGTGTCAAGATGAATTCTAGCAGAGAAGAAATTACAGACTAGAATAAATTCTCTGCATGATTATAAAAAACTGGTGCTTTTGTATGAACTAGAGAAGGGACTATTTTATGCCTTGGTCTTATTGGCCAATGACCCTTAGCTTCATTTTGGAGCACAAAGGGAAATAAGGAACACAAGACTTGGGTTTTTCCCTTGATCTCATTGGCCTGTATCCTGTGGAAGTCCCGCTCCTAGAGCCGGTGTAGCATGGAATTCTGGGTTCTTGAAGTCATGCCAGGGATGAACATACCGATCAAATAATGCATTCGATAAAAATGGGGCAGGGAGAGGGCGTGAACCACAGAACTGAGAGGCTTCCAGTATGGGCTTGGGGTCTTCTATTGGTCAGGCAAGCTCCGGCTGGAGGGGCTGGTGGCCAGCGTGGCCACCAGAGGATTCAGATTTTTTTTGACATTCTAAGTCACATGTTAAGCTATGAAGGTTGTGATCTCCAGAGGTGGAAGGACAAGCTACAGCAAAGGAACTCTAACTTCCTGGAGCTACCACTAAGAAGGTAGGACCATGGGAAGCTGCCTTTTCTTGACCTCAGTTGCTCCATTTGTGAACACAAACAGAGGTTTGGGC
The DNA here is from genome assembly GCF_902635505.1 of Sarcophilus harrisii. Taxonomy (NCBI): domain Eukaryota; kingdom Metazoa; phylum Chordata; class Mammalia; order Dasyuromorphia; family Dasyuridae; genus Sarcophilus; species Sarcophilus harrisii. The sequence goes on from NC_045429.1 coordinate 1,505,723, forward strand.
TGGAAGGTTTCTAAGGCAGAGCCAGAAAGAGGCAATCGTCATCCTGAGGCGGGATTTGAATGTCACATCCCCAGTGTTTGAATGGACAGGAGACTTAGAAATGATGGTGCATCATGAAGAGTGAAATGTATTTAAATATTTAAATTATATACACATGCATAGATATTATATATATATCATTTAGGAAATAGAAGCAGCATGACATATGAATATATTTTAGGTGTGGAGTCACAAAGGCCTGGGTTCGGATGCCGCCTCTGTAGGAGTCAGCTTACCTCCACAGGCCTTGTCTCCTTTTCCAGCACTGACTGACTGAGTCCAGACAAGAATTTGCACCTTGGAACATCCTCTCACTGAAGCAAAATTCGGAATGATTAAAAGCGTCTCATTGTGGCCGACCCATTCTAGTCCAGCCCCTCGTGTCTGTGTATCTTAGTCTCAGGTCTCTTCCAGTGCCCAAAAGCCTAAATCTAACTTCATGAAAATAAATGTCAAGCTTAGCTTTTGACAGAGTTTCTCAATTACTTGGGACAGCTTGTGTTTGCCCAGACAGAGCCCGTGAATGGCGCTGAACACGGCGAACAGCCACAGCACTTTCCTCATTATCAGACAGCAAATAGAGACAGAGCAAATTATAACCCTCCCTCCAAAAACCCCGTATTTTCTGCTATTTCACGTGAAAAGCATCTTAATTCAAAGCTTATTTTATAGCTCAGACAGTCATTTTTAAAAAAACGTTATTGGAAATGATTTTGTGCTGAGTGACCACCAGCTCCTTCCCCAATGTTGATACTGAGCTGCTGCTTTTGCTCTGTCTGCGAAGCCGACCATCAGGAAAGCTTTGCTGAGGGGGAGGCGACTGCCTGCTTTGGGAGCCCCCGTCTCCCAGCAGCCGCCACATGGTCAGTTGCAGTGAGAGCTGGGGGGCTCTTGGGGACCCTCCTGTCTCTAGATTTCTGTGATTCACTCTGCCTTCCCCACAGTTTGGTAAGAGGAGTGGGCCTGTGATTTCAGGGAATTCCCCATTCAGGGGCACCAGGGCCAATGCAATCACAGTTGGCACTTGGATCCTGAGCTGATCACTTAACTCACGCTTGTACCACATGAGCTCTAGGATCTCTAGCTTTAATCTGTGACCTCATGATTGGTGCCCCTCAGAAATGGGAGGCCCCGGAGCTTCTCACTAGGCCAGGACCGACCCTCCGGTCTGTGGTGGGAGCTACAATTCCCCCAAGGCCTTCCTGAGTCTCAGGAGGTCAGCCTTCCATCCACCATTCCTCATTCCCTCATGTCACCATCTACTCTATTGCAAAGGTCAAGTAAATCGATCGCCGCCGCTGGCCTTTCAGCGGGAGGTACGTGAGTGCGGGGATGATCTCCCTGTAGTTCCTGTGGGTCAGGCGGAAGCGGCAGGAGCAGCATCTCGCTCCAGACTCTTCCAGAGATGGGCCTGACCACTGGCTGAAGTGGGAATGAGAAGCTTCACCAAAGTCTGGGAGCTCTTAGAATGAGTCTTGCCCCACAAGCCCTTTTTCTAAAACCAGAAATGGGTATTTCCTCTGGTTGCATTTATAAACAAGTCAAACAAAAAGAAATCTATGCTTTTCAGGAAAGGAAAAGGGTTATTGGGGAATGGCCTGCTTTTTTCCACTCGGAGTTAACTTTCAGGGAACTGTGGGCAAGGCAGACAAACACATTAATTTGGCACTTGGCTATTTATTCATCAAGGGTTTTGTTTTCACCTTCATAAATTCAAGACTGTTTTCTGAAATCTCCAAAGCGTGAACAAAAAAAAGATGTATTGGAGGGGAATGAGTTACTTTCTCCTCTAAAGACAAATCAGTTAGCCTGAAAGGGCAAGAAGGAGAAAGCAGCTTAAAGGACAGGATGTGGGTTCCTTGCCTTGCCTCAAGGTCACCTTCAACTCGAGTGTTCTGGGGCTTTCTCCAAGGTTTCATAAAACAAGCAAAAGAACATTTTGAACGGGTCGTGTGAGACTTGTGTTGCTTCTCAGCCCCAGACGCCATTTTCAGACAGCTGTGTGGGTCCTCACGGGGATGGAGGGGAGGGATTTGGGATCAGAGGAAGTAGGTGTGAATCCCCACTCTGATGTTCATGGTTTGTCTTGTCTGATGTCAGACAAGTTGCTTAATTTCTCTGTGCCTCGGTTTCCTCATCTGTTGAATGAGAAGCTTAGACTAGAGGTCATCCTCTCTCTAGGCCCTAAATCAGGTCCCTGTAAATCCATTAGTGAAGTCTGGGATTTCACCCACTTCCCAGTATTTGGCCCTTGTTGGGTCACATCTGGAGGACGGAGATCAGTGCTGGGGCTGAATTCAGTGCAATTCCAAAAATACATTCCAAGGGCCTTCTATGTCTGAAGCACTTTGCAAGGCTGAGCAGCTACATCTGCTCTCACAAGGGGATTAAATTACCAGGTTATGTGTGAAGTCAAGACCATCCAGGAAAGAGCCTCCAGATCTCTGGCTAAAAGGATCAGCTGGAGGAATCCAGGATGTGCAAGTTAGAGAAGAGAAGATGTGTAGGGACAAGGGAGCCTACAGCTCCTAATGGGCCCCCCAGGGGAAGGCTGTGACTGAGGAGGGCTGAGCAAACCTGCTCTCTTACCTTCAGAGGAAGGAAGAGGAGCCGAGTGGGGAAGTTACAGAGAAGCACAGGTGGGCTCAGGGTCAGGAAAAGCTTCCTAACATGGACAGATGGTCCTCAAAAGCTTCCCCAAGAGACTGCAGTCTCCCCAGTATAAGCACGGCCTGAGGTGGAACACAAGAATCTGAAGCCAGAAAACATGTGTTCGAAACTCCCCTCAGCTGTTTACGATCTGTGTGAGCTTGCAGGTCGCTTACCCAGCTGCACTCCCCTGGATCCCTCTGAAAAGCAAGGGGTTTGGACTCAATCACCCAAGGAAACTGTGAGCTTCCTGGCTCTGTGCTCCACTGGCCACAAAACAATGGGTACCGTGGCCCGAACCTAGTTCTGGACTCAGATCCTGTCTGACCATTTCTGTAAGCTCTTGGCCAAGTCATTTAAGCTTTCATTTTTCATCTATCTGTAAAGGGAATGGATTGAACCAGGTGATGCCTCTGCTCTTCTGGCGCTTCATCTAGGATCCTAGATCCTAGATCTGAGGTGGTTCTAGGATCCCTCATCAGGTTGCAGAGGTGGACGTCAGGAAGCTCTGAAATCAAATCCAGCCTCGGACATGTTCCTAGCTAGGTGATTTTGAGTAACTTATTTCATCTCTATTTGCCTCAGTTTTTTTCAACTGTAAAATGGGCATAATAACAGCAAATGAGATGTTTGTGACGGGAATCATATATTGCCTATTCCTTCCTTCACCTTCTCAATATACAGATAAGACAATAAATATCTCCAAAGATCACATCACAGCTCGGCACTATACAGACATTTCTATGCCATCCAGCTCAGCATCTCACTGGGCCTCACAATCAAGACAGCCACAGGCCTGTTGCTTGGCAGGTTAATCAGACGACCCCCCCAATAACTTTGGGCACTTTGGAGGGGCTGTCTTCTGAAAGACCGAACACTAAGGCAGTGAAGGGCCTATTACCCCCCTTCAGAAAAGTCCCAGAGCTGCCCAGGAATAGCACATGGCAGCCAGCAGGAGACGAGGGCCGGAGATGGCAGGCATTTAGCATGTTCTTCCTCTCTCCAGGGAGCGCAGAAGATTGGGCATAATCAACTACACTTAGTTACAAAGCCCAAGTCCTATCTAGACCTAGGCTCCCTGGGAGACTCTGGCCAATGGGAGGAAATCTCTGTCCCTGAAATCCATTCTCCACTACAGGCTCTGTGGCTCCACATTTGGACCTTCTGTTGATTTTTAATCTCACCAGGACAGAGGTAGGCGACACCCCAGACAAGCTCCCTCCAGGAAGGGTCCATTATAGAGCACATTTCTTGTCTCTAGTGTCTCTACCCTCGACTCCTCAGAGAGATCCTCTCAAACCTATGCAGGTCTCCCTGCACCACATACTCCAAGCCAAGCAGCCTGATGGACTCCCTCACCTGGCTCAAGTGAGTGAATCCCTCCTTATAGGTCCCCTTCCACACAGTGACACCCCAGGCTCTGTCTGGGTCTTCAATTTTTCACCAAGTCTGGAGGGATTTCTCCACTGAAACAATTTTAAAGAGACAAAGCTTCAAGAATTCTCTGTGGTTCTTTCCCCTGTTTTCTCTTATTTTAAGATTTTATTCCCTTATGAGAACTCCTGGTGTAAAACGGCCCATTTCCTCATGGTCCTGAAATTCTACATTATCCTCTCTGCTCAATCATCTAAACAAGTCGGCTCTGGAGACTATGATCTGTGCTCGCATTTGGCATGCCACATTAAGTGTTAAATGGACACGATGTCAGGGAAAAAAGTCTGATTGCATTTGAGCTGCTTTTCAAAATTAAGCTGAACTCATAATTAACATCCAATTAACACCACCAGGGAAGGGCTTTTGAGTGCCTTTGTCTCAAGAAAGGGAAGAGTCAGTCTTCTCTGGATGTATTTACCCTATCCAAAGAGCGATTTCAGAGACCACTTGTTATTTCCTTCATCTCTTCCATCTACATTCACTAATTCACAAGAAATTTGGGATCAGGTCTTCTTTCCCACACCGGCCACTATTTTTTCTTGTAAAATCACAATAACTAAAAAACAACAACATGGCCGATCTGTGCTTCCCCTCTACTTAAGACAGGCTAATTTAAATAATGGAACTCCCGTTTATTCCTTTACTCCAGTGTGAATGAAATGACGCCGTGCTTTCCAGTGTCACTTCAGCCAAGGAGCAATCCATAGAGCATCTGCCGAGCAGATTGCGAACTGGGAGGCTGATGTGTGACTAGCAGCCCCTCCCTTCCTCACGGAGTGGCTTTTCTTGCCTTTCTTCTTCTGGCTGTCTCTGGACGCCACACGCTCTTCCCCAAAGCCTGTCTCAGGGAACTAGTTAAACACTACATTGTGATTTGCTTCATTCTTGCATCAAGATTTTTAGAATGGAACTCAATGAATCTCCAAGGCAATCTATCATCGATCTTGCTGTGATTCCTACCTTCCAGGAGGAGAGATAGCGGTAGAGATCGATAGATGTGAATATATAAAAATGCAGACCTGGGGATCCCTGTGACCGCGTGGGGACACACACGTGTATTGTGCATGCATGTATGTACTTTCCACACATGTGCTCTCTATGTTTGGGTATGTGTTCATTTTTCTGGTCTGAAAAGAAACGCTGCTGGAGAAATGCTAGGTTGGACCCCAGTACAGAAATGCATCCTTTAAAAGCTAATCTTGTTCCCCCCACTTCGAACTTTTTTTTTTAACACACATGGAGAGCATGGCTACTTAGTACCAGGCTCACATAATAGATGACCAGCTTCAGAGAGGGATGTCCCTAGTTTTTGATTCCCTGCTTTTCATTCAGACTTCTGTATAAATTAGAAAATATAGACTGTTTACCCTGTGGAAGCAAACAGTTATAGAGGGACAGGGTCATGCTGATTTCAGCAAGTCTCAATCTCCTTTGAAGAGATATTTGCCTACAGATTTAAAGGATGTTGAAATGTTGTCCTTGCTCCTTGGCCAATGCCAGTTCTCCGCGTAGCTGTCTCCGTGTGTGGGAGGCCCGAACTTCACAAATTTGTAGGAATAGCTCTGGGTTGGATCCATTCCCTCAGTGCTTCTATGCTGAAGCAGATCTCGTTCACTTCAGTGAGATGGGGCTTCTTCACGCCGTAAAGGCTAAAACACTTGCATGAAAATGGAATTTTCTCTCTAAATGTCATCATCTTGGCTTCCAACATATTAATAGAATAAGAAGAAACTTGGCCATAAGGGGACAGGAAACGCAGTAGGTCGAGGAGGAACGGGAAGTACCGATACATAAATGAGGGACTCTAATGAAAAATAAGCAATGAGATTAGAGCCAAAGCTGAACAAAAATCCTCATTTAAACCAGATGGGTTCTTTTGAGTGGCTGTTTCCGGGAAAAGATGCAAGATGTAGCAATAACCAAGTACATTTAGGAACTCAGTACAAACAAGAAAAGATCCCAGAAGACTTCCTCAAGATTCAGGTGGATACAGCACACACCAAACATGATCTCTTTTGCCTTTTAAATCTCACAGTCCTGTATGGGAGAATAGATACCAGAAGGAGAATCCTTGGGCCTTGACATCTCTCTGAGAATGAAAGAAGAGACCTTTTGTATCCACTGTCCTCAGCAAAGACTGAAAGTCACCTGAGCTGTTTTGTTTCTTCAACACTGGGTACAACCTCATTTAACCAGAATATTGCCCTCAACGACAATATGGAACGTACAGATTCCAAACTGAAAAATTCCTCCCTTCCAAGAATTTGGAATAACCTCTCCAAGCACTCACCGAGAGAGTATAAAGAAGTGATGGGTGTCGTGAAATCTGTGTTTAAATCCTGCCTCAGATACTGACTAGCTGTGTAACTGTACAAGTCCCTTAATCTCTATTGGTTTCAATTTCCTTATTTATAAAATAAGGGGAAAATTAGGGAATGGTTTCCAAGGTCTTTTCCAGCTCTAAATATATAATTCTATCCAGATTCCACTTGGTCAAAGTCCCCTACATTATGAACACAGTCTTGAGCATTTCAGGCCAGCAATCACTGGCATAGGGTTGCCTGAATTTGTACCTCAGTAGAATACAGTGCTGCTGCATTTTGTTCGTCTTTGCTCCAAAGCCAATGTCCTTTAATAATAATAATGAAGATCACTTGAAAATAAACCAAGAATTGCCAGTTCACCCCCAGTGAAAGCTCAGATTTAGGCTGATCAAAGCATCAGCTCTGTGATTCAGAGGTGGGCAAATGAAGCTACCTTAAGGGTAGATAAAAAGGAGAAAAGTATGTGCCCAAGAGTTGAGATCTTAACAATAACACTGGGGTAGATTTGGTGAAAAAGAACAATCAATTTCTATTTGAATAAACGGTCTGCTGACAACAACATCAAGAAGATCAGCCCCTGATTAACGCTTCATATGTGTGATTCTGTTGTTCCTCCTTCCGAGATGAGGGTCCCGATTTCAGACATGGAAAGTGAGTCAAGAAGAGTGGGGGTTGGCAGTTATAGAAAGTTATAAAATAGACTTGGCAAGACCAAGCTTCATGCTCAAGGCTGTCGATGTGAAGCCACTGATTTAGAAAATATCTCTGTGGTACAGCATATTTATTTCGGATGGCAGTTAATCTCCCTATTAACTTATCTCACGGAATATTTCAGTAGAACCAGGAGGGGTGGTAGATACAAGCAGAGTGTCTAGGAGCAGAGGTGCTCAACTCATGAATGTGGCCAGAACTAGGTTAAGATGTAGCAGGGAAGATTTTTAAAAATCAATAAAAATACGATACAACAGAGCTAATGTTCATCTGTAGTTTTTTAAGTCAAGATGTGACCCACAGGACTAATTTTACTATAAATTTGACCTTGCTGGTTTAGAGGATAGAGTGCAGGGCTTGAAATCAGAAAAACCAGGATCCAATATGCTTCTTCTAGATAGTATCTGCCTAGTTTTGGTAACCCCTTAATTCTTAATTTTACCATCTTCAAAATGAGAGCATTAGACTAGACAACCACTCTACTTTTCTACAACTTTCAATGAAGACCCTTCCCTTGACATTGAGCCATGTGACTTTGAGCAAGACTCAACATCCATTGTTGTCACAGACAACTTGCTGGGAGCTGGCTACTTACTGAATGGATTTTGTTTAATCTTTGGAGTAAAGAGCTCCCACGGTGGGAATACCATATGATTACGGAATCCCATATATCTCCAATATTTACACAGAGACAGTCGGGTCTCCAAAGTGCCACTGAATCACACGTCACAGCCCTGATTCTGTCTTCTCTTCCTTTCAGTCACTCATCAGGTGCCCCAGAAATAAGTAGCCTACTATAGAGAGAGAATATACTTAACATAGCTCCATGTCTGCGATAATATGGGATCATGAGAGTGTTAAATTTGGAGTAAGAAAAACCATGTTCAAATCCTGGCTTGTTATTTAATATTTGAATGACCCTGGACAGGCCACTCAGCTTCTTCTCTGGGTCTCAATTGCCTTACATATAAAATGAGGGGCCTGGACTAGAGCATGTCTGAAGTCCCATCCAGTTTTAGATTCTGCTGAAAGGACCCCGCACAGCAGTGAGATTCATCAATTTCTGTTCCAACAAAGAAAATAAGCCGAAATGTGTTACAAAAATACTGAGCAAGAAGAGATGCCATCTGGTCACGAGATTCCTTCGTAACAGACCTACAGCGCAGAGTCCTTGTGAAGTCCATGGGCGAGGGAGCTGAGAGGGCTGCATCAGCCCCGAGAGAGCAAAGGCCAGGTGATGGGGATGGGGATATTTGGTCCAAGGAAATGATGATGGCCGTGCTTGCCACTGAAGATGCTTACGCCTACATGCACACACACGTGTGTGTGTGTGTGTGTGTGTGTGTGTGCAGAAACCAAAATACAGAGGGAAGGTGAAGAGTCAGGAAGCGGAGGGGGACAGGAGGGAGAGGAGGGGAGGGAGAAAAAATCTTGGGTAGATCTACTATAAACTGGAATACACGAATATACATTATGAAGTATGATAGCTACAAATCTATGTAAAAATATGTTTTGTTTCTTTGTTCCATGAGTTTAAAAAGCATAGAAAATGTGAGTTTTTCTCATTGCATGTTTAAGCAGGGTTAGTCAACCACTTGGGTGATGTTAAAGCATGTCTCGCAAGTTTTCACAGTATTTGTTACTACAATGTTGCAGTTAACGTTCCTGGTGTTAAAACATCCTCTCTAGATGTTTGCTCCTCAATGAAACGGAATTGAGGATTCATTTAGCTCATTCTAAACCAGGGTGTTGAGTTCTGTGGTTTGGCTAGCAAGAACGGAGCAGCTGCAGTTCGAGTGAATGGGGTTTTAGACTCAGCAATTTTGGGGGGGAATGTCTTAGAGGCGGACGAGCATTTCTGGCTTCCTGGACTTTCTTGGGGCTCCTTTTTCTTCCCTGCAGTTTTGCTCTGTGAGGGGATGTGATATACAGATTTTACCCTGGAAAAGCATCATGTCTGAGAGAGGCCCTGTTGCCTCTCGTGCACTTGTATCAGGTTATCAGCTAGCGTGGTTAGGCTCTTGGAGCCTGGCACCTTGCCTTGCCCCGGTCTTCTGAATAACTCACCTTCAAGATGGGAGGAAGAGCCAGTTGCAAAGAGCATCAAGAGCATTGACTTTTTTCTCTCTGAGGGATGGCTACCTCAGAAGTTACCTCCAGAGTCTGGTGATCTTAACTTGAGGATACCCTTCCCATCACTTAGGTCACTGCTGAGTTCCATCAACTTTGGATTCAATTCCAATTAAATTGTAAAAGTGCAATATGGCATGTAGAACCCTAAGAGAAGAAACAAAACACTGCCCCCATTCCTGTGGCCAACCCCAAATGGATTCTCAGATTCATCAATCACTGAGAAGGGCCCATTTAAGTACGAGAACAAATCAATTATGTCGTCATCATCATCATCGTCATCAGAGCTCAGGCATTGCCATTCTCGTGGTGAGGTGGGGCAAGCCAGCATCAAGACACTGTCCAGTTTGGGTGTGTAAATATGATCTTGTGTTTCTTGGCCCACTTGGCAAACACCTTCTTTTCCGTCATAAACCTATGACCTCCATATGGAGCATTTTCGTGGAGAATGTATTCATCGCATTCATCTCTTCCTGGCTCGTAGTAATGGTAGGGGACTTTTCTAAAACCTTCTGACCTGAGAGAGAGAGAGAGAGAGAGAGAGAGAGAGAGAGACAGAGAGAAGGTGGAAATGAGGAAGGAAGCATTCTCTTAAAAGAATTCATTATGTAATGCATTGACTTACAAACCCATGTATTTTTCTCATCCATGAACTCAGTTAAAAGCTATTAGGTATGGAAGTTTTTAACTAATATTCTAAGCCTGTGTGCTTGAAAGAGTTCAAATGACATTTACGTATCACACCAGTTAAATTCAAATATACAATCATTCTTTGCAGGATGAGGGGAGGCCAGCATTCAGTTACCTGGGCTATTGTATAGAGCTTGAATAAGCTCCAAGGTTTATTATTTTGTTGTTGCTGTGGTTCCTCTCTCCTTATAACAAGGATAGAGATATTAGATCCCAAGGCTTCTGTGGACATTTGCTGATTTATTTGTTTGTTTACTTCTGACAGCCTGATTAAAATCCATTTCATTTAGATTATACCACTTATTAGTATCTAAAATTTTTCTATACACATGCACATGTACACATGTGTACATATAGACATAGTGCCTCTTATACACACAGATGTGTATGTGTTCCATTTCCCGGAGAAAGTGGGAAGGATTTGTTTTATTATCTAATTAAATAGGACCCCACGAATGAGGATATACTGTGGCTAAGCTTGCTCATTTTAAATAAAGAGCTGACAGGTTGCTTACTTATTCGTGAAATATAATTTCCAGGAACTGTGGTTAAGCTGTCAGCTTTATCAGAAGCTCTAGGACATTCTGTCCTTTGTGATCGAATACAACCACAGAGGAGATAGCCATCTACAGAGCCCTCAGAGCCCATAGAAATGATGAAACTTGAACTTGCTTTGCAAATTAAATAGTCACTGAATTTCCTAAGCCCAAGTTCCTGAGCAGTCCTTGATTAAAAAAAAAGTTCTGATTCTTTTGACACCCCAGTGTTGCTAATTCCCCTTCCTTGCTTTTTTCTCTTTCACCCAGTTCTATGACTGAGGAGAGGTAGTGCAGAGCAGGAGGCAGACAGGTGGCTTCAGATCCCCCTCTCCTGTGGTAATAGATAGGACAAGGGGAAAACTTTGGCTCTGGGATGGAAGACCTGGGGTCAAGTTCCATGACCTGTGTGACCTTGAGCACATCACCCCTCAGTTAAGGGTCAGTTTCCTCATCTGCAGAAGGAGGGAGCTGAATGAGAGAATCTCAGAGGTGTCATCATCCCTTAAACCCTCAGGACCTCCAACAACTGTCACTGATTTTTACTTCTCTTCCTTGGTAGAGGAGGGTTTCCTGCAATCACAAGTCCAGACCAACAAGGATCCAGAAAAGAGGAGGATTCCAGGGTTAGGGTTAGAAGAGACCCTCAAATAAGAAGAGACCATGTCAGCTCTTCATTTAACTTGGGAAGGATCTAGGAAGCCAATGGCAGAGGGTTAAGGATCCAGGATTTGGAGTTGGCAGGGGTCTCAGAGACCATTCGGTCTGGCCTAGAGTTACAGAAAAGGAATAGAGGGGCTGGGATGGCAAATGTGTGCCTGAGGTCTCACAGGCCATTAGCATTCGAGGCAGGATTTGAACCAGGCCCTCGGAATCCAGCGTCAGCATTCTCGCTCTTGTGCCCACCCCTACCTGCTTCTATCACACCCACCTTGCAGGGTCCCATCACCACAGCCCAGGGTGGCCATGGATCACTACCTTATATTGCAGGGATTTATGACCAGAAAATGAATTAGAAAACTTTGACAAGGGATCAGAACGGGAGACACACGAAAATGATTTCCGGGATCTTACTTGCAGTAGGTGTCATTAATCATGCCGTAGACATGGATGCCATAACAGGCATCCATTGCCAGGATTAAGGTAAACCACCCAGTGCTGAGATAAGTACCTGACTGGACTCTGGAAAAAGAAAAGAAACACACACATACACGGAACGAAACAAACACACAACACACACACGTACAAGAGACAACACATACACATAACACATTGTGGTGAGAAATCATTGACACTCGATCAAAATGACAACATTTGCTTTGTGGACGTCTGACAATCTATCAGCGACAGACAGCCCAGCTTAACAATCCTGGAATCATTCAGAAGCATGCTTCCTGTTGCCATGGTGAGCCCTGAAGCTGGGATGGAGAGAAGAGAGACCATATGGCAAAGTATTTGAAGTTGAATAATCCCAGTCCTTCAGGTGAGGGATCATTTATTCCTATGATGTCTGAAAGACACAGAGCAGTGCCTGTACATGGAGCCTGCCAAATTCCCCCGGGGCCTGTGTCAAGGTTATTGGTCAAACCGTCACCTTGCTCATCTGCCTTGGACAGAGGTTCTCAGGGAGCCTTCCTCAGACCATCTATGAACAGCGTTCTCTCAGAGGCTCCCTTGACTCTTGTTCTATTTGAATCTATGTCTCTGTCCCGGGGTGTGATGTGGCAGGTCTGGAGGGGGTCTTGGAGTTGGGAAAGTCTGGTTTAAAATCTCTCCTCTTATATTTATTCTGTTTGTGACCATGGAGGAAGTCACTCAGCCTGAGCAACAGAGAATGCTCTGGAGTTTGTAAATTATGGAGGGGCTGCTGTTTATCATGCTGGAGGGGGCTGGGTTCATCCAATTCCTTCCCCCTTTATTCAGAATACTGAAAACCCCGCAAGGTAAGGGATCCAGTAGATCAATCCATCATTGAGTGTTTAGTAACAGCCTAGTGGGTGATAGGAGCTAGGGCCTTCCCACTATGATGAGTTCCAAGTTATCCTGAATATGTCTTATACATAGGTGCACCTAGAATTTATATACACATACATGTAACACATGTATATACATGTGATAGATGTGCAGACGTGTTGTATTTATCCACATTTATTTGCATGTCTCCCAATGAGAAGGCAAGCTCCCCAAGAACAGCACCTGCCTTTTTCCTTTCTTTGTATTCCCAATACTTGGCAGAGTGACTGAAATATAGTAGGTACCTAATAAGTTTATTGTTGCTTCTACTACAGATACAAAGGCAGAATTGAAAGAGCCTTTGTTCTCAGGGAATTTACATTCTATCAAGAGAGAGACAAAGGAAGACATCAGGTATATGGAGAGGTGTCTGTAGAGATTCATGTATGTACACATATGTTTGTATATATATTTATGCATACATCCCTAGTGAAATGTCCTGAGGTGATGGGGAGGATGCCTTCCCTCCCCATCTTGGGAGGACCAAGAATGGCCTCCTGGAGAAAGAAGTTCTTCTTGAACTGAGTCTGGAAGAAAACTAGGCAGTCCAAGAACGCATCTTATTTATTGGTTCATTTCCCTTAGAATCTAGTAAAATAATAACAAACATCCCAATAGTGCAAGAAGGTTTGCAATGTGCTTTACATCACCAAGAACAACCCTGGGAAGTAAATACTATTATTGTCACAAAGCTAGTGTGTGAGGAAAGATTTTTAACATGTCTTTCTTTCTACCTCAAGATCCAGTTCTCCACACACTGGGCCACCTGGATGCTCTACCTGCGATTTCATCCTTGGTGGGAACTCCCCGGCACAGGTCAGGAAATCATCTGTAACTGAAGGCTTTTGGAAGTTGTCTGAGGGCACGGAAAAGTCATGTCCATGATAACACACCTATGATCTGTCAGAAACAAGACTCGGATCATGACCTTCCTGATTCCAACTGCAACCCTCTGTCTCTCTGGCCACACTAATAAGCCATCCTTAACCACTGTTGGTAAATTCAGAAGTCTAGGATCAGTTTGGGTTTTTAAAACCAAGCCAGATTGGGGATAAGTGAAGGAAGACATCTCGCTCTGTGTTGATACTTCTAAATTTAGAAATGTACAGCCTTCAGAAAGTAAGATTCTTCTTTTTCATGACCAGAAAAAGGGCCCAAAAGGAAAGAGCAAGAATCCCTTCAGAAACATTCCCAGAAACTCAAGGATACTCTGAGCACTCCAGAGTGGACTTCAGTAAATCACTTCTCCAACCCCTGGCTCTTGGCAGAATGATCAGGAATGTGCATTAGAATCCTTTTCACAACCTTGTCTTAGATGGATGGATGATACTGCAGAAATAAAATGTCATCCTACTTTTCCCTCAGTTTTCATCCAGATTTTTCAGCATAGTTCCATTGGTACTGGTAAGTATCCATGACCTTAGGAAAGAACTTCCCTGAGTCCCACTTTCCTCAATAGTGAAATGAGATGAATGTATTCCACATTCTCCGAGGTCCCTTTCAATTTTAGGTCGAAGATCTCCTGAGAAGCATCATTCAGGGAATAATAAGCTATTGACCATGACTTAAAAAGGCAGTTCAACAAATAGTTATTTTTTTGCCTACTCTGTAGGAAAGGCACAATGCACAAAACCTGGTTCTGGAGTTGGGGAAGATCTGAGTTCCAGTCCCACCTCAGGTGGAATTAGCCATGTGACCAAGGAGAAATTTCATGTCTGCAAATGAACCCTTTGAAAGCACAGATTGTCTCACTTTTCTATTTATATTCCCATTACTGCACAGATTGTAATAAATATTCTCTATTCAACAAATTTGTCTCTTAAAGGAAGCTGCCATCTCACAGGACCACAAGTATAGAGCTGAAAGGATCCTCTGAGACTAGTTAGTCTGTCTCCCTCATTTAAGCCTTTAGGAAACTGAGGAGCTAGAAGCTGTTGGCTGGAGACTCACAGATTTGAATTTTAAAATGTCAGGCAGCACAAGTGGCTGCTTACTGTACAGGAGACCGGGACATGGGGGTGTACACTTGGGGTCCTAGATTGTGTATTGTTGGGTGGTAGGAGAGGGAATCCTCTCTACTCCACCCTGTGCTGCCTCTGCCTGTCTGCCCTATTTCCCCTCCGGTGCCTTCCCTTCTCCCGAGCTAGGACCTGCTGGAACTGGAGTCTGGGAAGCTGAAGTTATCACTGACGGAAAAGGAAACATGGAATTGAAGATGCCCCCAGACAAGATCTCATCTCCTCAATTACTGTCCTAGGCCTTGGTAGAAAGAGAAGCTGGATAAAGAGAATGCCCCTGAACCTGAGAAGTGGATTTGAGGTATTGGAACAACAGGAATGATACCCATCTCTCATCCTGGGGTCTCCACTGTTGGCACTATGCCCAGAGCAAAAAAAACAGGAAGAAGCCCAGAAGGCTCCCCTGAAATTGAGACCCTGACATAATACAGCTGCCACACAGATGTGAAAAGCAGGAAGCAATATTTACCATGGCTGCACCCAAACCTGTGTCAGCAGTATTGCCTACAACAGCAAGGAAGGGAGCTGGCAAGCATCCAGCCTGGGATGTGAAGGGACAGCTGTGGGACTTATATAAGGAGTTCAAGGCCTACCTGGTACAGGCTGACATTCTAAGCAGGGAGACTCGGGAACTAAGGAGCCAGCTTGGACAACGAGCTGAGCAACAAGCCCATAATTCTGGAGGCTGAGAACAAGGTGTTGATTGGGGATCTGACTGAGGCCCCCTGAACTAAGGAAGATAAGCTGGAGGTGGAAGAATTTCTTCATGCTCAGGAAAGCCTAGTTCAGTCAATGCAAGAAGAGCAGTTATAGTTGCAGGAGCGAAGGGACCTGGCCACTGGGCTGGAGGTACAGGAGACACAGCCCCAAGAATCAGTGGCAGTCCTGGCCAAGAGTCAGGCAGAGATCACAGCCCAGCAGCCTTGTTGGCTGAGAGGACAGAGCATCTGCATTGTTTTGAGATAGAGGAGCAGCATCTGCAGAGCCGGCTCCAAGAGTCAAGGGTAACATCCGGGACTTTTGCTGAGTCTGCCCTGTCCTACCAGGAGAGCCCATATCCTCTCCTGGCCTTCAGGCCTCACTCAGCCTGACGTGGTCATCTGACGACCAGTGCGACATCATAGGAGGGCCCCGCGTCCTCCTGTCCACCATGATTTCTCTTTTGACTGAGCGTCCCTTCCAGGCAGCAGACAGAATGATGTGTTTGAAGAAGTCTCCTTGTTTGTGCAATCAAACCTGGATGGCTTATGGCCAGACATTTACAGTGGAAGAAGGGCCTGGGGAGCCCTCAAGCTGATCCCACAAGCTGTAAGACATCCTTTTTCAGGAGCCAAGAAGCAGGAGGTCCAAGCTAGCTATGTGGAGATTCACAACGAAACCCTCAGGGACCTGTTGGTCCTTGTGATTGGGACCCAAAAGTGCCAGGGGGTGAATGGGAGCTTCGACTGGCTGGCCTTGAAAGTCAGGACCTCACTCTCCCCATTGCCCCATATGTCTCTATTTCCTGTGAAGAGGAGGTGGAGTCCCTGCTGCATCTGACCCGGCAGAATCGGGTAGTGGTCGAATGACCAAAGCTGAACAGTCATCCCAAAGTGACTATGTTCCAGCTGCAGATTTCAGGAAAGCACATGGGGCACAACTTATACTGTGCAGCCCCTCTCAATCCGGTGGACCTGGCTGGGAGTGAAAGACAACACTGGCTTGTCCACTGACCGTGCAGACCGAGAACTTAAGGAGACCCAGACCATCAAAAGCAGCCTTTCCTCGTCGTCATGGCCCTGAGCAATAAGAATTCACACGTTCCCTACTGGAACAGCAAGCTCACGGACCCGCTGCAGAATTCTCTGAGAGGCAATGGCAAAATGCTGGTGTTTGGGAGTATCTCTCCCTTGGAAGAAAACTTCTCAGAATCCTTCAACTCTCTGCGATTGAAGCAGTATGTTATTGGCCCTGCTCGAGCCAACAAGAAATAGGAGGGCCAGTCTTTGCTCTTGTGTCTCTGGTTTTCATGGCTGGGTAAAAGGTGGTAGTTTAATGTATAACCATAAATCACAAAATAAATTTATCTTCGCACAAAAAAGAAAAGAAACTGAGCAGCTTTGTTCAAGGTTACCTGGGTAGTGAGAAGCAAGGCTAGAAAATGAACCTGGATCTCTTGCTTTCAAATCCATCCATCATTCTAGTCCTAGTGGAAGAGCGGGGCCCAAGGAAGGGGTATTCTCCAAGGTGCTGACAAGGAAACATGGGGCTAAGTACTGGGTCAGTAAGTTTTCCATCCCAGCTCAGTCACTATATCAGGAGCACTAGCTTCAGTTAACCCCACAGGTACATCAGAGTGTTGAACTAAATAACTTCTAGCTCTTCCTCTCATGTCTGCAGCTGAGATCCTCCAATCATAAATGGGTTTTAATTTCAGGGTTTTACTAATTGCCCATTATCAACAAGCATGTACTATGATCCAGTGCTAAGCACTTAGATATAAAGAAAAGCAGATGGAGAGACTTACATGAACAGATGCTCAGTGAAGTGAGCAGAACCAGGAGAACATGGTACACAGCAACAAGAAGATTGTGTGATGATCAACTAATGGGCCTGGCTCTTCTCAATAATGCAACAAATTAAGACAATTCCAATAAACTCGGGATGCAAACGCCAGTCACTTTCAGGGAAAAAACTAGGGAGACTGAATGTGGATCAAAGCATAGTATTTTCTGTTTGTTTGTTTTTCTTTCTTGTGTTTTTTCCCTTTTGGTATGATTTTTCTTCACAACATGACAAATAAGGAAATATGTTTTGCACATATTTAACCTGTCAGATTCCTTGCTATCTTGGGGAGGAGGGAGAAAAGGGAACAAAAGAGAAAAATTTACAAGTTCTACCAAAAAAATGGATGTTGAAAAATATATTTGCATACATTTGGAAAAATAAAATGCTATTAAAAAAGAAAGAAAGGCAGAAACATGGTCCCTGCCCTCATGGAACTCAGATTCTGCAAATGAATATGTACATATAATGTAAGTCTAATTTAAATGGAAGGCAATAGCTATGGGAGAGGGGAGAGAAGAGAAGACATACAAGGGCCTCCTATGTTTTTCCCATGCTAGAAAATCTTTGTATCTAAGAATATGAACTCTCTATGAATCACAGTTACTCCAATGTGATTGTAAGCAAATCATTGACTTCCTTGGCCCTGTCTTCTTCAGAGAAAAAAGGAAGTTGGACCTACTGAATTCTGAGGTCCTTCCTGTTGGATTGCAAGCAATCAACACACAGCTCTTTTCAAACTCCAGACTCCCTACCCTGCCTACCAGGCTGCAGCCAGAGCCTTCAGAAAGCCGGAGGCCACTCCTCAGGATGCCAGGTCATAATAAAGTCTCCTTTATTGGCCGCTGAAGCATCTACTGAATAACCAAAATACCCAGGAAACTTGCCAGGAGAGTGTTTAAAATCAATTAGGGGAGGGCTGTTGATAGAAGAGGAAAATGGAATAATTGGGACAGAGGAAATTAAGGGGGACACCCTGAAAGAGAAGAACCCATTGAAAAGTTGTGTTCACAGCCCGGAAGGGGTCTTTGTATGAACGGAGAACTTGGCTGGTAGAAAAAAAGCTTCAGCAAAATTAACTCTTGTTGCTTCCAAGCTGGGTTCTTCACTCTCCTTGTCCAAAACCGGCACTTCCACATCTCCACCCTGGGATGCTTTCCTCCCTTCCCACCTCCACCCCAGCTTAAGATCCCAAGGCCCTTTTAAGACCCAGTCCAAGATAGTCCCTCCATTCATTCCTGCCTCTTCCCAGTAGATAATAACATCCACATCCCTAATTTCAGAGAGTCCTCTGCATTTCTTTTATCTCATTTGGCTACAGCAACATGATGCACAATGTGCACAGTGTGTGTGCGTGCGTGTGTGTGTGTGTGTGTGTGTGTGTGCACGTCCTTGTTGCCCTTCCCATTAGAATATGAGCTTCTTGAGAGTAGGGATTGTGGCCCTTGAGATCGTTCCCAAGTGCGGTGCCTGGGACAGAGTCAGCCTAATAAGTACTTGATGACGGACTGATTCCTGACAATTTCTTTTGGGAGTCTCCCTACCCCAGCCTTTGGTCCAGGGGCCCCACATCATATTTATAGGAGAACAAAGACAAGAGTCCCATAGAATGGGAAGGAAGGAGTGACTACAATCTGCCTCAGTGGAGAGGACTTGTGAATGATGGGATCCCATACCTGTCCTATTAGTGTCTGAGAGTCTCATTATGCATCAGCCCAAATCTAAAGGCAGCTACAAGTCCCAGCTTGGAAATGAGTTGATTCTGGGGTCTTCGGAATGACTTGGTCCAACCTAACAGACTCCGGCTATCTAAATTAAGACATCACCTCCCTCTGGGCGTTTCCTTAGCTGTATCTCGGGCTGAGAGCGCTCTTCCTCCTCTCCCACTGCCTCTGCCTCCTGGCTTCCCTCACATTCTTCCAAGACCAGCCGAAGCCCCACCTTCTGCAGCCATTCTGCCCCATCATCCAAGGCTGGTGCTGCTTTCCAGTGCAGATGTCCACACAGCGTTGGGTGGACCTCAATGTGTGTGCATCATCCCCCCTTTAGATTGTAAGCTGGATGAGGAAAGGGACTGCTTTTGATTTTATCTGCATCCAAGGTGCTTAACTCAGTGCTTGACACACAGTAGGTGCTTAATTAGTGTGTGTTGACTTATTTTGACTAAGACACCTCCAAAGTCTTATGTTAATCATTTTATGCTTATCTCATGTTTGATGTTAGTTTTATGTGTTTTCCCACATGACTAAGCGAGGAAGGGGGACTGTCCACTGCTCTAGATCCCTCCATTGTCACTCCCACCTCGCGGTGCCCTTACCCTGTGTTCTGTCAGGCTGCCAGCCACTTCAGTACGCCTTCTGCAATTGGGGATCAATGAAACCAATTATAGCCACTTGCAAATAAACAACTGAAAACCCTAGAGGGCCCCTGAGAGATGGGAACCCCCTGGGTCAGTGGACAGAAATGCTTAAGTTAATGCTACAGAATAATGAATGTGTAGGCATAAAAGGCTGAAGCGTTTAGGGAAAGCTATCAATCACATGTTTTCATTGGGCAGGTTTGCATATTGCTGTACCTTGCTAATCAAGGTACTTACCACTTGGAAACTACTTAAATTTCCTAGCTCCTATCTTGGAAAAATGATGCTGTCAACGCTGTGATGTAGAGCACGCTTGGAGGCATATCATTTAAAATACGATCTTTCATCCAGTTTATTACTGATAAAATATAAACTACCTGGCTCTCGTTTAGCTGGCGCTCTGCTGGCTGAGTCCTCCGGCCCCCTTCCAGGAAGTCTGGGGGCCACTAGGCAACCTGAGGCTTCAGTTGTCTGCCAAATATTGCTTCTTCCCCTGGCCTGGGTTCCTCTGCTGCCAGCAGTTTTTCCTTGCCTCTGCCCGTCTCCAACCCTGCTCCCCCACCGGGAAGCTTTGAAAGCTTTTCACAGCCTCTAGCCTTCCCATCTTTCCAGGCTGCTTACACCATTCTCACTGTTCTGAGAGCAGAGCTCTCTATCTCCCTTCCCCATCCCTTTGAGTTGTCTGTCCCCCATGCTGCCATTCTCTCCCTTTCCACCTCCTCCTTCTGGCTTCCTTGGTTTTCTTCAAGACTCAGATCAAACCCAGCCATCCCCAAGAAGCCTTTCTCAGTTAACTCCAACACCCCCACCTTCTCACTGGGATACCTTCCCTGCTTCCACTGTCTCTCTGTAGTGTGGGCAGAGAACTGGAGCTCCTTGGGCACAAAGACCATATGAGTACTTGCTTTTCTTTGTATCTGTGGTACTTAGCATTGTGCCTAGTAAGCAATTAATTAATATTTATTAATAAATGTTTGCTGATTCATTGCCTGCCCTCCTTCCCCAGATCCCCCCTCCCATTTGGATTCTCCCATTTCCTGAAGCTTCTGGTGAACTACAGCTTTTTGCTGAAACACATCAGCTAGTGCTGGGTGGACTCAGAAGGAAAACAAAATAGTTTTCTAAAGAGCACGTTTTTTTAGTGACTTCTCTCATGAGATCTCAGCTTGGAAGACAGAAAGACCAGCAGAGATCCTAGCCCAATCTCTCTCCCTGAGGTCTACTTTAACACTTCCTTTTATTAAAAATTTTTTATTTATTTTGTTAAATATTTCTCAAATACATGTAAACACATTTAGTGATTCTTATTATTTTTTTTAATTTGACATTGAAATTCACTTCCTTCAAGCTGAAAACTATGGAAAAAATTTAATGACTTGTTTTAAATTTAAATAATACATTTAAATTTTATTTGAATATTTTATTTATTTTTAAAAAGTGTTACATCCAAGACTTCTGATTAAAGGTCTCATTTCTAAACTATATAGAGAATTGCATCAAATGCATAAGAATACAAGCCATTGGCCACTTGATAAATGGTCAAAAATACAAACACTTTTCAGATGAAATTATTAAAGCCATTTTAGTCATATGAAAATATGCTCTAAATCACTATTGATTAATGATTAAATTGATTATTAATCAATTCTACTGATTTGAAAAATCCAAATTAAGATGACTCTGAGGTACTACTTCACACCTCTCAGACTGGCTAAAATGATAGGAAAAAATAATGATAAATGTTGGAAAGGAAACTGGGACACAGATACATTGTTGGTGGAGTTGTGAACTGATCCAATCATTCTGGAGAGCACTTTGGAAGTATGCCCAAAGGACTATCAAACTGTGCATACCCTTTGATCCAGTAGTGCCTCCACTGTGTCTGTATCCCAAAGAGATCATGGGACCCACATGTGCAAAAAAAAAAATGTTTGTAGCAGCCCTTTTTGTAGGCAAGGAACTGGAAGCTGAGTGGATGCCCATCAGTTGGGAAATGGCTGGATAAGTTATGGAATATTTATATAATGAAATGGTATTGTTTTGTAAGAAATGATGAGCAGGCTAACTTCAGAAAAGCCTGGAAAGATTTACATGAGCTGATGCTGAATGAAGTGAGCAGAACCAGGAGAACATTATACAAAGTGACAACAAGATTATGTGATGATCAACTCGGCACTTGGCTCTCATCAACAATGATGCTATTCAGACCAATCCCAATAGTCTTGTGATGGAGAGAGCCATCTGTATCCAGAGGACTATGGGGACTGAATGTGGATCACAACATAGCATTTTCACCTTTGTCATTGTTGTTTGCTTGCTTATTTTTTACTTTCTTGGGTTTTTCCCCCTTTTGATCTGATTTTTCTTGTGCAGCATGATAAATGTTTGGAGGAATTGTTTAACTGTTTAAATTGCATTGGATTGCTTGCAGTCTGGGGGAGGGAGGAGAGAGGAGAGAAATTTGGAATGCAGTTTTGCAAGTATGAATGTTGAAAATTATCTTTGCATATATTTTGAAAAATAGCAAGTTATTATTATTAAAAAAAGAAATTCTCTCCTTTCCTCCCACCCCTGTCCCCTCTTTGAGATGATGAGCGGTTTGGCATCTGATGCCTTTGGGAGGTCTAGAGTCATCCGACCACCTTGAAGGCGCTATCATCTTAGCCAGAATGAAGACAAGGCCTAGCCCTTTGGAAAGGATTCCAAGTAAGAGCCGAAGCTGGACTGGGTGCACCCATCAGTCAAATGAGCTAAGTGTGGAAGAGGATGTTCTGCCCTTTGGGGCCACTGACACAATTTAGCACTTACAGAACATTTCAAGGTTTGCAAAACATTTTACAGAGCATCACAATTGATCCTTCCAATGACCCAGGAGGGTAAGCACTTTGCTTGACAAATGAAAAAACTTTATCTGAGAGAGATTCAGTGACTTTCCTGGGCTCACAAAGTTCAGAAACCTCTAAGGGAAGATTTGAATTCAGATCTTCCTGACTCTGAGTCTAGCATTCTGTACCTCATGTCATTAACTTCTCCTTAGCCTAAGAGAACAATGAAGATGGCTACCATGTATCTTCTAATACTTTCAGTAGCACTTTATCCACATGAATTCTTACTAGGACAATTGTCATTATCAGGGAATTGGGGAGGATCTGAAATGGAGAGATCCTTGAAAAGGGAGCAATCATTCCCAGCTGAGGAAAAAGAGGATGCCAGCATTTACCTTGTGGGACTCACAGCCCATTATGTCCCAGCTCTGGGGTGGGAAGGGTCCTCAGAGGCCATCGAGCTCGCCTCCCTCATTTTACAGATTTTACCCACTTCTACAACTGTGTTCTCAGCATGAGTCCAGCCACTGAGTCCCAGAGTGAAGACGGCCATCATCAAAGCTTCAGAGGAAAAAGTCTCCCTGTGGCAAAAAGCCCTGAGCTTTCTAGAATTTGAGATTCCTTAATCATCTTCCATGGAGGCCACCTGGAGGCAGATGGATGCCACAGTGGATAAAGTCAGAAAGATTCAGGTTCCAATCCTGCCTCTAACAATTAGCTGTGTGGCTGAGCATCTACCTCAATTTCCCAAATTGTAGAAATGGGGAATAATAAAAATACCGATCTTCAGGGTTGTTGTTAACTTCAAAGGAGACCATCTATGCAAAGTATTTAGCACAGTGCCTGGCATTCTGTAGGTACTTAAAAATATTTCCTTCCTCTCTCCCTTCTTTCCTTCCTTTTTTTCTTTCCTTTTTTCTTCCTTCTTCCCTTTCTGCATTCCTTCCTTCCTTCTACTCTAAAGACTGAGCTTGGCTGCTTTAACCAGCACCATGGCCGAGCCAAAACACATGGACCTAGATTGTTTAGCACTGCCCCCTCCGAAGTACAATCATTTATTAGAGCCAAGGGAGCATCAAGACCCTGCCAATAACAGGGGTTTATTGGAGAGCAGTATATTGGCAATAGCTCCTGAAATCTATTATCCTTGAGAGTAAGGAAAGAATTTAAGAAAAAAAGAATTAATCAATATTTCACGTCTTATTTTAATGCCATTGGATCCTGGCCCTCTCATCAATATACTACTCTACCATGATAAATAAAAATAGCCAAGTCCATTTTCAGATACCTTCCTAGGGAGATGAAGTTCCTGACAGAATACAAATTTATTCAATTAGAAGAAGCCTCCTTTTTTGCTCCCTTTCTTAAAACAACACATAAAACTAATAAAAACGTGTATTTAAGCCAACAGATGAGGGAGGAGGAACAGCTGGTGATAACTGGGAAAAGTCTTGGATGCAACCTTTTAACACAGCCCCGAGTTCTGACATGCTAAGAAAAGGTGGCTCTAGGTCACATGTTTGGGCATCTCCTTCTCTGCATGAGCACTCTGGCGATGCTCTGAACTTTGTCCACTTGTCTCACACTGTATATATTACGGAGCTGTAACAATATTTTTGCATCTGACTAGGAGTCAATGTTCAGGAGTATTCATGTCTCTCTCTGCCTCTCTCTCTCTCTCTCTCTCTCTCTCTCTCTCTCTCTCTCTCTCTCTCGTGTGTGTGTGTGTGTGACATCTTGGATTGGATGAAATTTGGGGAGAGAAGAAATACCCTAGGATACCACAAGGTTTGTGAGCTGCCTGATAGTGAGGGAACAACCCCAGTTAAGCCCACTGATGTGGGACCAGGATGGGCAGAGGAGAATACCCCCTTTAAACTTTCCACCAGGGAATCACACTCCTGCCACCCCACCTTGGTTACAACAATTTGTCTCACCTATTAATAGGCCATGCCCTGTAAGTTTTCAGACGGTGTCAGCTTTCCATGAATCCACCTGCCAAGCTTATGTCAAAGATCAGGCCTGTGGCTAAAGGACACAAAGTTTTAAGAGGGGCAATCATGTCGCCGCCATTCTGAGGTTGATTTCTGAGAGAGCTGCCCAGATAAAGGAGGGCACAGTCAAACAATGAAAAATGAACTATATGCTAATTGAAAAGCCAGTTCTGCTTAGAAGAAGAATGCCTCTCTACTCGGGATCGGTGGATATAAAGCATCTCAGCCTAATCAGTGGGTCCAGGCGTTGGCAATATAATAGCTAGTTCTCATGCCACAGAATCAGCAAGAATCTGTGACTGGTCATGAATTCATTGAAATTGCACAAAGGAAGAATAATAACAAATGGTGGTGTTATTTTCCAAATGCACATTTCAAAGTGAAATGTTACGACTCCCAAAGGTATGATTTATAGCTGCTGTAGAAACAGGAGATACCACTCACAAGAATTACTTTGTTCATTCATCTCAGAAATTAAAAGGTTATTCTGCTGTTGCCCCTGGGACTTAAAGCTTCTCAAATTGGAAATGTTGATTTCCGGGATTTCATTCACTTTCCTAAATGAGCAATCGAATAAAGGGCCTGGCAGGGATAGATGAGGAAAATCTAGTTCAGCCTCCTTGTTAGAGAAGGCCTGCCTTTAAGGCTGCTCTGTGCATTCCTCTCTACCTCTAAACCTCAAAATGCTCTTCCACCCTCCCCTACCCCCAGCTCCCTTCAGGACCTGCCACATTGGTTAGTCTATCTCATATTTTCTTCCTTTTTAATCATTACCATTCTCCCCCATGCCTTCCCTTCTTCTTTGTGTCTACCCAATCCCATCTGTCCTCCATGGCTTACTTCAAGATCCATTCATTAAATTTATTCAACAAACAGATATCGAGTATCTGCCTGTGTACAGGCATTGGAAAAGACAGCAAAGGAGGAGAGAGAGAGAGAGAGAGAGAGAGAGAGAGAGAGAGAGAGAGAGAGAGAGAGATAAAGAAAGAGACAACACAGAGAGAGAGAAAGAAAGAGACAACAGAGAGAGAAACACGCAGAGACAAACAGAGAGAGAGGAAACAGAGAGAGAGAGAGAGAGATAAAAAGAGAGAGAAATAAAGCAAGAGACAACACAGAGAGAAAGAGAAAGAGACAACAGAGAGAGAGAGAGAAACACACAGAGACAAACAAAGAGAGAGGAAACAGAGAGAGAGAGAGAGAGATAAAGAGAGAGAGATAAAGAAAGAGACAACACAGAGAGAGAGAAACACACAGAGACAAACAGAGAGAGAGGAAACAGAGAGAGAGAGAGAACAAAGAGAGAAAAACACAGAAACAGAGAGACAGAGAAAGGAAACACAGAGAGAAAAACAGAGAGAGATGACAGAGAGACAGAGAGAGGAAACAGAGAGAGAGAAATAGAAAGAGAAACATACAGAGACAAGAGAGAGGAGAGAGAGAGAGAGAGAGAAGACAGAGAGAGAGAGAGAGGAAAAATAGAGAAACACACACAGAGATAGACAGAGAGAGGAAACAGAAACAGAGAGAAAAAAACAGAGAGAGACGACAGAGAGAGGAAAGAGAGAGAGAAACAGAAAGAGAAACATACAGAGACAAGAGAGATGAGAGAGAGAGAGAGAGAGAGAGAGAGAGAGAGAGAGAGAGAGAGAGGAAAAATAGAGAGAAACACACACAGAGATAGACAGAATAATCATTGACTTCTTTGAGAAACAGAGAGAGAGCAAACAGAGAGAAAGAGAAAGAGAGAGAGAGAGGAAAAACTGACAGAGAGAGAAACACACAGAGAGAGAGATAGAATAATCATAGGCTTCTTTGAGATATCATAGAGAAGAAAAGAAATGCCTCACAATGGGCAAAGGACAAATGAGGTCCTGATTTTCAAATTAAGGAAGAAAGTTGAGTCTCCAAACTTTAGATCTGTGAAGCTGACAAAGTAATGAGTGCATCATTAAAGGGATGGTGGGTGAGGATCTAGAAAAGGAAGCAGTCATGAAAACTAGACAGGATGATTTCAGCAAGGATAGATGAAGCATATTTGCTTTTCTGACAGGGATTCTAGATGGGTGGATCCAAAGAAGACTCAGACTTGATGAAAGTTTTACCTAAGTATGCCATGCCATTTCTAGAACAGGTTGAAGAGATGTGAATTGGACAATATTAGCGTTTAGTAGATAGAATGGTTAATTCAGTTTGACTCTTGATATTTATGAAGAACATGATATGTAAGGCACCCATGATGGGTAAAGGAGAACAAAGACGAAAATCAGTCCTCTTAACAAGTTTACATTCTGCAGGGAGAAATCAAATGTGTACTTGATGATTGAGATATCACATCTCCAAAGTAATTTTTAAGAGAAATAGAAAAAGATGCTAACAGCTGAGAGAATCAGAAAAGGGCTTTTATAGAAGTTGGGTATTGAGATGGTGCAGTACATAGAACACCAGGAATGGAATCAGGAAGATGTATCTTCAAATCTGGCTTTAGTCATTGTTAGTCGTGTGACTCTGGACAAGTCATTCTATCCAATTTGCCACAGTTTCCTCATTTGTAAAATGAAATGTAGACCACTCCAGTATTTTTGCTAAGAAAAGCCCCAATGGGATCTAGAAAGAGTCAGATACTGAAATGACCAGACAAGTTCATTTCTGAGCTTGGAAGGAAGACTTCTAAGAGGCAAAGGAGGAGAATGGCACGGGTTGTCATGTATGGGGGGGTAGGAGGGGTAGCTTACTGTTTACTTGATTGTAAGGGGGGAAATTATTTTTTAAAAGAGCTCTATTTCAAGCCTAGGATTTTGCATTTTATGTTTAAGACCATAGGGAGCCACTAAAGAATTTTGAGTAGGGGAGTGATATGGATATAAGTGTACTTCCAGAATAGCAGTTTGACAGGCAGTTAAGCTTGATTAAGCATCTATTGCGACAATCAGCTAAAAGATGATGATGAGGGTCTGAATGAGGCTAGAGACCATATGAAGGAATAAAAGTGTATAAATGAGGGAGATAGAATTAATAAAACATGATGGCTCATTGGAATTGAGAATAAGAGAGAGAGAAGACGCAAGCATGATTCTATGATTACCATCATGGGTGAGTTGTGGGAAGAAAAATTTAAAAATGGCATCTTCCACAGAAAAAGGAAGGATTCAGAATTAAAGATATTTCTTCTTTAAAGAATACTTCTGCTGGAGAGAGCCAGGAATCTTTGCCATGGCCCTCTGCTAGGTAACATTTATAGGAAATAATTTGATTAAAAGCATAGATGGCATATTTGGTAAATTTCTGGGAGACACAAAGCTAAGAGGTATGGCTAACATCTTCAGTGACAGTCGGGGTCCAACCAACAAAAAGACAAATAACATGTCACGACAGGCCAGAACTCTGTGGCAGATCTTAGAGGCTTAAATTCAATATAGACAAATGTTGCATTTCGGGATCACAGAAGAATCTGAGAGTGTGAAGTGACCACCATTTTCTCCTTAAACTTGAACCATCCCTAAATAGAAGAAGGTCATGTGGGGGTCTCCTCTAGAAGAGGGCTCCAATATACCCAATCCATTGGAGACCCAATGCAGACCCTTGTAGGCAGCTGAGCCCACCTTCTCTCAAGGTTGCCTTTTGCACTTTTGTGTGTCTCTGATTATTGAGTAACTTCTCCCTCCCACATTAAGCCTATCTTTTCTTTTTTGTAACTTCCTGTCCTTTCCTTCCTGTCCTTTCCCCTGGGTCTACCCTCTGGGGCCTAGTTAAACAAGTCCAATTATTCTTTACCATAACAGTATTTCAAAATTTGATAGATTTTTGTTTAAAAAAATCAGCTTCTCAAATACAGTATGTCAAAGGATAGTATCAGTTTATTTATAAATAAAATGGGGAGGGTACAGGGTGAGTGGTTAGTGGATTATTATCTCAGAAGAAGTCATCATGTGATGTGGCAGACTGAAAAGCTAATAGGATCTTTGGTGGCTGCTAAATGTTTGTTGGGTGACGGATTACACTGAATTGAGAAATTGCATCCAAGACCATGAAAGTGCTAGGACTGAAGCCCTCTCTCTGATCAGACTGGAGTAGAGAATTGCATTTATCTAGGGTGGAGCCAAGACAGTGGCTTTATCTTTATCTGAGCTCTTCCACATGTCCCTTAGATCAATTCTAAATCAAGCATCTGAACTGGTTTTGGAGTGACAGAACCCACAAATATTTGGAGTGTATCAAATTTCCAGCAGAAGAAATTTTGGAAGAACTTCAGGAAAGGTTGGTCTCAATCAGGCACTTGATGGAGTGGTGGGAATACAGCTGAGCAAAGGCACAGTGCAGAGACCCAGAATGGAGTTTTCGAGAAGAGGAATCAATTTGGATGTTCTTAGCCAAAATAAAGCAGCATTGGCTACTCTGCCCTGGTTACAAACCAGTGGATAAGCAGATTACCTGTGAGACATTCAACACAAATACAAAAGGCAAATAGTGAGCCTCTGAACCACAAAATAGCACAGGACCTAGCCATGCCCACCTATTACCTTCAGTCAGCAGCACCTTCCCAGGACAGCCCCTGTTGCCTGTAGAGGAAGCTTGGGACAATTTCTCTTTTGCCCTAATGGCAGACCCCAACCTTTTTTATAAAAAAGGAACAAAAAAGCAAAAAGAACTTTGACCATAGATAGTTTTTATGGAGAAAGAGAAGAACAGTCCTCAAATCCTGAGGACACCAAAAGCATATCATCTTCAATATATGATTTGCTTCCCATCTCACAAGACTCTTTTGGAAGAATTTAAAAAAAAACTTAAAAGTTAGAAGAAAAATGAGGAAAAGAAATGAGAACATTGCAGCAGAATTTGGAAAAGGAAACACAGAAATTATCTGAAGAAAATGCCTTATAAAATAGATTTAGTGAAATGGAAAAAGCATATAACTCCTTACAAAATGAGAAAAGAAAACAACTCCTTGACAAACAGAATTTGTGAAATGGGAAAAAAAATCCATTGAACAAAACAACCCATTTGAAAATTCAATTGGCCAAATGTAAAATTGTTAAGTTGGAGAGAACCAGCTAAGAGCTCCTAAGGTGATTAAGGTTTCTAACTCATGGTGTAAGGAGAAGCAGGTGAGAGAACTGAAGCTACTTAGAAGAGAGAAGATGCAAGGGAACATGGCAGTGATCTTTAAGTGTTGGAAGAATACCAAGTGAAAAGAGGTGACATCTGCCCCATTTGTCCTCTGAGAGGAGATTTCAGAGCAGGCAGATTTCTTCTCCATGTGAAGACAAACTTCCAACAACAAAAGCCATCCCTAAATAGAAGATGGTCGGATGGGGATGTTGTGGGCTCCCCTCCAGGAGAGGGCTCCAAGCACAGGCTGGAGGAACCTTCAGGCAGGAAGCGGAAGGAAGGCTCTGCCCAAGGCCTCTCAGGTACTCCCATCTGCCACATTGCCTGCTAATAGCTCACTCTTATATAGCAATTTCAAGTTTATGAAGTGTTTTTTCCTCATGTCAATCCTGTGAAATAGGTGATTGTTTCCTTTGAGATCTGGACGTCCAGAGAAGCCTCGTGCCAGAGGCTCATGGCAGGGAAGTGTCAGAACTAAGACTCACTACTTTGGCTTCCCCTGTCTGATATCAGCCCCACATCCCTTGGCAGCCCCTCTTCTTGTGGGACATATGGAATCACACCTCGGCAGTTGAAGGATACCCTTTCTTGGGACCCAAGCTGCTTCTCTCTGACATATGTCTTTGCCTTCCCCCTTCTCTCCAAGAACTGCCCGAGGCCGTCTTCCCTAACTCCAGAGTCTAGTTGTTCTCTCCCCCTTCCTTCTTTAAGTTATTCTAGCATCTTGTTCTGGACTGCAGAATGGAAGGAAAAAAGCTTCCAATGGGGATCAGAGCTAGGGGCTATATTGGTTAAGCTAAAAAAAAACCAGTCAATTAATAGGCATTTATTAAGATACAGACACAGAGAATGACATAAGGCTCACCCATAGTGGAGAGGCACGTGCTTAGACCTCTCTGAGCCTCAGTTTCCTGTCTGTAAAATAGAGATAATAACAGCATCTACCTTACCAGTTGCTACCTACCTCAACCAGTTGAGTTGAGGCTCAAATAAGATCAAATAATGCAAGGTGCCTCCAGAGCCTGTGTGTAAACGTTTGAGGTGACTTGCATATTGAAAGCAATGTGTAGACTCCAAGTCATTTAATGGTAGTCACCAAGTAAAGAGAAGAAGAGACTTAAATGTAACATGAGTGTGGGAGAGGGCCCCAGCAGTGTGGGAGGGAAGGGGACAGGAAAGGCCTCCTCCAGAAGGTGATTCTTGGGCTGTATCTTGAAGGAAAAAAGGCAATTAATCCAGCCTAAGTGAAGAGAAGTTCCTGCCAGGAATGAGAGCTGTGGAGGTGGGAGATGGAGCAAAGGCGTGGAGGTGGGAGATGGGCCAAGGTGTGGAGGTGGGAGATGGAGCAAAGGCAGGGAGGTGGGAGATGGAGTGTTATGGGTGAAGAGTCAAGAGAAGCAGAGTTTGAGGAAGTGATGTATAACAA
Source organism: Sarcophilus harrisii (assembly GCF_902635505.1). Lineage (NCBI taxonomy): Eukaryota > Metazoa > Chordata > Mammalia > Dasyuromorphia > Dasyuridae > Sarcophilus > Sarcophilus harrisii. The sequence continues at coordinate 1,536,524 of NC_045429.1, forward strand.
AGGTGGAAAGATGGGGGGGAGGGGGAGGGGGAGGGAAGAGGGGGTAAAGGGCAGTCTCCAGGTTTCCTAGGAAGCCCCTGGACCTTAAGGAGGAGAAGTGTCAGAGCCTGATCTCGGCCGGTGTTCTAGAGGCTGGACCAGAGAGCCGAGAGGAGGCCAGGAGTCCTGCCAGGAAGAAATCCTCATCCTAGACAGGGGAGGTGAGAATCACTGAAGGGAGAAGAGCTTGGATGGAATGGAGCCTATAGGACAAAGGTTCCCAAGTCTGGGCCAAGGGATGAGTTGGGATGATGGTCAGGAGCCCACTGGACACTCAACTACTGGGCTGGAGCTCTGAAGGAAGGGGAAGCCAGTAGGCTCAAACGCCCCCGCTCCAGGTTGGGTGGCTGTGACCCCCGCACAGCGGCAAGGTCACGCTCTGCCAGGGGAGGGGCGGCCGGTGCCGCCGGTTTCCTCCTCAGAGACCCCGGCCCACAACCTGGCTGGAGCGGCCCGGCCCGGCCCGAGTTTGCACATGCATAGAGCGAAGGCTGCAACAAGGGTTTCTGGGGATCCTCCTGTCCCCAGCTTCCCTTCCTCTATTGGGGCAACCTGAGAAGATTCCCCAGCACCAATGGAAGAGTGGAGTCCCATGCAGCCCTGACGCTGCTTCTCCTAAGGGCTGGGCGCGGGGCGCGGGGCTGCGCTGGGCACAGAGACGGGGCAAAAGAACCGAGTAGGCCCTTCCTAATGCAAGATCTTCCCAAGTGGAGAGGGAATAACCCAGCAGTTCCCGGCATGAGAATGGACAGAAGATAATGATGATGGACATTTAGAGAGCACTTTAAAGGGGGCAAATAGATTGGGCGCATTTCCCCCTTGTGAGAACAGAAACGCAGGGTTATCAGTCCCACCTTGGGAGCGGGAGCCGGGGAAGCCAACTTGCTGCGCTGTCACTCTCCCACTCAGTCAGCTGCAGGGGCCCCCTGTTATCTTTAGGACCTAGAACCAGCTCCTCTGTGGGACTGACAGCCCCCTCCTGCCCTCCAGCATCACCTCTTCTCATTGTTTCCCTCACTCTATGGCTTCTTAGTGCCACAGAGTCTCCCCTGCCCACCTCCACCCAAGTGTTCCCTCCTCACCCTTCAGTTCCTCCTCCTGTTCCTCCTCAAACAATATGAACAGCTTGGACACTCTAGAGTTGGCTTGCTGGGACTTCTCCTCAGGGAATCCCTAGTTTTTGACACAGTTCAGCTGAAGATCCTCCTTCTCCCTGAAGCCTTTCCCTATCTCCCCTCCCAGCTGCTCTGAAGCTACCCCTTAATTCTGCCATCCTGAGATGTTCAGGGGATTGCTTCGGATAGAGGGGCCACTGCGCCTTTCCTCTGCCTCTCTGCTGAGTGTGAGCCCCGCAGAGCCAGGAGATGGGGGTGCCTCGCCCTGATGCTTTCTGGCTTTTGCTTGTGGCTTGTCTTCCCCAATTAGACTGTAAGCTTCTTGAAGGGAGGGATTGTCTCTCTTTTTCTTACTTGCATCTCCAGAACTTTGCACAGTGCCTGGCACCTAGGGGCGCGTACAACATGTTTATTGAATGCAATGGAACCGTAAGGAAGACAGGGCTCATTTCATTTGGCTCTTTGTACGCCGAATGCCTAGCACATAGTGAGGGCTGAAAAAGGCTTGTCACAAGTCACGTGTCCAGAATATCAAGACTGCTAAGTGTCCGAAGTGGGATTTGGACCACGGGCTTTCAGAAGCCAGCTCACTCTCCCATGACACAGATGACATTGCTATTGCCAAAGTGAGTCCGCCCAGGCTGCCCAAGGTCCAAGAGGGATGCAGAGCAGTTTGCCCCTTCCAGGGAACGAACCAGGACATGGCGTTCACAACAGTAATCTTTGGAGGCAGCTTGAAAGAAATCCAAGGAAACTCCTTTTGTGGGGGAGGGTGAGATTTGTTTGAAACATGGAGGAAGGTTTGTTCCCCAAATTTTCTACATGGCAATAAATGCAAGCCTGATAACAGAAAAAGGAAAGTGGTGCTCAAGAACTTCACCTAAATGACGTAAGGGAGAGCAAGCACAGTGGTCAGCATAAACAGCCTTCCGAGCCTGCAAGGGATGTTGAAGGGCTTTTGTTAATTAATTTTTTCCCACTGGTCCAGCATCTCCCTCCCTTTGTAACAAACAAGCAGAATCAAACCAAGTAAATCTCTGTCTTGGCCCAGACACCTGAGTTCCAAACCAGCTGTGAAATCGTGGGCAGAGACCCAGCAGATGACACTTTGTCAGTCCAGAGTCATCCTCGGTCTCTATGGTTCCCAACCATTGCCAGGACCTCTGGGCATTTTCTAAAGTTGAACATAAATCTTGGGGGGACAATAGTTCCCCCTCTTATTCTCATGAGCAAGTGCTAAATTCTTTTTTGAAAAATAATAATAGCTTTTCATTTTTCAAAATACAGGCTAAATGGTTTTCAGCATCACCCTTGCAAGCCCTTAAGTTCCAAATTTTTCTGTCTCCCTTCCCCTCATCCTCTCCCCTAGACAGCAAGTAATCCAATATAGGTTAAAGGCAATTCTCCTAAACACATTTCCATATTTATCATAGTGCATGAGAAAAAATCAAAGGGGGGAAAACATAAGAAATAAAAGAAAATCAGCAAACAACAAAAAAGGTACAAATCCCATGCTTGGATCCATATTCAGTCCCGTTGTTCTCTCTCTGGTTTCGGATGGCTCTTGCCATGCTAAGTCTGTTGGTATTGCCTGGAATTATCTCATTGTTGAAAAAAAAGTTAAGTCTAGCACAGCTGATCATCACACAACCTTGTTGTTACTGTGTACAATGTTCTCTCGGTCCTCACTTCACTTGTGTTAAACTCCTAATAGCTACAATAATAGCTAATATTTATATTGTGCTTACTATGGGCCAGGCTAACTGCTTTACAATCTGCATCCCATTTGATTTTCACAACCACCCTGGGAAAGAGGTGCCATTATTATCCCCATTTTACAGATGGAGAAAATGAGGCCAAAAAAAAAAAGAATCTAACTCACTTGTTCAGAGTCACAAAGCCAGTCCCACAGTGAATGAGCCCTGACTCACATCTGGAACCCAGACAGAATTCTGAGAGCATGTGGGTTGAATGAAGGGCAACCAGTGCTTTAGCCTTGGTCATGAATAATGAAATTATTCGAAAGGCAGAGGGCAGCCATAGCACCCCAAGCCAAGCTAAAGATCATGGAGCCAGACCACTGGAAGATGGGAAGCCGGCCTCCTGTGATTTATTGGATCCCATGGTATATATATCAAAACCAAGAGGTTTATTCACTGTTAATTCCCTGAAATCATGAGGTAAAATATCAATTTGGCTAAATTATTTCAGTCTCTTAAATCTTCACCGGGAAGAGAAATCTCTGTTAATTAGAAATGTCATCTGTACCTTTCTGTGGCTATAAAGGCCTGACTGCACAAAACCTGAACACAATTAAAGTCTCGGGAGCCTTGAAGGCGACCTTCTCCTCCATAGTCACAAGGTGGTGGGAAACGTCCCATCCATAGTTTGGCCTCGGTATCCTAAACAAGGCAGCAAAGTGCAGCGAGCCTGAAACATGGACCCTTCTCCCAGAGGAAACCAAAGAGATTCAAGCATCCGAAAAGAGCTAAGGAGTCTAACTTATCCCTGAGCAAGAATCCCACCCACCATCTGCCCAAGGAGGCAGCATCCAACCTCTGCTGAAGACCTCCGGGACGTGGGGGCAGAGTGGAGCATCCAGCCACCCAAGCAAACGGAGACAGAGCATGGGGCATCCCACTTTGGGACAGTTACTCGTTAGGTTGGTTCCCCTAATGATCAGACACTCAAAAGGCATCGAGGTCTAGAGTCATTCTCCCACTTCTGCTTGCACAGTTTTCACCAAGTCACGTCAATAGGCTTCAGTCCCCTCATCTATAAAACAAAGAGATTGTACCAGGTGACTTGGGAGAGCTCTTCCATTCTCATTTTGTGATGTAGGAAAAGCAACATGGTAGAGGTGGCTGGGGATGCAGCGCGGAGTGCTGGCCTGGAATCAGAAAGACCTGGGTTGAATCCAGTCTTGGATACTTACTAGCTGTGTGCCCCTGGCCACGTCATTAAGTTTCTCTCTGCCTTAATTTCTTCACCTGTGAAATGGAGCTGATAATAGCATCTAGCTTGCAGGTGGTTGTGAAGATCAAATGAGATAATGTCTGAAGTGCTTTGCAAACCTTAAGCACAATATACTCATTTTACTATGGTAAAGACTGTAAGTATCTAAGCCTGGATTTGAGCCCAGGTCCTCCAGAAAGTGCTGGATCTTGAGTAGAAAATCCTAGGTTTGGAACCCTGCCCTTCCACTCATGAGGGACAACCTAGTCAAGTTATTTAATGATGGTGATGATTACAATCCGATCCACCAAACATTTCTTAAGTTCCTATGGCATTCTAGTCATTTTGCGAAGCATTGTGGATACAATTAATAGAGGGAAAATAGTTCTTTCTTTCAAAGAGCTTTCAACTTAAGCGGGGGCATAACACACAAAAGAAGGTAGAAAAGTGAGACTGGGGGATGGGGCATGAGGGAGTTCTTTACATAAAGGTATCTTATTGAATGGATGGCATAACGTAACATCAAACAGGGCAAAATGAAGTTGGGAGGGAAAATGCCATCCACATTCAGACAGAGAACTAGGGATTCTGAATGCAGATCAAAGCACCCTGTTTTCTTTTTTTCTCATGTTCTTTTGTTCTAATTTTCTTTTCCAACATGACTAATACAGACAGGGCACGAGATGCAAAGGGAAGAGTCCTGTTTCTGTCCTCTGTAAAGGAAGGCATTGATCTTTTATACTCCAGCTCTCTAATCAGAGGGGAAAGAAGAAGAAGGACAAGAAGGACAAGAAGAACAAAGACATGAAGAAGAATTAGAAGAAAAAGAACAACAAGAACAAAAGGAAGAAGAAGGAAGAGGAGATGATGATGATGATGAATAGTCACCATATAGAGCTGGAAGATCTGGAAAACTATTGGATGTATATTATTTCATTTATATTTATTTATTTATATTCATAATCATATTTATCCTCATAACAACCCTGTGAAGTAGATGATATTATGAAATCCATTTTATAGATGAAGAAACTGGGGCCAGGAGGAGTTGTGACTTGCTCTGTATTTGAAGAAGAATTTGAATTCAAGCCTTCCTAACTCCAAGTCCGTACTCTGTCCATTCCCCAGCTCTCTCCACTATACTTCCTGGCTAGTACGAGTATTTTAATCACCATTTTAATGATGAGCTAATTGAAAGAGGCGGTATTGACTGAAGTCAACACAATTTACTAAATGGGTGAGCGAGACTTGGGATCCAAGACTCTTTCCACTGCATCATACCACTTCTTAGCAAGCAATGTAACATAGTGAGGAAACGTCTGGATTTGAATTCCAAGGACCTGCGTTCAAACCCCAGCTCTTCTATTGGATGATTTTTTGGGAAAGTCCCTGAATCCCCCTTCATCTGTGAAATGAGGAGTTTGGAGGAGATGTCCCCCGAGGCCATTTCCAGTCTAGTTCTGCTAATAAGCCTTTTACAAAAAGACTTAAAGAGTCTCCAGTCTCTAGAAAAAGAGGATCCAGTAATGACTGTGCAGGAATGCCATGGTCCCTGGGGGGCTCTCAGAAGACAACCAGATCAACAGAGGAGCGGGGATGAAGATCTGGGCACTCTTTCTATCTCCTCAGTTTGAGGAGAGTATCCCAAGAGTTTACTTCATCATTTCTCACCTGGCTATTTCCCTGGACTTCATGACCTAGAAACTCATTATGGCAGGCAGAGGAAACAGACCTTCCTCTCACTGGGCACCTTTCATATCTTGCTGTACTTATTCCCTGAGGGAAGATAGTAAGGGGCTGACTTCCTTCTGTGCCCATACAAGGCAACTTTCCCCTCTGGCTGCCAGAGATCTCTACTAGGCGAGATGTGGAGAACCAACAGTGTAAAGAGAAAGTCTTCTTGTTCCATTTCCCCTACACCTGTATCTCCATTGAAGAGCAAGAGGAAAATGGGTGGAGAATGGGATTTCCTTCTTCTGTTACAGATTAGACTGCCATCTCCTACTGCACTATTTCCTACTTAATCTCCATATGTTAGAGGGAAGAGAAGTAATGAAATGGGGCCCCTTATCTAACCATCTGACCATGTGCTATCCATCTTGTGTTGCACTTGTCTCTATCCTAATGCCCAGGCTCCTCTGGGAAAAGAAATGGGACCCTCCATTCAATGATGAACATCCTTATACCTGGTCATACATCTCAGGAATTCTTAATCCCTATAGGTCATCATCCAAATCTCATTTTCCATCCCCAGCATTGTCATCCCTTCAACTCTCCCATCCCAGAGTTCCAGACAAACACCAGCTTCCTCTTGCATTGGGCCTTCTGAAATGTCTTTTCCACAAGCAACCAATTTCCCTTGATCCTAAATCTTAAATCCTTTTTTCTTTCCCACTCCTTCCATCTTGAAAGGCTCAACCCCTCTCCCATTGACAGTCTCCTTGGTCACCCTTCCCAGGACTGGCTATGCTTTAATCATTCATCTTGGTATGTTAATCAAGACAGAGGAGTTAGATACTCCTTGCTCACCATTATTTCCAAGTTCACTCTCCTCCATTGAAGTTAATTCTTGTCCTTGGTGCTTGAAAAGGACCAAAATAACATCATTTTGTTGGGATCAAAGTAGTGTACCAGACTGTGGCTTATCAGGCCAAATGATGGAGCTTGAAAGGCTCTACCACAAGTTGGGCATCAATAATTCATAGGAACATTTAGAGTGAAAATTTATGCATCGAAATTTTTGCATCTAAATCTTTAATTTGCACATCTCCCATTTCTTTTGAGCTACTACAATTCTGCTGTGCTGACAGCATGATGCCTTCTTTGATGAGGGCATGCCATGCAGGGTGGGCTTGTGCCCGTGTCCCCAGCATCGCACAATTGATCCCAAAGTTCTTCAGAGAGACCTTGAGAGTGTCCTTGTATCACTTCTAACCTCTGTGTGAGCATTGAGGGTCATGCGATCTGACTCTACTACTCAACCCAAATTCTGGCAACACAACTCCAGGTCTCTGCTTTTTCATCCTTCAGGAGTTAAGTTCAGATCCCAAAGTGTTTCTTTTCTTCTCAACTCTTACTATCATACTAGTGGATTTTAACTTTTATAAAACTGTCCTTCAAACACCCTAACCTCGCAGTTCCTCAACCTACTCATTTCCTTGACTAAATCTCCACCTCGCTCCAGCCACACATAAGAGCCGTAGCCTTGATCTTTATATCACATTAAAATGTGCCGCCTCCAGCATCCCTAAATGCCCATATCCAATCACAATTTGTTGGCTCTTCACCTCTCTCTCTCTGCTTTCCCTTACCAAATCCTGCATGATCTGGATGATTATCCAGAAAAGGAGACTGGGAAGGAGAGCTCAGATCATGCCTTCTAACCATATGTATCCCATAAGTCTCTGACCTGGACTCCAGGTACTTAGTAAAATTCTAGGTGAAGATGAATGAATGCATGATTAAAGCTTTTATTGAGCAATTACTATGTGCAAAGCCCCGTGTTAACTTGGGGATACAAACAGAGAAGTCAAATAGTTTCCACTCTCCAGGAGCTCCCATTCAGATGGATGAGACAAAATATACAGTAGATTTCAACAAGCCCCATGGAGAAACTCTCTGCTCTTAGGGCCCAGAAGCAAGGTAGATGGTCAGGCCTCTTCTCTGAAGTCCACAGGAGCTGCTTCTCAGAGTTGGCGTGGAGGGCTCTGGGCTGGAAGCAAGGCTGATAGTTTAAGGGCAGAGGAGAGTTAGTTCTCCTAAAGCACTTCGGTTCAGAGCACTGGGCTGTTCAAGGTTGGAGGGCAGATAGTGGCCAAGATGATAGTGATTTGACATACCCAGAATACACCATCTCTTCTTTCTCTCTCTGTTTCTGTCTCTGCCTCCCTCCTTCTTTCCCTCCCTTCTCTCTCTCTCTCTCTCTCTCTCTCTCTCTCTCTCTCTCTCCCCTGATGCTTCAAAGTAAGTTAAACAATGGGGACAGTCCAGCAGAGTCAGTCACAAAGCCAGGAGGGCAGAGTGCAGTGGGATGGACAGTCATTCCATCCATAGCTGGGAACTGTGCCCCTCTCCTAGTAGACTAAAATTGTCTGAGGCAGCTTTTTGGCTTCCCATGCTATTGCTTACCTACTTCAAAATTCTCCTCCCAGATTTCTTTCAACAGTAAAGGAACTGAAACATTATGAGGGCTATGTGATTTTCTTTGAACAAGTCTGAGTTCCCCTGAATATTTTTGGAGGGGCCTCCTTTTCAAATATTCCAGATATTGAACTGGGGGCCAAGGAAGTCTCTTCCAAGTCTGAGATCAAGGGGAAAAAATCTTCTGTTTTCCTCATGGGAGCTCCTCCAAGAGCCACACTGCTTCTTCCCCAGTGAAGTAGAGGATAGTGAGGGAAGTGAAGCTAGACAGGATCCAGCCTCAGCTCTCCTGCTATTACAACATTTTCCACACAACATGAAGAGAAAAAAAAGGGAAAATGTGCAAGACTTGCTGCTGTGAAAGGTATGTTTTTCTGTCTCTTTACCCACTAATTTTCTTTTCTCATCAGCGAGTTTATTTTGAAAACAACCTCAGCGGACTTCCAGGGTAGGTGTTGGAGAACGAAAAGCACCAGCCAAGTGAGCCACTGAAATCAATATTCTTTGATCCCCTTTTGCCTCTTCAGTGGGGCTCTTTCCCCTCATTCTTAGGTGTTGCCAACAAGAAATATGTTTCTCTGAGGCTGGGGAGGGAATCTAAGCTTTGTTCTAATGCAGAGTTCTAGGAACAACCAGCAATGGTTAAAAACTACATGTAGGCCGCCCTCCACAACCTGATTTTCATTGAAAAACTCCACGGAGCTCCTGGATTTTATTTGTGGTCCCTTGTAATCGCTTCATTATTTTATAAGCACTTTGAGCTCAGCCCCAGAGCCATTATGTGGATTGTTCCATAGATGGATAGGCCATAATTTCCAGTTGGCAACTCAGCAACCAGAGGGACTTTTTTTTCTTTTTCCTTTCTTTCTTTCTTTTTTTTTTTCTTTTTGGAAAAGAAATGCTTTCCTATTGGTGGCCATTATCCTGCACTGAATAAATGGGAATTGTTTTTGCCACTCATCACTTTCCAGAAGGCAGCACAAAAGGTATGTCAACTTCACAGTTTCCTCATTCAGACCTCCTGTGAACTCCATCCGAGGGGAGCAGGGCTTCTCACCCTAGTGTCCAAGAACCTGAGTTTTGTTTGCTTGCTTTTAATATTCTGGTAGCTGGATTTCAATAGAATTGGTTTCCTTTGTAACCATGTATATTTTATTTCAAGCAGTGAAAATCAATATCTGAGAAGGGGCCCAGAGGCTGCACTAGACTGGAAGAAAGGAGGCCAGGATGCAGAAAAGGTTAAGGATGTCACCAGAGGACACTGAGTCATGGAGTCATGGAACTGGACAGAACTTTGGAGGTCATCAAGTCAATTCAAAAACAAAAACAAAGCTCCCCAAACCTTGCTCTTTAACAAATCCAATTAAACACAGCTTCTCTCTCCCCCTCCTCTCTCTGTCTCTGCCTCTCTCTGTTCTGTCTGTTTCACTCTTTGTCTCTCTCTGTTTTTCTCTCTCTTTATGTCTCTCTGTCTCTTTTTCTTTATCTCTCTTTCTTTTTTTTCCTCTCTTTCTTTCTTTCTTACACACGCATGCATGGGAGCACATGCACACATACACACATATATACATAGTATCCCAAAATTGCAATGAAGTTTTCAGTTTAGATAGCATGCACACACATGTATGTATAACATACATCTCTATATAACATATATGCACATGTATACACATATAACTTGTAAATCTCTATGGTCTGAGGGCATTTGTGTGCACACATAGTATAATCGAGGCATGTGAGCCTCGGTGAGGAAGGGCTTTAGAAAATTTAAAAAAAAGAATTTATATTTTTTCCTAGAAGCAATGAATAAGGATCCCTGGAAGATGGTTGGGCAAACTGAGGCGGGCCATTCTGCACTTCATCACTTGGGTAGCTACATGGGAAGTTCGGTCAGGGAGAGCACTTTGTGACCATCATCTGTTTGCCAAGTGAGGAGGTCTCAATCAGAGTGCAGCAGACAGGGGTCCAGACAAGACAATATTGTGCAAGTAGAAATGTGGGTCCCATTCCATTCTATCTTCCATTTGCTGCCCCGGGGATCTTCTTAAGTCCAGGTCTGCTCCCTGCCTGAGTTGACTCAACTAAGATCAAACACAAAGTCCTCTGGTATCCAGAGTGCTTGATAATGTGCCCACTGCTACCTTTCCAATCTGCTTCCACCTTTTTACACCTTCATCCCCAGGTAATTAAGGCCTCCTGAGTGCTCTTCAAACAGGACACTCGATTCTCTGGCACTGGCTGTTTTCTCTGCCTGTCCACCATACCTAGAAGGCTCTCCCTCCTCAGCCTTGCCTCTGGCTTCCTTCAGCTCCCAGCTAAGATCCCATCTTCTGCAGGCAGCTTTTCCTAAAACCCCCTAATTCTAGTGCCTTCCCTCTGGTGATTACTCCACGTTGCTACAGCATGAAGTGCATTTGGACATAATCATCTGGAGACTGTTTTCCCCAGCAGACTCAGCTCCTTGAGAATATGGACTGTCTTTGCCTTTCTTTGTATCCCCAGTGGCAGCACATTACCTAGTACACAGTTGGCATAAATTGTAAATTGCTGACTAACTCTTCCACTCAATTCCTTTGTGAGCTTGGGCACATCCCTTGACTTTCGAGACCTTGGTTTTCTCATCAGTAAAAGCAAAATGAGGGCATTCAGTTAAATGATTTCTTAGGTCACTTCCAGTTCTATGATTTTAATTTACTCCAATCAGGCTTGTGAATTTAATATAGGTGGGGAGATACAGGGACCAGAGGAAGGGGAAGTAGAGAGAGGAACCAACAGTGCATCAAAAGATTTTGCTCTTCAAATTAAAAATCAAAAAATAACCTATTGATTTCCTCTTATTTCTCCAGCCTTGTTGGAGATACTGTAGTCTTTTCATTGAATGTCTTTTCTATGTTTTCAACCTGACTGAAACTAACCTTGAGAATTATGGCCCTCCTTACATCCCAAGCCCATTATTAGCTATGTTATTACCTTGGCCAATATATGGAAATACTCCATTTCCTCATCTGTAAAATTAGGAACAGATGATAACCATGAGAGGAGGAAAGGACCCTAGATATTCTCTCCTCCAAACATGAACTTGAAGAACACATAATTGGAGTCCTTGCCCAATGTAGCTAAGTTTTAGAACATCTTCTGTATAAAGGTGGAGATGTTGATTGGAGAGCAATGATTTACTTTGAATAAGAGACAATAATGATGACTATGGTGATGGTGATATAGTATACATAGTGTTTTATAGCGAAAGTGTATACTTGTGTATACACACACTCATACATACATACACACACACACACACACACACACACACCCCTTCCACCAAGTTTATTCCATCAGTGTTAGCATAAGAAGTCTTGGCTTCCAGAGCTCAGCAGGGGCTTTGACCCAGGTATGAAGCCACTTCCTCTTTCCTTCTCCTTTTCTCATGTACTCCTGGAGGACCTAGAAGCCTAGAGCGGTAAAGTAATGTGCTCCAGAGTACATGGGTGGGAGCCCCAAAGTCAGGAACTGAAGGCAGCCCCTGTTTCCACAATACCAGCTCCCTTTATACCCACTGGCCTGGCCTGCCTTCTTAACAGCATGCCACTTTCTCCACTCCCACAACTGGTTGATCTTTTTCTTCTGATTTCACCATGTGCATATTCTTCTACTAACAGAAACATGGGAGAAAAGCTCATCAAGGATCGTCCCTTTGGAGAAGGTTTGCTTAAACGTGGATAAAATGATTAAAAAGCCCAGATTGCATCCAGCAAAGGCCTGCACTTGAAGCAGTTGGGATTAATAGAACAGGAGCAAGAGGAAGAAAAAAGGAAAAGGAACTTGGACCTGAAACTCACAGTTGGATTTTCACTTCAATGCTCACTGTGTGTCTCTAAGCTCTTTCACTGACTCTTGAGAATTTCTATCTTTTTTGGCTGGCAGAATTAAATAGGAACTTCAGTTTTTTTTTTATTCAGCCCTCCTTCATGGATGGAGAGGAACTGGAGCTGAAGGAGACTTTAGGAACTATGCAAACCAACCACCCAGTTTAAATAAGAAAACCACATCCAGCCAGGTCAGAGCTCCCTAGAGAGGAAGGAACAAAGGTGACATTTCAACTAAGAACTTCTTATTAAGAATCTCCAGAGTCTCCCAGGGGAGTTTCTGGGGCCTGCTAAACTAGTAGGGTCTCAATCCTTAGGTATCGTGGACCTCCTGAGGAAAAGGAAGGAGTTTCAGATGTCTTCTTGGAAACATGTTGCTTTTTCTTTAATAATTGAAAGATTTTATTAATTTCATCTAGAAAATAAAGATATCATTTTCACCATCCATCTTCACAGACCTCCTGAATCTATCCATGTATCCCCTATTCTTCCTCCCTCATTTTACAAATGAGGGACATCAGGTCTCAGACACAGAGTTCAGACTCTAGAATTAGCACGTTTCTTCCTGTCATATCAAGAATAATAGCAGTATGCATGGGAATGGAGCCAAGGTAGCAGAGAAGACACACGTTTCTTTCTGACCTTCTATGACCCTCAGACTAATTAACAAATCCAGCCTCTGAATTAATTCTGGACTATCAGAATCTATGAATATTAGGAGTGCAACAAATTACCAGCAGAAAATAATTTCAAAGCTTTCCCAAAAAGTTCTGTTTCAACCAGGCATGGAGGGAGGCAGGTCAAGAGCAAGCAGGCCAAACACAGACACGGAGTGCAGGCAGAGCAGATTCAGGGTGGTGTGGGCTCCACAGGCTGGAGAATCTACAAAGAAGAATCTACAGCAGTGTTGGCTACTCTGTCCTGGCTGCAAGCCAGGAGATCAGCAGAGAAGTTATAAAACACATTCAACACAAACATAAAAGGTTAATAGTGAGCCCTGAAACATCAGAATCCCATGGGACCTAGACACACCCACCCAGCATTGAAAGTGAGTCAGCGTGCCTGCTACTACTTTATTACAAAATAGACTTAGTGAAATGGAAGCATATAATTCCTTAAAAATAGAGTTGACATAATGGGAAAAGAAAACAACTCCCTGAAAAACAGAATCTGTGAAATGGAGAAACCAAATAAATCTTTAAAAACAAAAATTTTGAAATGGAAAAAGAAAATATCTCCTTAAAAATCAGAATTTGTGAAATGGAAAAAATCCAAAGAACAAAACAATTTATTTAAAAATTCAATTGGACAAATATAAAAATAACTTTAAAAAAGGTAAATGAAAATAATTCACTAAAAATCAGAACTGAACAAATGGAAATGAATGATTCAATGAACATCAAGAATCCATCAAGCAAAACCAAAAAAAGAAAAAGAAAAAAAAGAAGAAAATGTAAAATACCTACTTGGGAAAACAACTGACCTGGAAAATAAATTTGGGAGAAACAATTTTAGAATTATTGGACTTCCTGAAATCTATGGTGAAAAAAAAAGAGCCTAGACATTATTTTTCAGGAAATCATCAAAGAGAACTCCACTGATATCATTAGAATCAGAAGGTAAAATAGCCATTGAAAGAATTCACCAACCACTTCCTGAAAGAGACCCCAAAATTAAAACTTCAAGGAATATAATGATTAAATTTCAGAACAATCAGACCAAGGAAAAAATATTGCAAGCAGCCAGAAAGAAACAATTCAAATACTGAGGAGCTACAATAGGATTACCCGGGATCTAACAGCTTACAACTTAAAGAATGGAAGATCCTGGAATCTGAAAAGCTTTAAATCCAAAAGGCAAAGGACTTTGGAATGGAGCCAAGAATAAATTACCCCACTAAACTGAACATTTTCTTTCAGGGAAGAAGATGGACATTCAGCAAAATGGGTGAATTCAATTTATTTCTGATGAAAAGCCAGAGCTCAACAACAACAAAAAAAAATTGGCTTTCAAATATAGAACTCAAGAGAAACATAAAAGTTAATAAGAAAAGAACTCTCAAGAATTGTATCTCTGTTATGTATATACAGAATTAGTGCATGTATAATTTGATTTTACTGTTATAATATAAAAAAAACTAGAGAGAGAAAGAGGTTTATAATAGAAAAAGAGGAAAGTGGAGGTAAAATGAGGAAAATTATATCTCATGAAGAGACAAAAAAAACTATTATAAATGAGGGAAAGAAGGGAAGGGGATGAACATTGTGTGAATCTTAGTCTCATCAGATTTGGCTCAAAGAGAGAATATTAGATATGTTCGGTTACATGGAGAAACTTTTCTAACCTTATAGGAAAGTGAGAGGTGAAAAGGGAAAAGGGAAAAGGTAGGCTAATAGAAGAGGAAACAGAAATAATATGGGGAAGGTATAAGAAAGGGAGAAGGGCTCTAAAGAGGAAGGGCTACTTGGGGCAAGTGGTGCTCATAATTAAAATACTGGGGAGTAGGGAAAGGGGAAAAAGAAAGATAAAAGTATAATTTGGGGTAAATAAGATGGCGGAAAATACAGAATTAGTAGTTTTAACTGTAAGTATGAATGGGGTGAACTCTCCCATAAACAGAAATGGATAGCAGACTGGATTAAAAGTCAGCAGCTTACAATAGGTTGTTTATAAGAAACACATTTAAAGCAGTGATAAATACAGAATAAAGGTAAAAGGCCAGAATCTATTATGATTCAGGTGAAGTAAAAAAAAAAAGAAAAAAAAAAAGAAAAACATGGGTAGCCATCCTGACTTCAGATCAAGCAAAAGCAAAAATTGATATAATTAAAAGAGCTAAAGAGGGAAACTATATCTTGCTAAAGGGTGCCATATATAATGAAGCAATATCAATACTAAACATATGTGCACCAAGTGGTATAGCATCCAAATTCCTAAAGAAGTTAAGAAATCTGTAAGAAGAAATAGGCAACAAAACTATAAGGGTGGGAGAGCTCAACCTTGCTCTCTCAAAACTAGATAAATCAAATCACAAAATAAATAAGAAAGAAGTTAAAAAGGTAAATAGAATATAGAAAACTTAGGTATATAGATCTTTGGAGAAAATTGAATGGAGACAGAAAGAAGTACACTTTCTTCTCAGCAATTCATGGAACCTAAACAAAAATTGACCATATATTAGGATATAAAGACCTCAAAGTGCGCAAAGACAGAAATAGTAAATGCATTTTTTTCAGATCACAATGAAATAAAAATTACATTCAATAGAAGTCCCGGGGAAAATAAACCAAACAGCAGTTGGAAGCTAAATAATCCAATCCTGAAGAATGAATGGGTGTAACAGCAAATCATAGACACAATTAATAATTTCATCTAAGAGAATGGCAATAATGAGACAACATACCAAAATTTGTGGGATGCAGCCAAAGTGGTAATAAGGGAAAATTTCATATCTCTAGATGCTTACTTGCATAAAATAGAGAAAGAGAAGGTCAATGAATTGGGCTTGCAACTAACAAAGCTAGAAAAAGAACAAATTAAAAACCCCCAATCAAATACCAAACTTGAAATCCTAAAAATAAAAGGAGAGATTAATAAAACTGAAAATAATAAAAAAACACTATTGAATTAATAAAACTAAGAATTAGTTTTATGAAAAAAACCAACAAAATAGATAAGCCTTTAGTTAATTTGATTTGAAAAAGGAAAGAGAAAAATCAAATTCTTATTCTCAAAAATAAAAAGAAGGAACTTTCCACCAATGAAAAGGAAATTAGAGCAATAATTAGGAATTATTTTGCTCAACTTTATGCCAATTGATTTGATAACCTAAGTGAAATGGAGGAATACATACAAAAATATAGATTGCCCAGATTAACAGAAGAGGAAATAAATTATTTAATAGTCCCATTTTAGAAAAAAGAAATAGAAGAAGTTATTAATCAACTCCCTAAGAAAAAAATCTCCAGGGCCAAATGGATTTGCATGTGAATTATACCAAACATTTAAAGAACTATTAACTCCAATATTATATAAACTATTTGAAAAAATAGGGAAAGAAGGACTCCTACAAAATTCCTTTTATAACACAGACATGATACTGATACCTAAACCATGTAGGGTGAAAACAGAGAAAGAAAATTTATTAGCAAAAAGGTTATAAAAAATCATCCCCAGGATAATACACCATGGCCAAGGAAGATTTTTACCAGGAAATAATCCACAACTTTAGCAAAGTTGCAGGATACGAAAATAAACCCACATAAATCATCAGAATTTTTATACATTACTAACAAAACTCAACATCAAGAGATACAAAGAGAAATTCCATTTAAAATAACTGTCAATAGGTTAAATATCTGGGAATCTATCTGCCAAGGGAAAGTCTGGAACTATATGAGCAAAACTACAAAACACTTTCCACACAGATAAAGTCAGATGTAAACAAATGTAAAAATATCAAGTGCTCTTGTACACATCAAGTGAATATATTAAAGATGACAATACTCCCTAAACTAATCTATTTATTTAGTGCTATACCAATCAGACTCCCCAAAAACTATTTTACTGACCTAGAAACAATAACAACAAAATTCATCTGGAGGAACAAAAAGTAAAGAATTTCAAGGGACTTAATGGGGGGGAAAGCAAATGAAGGTGGCCCAGCAGTACCAGATCTAAAATTGTATTTTAAAGTAGCAGTCATCAAAACCATTTGGTACTGGTTAAGAAACAGAGTAGATGATCAATGGAATAGGTTAAGTTCACAGGACAAATTAACTATACAAATCTAGTGTTTAGTAAAGCCAAAGACTCCAGATTTTGGGATAATAATTCACTATTTGACAAAAACTGCTGAGAAAATTAGAAACTAGTATGGCAGAAACTAGGCATTGACCTACACATAATACTGTATACCAAGATAAAGTCGAAAGGGGTTCATGATCTAGATAGAAAGAGTGATATTATAAACAAATTAGAAAAACATAGGATAGTTTACCTCTCAGATCTGTGGAGGAGGAAGGAATTTGTGACCAAAGAATTAGAACTCATTACTGATCACAAAACAGGTAATTTTGATTATATTAAGTTAAAAAGCTTTTGTACAAACAAAAGTAAAGCAGACAAGATTAGAAGGGAAGCAATTAGTGGGGGAAAGCATTTTTACATTCAAAGGTTCTGATAAAGGCCTCATTTCTAAAATATATAGAGAACTGACTCAATGTTATAAGAATTCAAGCCATTCTCCAATTGATAAATACTCAAAGCATATGAACAGACAATTTTCAGATGAAAAAATTGAAACTACTTGTAGTCATATGAAAAGGTGCTCTAAATCATTACTGATCAAAGAAATGCAAATTAAGACAACTCTGAGATACCACTACACACCTGTCAGATTGGCTAAGATGGCAAGAAAAGATAATGATGTATGTTGGAGGGGATGTGGGAAAATTGGGACATTAATACATTGTTGGTGGTGTTGTGAACAGATCCAACCTTCTGGAGAGCAATCTGGAACTATGCTCAAAAAGTTATCAAACTGTGCATCCCCTTTGACCTAGCAGTGTTTCTACTGGGCTTATATCCCAAAGAGATCTTAAAGAAGGGAAGGGGACCCACACGTGCAAAAATATTTGTGGCAGCCCTTTTGATAGTGGCAAGAAACTGGAAATTGAGTGGATGCCCATCAATTGGAGAATGATTGGGTAAATTGTGGTAAATGAATGTTATGGAATATTATTGTTCTGTAAGAAACAACCAACAGGATGATTTCAGAGAAGCCTAGAAAGACTGACATAAACTGATGCTAAATGAAATGATCAGAACCAGGAGATCATTGTACACAGCAACAACAAGACAATATGATGATCAATTCTGATGGACGTGGCTCTCTTTAACAGTGAGATGATTCAAACCAGTTCCAATTGTTCAAAAATGAAGAGAGCCATATACACCCAGAGAGAGGACTGTAGGAACTGAGTGTGGTTCACAACATAACATTCTTACTCTTTGTTGTTGTTTGCTTGCATTTTATTTTGTGTCTCTTTTTTTCTTGTGTGGCACAATAATTGTATAAATATGTGTGTGTGTATATATTGGGTTTAACATATATTTCTACCATGTTTAACATATATTGAACTACTTGCCATCTAGGGGATATCATGCGAGAAGGGAGAGAAATTGGAATGCAGATTTTTGAAAGGGCTAATGTTCAAGAATTGTCCATACATATGTTTCAAAAAATAAAAAGCTTTAATAAAAAATAGTAGAATAGTAACAACAACTATAATAATTAACATGTATATACTGCTTTAAGGTTTTCAAAGTACTTTGCAGATAGCATCTCATTTTCTCCTCATTACTCCTCTGGAAGGTAGATGCTATTGCTATCTTTATTTGATTGTTAAGGAAACCAAGACAAATTTGAACTGGCTGGCCCAAGGTCACCCAGATAGTAAGTGTCTGAAGACAGATATGAACTCCAATTTTCCTGTCTCTATTCACTCCATTCACTATATCACCTGACTGCAGGGTTCTTGAAGACACAAAATGCAGACAGTTTATGATATGAGAAAATGATTAAATATGTTCAAAAATTGTTTCATTTGAAGTGTACTTAAAATGCTAGTACAGTAAACAACCATATCACTTGTCTGCCATTTGAGGGAGAAGTCATGCCAATTTCTTGGAAATTTATTTCATTAAGAGAAATCCTCTTAATTTCCATGTAGTAACCATGATCTTATCTGGGGAAGATTAAGATGAGGGTCACACAGGGGATAGCTACATTTTGTTGGAGATTTGCTCCAGCTAACCAGAGGAAAAAGAATGGATAAAGAAGAAAAGAGTCTGAAAGCTAGAAATCGTAGCTTTTTGTTCTTCCTTCTCCAAAGGGAAATAAAACCCTGTTCCCCACAAATTAGTAAAGTAGGAGGCCAAAATCGACTACTTTGTGCAGACAATCAGACCAGAAGCGCATTCAAAGTTAAGTGGAAAGAGTGATTTGGTTTTCTCCCCTTCCCTCCCCACTTCTCTTCCTCTCTTTCCCCCCTCCTTTTCTCTTTCCCTTTCCTCAAATCTTTCCTTCTCTTTTCTTTTTCATTACTGCTTTAGCAAAATGCTAAGAAATGAGTTCCCTCATTAAGATTATCTTAAGTACTTGTGGACTTATTTCAAGCAGGGAACAATCTATCTCCTTCAAACCAATGACAATATAGAATCCAGGTTTCCTTTCCCCTGGTACTTGCCTTTCCTAGTTTTGCTTCCATTTTCTCTACCTGTATTATATAGATCAGTACCTCTGGAGGAAATGCTTCTTTCTGCTTAGTTGTTCTATTTTTTTTTTTTTTTTTGCTGAGGTAATTTGGGATTAAGTGACTTGCCCAGGTTCACACAGCTAGGAAGTATTAAGTGTCTGAGACCAGACTGGAACTCAGATCCTCCTGACTTCAGGGTTGATGCTCTAACCACTATGCCATCTAGCTGCCCCCGATGTTACATTTCTTTTAAACTTTATTACATATCATATCTATTGATTCTATCTAACTAGAACTGTTATTTTAATAAGGTAATATTTTTAAAGAGAAAAATAATTGAATCATGTTTTTGCATGGTTTATCTCTTGCCTCTCTCCTGTGCTTGGAATTAATGTATCCACTGGGTCGCTATTAATAGGTAACATCAGTCATGAATTAGGTGCTACTCAAAATACAGAAATGGAATATAAGAGGAAATACTCACGCTCTAGAGAGCACGCCTTGCAAATCTTATGCTATTAGTAAGTGATGCTTCCACCAGATCCGAGATGGATCAAAGGCTTACTAGTGTTTGGTACACAGCAAGCCCTAAACAAACATTAGCCATTGTAGCTATTATTATTATATTGACATTATTTACTTTTCTTATTTTTTATCAGTTATCATTGTGTTATCTCACAGTACAATTTGTTCATTACTAGTGCAGGCATTCATTTGCTCTATCATTTCAGAGGTCTGTCATTTCATCGGCCTGGGAACTCCTTCCACGGGGGGCCAGTCCAGCCCCATGGTAGCTTAGTAGATGGCTTTCAAGATTAAAAAATGTATCACTCTGCATCCAACTTACTAATAGTATTCTCCACACCTGGACCTTGGTCAACAGCCATATAATCTATCATTGGGCCTATCTTTGAAGCTTTTTCAGTCTGGTTGGATACTTCTGACAACAGCATTTTGCTATGATGATGTTGGAATCTAAGAAAAAATAATGAAAAGGGAAGTCTCATTCAAAAATAAGGACAAAATACATAGAAAATCTGCATCAGCTCACCAAATACAAATCAAGACTTATCTAAATGCATTTAGAAAATACGTTTAAAAGCAAAGAATTTTAAAAATAATTGGTCATTGGTCATGTCTGGTCATGCTAATATAATAAAAATAATTAATGGATGAAGTTAATTCTATGCCAAAAGAGGTACAGAGGTAGACTAGGAGATGATGCCTAGAAAGTACTCTGCAAACCTTAAAGCTCTCTACTAATACCAACTATTATGAGCTATTATTATATTCCCATTGGCATCTAGCATCATTCCTGAAAGAGCTGAAGCTCAGTGGAGAGAGTGTCTACATTAGAAACATAAATAGACTAGACCTGTGGTAAATGATTTATTGCACTGTTCAGGAAAAAAAATAATATACTGTTAAAATTCAACCTTCTATTAAAGGTTGTCCATACCTAGAATGTTGCTTGACCCTAGTGACTCTTTAGGAATTCTAGGGATGGCTACAAGATATTCGTGATTCCTCCAGGCTCCCATCTGCCTGAAGAATTTGAGTTACCACACTCAGAAATATCTGAGGAGCCTGCCTCAAGCTTTTGTTTGGTGTATAGTTACTCCTATTGATCTCAATCTACCTCACTTTCAGATTGCCTTCTTGGCAAAATTACTTATGTGTAAATGGAGTAAGGGGTGGGTGTCTTGTGTGGGAAAGCTTTGTTTCCCTCCTATATCAAGCCAATCTCCCAGAGCCTCATAAGAGAGTCTCTCTCTTTGCAGCTTACTCTCCTCTACCAAATAACTTCATAAGTTTCTTTCTAAAATTATTTTAGATTTCTGGGTCTGTTCTTGAGAATAACAGACTCAATGAGGAAAGTCAAGAACAAAAAGAGTTAGCAATTGATTGTAGGTGATGAGGAGCTGGGGCAGGGATGGGACATGTAATGAGAGTGATCAGCGCTGAGGATGAGTCCTGAGTCACTGACTTGGTTCACTAAAAGAACAGCGATGTCCTAGATAGAAATTGAGGGTTTGGAAAGAAATAAAATGGGCTCTCTAATATAATGAAATGTGATACAATGTGATGTAAGCATTTCTGCAGCCCCAAACAAATGTCACCTTGAAGCCAATTTTGTCTTGCTGTGGGACTCGGAACTTAGCTGAGCTGCTCGGGGGGCGATGGACCTTCTCCTGCCCCACAATAAGAGCCCTTTCACTTTTGGAAATTATATCCCAGCTTATGCCCTACTAGCATTATCCTCAAGTACCTTGGGTCACACTGACAGTACAGAGAGGCATCCCAGCAGGGCACTAGAAGAGAATGATGGCTGATACCATTTTAAAAGTTGAATCCCTCCTCAACAAGGCTGGTCACCGCTTCCATCTTGGTGATGCTCAGGGACTTAATAAGCATGAATCCTCTTCCATTGCCAAAGACCGGGATGAAAATAGCACTTAGCCTAGATTAATTTCGAGTGGAAGAGTGCACTTAATGTTTTCTGGCCCACCCCCTAGGGTTGGCATTGAACTACTGGGAACAATTCTTTGAGTTTAATCCACTCCCTGACTCTGTACTGCCTAGGAGTTATGTTGTAGAGACAATCTCGTTCTGGGCTGTAGATTTAGTAGGCTACAATGGGCAGTGGGGGGGCCACGAGGGGAATCTTAGACTTTATTTGAGTCAATATATACCTGTAATTTTATCTCCTGCTAAATATCCATCCCTCACTTTATTGAAGGAGAGCTTCAGATTGATCTGACAGAGCTTGTTTTTGCCAAGTTTTCTTTCTTGATTTCTATAAGGGTGCTTTATAATACCTTTTTGCACAATCATACAATCAGATACTCTAAAAACTGGGCCATATGACAGAAAGCACAATACCTCTTTTTACAGGGAAGGAAATTGTATCTCAAAGAGGAAAGATGACTTGCCCATGGGCTTGTATGGCAGATCAAGAACTAATACTTTGATTTCTTGAGAAAAGAAGGAAAGGAAGAGAAGAAGGAAAGGGAGAGGAAAAGAGGAAGGGAAGGGAAAAGAAAGGAAGGGATGCAAAGGAAAGAAAAAAGGAAAGGAAGGAAATTTCATTACTGCTCTATTTGGGAGAGAGTAGAGATATCATTTCTCTCATTTCACACATGGAGACAAAGAATGCTACTGTGAATAGAAAATTGGCTTCTAGTCAGAAAGTCCTGCCTTTGATGCATGGTGATTACATGAATCTGGGCGAGTCATTTAATACCTCTCAGAGATAAGCAACTCCTAGGGCTTTCAATTGAAAGCCAGGTGGCAAAGTGGGTAGAAAATCAGTTCTAGAGTCAGGAGAAGCTGAGTTTAAATCCAGCTTCACATACTTACTACCTGTGTGACCCCAGGCAAGTCACTTCACTCTGCTTCAGTTTCCTTATCTGTAGAATGAGCTGAAGAAGGAAATGGCAAACCATTTCAGTGTCTTTGCCAAGAAAACCCCAAGTGGGGTCAACAGAGAATTGGATCCAACTGAAAATGCCTCAAAAACATGTCAGGAGCTGCTTGTAACAATCAAAGAAACATTGTCAATGATCAATGACAAAGCAATGTGATGCCTCAGCAAAACTTCAGATGATAAAAATAAGGTCCATAGAGATTATGTCGATCTGCCCATTCCAACATAGATAGTAAGTAACCAAGACAAAACTCGGGTCCTGGTCTCCTGATCCCACCCCTGGTCATCTTTCCTCCCTTTTAAATTGCTTCTTCTACTCATCAAAAGATTGATTTTCCTAACTTGGGTAGATTGTTAGAAATCGCCTCTTCTTCCTACTTTCCTTTGCAGATCCAAAAAAATAGCAACATTTCATTCACAGCCTCCAGCTTCTTTTGCAACTTTTATGTTTAGTTAATTGTGTTTCTATGAATTTCTCAAACTTTTGAAAGAAAAGAATTTGTGTGTGTGCATGTGTGTGTGCGTGTGTTTGTATAAAACTATGCCCCATGTTCCTGTTTTAAGTACTAAGATAGAAAATTTAGGTAGTAGTAGAGAATAATACAGATGATGAAATATGTCGTACCCATTCATCAGAAGACTGTTTCCCAGAAGACCTTTCTAGTATATGAGAAGTGGAAAATACATTAGATAAAAAGCATCTGAAGTAGAATTCTAATCTAATTATTAAAGTCAATGAATATTCATTAAGGATGGATCACCACCAAATTGGCCCAAATTCAGGAAGGCCAGATTCATTCCCTATTTAACAAGGGCTCTTCACTTGGGGTCTGTGAATTTACTTTTTAATATTTTGATATTTTTATATATGAAATCAACTCTGAAATTCACACCTCTTCAGTAGCCGCTGCTCCTAAGGCCTCTCCCTTACTGTGATTGATTGAAGAGGGTGGAGGCCATGGGAGAGCTCCTCCCAGATTCTTCCCTAGTTAAGGAGGGCACTAAGGAAATTCAACTCATCATTGGACTGATCTCCTGATTCCATGATGTCCAGAAAATCAGCATTCTGCAAGATGAATTTCACTTGATAACTCAGTAGCCTCTTCAGAATACTTGTGACTTCGCGGGGAGTATCCTCTCCCATCCTTCCTTGCTCTTCCTTTTAGGTGTTGTTGTTATTGTTTTAATATGCTACCTTTCCCATAAAATTGTGAGCTTCTCGAGGCCAGGAGATGTCTTATTCCTCTCCTTGCATCCCCAGTGCCTAGCATAGTGCTTGACAAATTGTAAGCACATACTAAATGCTTCTTCACTCTGACTCTGAATTTCAATATAGCTGGTATCCTCTAATTCTGCATCATTTTATTTTATGTTTTTAAAACCAATATTCTGCAAAGGATCCCATAGTCTTTACCAGCCTGCCAAAGGTGGCCAGGACAGCATGATAATGAAGAACATTTATTTCAGAATAACTTTTAGGCATCACCCATTATCTCAAAGTTATGTACAATTCTAGAACCATGAGGCATATGAGATTGAGCCAGGTAAGAACTGGGTGCTTGAATGTGCTTAGATTTGGGGGACTGAAGAAGGAAGTAATAGAGAAGAGGGAATCCTCAGACTTCTTTGTGGCCTCAGAGGGCAGATCAGGGATCCACGAATAGAAGGTGCCAAGAGGCAGCCATAGGCCCCATGGAAAGGGAAATAAAAATGTTTCCAAAGAATAGAATGATCCGAGAGTAGAACAGGTTGCCACAAAAGACAATGAGTTCCCCTCCCTAAATGTCTTCAAGGGAAGCTTGATGGTTACTGGTCAGAAATGTAAAGCAGCATGATAATTGTGAAAATATGTATAGAAGAACATGTTTAACATATATTAGACTACTTGCTGCCTAGGGTAGGGAAAGGGGGGAAGGGAGGGGAAAATGGGAATGCAAGGTTTTGCGAGGGTGCATGTTGAAAATTATCTATGCATATATTTTGAAAATAAAAAAAGAAAATGTAAAGCAGCAACTCTTAGACATTTTTGTTTCAGGAACCTTTTACATCTTGAAAATTACTGAACTTTTTTTATGTGGGTTATATCTATTGATAGTTACTATATTAAAAATGTTAATGCTTAATGTTGTTAAAATAATTTTGACCTCCTGGTCTTTCCAAAAGATCTTGGGGACCCTTCTGTTTTCCCTGAGTATACTTTGAAAAAGGAAATCCATGTTCAGATACAGGTTGAACTACAGGGTCAATGAGGTCACTTCTGAATCTGAGAAACTGTGAAACAGGATCTTCAACATTTAGCTGAAATTCTACTTTCTACATGAGACCTTTCCTAGTCCCCCCAACTTCAATGTCCGGTCTTCTGAAGTGACCTGCAATCTATACTGTTTTTACACCATTTTGACACATTGACTCCTCCATGAGAATTTGAGCTTTAGGAAAGCAGGAACTATTGTACATTGTAAGTACATGACAAGTCTCCGTTGACTGTCTAGAACTTATGAAAAGGCTGAATTATGGGAGATGTGACAAATTATCTTAGTGCACTTTAGTCTTTACACTTAGTGGTCTGCCCTCTTCTCAACCCCCTTTTGTTGCTGAACATGTGTTGTTCAAGTGATGGCCCTTTCCCATCCAGCAGTCTTTCTACTCAATTTGCTTTTTAATCAAGAAGGGCCAAAATGGCATAAGCTCCAGGGTATTTTGGACTGACCAGAAGGAGGCCTCCAAGAAAGGGAGCTTCCAAGTTTTCTTAGATAATACGCGTGATTGATGTCCTTGAAAGCAGGACCCCTGTCATTTATCTTGGGCTGTCATTTACCAATCATAAATAGTGCCTTATGCTTTAAAAGGAGTTTGCTTACAATAATTTTTGAGAAGTAGGGATAGTGTCCCCATATTATAGATACTGTATGTAGAACATATGGCAGTTGCTTAATAAATGCTCATTGGAAGTGCAAATGAAATTTGTTTATAGCTACATATAAACACAGAAAGGCCAGGAGCAGGGCCAAGGAGGGGAAATAGAAAGAACTTTTTATTTTACTCTTAGGTTACACTAGCATTTTTCCTACTACCATATATTTTGCAGGAAGAAAATAACCCAAAAGTTTGGGGGATTCAGAAATATGGGGGTCCTGAGCCCAGAAATTCTTTGAAAGTTTACTGTAGGCCTAGCCTCTAACTAAAGGCTGGCTCTGATTAGTTTAGCAAACTAATTGGGGTAATACATTGACTTCTGAGGGAACTGATCACCCACCATACTTGCTAACCCTAAGTCAGACTAAAACTTCTAATAGAGGCACTGTCCCGTGTTACCAAAAAGTTAAAGTGAAAATAGATTTAAGCTTCCCCCTTTGCTCATTTTAACCAATTTGGTAGGTATAGGAGGGGAGAGAAAAAAGAGAAAAAGGAAATATTGTGCTAACTTTGTTATATATGTAAAAGGAATAGCAAGTTATACATGGTAGATTTGCAGTTTCACATGCAATCATCTTTTAAGTTATACTATGTTATAAAAACCCTTGTTTTATTCCATAAGTTAAAAAGAAAACAAAATTATATATTAAAAAAGAAAATAGATTTAAGTCTTCGGTGATTTGTAGGACAAGGCTGACAAGGCAGCATGTTCACCAACGTATTCAGTTAGTTCAGAAACAAGAAATAGAATGTATCACCCAAACTTGTCCCCACTAGTCCTAGAACCCTGACAAACTAGTGATAAATAAGGAAAAGCAGTAATTGCATGAGTCTGGTAGGAAGAAATGCCTGGCAATGACTATGCACTTGGTGAGGCTGTTACCTCCTGACAGAACTTAATATCATCACCTCAACATCAGAGCCAAGCAAGCTTAGTAGGAACAGCATAAGTATATCACCAAAAGACACTGGGCACCAACTCATTGCAGAATCATTAGCTGATCATCCCATTGTATGGCTTGACCACACATGTTCCTTACCCAGGGACCTCTCCATATGGCTATCTTAGCTATACATGCCCCAGTGTGTGTCCTGATTCTATGTGCTAAGCAAGCAAACAAACAAATGAGAAACATTATAAATGTCTATGTGACAGACTCTGCTTCAAGCACTAGGCTACAAAGCCAAAAATAAATAAATAATTGCATTACATGGTAGGAATCAACGTGTATATTTTTGCTGTTTAGTCACTTCAGTCATATGCAACCCTTTGTGACCCCATCTGAGGTTTTCTTTGCAAAGCTATTGGAATGATTTGCTATTTTCTTTTCTAGTAGATCGATTTTGTCAATCAGAGATTAGGTGACTTTCCCAAGATCACACATCTAGGAAGGGCCTCATTTTGGATTTGAATCAAGATCTTCCTGACTTCAGATCCAATGCTCTATCCACTGAGCCACCAGTTACATCTGTACATCTGAATGCATTTGTACATATAGTCAGTATATACAAAATAGAAAACAGCACCATGGGGGAAGGAGAAGTGCTCGTTACTGCCTAGAGAATCAGGAAAAGCTTTTTGAAATAAGTGGTACTTAAAAATGAGTCATGAAGGAAAACAGGGATTGAATGAGAAAGAGATTGGGGTACGAGGCCATTTAAAATGGGGTATGGCCATACTAGGGCATGGAGATGGTAATTAAATACTCTATATGAAAACCCGATGCCCCTATCGAGTATGTGAATTTCATTAATATACAAACAGGTCTGGAATGATAAGTTGGGACTCATTTGTGAAGAGATTTCATTGTCAAATAGAAAAGCTTAGATTTTTCTTAGAGAGAATAGGGAGCCAATGGAGTTTATTGAAAAGGGGAATGACTTGTGGTTGAGGACAATTACTTTGTCATCTCTATAAAAAATGAATTAAAGTGAAGAGACTTGATGGAGGAAGACCACTTGGGAAGCTATTGCAGAAGAGTGGGCAAGACACGATAGGGTTTTTGAGCTAGGATGGCACTTTTATAAGTGGAGCAAAGAGAACAAATGTGGAAAGCGTAAGTGGAGCCAGAAATGAAAAGATTTAGTAATGGGATGGGCCCATCAGGTGAATGGACTGATGCAGTCAAAGCCACAAATATGGACAACAGGGGTGGCGGGGCAAGAGGATAGTGGTGCCTTTGCTGACAGCAAAGAAGTTTGGGACAAGGATGGGTAAGGGACGTCAGTCGTGGGGAGGTAATGAGTTCTACTTGGGATGTGTTGGATTTAAGTTGCCTACAAACCATCCAATTGGATTATCCAAGAGGCTGCTGCTGGGGTTCAGGAGAGACTATGGCTACATACATAGATCTTGTAGTAACCCGAAGAGAGGGAGGCCGATTAAAACCATGGAAGCTCAGGTGAGTGGAGAGATAATGGAAAGTCTCAGCTAAGGATTTGTCTTCTGCCAGAAGTCTCATCCAACCCTGAGCCTTAGTGCCTTCCTCAGCCACC
Source organism: Sarcophilus harrisii (assembly GCF_902635505.1). NCBI lineage: Eukaryota > Metazoa > Chordata > Mammalia > Dasyuromorphia > Dasyuridae > Sarcophilus > Sarcophilus harrisii. The sequence goes on from NC_045429.1 coordinate 1,564,734, forward strand.
CCAGTTATCCTGGCTCCATCCCGCTGTCCATGGTCTTTAGAACACCATCTCCTCTGTTAGTCTGGGAGTTCCCTGACTCCAAGAGAGTGGGGTCTGTTTGCTTGTTTGCCTTTGTATTCCCTGGTCTTGAGCGCAGTTCCTGGCACATATTAAACATACAGTAAATGCCAGCTGACTTGATTTGATTTGACTTAAGAGAAGAGTCAATGCTATCAAATGTCAGGTAGAGGTTAAGCAGAGTAAAGACTGAAAAAAGGTCACAAGCGTCTCCTATCTATGTGCACCATTCATAGTGGACTCCAGCATCCAGGCTTCCATGCGTAGTGTTGTAGTTGGGCCATTTTAGTTTATCAGAGACCCGTTTGGGGTTTTCTTGGCAAAGATAGTAGAGTGCTTTGCCATTTCCTTCACCTCATTTTACAAGGGAGGAAACTGAGGCAACAGGGTTGTAAGTGTCTTGCCCAGGATTGTATGGCTAATAAGGGTCCAAGGCCTCATTTAAACATAGGACTTCTGGACTGCGGACCCAGAGCTCTATCTGCTGTCCCAACTAGCTGCTCTCCCTAAAAGTGCAAAACTCTAAATGCACTTACGTGCACACCCATTCTTTCTCTGGTGGTGGGTAAATTTGTAGCAGAATGTGCCTCTAGGCCTATAGGAAAATGTATCGTTGCTGCTTTTTCTCATTGGGCCATTAAATGCCTCAGTCTGGAACTAATTTGTGTCTATTGGATGACTAGAGAGTAAACATGAGGATGGAAGAGTCATGAGTCATGGTTTTGAGTGGATGTGGATGAACAGAGTCTCTAACAGTCTCACCTGAGGAAGCCCAAATTTTGGGAAGGGGGATGTATTACATGCTAAAGATGTTACAGATAAAACAAATTAGGACAGGGAAACCTGGAATAATTGAGATAGAGATGCTAGGAATACAAGAGGCTATTAAGTTCCATTCAACACAGTGGATTAGGCAGTGAGGAGGTGCAGTGGATAAAGCACTGGGCCTGGAATCAGGAAGATCCAAGTTCAAATTCAGTCTCAGACACTAATTGTGCAACCCTGGGCAAATCCCTTGGGGACCTATCTCACAATCACATAATACTTGCAAAGTGGATTACACTAGCACAGAGCCTGTCACACGGAAGGTATTTAATAAATGTTTGTTTCTTTCCTTCCTTCTACATTCTTTCTTACCTTTCTTCCTGCCCGTGTTCACACAATTAACACACTCGCAATGTGACTCAAACTCAGATGCTCTGGGTTTCAAAGCTAGCACTTTATTCATTTTTATATTCATATTATATCCATATCATAACATAAAGTGTTAAGGAGAACCAAGCCAAATGTCTACTCTTCGATATAATATCTATACCCTTCTATCTGACCCCCACATAGTCTAGCATATAAGATCCCTTTCCCTCAATTACTTGGCTATTTCATTAAAATAAAATCACTGATATTATTGACAAAAACTAAGGATGAAAAAATGCCTCCCATATTTGGGATCAATAATCACTTCATAAAATTGTTATTTCATATATTTTGATACCCATTTTAGAGATGAAGAAGCTTGGGGTCAGAGAAGGTAAGGAATTTGCTTGGGGTTACTGGGGACTATTGGGAATAGGCCTGAAATCTAGGTCTCCTCTCTCCCAGGACCACTGGGACCCAGCCCTATTCTGCCCTCTTTCTGCTTGTATGGAGTGCTTGGATCCTGAATCACTCAGATAATTGTCTCATTTTTTCCTTCATTTTTCTCCATGAAAATATTACCTTAAATGGCTTGTATATTTTAAAATGCCCATTACTCATGAATATTTCCTTTGAAACGTACAAAGCCCAATCACAGCTTCCTGGGCCTCTGAAACTCTTGTCAATGTCTTTCACTTATTTGTCAACATAAGAGCCTGTTTAAAGGATGATTTGTCTGGATGTGATCATATAATGAAAAATAAATGACAAAGTATTAGTTGGAGTATTTCTTCATTGAAGTCTATGGAAATCAGCCAGCATCAGCAACCTTGGTGAGAATAAAACGAAGGACAACAGCCCAAGTTATAAAAAATGATACCAATAATATCAATAAAAGAAAATTGCATTTTCCAAATAACATTTTTATGCTTTTTGGTAAGTTTTCTCCCACCTTCGTTCTCTTCATAGAAAGCAGAGAGAGAGAGGCTGGTGATCCGGGATCCCCTGGAACAATTATTAGGTGGGCCACCGGCCCTGCTACCACCACCGCCTCCATCTTTAGTTCACACACAATCCTGCCCAGATGAGAACATTCAGCACAGGTAGCACTGCAGGGGGGGTACTTCTCAGGCTGCAGTCTAAGAAAAACAAATGGATGTCCATGGACTCCCTGGGCTTGCCTCGTGATTTTTAGCATTCACTCTTTAATTTGAGAAACACTTGGGGCTCAATGAACAGAGCAAATCTAGTGTCTTCTTTTACAAACTGCACCTGCTGCCTTGGCTTCAAAAGAATCAGGAGATGGATTAGCATTGGCTGGAAAATGAATTTTGCTTTTCTGCCTTGTTGAGTAAGATGGGGTGGGCATTAAAAAGGTCTTCTGATACAGAAAGATTGAAATTGGATAATATTTCCCATTACTTTCACTTGCTAAGGTCACGCTAACACTTTAGAGCCCAGGTCCCTAAGCAACCCTTTGCAAAAGTTTCTCCTCCTACTGTTTCCAGAATCCCAGGCTGTATTAAGCTCCCTGCAACCTGGTGAGCCTCTGAGTCCTGGAAGGGCTGCTGGGCACAGACATAGATTCATGGACCCTGGACAGAGCCTCTGAGCAAAGGAGCCTTGTCTTCTGAAAATTCTCTGCAAGTACCTGCCTTCTTTGGGGTGGTAGCAAGCATTCAGTCATGTTTCTCTCTTGTTTCCATTAACAAAAAAGCCTACTCAGTCCTCATTGCCATTGGAGTGAAGACTCTGAAGGCAGGGACTGTTTTTTGCCTTATTTTGTATCCCAGCACTAAGCCTAGTTCCTGGCACTTAAGTCCTTAAAGCTTGTTTGTTGGTCCATTGGCTTCCATGTGTATCCATGGTCCTCTTTGTCCTCCAATAGAACGTCAGCTGTCTGAGGGTGGGACCTGTTTCATTCTTATCTACCGGAATATTTATCATAAGTAGATATAAATTAATTATAAATTATTAGTAAATGCGTGGTGGTGGGTTACTGGGAAAATGTTATGACCAATGCTCTCCTCCATTAATGGTGACAAGTCATGGTCCAGGCTAGTGGACAGTGAAGGGGATGTGCAGACACATCACACACAAGGAGGAAGAGGAGCGAGGACGCCATCAGAGAAGGGGGTGCTTAGAAGAGAGGGGCTGGTCGCCTGGCCAGAACGAGAGCTCACCAGAGGATGATGTCATGTGGGGAGACAGCATCACCCCAAAGAGGAATGCCTGTCACCTAGCAGAGGGTGTCTCACGGGAGAATATGGGCTGGAAGGGATCACTGGGGTTGCCTCGTGGGCTGGAACCTACAAGGGCTGAGGTCACGCATCCATGAGCGTCTGAGAGGGAGCCAAGAGCCTGGATGAAAGCAGAGTAAGGAAGAGGATGGGCAGCCAAGGGTGGCACTGCCATCCCGCCAGGTCAATGGGCCAGAGAAGGCCTGCAGGGCTTAACTGGACCTCTGGAGGGGCTCCACTCATGCAGAAATTATCAGAGTGGGTTAGGGTTAGGAGGTGAGCCAAGGAAGGGAAAGTCCTCTCATTGCCGAACATGGACTTAGAGCCCATCCGAGTTCACTGACCTCCTTCCACAGATGAGAACCTCGGGGCTCAGAGAAGAAAGTCATTGGCAAAGGGGGAACCTTACATTTCTGAGATAGCTCTGGAACTGGCGTCCGTGATTTGAGGGGCTACTATGGGTCTTCATAAGAACTAACAATTATCCAGTGCCTACTATGTGCCCAGCACTTTAACATGTTCTCAGCTGATCCCCACAATGACCTTAGAGGTTAGGTGCTATTTTAATTCTCATTTTACAAAAACGGAGGCAGGTTGGGGTCAAGTGACTCACCAAAAACCCCACAGCTAAGATGTCAGAGACTGGATTTGAACTTGGGTCTTCCTGATTCAGGCAACTAAGTGGTGCAGTGGGTAGATGCCTGGTTTGAAGTCAGGAACACCCAAGTTCAAATTTGGCCACAGTTACTAGCTGTGTGATCCAATCATTTCACCTTGTTACCACAATTTCCTCATCTTGAGAAGAAAATAGCAAACCAGGATCCGTGTCGAGAAAATAGAAATGGGGTCCCAGAGAACTGACCATGACTAAACAACAACAACTTCCTGATTCCAGGTCCAGAGACCCCTTGATGATGCTGTAAGAAGAGAAACGGCCCCTGCCCCATAAGTAGATGTAGGTGAATAGTACATAAAGAAGCACTTCCTTCCAGCCCATCTTCCAGACAGCAGAAAGAAAGGGTGTCCTGACCATTGCCAGTCTTTCCATTTCCTAGCAATGCCTTCAATGTTCTAAATCTTAATGTCATTTAACAGCAAGTACATGGAGCCAGCAGGGCAAGCACTGGGATTGCTCAGTCTCCTTACTTGGGGTTACTTGGGTAAAAAGCTTCCCACAAAAGTGATCACAGTTTCAGATTGGAAGAAACTGCCTTATGCTCCACTGTCTCTGTGTCTTAAGGAGTCGGTCTTCTCCACATCTCCAGGGTGAACATCATGACGTGACCCAGTGAGGGGAGCTGCCCGGATCCTTTTTCTGTCTCCACCAGCCTGACCAAGCCTGAAATATAACAATACTTCCCTGCCTCTCCTCGCCCCATGACTTTTTGATGGACTAAATATTTGCAGTTTCTTTCTACTGTTCCTCACGTAATAAAGCTTTAAAATCTTTGAAATTTTTCCTGTTCTCCTCTGGGTGAGTATCATTTTACCCAAGTCTCCTAAAATGTACTTCCTAGAACTGAGCAAGGTAATTTAGAGGCTCTGACCAGGCTGAAGGCCATTGGGACATTGTCCTCCCTTGTTCAGGATGAGAAACATCCTTTAATTTAGTCTAACATCTTATCAGCTTTCTGATGGAAATGCCACAGTGTTGATCCTGTTCACCACTAAATTCTTCAGGTCTTTTATTTTTCTTTTTAAAGATGAAATTATGAACTATGTTCAAAGATCTATGAAACTGTGCATACACTTTGATCCAGGAATATCACTGCTAAGTCTATATCCCAAAGACATCCAAAAAAGGACCCTCTTTTTCTTTTAACAAAAATATTTACAGCAGCTCTTTTAGTCATGACTGAGAATTGGAAATCAACAGGATGCCCATCAACTAGGGAATGGCTAAACAAGTTGTGAGACATAGCTTTTATGCAGTATTATTGTGTATAAGAAGTGACAAGCAGGATGATCTCAGAAAAATCTGAAAAGACAAAAACTGATTGAAAGTGAAATCAGCAAAACCAGGACAACAGTGTATACAGTGACAGCAATATTGTTCTCAGCAATACAATGATCCAAGACAATTCCAAAGTACTAAGGATGCAGCTAAATGTTCTCCAGGAAAAAATGACATTGATTGAATGCACACTGAAGTATGGTATTTTCACTTTCATTTCTTTTTTTCTTTTGTTCAAATCTTCTTGTATAAAATGAATTATAAGGAAATGTTCTACATAACTGCACATGTATAACCTATATCTGATTGCTTGCCATCTCAGGGAGGGAGAAGGAGAGAAAGGGAGAGAATTTGAAACTCAAAATTTTAAATTAAAATGTTAGACAATTTTCAGATGCTGAAATTAAAGCCATCTGTAGTCATAAAAAAATTCTCTAAATCACTATTGATTAGAGAAATGCAAATTAAAACAACTCTAAGTTACCACCTCACACCTCTTAGACTGACAGAAGACAGGAAAAGATAATATAAATGTTGGAGGAGATGTGGGAAAACTTGGACACTGATTTATTGTTGTTGGAATTGTGAAATGGTCCAACCATTCTGGAGAGCAATGTGGAAGTATTCCCAAAGAGTTATTAAAATGTGCATACCCTTTGACCTACCAGTGTCATTACTGGGTCTGTATCCCAAGGAAATCCTAAAGGAAGGGAAAGGTCTGCACATGCTAACATGTTTGCAGCAGCTCTTTTCGTGGTAGCAAGAAATTGGAAAATGACTAGATGCCCATCAATTGGGGAATGGCCGAATATGTTGTGGTATATGAAGGTAACGGAATATTATTATGCTATAAAAAGGATGAACAAGCTGATTTTAGAAAGGCCTGGAAAGATTTACATGAACTGATGCTGAGACAAACAACACAGAATACAGTGACAGCAAGCTTGTGCAGTGATCAACTATGAAACATTCCGTTCTTCTCTATGGTTCAGTGATCCATCACCATCCCAATAAACTTTGGATAGAAAATACCATCTGCATACAGAAAGAGAACTATGGAGATTCAATGAAAATTAACACATGCTATGTTCACTTCTTTTTTCTGTTTTTTTCTCTCCCATGGTTTTTCCCTTTTGTTTTGATTTTTTCCCTCCCCATGTGATTCTTAAAGAAATATATATTTAAGAAGTTAATATACATGTATAACCAGAAAAAATAAAACAATAAAAAATTAAATTAATTAATTAATTTTTAAAAAATTAAAATGTTTAAAATTTTTCTTAATTGAAATTATATATGACCATGTTTTCTCCATTCTGGACTTGGACAACTGATCTTTTGAACCCAGGAATAGGATTTCACATGCATCTCTATTAACAGCTTCTCCAATTTGCTGTCATTGCAGTCTTGCAAGTCAAGTTTTATTATGATTTTAATGTCTAATGAATTACTTAGTCTTCCCTTTCCTTATATCTGTCAGCTTAGAAATGTTAACATTTATGTTTTTATCCATTTTTTTGATAGAGGTGATAAACATGTTGTGGACAGAGATCTAATTTTGACCTGAGGATGCTCATCAGCTTGAAGAGCATGGCTTCAGGTGAGATAGAAGTGAGACAAATAGTGGATTCTATGAAATACAAGTTCTGAGAGCAGCTCAACAGGCTTCTTTGTTTGTATCTTCTACCTGGAGCAGTAGAAGAGTTCCAGAAATGTTCCTTGATATTGAAGACAACTCCCAATCCAAAAAAAATCCAGATTCTATTGTTTGGGAGATGTGAGTGTGATTTCTCTCCATCGTCATGGAACAATGAATGAATATCTTTGGAATCCAGCCATTCCCAAACTAACTATAATGTCATACCCTGGGAATCATACCTTAAACAGTTGGGAGATGATATCAATTACTTGACTCTTTCTTTCTCTGCTTCCTGCAGCATGGGCTGAAGTCTACCCCTTGCCCACCTTGAACCAGGTGGATAGTTTAAGATTGGTATCATGTTTTCTATGGTCCCTGTCCTTTCCTCTCCTCTTGCAGCCCCGTCATATTACAACCCAAACTCTTACTTCTCGGTTGAGGAGCAATATGATGCTTCCTTAGGTCTTCCTTTGCTCTCTTAGAGTTGTGAGCCCAATATCTCACAGCTAGAATTTTCCTGATATTGTCTCTCAGCCCTAATTTAATTCTTGGTTTATTTTCTGCTAACCCTTGGCTTTTGTTATGGAATTCCAACAAGGGCCACAGACCTCCATGGAAACTTCTTCTCCAGTGCACCTCAGTGCTCATGTCCACTCGAGGTGTTTTTGTTTCTTATGTTCTGCTGCTAATGGTGGCCCCTGTGTCCATCATGCTTCCATTCTGCTTGTTAAGTGAGTGGGGTGTGACTTTCTCATCCCTCCTCTCAGACTGGTCTCTTTCAGGCTGTGAGTCCTTCTTAAGCTTCCTGGCAAAGATTCAAAATGCCTTTCTGGCTCAAATATCAGAAGAGTCCAATTTGCTCTGTGTTGAGAGGGAATGTTTGTCCCTCTGAATTATAATCCCAGAGGGCTGGGCAGTTCTCGAATTCTATCGGCCATCCCACCATTTTCTACCTTGTTCACAGGGACAAAATGTCTCCAATTTCACACAGGTATCATACAGAAACTGGGAAGTGCTATGTCTATAATTGATCCCATAGCATTTGCCTAATTTAGACTAGTCAGTGTACCAAAAAGAAGAATTAAAATAACACTAGATCTCTGGGAACCCATTCTGGTTTTGAGCTTGGCTATCCCTGAAAGCCAAAGAAGACTATTTCAATCTTTCCCTCACCCATTTTCACTGCACACAGCTCTCCCCCACACCCACACCCACATCCACATGCACACTCACATCTCCCAAACAATAGAATCTGGATTTTTTTTGGATTGGGAGTTGTCTTCAATGTCAAGGAACATTTCTGGAACTCTTCTAGTGCTCCAGGTAGAAGATACAAACAAAGAAGCCTTTTGAGCTGCTCTCAGAACTTCTATTTCATAGAATCCACTATTTGTCTCACTTCTGTCTCACCTGAAGCCATGCTCTTCAAGCTGATGAGCATCCTCACGGGTCCTTCAGTAATTTATGTCTTTTTAAATGTAGGGCACCAGTTTAAGTAATTACCGACACTCTTTTTGTTCTGTACCTCCCCCTCAGAGAAACAAATCTTTGGAAAAAAATCTATTTTTTACAATGAACTCAAGTTCAATTATAAGCTCACAAGTATAAACATGTTCAGTCAAAATTGAATTCAGGTCTGAAGAAACTAAGAATATCACATATTTCCCTTTATTTGTAGAACCTAAGGGTGTGGTCTGAACTATCCACTAGTCATTCTTAGCAACAGTCTTGAGTCATTGCTCTGCTCATGGAAATAGAGATGTGGCTCTTTCATTAGTATGTGTCTGATTTTAAGTTAATCAGGATTTTGCTGTTATAGTTTGAAGCTGTTATCATTCTATCAATTGTAAAGAACGCCTGGGTCCAACACAAATACTGTTATGCTGGCCTAGTATACTCCCCATTGGACTCTAGATCAACTTCTTCCATCAATAACACAACATTTGTTATTTGTTCTTCATAAATAAGCATAATCAAATTCGAGAAAAAAAGGGGGATTCTGGTAGATTGAAGACAAAAGGATGTGACTCAGCTGAGTAAATGATTAGAAGAAACCTTCTAATCCTTTGTCCTGGTTAGTAAATAGGCCCAGTGGCTTTGCATTTACAACATCATAGAATCCTCTATTTAAATCTGTGGGTGATAAAGTCATAGATATGGAGCTGGAAGAGATCTCCAAGGCAACCGAGCCCCACCCTCTCGTTTTACAGATGAGGAACTGAGTGGGATTCCCAAGGTCAGCTAGTCCCACTCCTTCTACCACCTAAAGCATGGATCCTTTTGAAAACAGCCTTACTGAAAGGCACCATGTAGTTAAACCCAGAAATACCGTCCTTCCATGGACAGAACTGCATGAAAGCCACAGGATCCCAGAATGAAATATCTTTGTGACTGTCTAGTCCAACCCATCTCCATTCCCAGGGAAAAAAACATTCTTTTTTGTACAAACAAGTGAATTTTTTGCTCATCAAGACTGTCATTTCTGGGGGGAGGGAAGCCAGAAGGACAGGATAGAAACCAGTAGGCTCATGAAAATAACATAAAGAAAAGCCCAAAGCAGATATAGCGCAGTCCCAGGAATACTATATTTCACTTCTCTACTCCCCAAATGAAGTCTGTAGAAAAAAACCCCAAAGCCATTCAGTGTACATAAGTGATGTTTATTGATATCCACCGACTTGGCATTGAGAATTATAAATAAAACCTGACTATCAATGAGATTGTGGGATTAATGAACCTTATTTACTGAAAACTTGGGGCTTTTAAGTGCTTGAAACAATTCCTAGCTCAATTAAACTATACTGAGTGGTTTCTGCAACATTTTATGTATGTGCCTAGATTAGGCATAGAATATATTGCCAATTATAAATCGCCCTCTCTTTTGTTTTTAAAGTCAGCATTCATCATTCTAAGCTGTTTCCTTCTACACTTCTGAAGAAAGCCTCCAGCTAAGTGAACTCTAAGACATTGTCTCATCTGGACTAGTCACGTCCACTCCGTACTAACCACAAGTAAAAACAATGGAATGAACTGAAAAGGAAGGGATTCGTGGCAGCAGCTGGATGGTGCAGTGAGTAGAGTACTGCTTCCTGGAATCAAAAAGTCCTGAGTTCAAATTTGATCTCACAAACTGAACACTTTCTAGCTGTGTGAACCTGGGCAAGTCACTTAGCCCCAATTGCCTCTCAGAGACAAAAACAAAACAAATTTTTAAAAATGGAAGGGATTCATGTGTGTCACTTCTGGAATCACAAGATAAAAGACAGACAGACAGACAGATAGCTAGATAGATAGATTCCAATACTTCAATGTGACCATGATCTCATGGATGCAGGTATCCCTCCAGTGATGTCCATTTTGACTCAGCAACACTTTCTCATTCTTTGTAATTTTGGCTGTAACCAATGGACAGGTCTTTTTTCCCAGGTGCTATTAAGGGGGAAGGGGGTATTTTATTTTCTCTTACCTTGTTTTGTTTTATTTTGCTCTTGTTAGGGTTTGGTCTGTCCACAAAGACTCATGGCTTTCTAGCTGTTAGACAGTAATCTTCCATGGAGAATACCAATGACCGGATTAATGTTTCTAGGCAGTCTAAAAGACAGGCAATCAGCATTCGCTGACCCCTCTTGTGCCATTGTTCTGCCATCCCTGGGGAATCTGGAGGAGCCACACAGGATAAAGACTCATTTGATATTTTTCTTTCTTCCACGGGGAGGGATGGGGAGATAATGAAGTCAATCATCACCCACTGTCTGCAATAGAAGCAGTAACGCTTTCTATATTGTGCAGGGCAGTCGTTCAGCAACAGGCAGGATCTGTCACTAGAATGTCTTTCTGCCTTGGGGGGGGGAATCTATAGATAAAAAATGAAATGGAGCTAAGTCTAATAGGACATCCTTGAACAAGGTTCTCCGGATAATTACAGTACAATCAGTTCCAATCAGAGCAAATTGCTGATTGTCCCCAAACTTAAAGCTGAAAGGTCCTTAGTGGCCATCCAGTCCAAGCCAGACCCTAAAAGCATCCTGGCTGTCACATTTGTTGGGACTGGTCAGCCACATTCTGCTTAAATACCTCCAATAATGGAAGAAGTGGAACAGCTCCCGAGGGACCACTTTCATATACCTCTAATTGCTGCTAGTGATAATTAAATGTCCACACGTGCACAAAAAAGATCAATCACACTCGATCACAGTTGTATCTGACTCATGAAATCATGGAACTCCCAGACCTAGGAGGGTCTACATAGGCAGTAATGATGATGATGACAATGATTACATTTGCATAGTGCAGCTAGATGGATCAGTGCTCATTTTCCTGAGTTCAAATCTGGCCTCAGACACTTATTAGCTATGTGACCCTGGATAAGTCACTTCCTCCTTTTAGCCTCAGTTTCTTCATCCATAAAACAAATTGGAGAAGGAAATGGCAAACCGCTGCAGTATCTCTGCCAAGAAAACCCCAATTGGGATCATGAATATTCAAATATAACTGAAAAATGACTGAACAACAATAGTAGTTTAAGAATCACAACATGCTTTCTATATGTTATCTCATTTTCACAATATCCCTGTGAAATAGTAGTAGTAGTAGTACTCCCATTTTACAGATGAGAAAACTGAGATTGAGGGAGTTAGGGGAACCCACTCGCATGGCTCAATGCAGGCCTTTCTGATTCACTGTCTTCCACTCAGTGCTATCTAATCCAAGCCACATGGGAACAAGGATTCTTTCTACTAATGATCCCCAGAGAAACCACCCAACCTTTGACCACAGAAACCTCCATGAAAGGGCTTCCAGTGCCATGGGGCAGACAACTGGCTGGAGCCACAATATGTACAAAGAGAACAGATGCCAAAGTCTCTAGTGGTAATGAAGACTAAGAAGGAGACATTTGAGCTGAATGTTGATAGGATCCAGGGTAGGTAAGAGGTTCCCAGGCATGGTGAAGAGCCGGCGCAAGAAGATGGCGGATGGGCTTTAGGTCTAAGAAATGGAACAGACAAAGGGCCACCAAACTTGCTACTGGACCTGTATCCCAAAGAGATCATAAAAAAGGGAAAAGGACCCACACGTGCCAAAATGTTTGTGGAAGTCCTTTCCATAGTGGCAGCAAACTGGAAATTGGATGGATGCCCATCAGCTGGAGAATGGCTGAATGAATTATGTGTATGAATTCATACATCTATGAATGTTATGGAATATTATTGCTCTATAAGAAATGATCAGCAGGATGATTTCAGAGAAGCCTTGGAGAGATATACAGGAACAGATGTTATGTGAAGTGAGTAGAATCAGGGGAATATTGGCCATAGCAACAAGAATATCATACGACGATCAAGTCTGATGGACGCGGCTCTTTTCAATAATCAGATGATTCAGAACAGTTCCAATGATCTTGTGATGGAGAGAGCCATCTGCACCCAGAGAGAGGGCTATGGAAACTAAGTGTGGATCACAACATAACATTTTCACTCCTTTTATTGTTATTTGTTTGCATTTTGTTTTCTCATTTTTTTCCTTTTTTTATTTGATTTTTCTTGTGTAGCATGATAATTGTGGAAATATGTATAGAAGAATTGCACATGTTTAACATATATTGAATTATTTGTTGTCTGAGGAAGTGGGTAAAGGGAAAGAAGGAAGAAAAAAATGGGAACAAAGGTTTTGCAAGGATGAATGTTGAAAACTACCTTTGTATATGTTTTGGAAATAAAAAGCTTTAAAATAAAAAAAAAAAAGAAAAAAAGAAAGAGAAAAAAAAGTAACAGAGCAGAGTACATGTATGGTAGACGGGTGGGGAGATAGAAGGGGCCAGGTTATAAAAAGCTTGATGTTCTGGAAAGGCTTGTTTTTTGATCTTGAGGGTAATAAGGAGCCATGGAAGCTTCCTGAGTAAGGGGATATGGCTGGGGCTATGCTTGAGGAGAATCGCATTGACAGCTAGAGAATAGATTAGAGTGGGGAGAGCAATCAAAGCTGCTCATGTAACCTAAGGAGACCTGAGTGCCTGCATCAGGGTGGTGGCTGGGGAGAAAATCAATACTAGAGATGTTATAAGGGAGGATAGGATGAGTCAGGAAGAGCTGAATTCAAATCCTGCCTCAGGAAACTAGGCATTGACCCACACTTCCTTAACTATTACATGGACATAACATCAGCACCTTTGTTACAGAAATGCTAGCCATTAACAGTGTATTGGATGTGTGGGGAGAGAGAATTGGACATTTGGACATGAATTAAAGATGCTCAATGACACCCAGAGAGGGCACTTGGAGATTTGGGACCACGCTTGGGAGAAAGACTGGACTGAGCTGGAAATCATTTGCACAGAAAAGAAAGGAGCCGACGAGATCATCAAATGGGATCCCCTCAAGAAGAGCAGAAGGTCCGTGGCAGCTCTCCTATATTTTCTCTCATCTAAATATGGTGGACTCATTTACTTTGTCCTCCCATGGCTTTACACCAAGGGCCTTCAGTCATCCTGACTGAGCCTCCTGACCCCTCAGAGATCCCCGTTAATGAGAAGAACCAGAAGACCACAGTTCTCAAATCCCAGCTCTGCCATTTTCCACCGGAGTGATGCTGCGGAAGTTCTTCCCCTCCCCCAGCCTGTTTCCTCACTTGCAAAATGAGCCCACCATGCTCCAGGGCCTCTATTCCTTTCTAGTTCTAATTGAGACACCACAGGCCCAGACAAGGGAGCACTTTTCCCATAGCTTGCTGGAGAAAATCAAATTAAATGAGGATTTTCATCTTTTAGTCTAGTATCACATCCTTGTTTGCTCCTCTCCAGTCAAGAAGACTCGTCCCGTCCCAGGCAGGACTCATGACCAGTGTGCTCTTCAGGCTTCATTAGCTGGTGGAAGGGCTCAGAACTTTGGGTAAGCACCAACAAGAGCCTCTCCATTAGCAATCCCAGGTCTAAAATTAACTGTTCAATCACATAAAATTCCAGCGATAGCATCACAATTAGTTTCCCAAGGCATCAGGGTTCTTTATAGGGCCCTTTCTTCACTTCTGTCATGCTATTTGCCTGATAAGCACTTGCCGACAAAGACATCCCACTAATTAGAATGTGTTATACAGATGTGCAAGAAAACTGATAAATGATTTATCGATCGTCCTGCTTCGGGAATAACTCTTTTCTCTCTTGTCTTCAGCTCACATTTGGAAATAAATGGAGGTCCTAAGTGCTTTCCCAAGGAGTTACTTAAGAGAAATCATGTTGACAGGCTTAACTCTGAGCCACCATTAATGTATAGCCATTAGAAACAAATAGCATTGCCTGTACTTTATTTATTCCATAGAACGGACCTTTGGAAAGTGGGTTTGGGCTGTAAAGAAGAGAAATTCTTGTGTCTCTCCATTGCTCTGAGAGTCTCCCGTCCCACTTTATCGTGCCTGCCCCTGCTCCTGACCCAGCTGCTCCCACTCACAATCCCACACGGGTTGTTGCAGCAGACGGTTTGGCCGTGGGACACAGCGGATGAGATGGTGGCTGCTGGACTCTGCAATCGGTTCCGCGTTCTCCCCTTGCCTTGGAATCTGTCTGGGAGCTCCCAAGGACCCCCTGGCTAGAGGCAAGATCTTGGGTTCAAGACTGAGCAGGAAGGGACCTTTAAAGGTTTTCTAATTCCACCCTGTTGCCTTTTGAGTCTGAGGCAGGTGGCGACTTTCTCAGCTCCATGGCTAGTTGGTGGAAGAATTAGAAGCCTCACATGGGTCTGGAGCCTCCAGAGCCGGAGCTGTCCATTGTACCAGAGAACCAGACTTCTCGCCCCTTGAAGAGACAAGGACGATTGCAGCCACGTTCCCAGAGCCAGAAGCCCCCTTGTTGCTTCTAGAGGTACCACGGGGATGGGCTGGGGTGTTCTCAGCTCACTCCCCACCAGCCATTAGCTCACTCTTACCTCTGTTTCCTAGTGCATCCAATCCCTTCACACCAATTAGCCTTTCGAGAAGAATAGTCACTTTGACGATATTCCCCGGGCCTGGGGAGATCCCTCCCCCCCACATTGCCCTTCAGGGAGGGGAGCCTCAGACCCAGCAGTCCATACGTGTCCTGCGTTTACTCTCCAGGTGACCCCATGCTAGCTGGCCCTGTGCCTCAGCTTCCTCTGGGCTATGTCCCGAAGGTATCCCTTTCCCGCCTCAGGGCTGGGCCGGCTGCAAACCTCAGCTTGGACTTGGGATTCCAGCATCTCGGACCCCCACATCCACCCCCGACTCCCAGAGGCTTGTTCCCCTGGGTGGGCACCTGTGTGGGCATGAACATGCCCATGTGTGCCCACAAAATGCACATGTGTGCACATACATAAACAAAATGCTTGTGTGTAAGCACATGTGCATGAATATGTGCTCACACCTATATGTGTGTGAGTGTGCACATGCATGCCCACAAGCACACATGTGTACATATCTACAACCATGTATGTCATGGGAAGCACTGTGTAGGTATGTACTTGTGGGAGCATGTGTGCACACCTGTGTGTACATGGATGTACACACACATGCCCACAGACACACACTGGTGCCGTTGCCAGGCTCGTCACTTTCCTGAGGAAAGCCCGAGGTTCAGAGTGGACGCGCAGTTTCTACGGTTCCTGAGCTGGGAAGCGCCACTCAGGCCCTGAGCACACAGGCCTTGGCTCTGCCCCGTGGCCCGAGGATCCAGCCCCGGAGCAGCAAAGGGAGCTGGGACAGATGCAGAGGCAACCAGGGGGCACTGGGGCACGGCCTGGCCGTCCCTACGCAGTTTCTGGACGTCCTTTCAAGTTGTTTGAAACATTAATTGGAGCAGTCCAGTTTTCATCACTTGATGGCTTCATGCCTGACAAAATAGCAGATTTTAAAACAGAGTTAAAACCGCGTGGCTTTCCGGGGAGGGGCTCCCGGCTTGGCTGCTTCCACTGGGGTTGGAGCGTCTGCTTCGCGTTGTTACCAAAATGGCAGCCGCCCAGAGCGGCCGGACCTCAGTCTCTCTGCTCGGCCCCCTTTGCAGTGGCTGCAAACATCTCCCAGGCTTAAGAACTGCCCGCCGGCCTCAGAATATACGCGTGTGTACAGAGTGTGTGTGTGTGTATGTCAAGTACAAGGGGAGGCATATGTGTGCAAACAGGCATGTGTGTGTGTGAACATGCCCTCGGGTGTGTGTGTGTGTGTGTGTGTGCGCACATGTTTTTGAGTGAACTAAATGTCCATAAGCACACAGGGAGCTGGGAGGAGCTTTTTGGACCAGTCTTGGGGAGGGGAGCTGGGCGCCTCTTCTGGGGTGTGGCCATTGGGGAGACACGGAAGGTCCCATGGGGCCGACACAGGTTCGTGGCTGACCGTGGGGGGCTATGGGAACCTGAGAGCCCCAGGAGGAAAGCGTGCTCCATGAGCATGTTCTCAAACCTCATCCCCAGCTTATCATCCTAGAAGTGAGGCAAGAAGGGCAGGAGTCAGCAGCTTCGTTTGAAAGAGGCAGGGAAGTGGAAGGGAAGCCCCGGGTTCGAATCCCAGCTCCAAGATTCTCTAGGGGTGTGACCCAGAGAGTCATTTAAGTGTCTGAACCTCAGTAACCTGGGGAAGAACAGCTGGGGCTGTGAGGGCTCAGTCTGATGTGCCCAATGAGACCCTAGGTCTATGGACTTTAGGCAAGTGTTTCTGACCTCAGTTTTCTCATCTGCCAAATGGGAGTTTGGGACTTGGTGACCTCCACAGTCCCTTCCACCTGTAAATCCATGGCCCCAGGGCTCCTTCTTTTCCATCCCTTCCATCTTGTGGCTTCACCTGCTCCTTCCAGGGGACGTCACATCCCTAGCACAAGGCTGCCCCCTCTGCCTGGCCGGTGGAGGAGCCAGCTTGCCAGGGTCCCCATGTGGTCTCCCTGTGTCCTTATTGCACTGCACAAGTCCTTGCCTCAATGCTTCTGGCTGCCTCATGCACTCTCCCTCTGGCGGTTCCTTCTCATCATGCCGGCATTTTCTCTCCCCCCCCTGGATTGCAGGCTCCCTGAGGGCAGGCTCCGTAGTTTCTACTTGTCTTTGGGTGTCTGATGCTATTTGATAAATAAATCAATAACAGTCACGAGCTGTTGACTCGTGAACTGGCTTTCCACAGAGTTTGCTTTCTGACTCACCCCAACCTTAAACCCTTAGCACACCCTCCCTCCGGGTTCTTCAAGCTCCTCAGTGAACAAGACTTCTGTCTCCAAACCACGGCAGTAACATGGAGGAAGCATATGTCTCCCCCGTCTCCCTGGAGCCTGATTTGCCTTCCAGCTCTGCTGGCTTTTCGCAGCTGGCCCCCCAGCAACGGGGGGGGGGGGAGCGAGAGGGGGGGTGCAGCAGGAACCGTGGCTGTGACAGAGAAGTCCTGGGCCCCAGGTTCCGATCCTGACTCAGTCAGGTACCGGCTGATTGACCTCGTTCTCAGTCCCTGACAATGGCAGCTCCACAACATGGAGCCCCTCAGCAGGCCGCCATGCACCGTGGGCCACTGGCTGGACAGCCTGGGCAGGCACAAACACAATCTGTCATTGCTCCTGTGCTGGTTGGGCTCCTGTGGCCTTGAATCTGAGAGGAAGGGTCGGGCTCCCTCTTGTCTGTCCCTTCTGGTTCATGTGGCCACATCTCCATCCCAAAGCTTGCTTTAGGCCCCTCATCAGATCTAATATAAAACTAGCCTGATAACAGTCCTCCCCCGCCGGCCTCCACGTCTGCTTGCTCTGTGATAGCCAGAACCTTTTTCTCTCCCTTTGGAAAGCAGCCCTTTATTCAGCCACGGACGGGCGGCTGCCAGAGCCGCACCCAAAACTTGGGGATCCGCAGGTCAATGCAGACGTTCTAGTAGTGCCCAGACCCAGGCTTTGTGCCGTTCATGGCACATGAAACCCAAATCCTCCCCCTGAACAGGGAAGCGGAGCCGAAGAGGCCATTACCCGTCTCCGGTTACCTCCGCACAAGGGCCGTGGGTGCAGCCACCGCGGCTTGCAGAGACTGTTCCACCGGGGGGACGGGAGGAATCCCATGGGGGACGGGAGAAATCCCACAGGGGACGGGAGAAATCCCATGGGGAACGGGAGAAATCCCACGGGGGGATGGGAGAAATCCCACAGGAGGATAGGAGAAATCCCATGGGGGATGGGAGAAATCCTACAGGGAACGGGAGAAATCCCACGGGGGGATGGGAGAAATCCCACAGGAGGATAGGAGAAATCCCATGGGGGATGGGAGAAATCCTACAGGGAACGGGAGAAATCCCACGGGGGATGAGAGAAATCCCACGGGGAACGGGAGAAATCCCACGGGGAATGGGAGAAATCCCACGGGGAATGGAAGAAATCCCACAGGGAATGGGAGAAATCCCGTGGGGGGGACGGGAGAAATTCCACAGGGACCCAGGTGGAAAAGGAAACCACCCCTGAGAGGAGCACGAAGGCTCTGGGCCGGTCCAGGGATCAGGTCCTCACTTAGCCGGGTGTGACACAATGGGCAGAGCTGGTGGGTCCCGCAGACTCCAGGCTCAGAACATGACTTTAGGACGCAGAATGACAATGACAGGGCTTAGTTCAAATCGCCCACATGGGGAACGGCCAAAGGCTTTGGTGAGACAGCATTTCCCTTTGGGGAATCCAAAGCTGAATGGTTGAAAAGCTGAGCGGGCTTCCCTTTGCCCAGCAGGGAAGACCAGTGGCTGGGGCTGGTTAGATAGATTTCTGGGTCCCGTGGAGGGGTGTCAGGTGGGCAGAACAAACAGGAGGCCCAACAGCTTCAGGGTTTCAAGGCCCATTTTGGTAATTAAGTCCCCCGTGCCCACAGTCAGTCTCCACATTCACAGTTCTGAGACACGTGGATGGCACAAAAGGGGCGGCTGGTCCCAAGGAGGGCAGGGGGCACTCCTGAGGAGGGCAGGGGGCGCTCCCAAGCTCTTCTAGGCCCGGAGGGCAAGGCCACAGTTTGTGTGGGCTGAGTCTGAAGAGGAGAAAAGCAGCGGCAAAAAAGACATTCCCAAAGTGGCCACTGGGAAGGATTGAGTGCAGGGAAGGCTGGAGTTGGAAGTGATCCCCTTCTCCTGGGTGGTGGTGAGGAAGCCGCCCACTGGCCAGCGAGCAGCAGGGTTAGCATCAGCACCTGGAGTCTGGGCGGGCAGTCCTGGCCAGCCTGCTTCCAACTGGCCCACACCACTCAGTGCTGAATGGAAGGAGTGCAATGATGCCCAAGGAAAGGGGAGGGCAGGCATGGGCAGTTCCAGTGTTCAGATGGACTGAGTGGGGAGGGAGGTGCCAGAGCTGGAGATGCGATGGGCATCAGGGAAGGAGGGAGCTGCAGGAGCCCCCGGGAGCCTCGGTGTTTTACATGGGAGGGAACAATGGGGGTACAAAGGGCAAAGCAGAAGGGACAGAGCTGGGGAGGGGCTCAGATTTAGCCCCATAGCGGGTGGTAGAGCCGAGGGAACACTGGGTTCCAACGCTGGCTGAAAGGAGCCGCAGGCACTGTCCAGGATGCTCCAGCCACTCCCAGGGGGACAGGGAGGGTGGCCTTGGCAGCTTCAGCCTACAGGCCAGACCCCAGCTCTGGTTTTGCTCATTTCCTTCTTCCCCCCTTCATCCACAGAAGTCCCAGTGCCTGGCACAGAGTGGGAACTGAAAGCCTTTTGTGGAGTGGCGCTGAATCTAAATTGCCCCCTTATGAGGGAAGAGCAGGGGGCGAGCCCTTACCTTGCTGCCTCTTACAGAGCCCATCAGAGGAGGTGGCCATGTTCCAGCTTGGCCGAAGGCCGCTGCCCGGAGCCGTCCAACCCCAGGGGTGCCTGCAACGAGTCCGAAACTGCTCTTCCCCCCATCCTCCTGCTGGTGGACCTGCTGTCTGCTGGGGGTCGGCAGCATTGGGACACGTTGCCCAGGCCATGGCTCGGACACTCAGCTCAGCCACTGAGCGCCTCGTCCTCAGGAGCCCTGGCTTCCAGTCCTTCCCTGCCACACGCTGGCCACCAGAGCCTGAGGTCACTCGCTGGGCTGGAGGCTGCAGACCAGGTGAGCACCTGCCCTGGTAAAGGGAGCTTCCTCTTGGGGAGTTTCCAATGGAGATAAAATGGCAAGTCTAATTAAAACAAAGGGCCCCAAAGCTAAGTCCTGTCCCACAGGGGGCACTTCCTGGGGCAAAAGGCGCAGTCCCGGCCAAGGACAGAGTGGGAGGAATGGGCTTGGTTACTAATTAGCTTTGTGACCTTGAGAAAATGTTCTTGTTCTCCCCAGGAGCCAGGCTCAGATCCCACTCTGGTCATTCACTAATTACGTGAGGAACTTTCCCGGAGCCCTGGCTTGTGTGCTGTTGATCATCGGCGAGTCACTCGCCCTCTCTGATCCTCAGCCTCTTCATCTGTGCAAAGAGGAGACTGACCTAGAGGCCGGTGGGATTCTATCGAACAGATAACTCATGTTTATTCATGACGACAATCAGAGGTAGACTTATGCATGACTCCATAAATTCAATGCGCCGCCGATTCACAAATCATTCATTGAAATAATGTCAAGGGGAAATATGTGAATGCATAAAACATGCAGATTAGATAAGTGTATACCTGCGTGTGTGCACACACTCACACACACATAGATTTACACGCACATAATGCAGACACATGGAAATTACCCAAGCCACCTTTGCCAAGTGGGCGCCAGCAGAGATTTCTTCTGTGCATTGCAAAACCTTCCCCACAGAGACCTTGGGTCTCTCCTCTGGGGGGAAAGAGGAGGCTGCCCGTGGCTCCCCCTCCCAATCCCACTTCCCAGGCTAGAGGATCAATCACGGGATTATGTCTCCCAGGCACATATTGATTAGGGTGACTTTGTTCCCACCAAGATCTATGATGAGGAAGCGACCTGGAAGGCAAGAACCCTGCGCTGCCCGTCTCCGATTTCTTCGGGGACAGGCCACGGAATACATCAACATTCCCCGGGAAGACACGAGACCTTAAAAAGAAGGGTTTTTATGAGAGCCGGTGGCTGGAGAGAGTTTTAGTGCCAATAAAAAGAAGATGAGGATTACTTGTTTCTCAGAGACCGTAAGGTAATTAAAAAACAATATTTAGTGGCTTGGAGAACACCTATTTCCCATGAAATCCCAGCACTAAACAATACACGGAAATCAGAATAGATAAATTGACTAAACATCAAAAGGAAAGAATAGAACAGCCATAATTCTTTCCTGCTCCTGCCCTCTCTAAATTCACTAAATTATTGGCCCCACTCGGAGGGGAAGAAACATAACCCAGAACGCTCTGAATCAGTCCAAAGCTTGTGCCTCGCCTTGGTGCTTGTTAAAATCAATTTCTAAAAGATTGCAAAGGGAATCCATTTTAATGCTAAGGACTTTCAAGGAGGAAGCGCTCCCCGATGCCTCCAGAAATCGCTTCTTATCCTAATTCAGAAGCAGCAGCTTCGGCAACAGGCGACAGAGGGCTTGTTTCACACCATGCACACTCTCAGGGGGCTTGTAAAGCTGGGATGGAGACATGAGCCTGGAGAGGTGGGACAACCTGGTGCTCGGGGTGCCCTCTAAATTCTTAATGAACACCAATGCAGACTCCTTGCCAGATATAACCCTAAAATGGGATGATACAAAGGAACCCGAATGGCTTTTTGTAGGAGCCCATTGAGTCAATCCTTGCCAGATCCTCCCAAAATTCAAATTACAGGATAGAAGTCGGACTCATGGGAAAAAAGTGGAGAATGGGGAGAGGAGGGACTGTTGGGAAAATTGAAGGGACTATCAACTAATGCAATTTAATGTATGTTTATTAAGTTCCTATGATGTCACAGGTTCAGTGCTAGATGCTGGGGATGCAAAGAGAAAAAGAACCAAAGACTCCTGCTTTCGAGGAGCTGCCATTTTATTGAGGGTAGACAATGCGACACTTAAAAAGTAGCTCTGTGGGCTGCAGTCTCACAGAATCTGAGAGTTCAGAGGGACATCACAGGTCACCCAATCTAACCCTAATTGGAGACACAAATGCTCCCCAATAGAGCTGGCCATCCAGTGCTCCCCAGAACCTCAGTGGCCCAAACCAGAGAAAAACCACTGTCCAATGGAGGGGCTGGTAGCTTCATCCCACTCCATCATCATCATCAGAGAGGGCAAAGGCCGTTTCTTATTTTGCCCTTGGATATCCAGTTTCTAGCTAAATATATAGATATAACTATCACTATCACTATAGACAGGGATGTATATATTAACTCTATTAACATATGGTAAATATCTATATCTATATATATGCCTTTAGCTAGAACTACAGTTATCTATATAGAAACAAATAGAACTAAAACAAGCAATATTAATGGCTGGCCTTTTGAGCACTATCAGACTTATACAGTTTTATCCGTTGCCTCATTTGGTCCTTACAACAACCCCGTAGGATGGAAGTTATCATTATTCCCAGTTTGTAGATGAAGAAACAGGCAGAGAGTGGCTGCGGTGGCCTGGAGATCCTGAACTTCCACCACAGTAAGATCAAGGGCAATGACCTGGCACATCCCCTCAGAGATCTCCTCCAAGTGAACTTCATGCTACTAAGGACCACTTGGTCTAACAACTAGAATTCATATAGAGCTCGAAGGTTAACAAAGGGTTTTTGTTGTTGTTCAGTTGTTTTTCAGAAATGTTCAATGCTCTGTGACCCAATTTGGGTTTTTTTTTGGCAAAAATATTGGAGAGATTTGCCATTTCATTCTCTAGCTCATTTTACAGATGAGGAAACTGAGGCAATGGGAGTAAGTGGCTTGCCAGAATCACAGAGTTAAATGTCTGAGGCCAGATTTCACCTCGAGAGGATGAGTCTTCCCAACACTAGCCCAGGCATTCTACCCACTGTGCTATCTCGCTGTCCCCAAAACAAAGTGTTGTATTTACACTATATCATTTGATCCTTTCAACTTGGCAGATAGTTGCTGTTATTATCCCCATTTTACAGATGAGAAGGCTGGTGCACAGACAGCAGAAGTGATTTGCCACAAGGCTCCAAGTCAGTC
This sequence comes from Sarcophilus harrisii, assembly GCF_902635505.1. Lineage (NCBI taxonomy): Eukaryota > Metazoa > Chordata > Mammalia > Dasyuromorphia > Dasyuridae > Sarcophilus > Sarcophilus harrisii. The sequence goes on from NC_045429.1 coordinate 1,587,770, forward strand.
CAAAGCTTGGGTCTTGCTTTGGTGCTTGTTAAAATCAGTTTCTAAAAGATGCTGGTCAGTGAACTCGGGAGTCCTGACTCCAGGCTCAGCGCTTTGTCCAGAGTCCGCTCCATCAGAAGGGGAATCGCCGTCCCGACCCCGTACCCTTTCGGGTTAGCTCTGACCTCGTCTCTCACAAGCTCCTTGAGGGCAGGGCTGGCACTGATTGCCTCTTTTTCCCAGGGCTGAGCACAGTGCCTGGGACATGGTAATAAATCACGAGTTGGAGTCTCACCCAATGGCTTCTTGAACCAAGTCGCAGGTTAGAATTCTGCGTGAGAAGATTCTTTTGCAACTCTGTGAAGAATGGACTCGGGGGAGAGAAAATGGACGCCCGAATCCCAGTAGGAGCTTCAGCTAAGGGGAAGAGGGGATGGCGATGCGACACCTGGAAATGGAGGGGGGGGGGAGTGAATCAGGGACAGCCACAGGGCACATCGTGGCAGAGGAAAGCGGGCCTCGGCAGGATCGGATACGGTCTGTGGCACTCTGACCCGAAGCCCCAGCCCGGCCATTTGTAGACTGACAACAAAACGGACTAGGATGGGAGACTTGTGAATGTGCTGCACTCTGGACACTCGGGAGTGCAGCCTTCGGCACAGATTAAGAGAATCCTCCGTTTTTGGATGGCTGCCTGATTACAGTATTTTATCCTGGGAGTATTCTGGGTAATCTAGTAATTCCGCACATTATTCAGATTAGCATTTAATAGAACTGAACTCTGAGGCTCATTTTTCAAATCCGATGCAGATGTAAACACAACTAGCTCTCCCGCCTCCCCACCCAGAGACTCAAATGAAGAAGACCCTTTTCTGCCTTTGGCCCTGGGAGTCAGAGCCCTAATTGGCCGTGTAGTACCTGGGACAGTCTGAGGCACTGCCGAGTGACCCTAAAAGTGCTGAGCAGGCAGGGGCAGGGATGAGCTGGAAGTCTTTTGGGGGAGCTCCCCCAGGGGGGTCTGGGTGGGAGAGGGGGCTGAGTGTGGCCTCCGCAACCTTCTGGCTGCATTAGGCTCCTATGTTTGTGGGCAGCAGAAAGAGTGTGAGTGCTGTCAGATGCACTCTGGAGCAAAGGCGAGGCCGCCCGGCCTTAGGTAGAGCTCTGCTGAAGAGCAAGTACCAGAATTAATCTTCCACTGTGGAATAACAACGTGACAAAATAAAACCACCCTCTCTGAAGGAATGGATCCCTTCCAGGTCATGCTTCCTCTCATTTGTTGATGGCTGACAAGACTGGCTGCTTTAATGAATGCAGAAATCCTCTCCGGGCCCCTCGGTCATTAGCACAAATTAGGGTGTTGCAGGAGAACAGTGATGTCTGCAGGATGACAGGCTTTTACCAACAGGGGTTTGATAGTTGGCAAATGTAATCATGGAACCATTAGCATTCCTGATCCCGGCCAATCCAGGTCACAGCTCTCCCTTAACCAGCTCAGTGCTGAGGGTCTGTCATCTCACCACTCCCTCCCGATTCTACTTGGAGTAGCATTGGGGCAGTACTCTAAAGTGTACAGAGGGTTTCACTTCTCTCTTCTCCTTTTATTAACTGGATTCTTTTTAGATTTATATCCATTATCTCATCGGATCAATTTATACTCTTGGAGTAGGAAACCAAGAAGAGGAGTATTAAACTCATGCAAATTCTTAATGTAGCTTCTACAAGGGGGGTGGGGGGATGATCTCGAGGGGAAATAGAACTGGCTGCAGAGTCAGGAAGACATGGCTTCAAGTCACTCACTGCCATAAATGTACTGGCTGGGTGACCTTGGGCACTTTCTGCCATGTTTGTACCAGCTGGGCAATCTTGGGCACCCCCAACATATATGTCATCCTCTGCCCTGCCTGGATGACCTTGGGCTCCCCCTACATATCTGTACTTGCTAGGTGACCTTGGACACCCCTGACATGTCTGTACTGGCTGGGGAATATAGGGCACCTCAACATATATGTCACCCTCTGCCATACATACACTAGTTGGATGACCTTGGGCACCCCATACATAAATGTACTAGCTACATGACCTTGGATATCCTCTCCCAAACATGCACTGATTGGGTGACCTTGGGGACTTTCTGTCAAATAGATGTATGTGTGTGTGTGTGTGTGTGTGTGTGTGTGTGCTGGGCAATGTTGGGCACCTCAATATATATGCCACCCTCTGCCATATATACACTAGTTGGATGACCTTGGGAACCCCACACATGAATGTACTGGCTAGGTGACCTTGGGTACCCTCTGCCATATATAGATATAGATATAGATATAGATATAGATATAGATATAGATATGGATATAGATTGGCTGGGCAATATTGGGCCCCTCAACATATATGTCACCCTCTGCCATATATGCACTAGCTGGATGACCTTGGGCAACCCCTACATATATGTACTGGCTAGGTGATGTTGGGCACCCTCTGCCAAATATGTCCTGGCTGGGGAATACCAGGCACTTCACATATACATCACCCTTTGCCATACATGCACTAGCTGGATGACCCTGGGCACTCCTTGAACCTGCCAGTGGCTTCTTGGCTCCTCTGGTCCAGGGATTCTTATTGCATCTGGGCTAAAATATAAACCCTCAACTTGGCATTTGCAATCCTTTGAAGTCTGTCCTAATGTATGATTCCCTTAACTTCTCCATGGACTCGGGCAACTTTCTAAGGCTCTGCTTCAGAGAAGCGACTGTGTTGCATTGAAAGAGGGGATTTCTCAGCTGTAGCTCCTGTAGCTGGGAAATTGCACATCTTTCCAACGACAGCAACCCCTCTAACAATTAGGCCACAAGCTCCCATCAGGCCAATGTGTTTTTGTTTGTTTGTCTCCCTTGCTTGCCTTTGTATCCCCAGTGCTCAGCACATAGTAGGAGATGAATACATACTTGTTGACTTGAGAAAAAAAGCAAAACCTAAAAAGCCAAAACAAATAAATAAAAAAAGCACATTATCTACTACAAAGCCTCAAATGGCACATAGTATTATCATGTTTTCCAAACAGAGGAAGCTGTTCCCATCTACTTAATTAGTTCATTGCCTTTGTCCTGCTAGCATGTTGAAATTTATTGAAGAGAATCTGGGGGAAAACTAGTAAACAGTCATGAGCAAAGAGTTATTTCTTAGCCTGAGCAGAATCCAGGCATTAAAAAATGGGAATGCTGACCTCTGGGCAGTCTGCTCCATCGGTACAATTCTGCAGGGGTCCATTATTGCACTGAAGCATGCTCACAGCTTCCATTATCACTAATGGGAGTTACGTGTGCCAAGGGATGAGAGAATGGCCCCATCCGTGCTGAGGAGAGTATCAGTCCTTAATATGTCCCTACCTTCCTGCAGCTGGGTTTTCTGACACATATCATTCTAATGCAGGAGGTAGGGAAAGCAGCAGCTGGAGAAAAGGAGAAATAAATGATGGGTTTCCCAGATCTAGGAGAAAAGGGATATCTTGATAACATGAATCATAAGCGGTATTACATCTATGAAATTTTAATGTTTTAATTTAGGTCTATATGGCAAAAATTAGTGAGATGGACTGTGACCCATCCCCCCCTTCAAAAACCAGCAAGACTGGAAGACTAAGAGATCCCAGCTCTGTTACAGATCCCTATTCCTGCTGATGCAAGCCAGACTAGGAGAAGCTAGCATGGCCTCTTGTCTTTGGGCCTTTCCAAGAAGCTTGCCACTTTACAATTTTGTTATGGAAACCCAATGTTTATGTAGGGGGGAGAGGGTGTTGAAAAGAAAACCTTGATTGGGAAGAGGAGTAAACTGCAGAAAGGAAATGCAAGAAAGCAGAAACATTTAAAATTTTGATGTAGTGCTTCCTCCCTCAATGACTCTTTTGTATTGCCCATGTGAGGTTCCAGATTACAGTCCTGGGGCATAGCAGGATTAAACACCCTTATCCCAGCTCCAGGGAAGAAAAAGAAGGTTGTCATTGTTCACAGATCAGAGCACAGGCCAGAGCAGCAGAATCTCAGAAGAACTGAAAATTTAAAGAGCTCTAGAACTAACTGAAAATAGCACCATAAAAAACCTGCAGGTTGGGATAGTGCATCCTCTACCCCAGGAATAGATCTCACCTTTTATATCAACTTAAAAGTCAAGAAATGGGCTAGAGAAATGAGTGAGACAGGAATAAGAACCTAATCATAGAAAGTTATTACAGGGATAGGGAAGATAAGCACACAAACCCAGAGGAATACAATGAAATCAAAGCAGCTACATTCAAAGCCTCAAAGAAAAATGTAAAATGGTTTCAGGCCCTGGAAGAGTTCAAAAAGAAGTTAAAAATCAAATAAGAGGTAGAGGAAAATGGGGAAAAGAAATGAAATCAATGCAAGAAAACCAATGAAAAAGTCAACAGCTTGGTAAAGAAGGCTCAAAAAACTACTAAAGAAAATAACACCTTACAAAACAAAATAGGCCAAATGATAAAAAAGAGGCACAAAAGTTCACTGGAAAGAAGAACTCCTTAAAAATCATAATTGGCCAAATGGGAAAAAATGTACAAAATTTATTGAAAAAGAAAACTCCTTAAAAGCAGAATTGACTTAGAGAATGGCTAAACAAGTTGTGTATAAGATTATAATGGAATATTATTGTGCTATAAGAAATGACAAGTAAGAAGACTTTAGGAAAAAAAAAACCTAGAAAGACATGAACTGACACAAAGTGAAGTGAGAAGAACTAGAAGAACATTGTAACAGTAACAGCAATATTGTACAATGAAGAATTGTAAATGATTTACTTATTCTCAGCAATATAATGATCCAAAGACAACCCAAAGGACCCAGAAATTTTTCTTTTTCTTTTTTTTTCTTCTCTTTCTTTCCTTCCTTTGTTTTCTTGCACCAAACAACTAATATGGAAATGTTTTATGTGATTGCAATTCTTATCTTATCAAAATGCATGTGCTATCTCAGGGAAGGGGAAGAGAAGAGAGTGAGAGATAGAATATGGAACTCAAAAAATAAAATGCAAATGTTAAAAAATTGTTTTTACGTGTAATTGGGGGGCATAAAATGTTATTTTAAGAAAGTAGAATTGACCAAATAGAAAAGGAGGTACAAAAACTCACTGAAGAAAATAATTCCTTAAAAAACAGAATTGGGTAAGCAGAAGCTGATGACTCTATGAAACATCAAAAAGCAATAAAACAAAATCAAATGCATGAAAAATGTAAAGACAACATGAAATATCTCATGGGAAAAACAACTGATCTGGAAAATAGCTTCAGGAAAGATAATTAAAGAAATATTGGGCTACTTGAAGGCATGATTGAAAAAGACCTTAGACATCAAATTTCAAAGAAACTTGCCCTGATATCCTAGAACCAGAAGGCAAAATAGAAATTAAAAGAATCCATCAATTACCTCCAGAAAGATATCTCAAAATGAAAACTCCCAGGTCTATTATAGTCAAATCCCAGAGCCCCTAAGCCCCAAAATAATATCAATAACAAGAAAGAAACAATTCAAATAGTGTGGAACCACAGTCAATATAACACAAGATTTACCAGCTAGATTAAATGAGTGGAGGGCTTAGAATATGATATTGTAGAAGGCAAAGGAGCTAAGATTACAATCAATAATCATTCACCCAGCAAAACTCTGTGCAATCTATCCATTGTGGGAGAAGTGGATATTTAATGAAAGAGAGAACATTCAAACAATCCTGATAAAAAAAGACTGGTGCTGAATTGAAAATGTAACTCTCAAATAAAAGACTCAAGAGAAATATAAAAGATAAAAAGGAAAGAGAAATCATAAGGAATTCAATGATCTTAAACTGTTTGTATTCCTACTGGGAAATGTAATACTTGTTAACACTTAAAATTTTCGCAGAATTAGGGTAGTTAGAAGGAGTATATATAGACAGAAGACATAAGTATGAGTAAAATTTAAGTGTGAGAAAAAAGGGATGTGCTGGAAAAGGGGAAAGAGAAAGAAAATATATTACTCATTCTTATTAAAACACTAGAAAACATAAAAATAAATGGAGTTTTCCTTAAAATGATAATTCATATCTATCTAAAACTATCAGCAAGCATTTTCTTTAATGGGGATAAGCTAAAAGTCTTCCCAATAAAATCAGGGGTGTGTTAGGATTCTTACAAGGTGCTAAGTCACTAGAATTGATAGAGACAATAATTATCTAATTTAGCATGCTTCAGTATGATTGATCTGATCCTACAAGGAGATGTTATGGGCCAGAACTTGAAACAAGGTACTAAGTGGAATTGAGGAGACAGTGGTTAAATCTAGTTTAGCATTGATTTAATCCTACAACAAATAATGATTTCCCAGTGACATAATGATTGGTGTATACTCAGTGTGGGACATATAAGGAGGAGCTGTCAGGGCCAGAAGGACAAGCCCACTAGAGGACAAGCCCACTAGAAACTTCCAGAGATTCAAAAGCCAGAATTCAGTCCAGGAGATTCACAAGCCAGAGAAGGCAGCTTAAGTTCTCAGAACCAAGGAGAGAGATAGGCCTCTATTACAGCTAACTGGGCCCCAGGAAAAGAAACAACACTTTGAAAGAGAAAATAAAGGCTTTGGACTTTAATCCCTAGCTGCACTTGTGATTACTGGCTGCCTCAAGATGCCCCCCAAGAAACCTGCTCCCAGAGAACATTATATTTTAGAGAAGAATATTAGAGGGGTGAAGCAAGGATGACCATTAACCATTATATTTAATATTGTATTAGAAAAGCTAATTAGAGCAATAAGAAAAGAAATAGAAGGAATTAGAATAGGCAAGAAGGAAACAAAACCATTACTCTTTGTAAATGATAAGATAGCATACTAGAGAATCAACTAAAATACTTATTGAAATAAATAAAAATTTTAGCAAAGTTTCAGAATATAAAATAAACCCAAATGAGTCATCAGCATTTCTATGTATTGCCAACAAAGTCTAGCAGCAGGAGATAAAAAGAAATTCTATTTTAAATAACTCTAGGCGATATAAAATACTTGGGAATTTATCTGCCAAGACAACCCAGGAACTATATGAACCCAAATACAAATTGCTTTTCACATAAATAAAGTTAGATTAAAGCAACTGGAAAAAAATATTAACTGCTCATGGGTAGGCTGAATCAAAAGAATAAAATAGACACATTCCCAGATTTTAGGAAACAAATCCTGACATCATGGAAGCCAGTATTCAAAGACAGAAGCGAATATTCAAAGCCAGGAGATCTAGGTTAGATGATCAAGGAACTGAGGATATTTACTCCGGGGTGGGGGGAGAGGAAACAACAACCCTCTAGGTGGATATGAGGGCTTTCAAGTGTGTGGAGGAGGGATTGAACCGGTTCTGGTTGGCTCCACAGTGAAGAATCTAGAGTCACAGGGGTAGATGCAAAGACAAATTGGGGGATGTCTAGGGGACACTTTCCTGACAATTAAAATCTCCTCAAGTGTACCAGGTGGCCTGGAATTGCATGGTGGACTAGATAGCCTCTGACCAGGTACATCACAGGGAGATGGATCTCTGCAGGGACATGGACATTATAAGATGGACACCTAGATCACTTCCTTCTCTCAGTCTCTGAAAGTTTGGGATTCTACTATTTGCCATTTCTGGGATCTTAATTTATCACTTCTCTCTGGGCCTCAGCTTCATTGGCTGAGTGACTATAATGAATATATATTGAATATATAATAAATACATATTGAATATATAATGACTGAAAATGAATATAACAATTTTTGTATCAGCTGCCTTACAAGTATAATGTGAAGATAAGCTTTTTCAATTTGTGTGAGATCTGTGATGCCATTACTGGAGAACACTCTAGGAAGGAAACCCAGTCTTTAAATGATCACCTTCTCCTGATCTTCGAATGAGAGACCTCTCTCTGCCTCCTGTTGGTGATATGACCCTAGTGACTCAAGATGAATCACTTGATCTCTCAATGTCCAGGACAACAATAGAAGACTTTGAGTTGTCAAGCAGGTGAATTTCCTCACCCAAGGAGCAATCTGTAGCTTTCTAAATATATTTCTATAGGTTTCATCCATATAAAATAAATGTATGTAAATACATATGTACAAATTATATATAATATTCATATGAATATATTGTATGTATATATATATATATATGTGCTACAAAGTACCTCCAATTCATGGTAGATTTCAATAGAGGCAAACATTAATAAGACCTACAATTATCAGAGGGGAAAACCCCAATAGAAATTATTGAAGGGAGAAGTTTCAGATGGGTCTCAGAGGGAGATGGGTTAAGATTTGAATGGGTGGAAAGCAGGGCAAAGCCCATTCCAGAAGAAACGAGTGATGTGATTTTCTTCGATCAATAACATAACTTCTAGGTTTGAGCAATAACACAAACCTTCCAAGTCAGGTGAACGGTATTCTATAGATGAGACTGTGTGAACTCTGCCTTTTTAGGGACAGCTCTTCATGGCAGCCCATCTCCTCACACCTCTCCATCTTTTCCCCACTACCTGTGACTACTGCTGAAAATGGCTCAGCCCACCTCCCCGGGGCTCATCTTCCCAGTATTTCTCCCCGACATGTCATCCGCCCTCCAGAGTTATTATACAACTTTTATGAAACTAAGTCTACAAGACAGACTTGGAGGTGTGATGGATGTCTCTTTTGTAAGCCAAAGAAATTTGCACAGTCTGGATCTCGGGGGAGTAATATTTCAGCTCTTCTTGGGATGTTATTACCTATTTCTGTCTGGCTTCCTGAACAGGAGATTGCATGAATTGTATGGTGTATCTGTGATGGAGAAAGGAACTCGTCAATTATAGATCAAGAATAAACAATTAACTTTCCAGGGAGGAGCCAGTGAGAACAAAGCTGAATTTTTTCCCAGGGCACCTCCAAAGAAGCCCCAGTCTTTTGGTTTGGCTGAGGAGATGGTAACTGAAGCTGGCCCACTGTTTCAGGGTATCTATCTGGTTTGTGGAGCTGGTATCTTTGGGTCTCACTCTCAGCCACTGAGATTTTAAAGATATTAAAATTCTACCATTCTGGCTAGAAAGACTCCTACATATATGCCACCAGCTGCCAGATAAGTGAGAATCGTGCTCTTTTCCTCTGCATCTAACAGGACTCAGGGGAGATGGAAAGGTTTCTCCCAGTAACTTTTCTGATCTCCCTGCCTCCTCCTATGATAGTGGCCACCTGTTTGGTCCTTTCAGAAAGCATCCCTCCCTGCCCCCCACACCTTCTGTTCCTTGTCTCAGACTAATGATGATGTATAGGACGTTATGCTCTTCCGAATTAGGAAAATTGCTTCTCATTGGTTCAGAGCTCTTCCTTGATGTCTTTTCAGAATCTGGGCCAGCCTCAGTGCCTCTGGCTCCTTCAGTGAAATTAGATCTTAGAGACCCCAGATGGGGTCTGACAGAGAGTTTTAAACAGGAACTTTCATTTGCAAAATGAACACTATTGATCTTTGAAAAAGATGGCTGCTCTGTGCCACATACTGCCTTCCCTTACTCAGCCTATGCCCCTGGGCAGGCAGAAGACATAGGGGATCGTGGGAGCCACTGGCTACAGGGGCAGGTGTCCTAAGTTTCTGGCTACCCCCCCCCCAGCTCCTGCCCCACCCTCTCAGCCCTGGCAAAGGCTCCCTTCTCTTGATGCTCTTTTCATCTCCTTCTCTCGATTGTCTGGAAGAAAATGAAAACGGGACTCTCCCTCTCCTCTTCTTCCTTTTCTCTTTTCCTTCTCCCTTCCCTATCTTCTGTTCTGGCTCTGCTGCTCTCCAACCGCCAACTTCTCAGATGAAACGAGTGACATTTCTGCTATTCTGATGTCTTCTTCCCAGGGAATGAAGGGGAGGAAGGGAGGAGGAGGACAGGAAGGAAAGGACAAAGGGAGGAAGAAGAGGAGGGGGGAAAGGTGAGGGGAAAGGGGGAGAGTGGAGGAAAGGCCGATTTCTAAATCTTTGTCTTCTCTTCTAGTTACTACAGAATGGTCTTCTGGCCTCCTCAGCACCCTCTTGAGGCTTTCCAGGGGCACCAGCTCTGCCCCTCATCTTTGGACTGGGGACTCTACTTCCCCAAGGTAGAGCCATGAGGGAAGAGGGAAAGTCAGCAGCCCGGGGCTCTGGGAGAAGGACCCACCCAATTCTCTAAGTTGGAGGCAGTTTAGGGGCCCTTTCCTACCCCACATCCCAAACAATGGAGGCCCCTTCCCCAGATGCTGTGCTGTGTTATGCCCAGTCCAGCTTAGTCAGAACAGAGAACTCAGCCTCTGGGTGTTTAAAACAGGAAGGTGACATGTTAGACATAGTACTAGTCAATGAGACTCCAGAGCCTTGGGAGAAAGACTCAAAGATCAGAGTCTTCAGCAGGTCAAAGGGGGTTCTCCATATCGTTGAACCTTCACCCTGCGGCCTCCTGGGAGGCCAATCTAGCCTCAGAGGGCCCTTGATTCTCTTGACAATATATGACCCGGAGGGAATTTCTGCTTCATGACGACCCATCACTGCCTGATGTGTGCTTTTTGCTCAGGGGATCAGGCCCAGCTGGAGGCAGAAGAGGTCCAGTAAAGCCTTCCAGGTAGGATGCCCTTCCCTTTCCCGCCCCCAACCCCCAGTGCAATTTCAGATTCTGCAGAACTGCTCTCTGGCAGCGCCTTTCAATCCAGCCCCATCGATCCAGAGCCTCCATTTAGAAAAGATTATCCACTTCTCCAAAACTTAGTTAACTTTCCTGGCTAGAGTCAGGGATCAGCAAAGTTTTCCCCTTCAACTGATAAGAAGAGGAATTTAATTTTCTTCTCCAGTGAGTTTTGGCTAAAAGCCTCTACCTGGACTGGCAAAAAATGCCTGCTGGTCCCTTGGCCAAGCTGAGAGCAGCTAGCTCCAGGATACTTTGGACAAGGGGGAATGGGGGGGGGGGTGTAGAAATCCTTCCTCGCTTCTCAGCCAGTCCAATTTTCTAATCCACTCCTTTTCGGTCTTGTCTGGGATTCAGCTAATGTGTAATAGCAGGTGCCTCCTTCCACAGGTGTTTAATAAAGACCCACACATGATTACAGACGCAAAATTGCTTTAAATCAATGTTGACTTGCAGAAGCCGGAGGTGGGGGCTGTTTAACAGAAGCCTATCTGCTCCTTGTAGGATCATAGATATAAAACCAGGAGAAAGCTTAAAGGATCAGCAAATACACCCCTTTATTCTTACAGAAGAGACTGGAGAGAAATCCTTAAGCTATGAATTGCTGAATTCAGAGCCCCTGCCACTGATCCATCCTATTTCCCCGAAGAGATCTGGTTTTTTAACTGGATACTGGGGAGACACTAGTACAGTGTCTTTGTCAGATAGACAGCCGACTGTCTCCTGGGAAAATAGGAAGAAAACATTTGGAAACTGGTTTTGGTCTGTTTTTTGGCTACATGGAAAATCCATCAACCGATAAAAATTGGCAACTCATTTTAAATGTTGAGTCTTAGAGGGTTTCCTGGGATCCCTGAGAGGTGATGTGAGCTTCGCATGGTAATGTGGTCAGTATGGGCAGAAGGAGAATTTGAAGCCGGGTCTTTCTGACTCTGAGGCTGACCCTTGAACCTCTATAACTCTGTGCTTCCTATACTCTATCCCAGGACCCTGAATTTGTAGCAGCAAGGGACCTTGGAGTCCACTGAGGTTAAGTCTTTGTCCACTAGGGAAGGAAACTGAAGCCCAAGAGTTTAGGGTGCTTTCCAAGGCTGTGGTTTGTCCTTCATTCTTGAAAAGAACCAAGACATCAGGGAGGTGATGCTGTGACACACAAGTGAATTGGACTTAAGCGAGGGAGGGCTGGGCAAGGGCACCCGCCTCACCTTTTCCTCCAGAGCCATCTGGGTCCAGTGGCCAGACAGAGATCCAGATGACTAAGATGGCCCTGAATGCAATGGGCCCTTTAAGCTAAGATTTTTAACAGATTTTAGTCTGACTGCGGCAACGCCCAATCATGATTGAGGCTAGGGAAGAAATGAGGCAGAGATTGGCCTTTTGTACCTAATTTTAAAAAATCAGGTAGCAAACACCAGGGCCAAGACCTGAGCTGAGGCCCCTGGCCTTGAAAGAGTCTAATCTGTGTCTCTCATTGGGCATTTTTCTTGGTTCTTATTTGTGTGTGGACTTGAATAGTCACCTCAGGGAAAGCTATTTTCTTTCATTTGAAAAGATGATCTGTCACAAGACTTGGGAAACCTGATTTTTGTGTTTGACAAAATAAACCAGATGCAGAGAGAAGATCAGAATAGGAAATGAAATTGTTCACATGTTAGAAATATACAAATTGGATGAAAGTCATCCCTGCATCTACACGGCAGAGTGACTCAAGAAGGGGGGAATGGTTGATTACCGGCTATTTTATCCATCAGACAAAAACGAACCAGTTTGGTCATTCTTTGGCTGAAATGAATGGATCAAACCCTGATCTCAGGGCCCCATGGACCCTGAGACCCAGGAGACTGCAGTCTGTTCATCTTGGAAAACAGTGGAGGAGGCAAAAGCTGAGAGCACATTTTGTTTTCAGTCTAGATGCATGATTTCATCTTTACAGGGAACTCCTTGTTCTCCATCTTCGCTGATGGAGATTGTCAACTTCCCTAATCTTGAGTCTGATTCTCAGATGTCGAATATGAGCTCTTGTGTAACATTCAAAGCTATACATAAGCTGGCCTTAACTTACCTTTCCATCCTTTTCCAGGTATTCTTTATACTCTCCCAAATACTCTGGGATTCAGTAAAGTTGCCCTTCTTTGTGCTTCCCAAACCAGATATTCTACCTCCTGTCTCTGGGCATTTCTATAGTATCCCCCAAAAGCTGAAATGCTCTCCACCCTCATATTTGTCTGATGGATCACCTGGCTTTCTTCAAGTTCCAGCTGGCTTCCCATCTTCTGCAAGATGCCTTTCCTGGTTTTCCCTCAGCACAATTCCTTCTCTCCCAAGTCACCTCCAATTTATCCCACCTTGCGCTTGTTCGACCCTGTTTGTTCACAGGTGTTTCCATGGTGCCTCCCTTGGTAAACTGAATGCCTTGAGAGCAGAGTCTGGTTTTATGGAGTGTAGGACTTTCAGTCATTTTCATTTCATTGGAGAACCATGTAAGGTAACTGCCGGAGGCCCATGTGCCCCACTTTACAGATGAGAAAATAGAAATTCCAAGAAGCTAAATCCCTCTCTAATGGCTCCACATCTAGGAAGGGTGCAAAGTGGGTCAACCTTTCTGACTCTAGATCAGCCTTCTTTTTGCTGTGTCACTGAGATCTAAAGCCGGAAGGGGTCTCAGAAGTCACATAGTCCAACCCACCATATTTGTTGTTGTATCGGACTATTCATGATCCCATGAATCACTTGAATCATGATCCCATGAATCACTAGTGAGTGTCTGAGATCCACTTTGAACTCAAGTCTTCTGATTTCTGGCTTGGTCCACTGTGCACTCTGGGTATCCCCTAGCTATTTCCCAAACCATATTAACCAGAGCTTAGGAAACTGAGTCCAGATACTTCCTAAAGTCACACAGATGACCCAAGGCAGAATTTTAACCCATATTTCCTAATGACAGTGAGTACTATGTACTATGCTTATATCTGTCTCAAGAGTGAACACACAGTAGGTATAGGTGCTTAATAAATGCTAGTCAACTTAACTTATAGCCCCTAATCATGATTTAAGAACTGCTACCTTAGAGGAAGGGAGCCCAAGCAAACAAGCTTAATAAAATTGAATAGTTCCTCCTCCTGTGGACTACAGGACTCTCAGGACTGGCTGAAGAAATGGTGGAGAAATCCTTATGGCAGGCAGGATAAGCCATCGGAAAGGCTATCGCTTAGAAGAGAGATTAGCATGTTCAGCCTGTTTCAAGTTGCCAAACGTGGAATGAGTTGCCTTTGAAGGTAGTTCAAAGCAGAGGTTGGGTGACTAGTTGAATCCATCAACAAGAGCTCTTAATATGTACTAGAGACTGCTGGGGACAATGGATAAAATAAAGAGCCCCTATCCTCGGGGAGCTTACATTCTATCATAAACGTAGTTGGTCAGTGATACCAGGGCCAACAATTTGGAGCCGGAGGGACTTTGGATGCTCTCTAGTCCATTCCCTTCATTTTACAGATGCGCAAACTGAAGGATGATAAGTAATTTGTTCAAAGTGATCCAGGCAATAAGGAGTAGAACCTGGATTTGAACCCATGGCCACATATTCTAAAGCCAGGACAGTTTCCATAATACCAGGAATTTTTACTTTGGTTTTTGGCTAGATTTAATGGCTTCTTAGATCACTTCTCACTCGGACTTTCTAAAATTCTTAGAAATGGGATGTTGATGTCCAACACTGAGCTTCTACATTAAAAAAAAATCATTATCTTTGGTGTAAGGGATCCTGAATCTGAATGATCCACACTGAGGATTATCTCCGATGAGTTAACTGAATTCCTTCCGGATCAGGCTGGAATATCTGTCTGAAGGACTCATGTTTTTCCTCATCTCGCACTTAGCTGGGGCTATTTGAACTCCAGCTGTTCCTTTCAAGGAGAGCAGATCGGGGCTGTTCATAGACCTCACACAGAATGTTATCAGTGATTTAGATTGCCTCAGAAGAGATGAGACAGCAAATCACTTGATTCTTGAAGAGGAAAGTAGAGGTTTGAAACTGATTTCCCTAATTTTGATGCATCAAAAACCTAGCATGCAAGAGTCTCAAGGCTTTAAAAAAAAACTTTTGATGCTAATAGTACCAGTGATAAAATATGGGTCTAATCAAAATGAGTCAGTGTTGAACATTAAGCCCCGTGGCACCCAATTACTCAGTCCTGTTTCTGGGGAGAAATATGATATTCCAAGGGAGAACACAACCTGCTGCAAAAGAAAAACATGTGTGGAGAGAGCTAATTTGTACGTATATATGATTGTATGCATGCATGCACATACATGTGTCTATATGCATGCATGTAGGCAGCCAAAAAGAGCGTGGATGTGGGGTGAGGTTTGGGGGACACTCCCTGTCCTCCCTGATTTTAATTGTAGACCTTGTACTAGAGTAATTATGGGGGGTTGTTGTTATTGAAAGCAATCAGGAGTTCAGCACTGATGGCAGTTGGCAGAAGACTTGCTAAATATGTTGCTAATAAAGTTGCATTTTCAGCCCCCATTAACATGATTTTATTTGGAACTTGTTGTTCTGATTTGCCTGGGAGTCTGTTTTTCATAGCGCTGAGGCCATTTTCCAGAGGGAATGAACATAGACAGAGCCCTTACAAGGCTAATCTACAAATCCATATACCTGGCCAGGGAAGTGACTCTCGGTATGGTTTCTGCAGCATCAGGGTATCACAGGGAGGGGAGTCCTTCAGCTAGCACAAAGAGCCCAAGAGCTCCTGCTCTGCAGTCAGAGAACATATCTTCAGAGCCTTCTTTTGAAAGGTTCAACCTGTATCCTTCTAACGCAGATGCAGCAGTTCCCACCTTAAGAAATCCACAAGATTGCACAAGATTGAAACAAGAGTTTCATAAGATGGGAGGATTGGAAGAGGGGGCTTCTGGGATCCCTCCCAACTCTAGATCTATGATCCCATGATCTTAGGGGGATGTACCGGGTGTACACCATAGGCTATACAGTTGAGAAGTGTCAGAGGTGAGTTTTCAATCAGTCAACAAGCATTTATCAAAGTTCTGCTGTGTGCCAGGAACTGTGTCAAGCAATGGGGATACTACAAAAGACAAATTCACAAAACAGGCCCCACACTCAAGGAGCTTACATCCAAATGGGGGGAGAGATAACATGTGAACAGAGCAGAAGGAAGATGACCTTACAAGGGAGAGCTCAGGTAACAGATGGGATTGGGAAAGTGGTGCTTGAGTTAGGTCCTGAAGAAACAGCAGGATGTCAAGGGCTGGAGGTGAGAAGGGACCAGTTCAAAGGTATGGAGATGATTTTGTGCAAGGAATAATAAGAGGCTAGACTCCCTGGACCGCTGAGGGCACAGAGAGGAGACATGGGAAAAGACAGGAAAGGTAGAATGTGACCAAGTTGTTAAGAACAAAGCCTATTAAGTGTCTGAAGATGGATTTATGCCCAGGTTTTCTCAATGGCAAATCCAACATTCTCCTGGTTCTGTTTAGCTCCTAAGAATCAGGAGAGCTCACTATTTGGTTCTAGAAGTAATAGGGAGCCATTGGTGTTTAGGTAGGTAGGCAGTAACTACACAAAACAATGAAGAGGAAGTCAGAAAGACTGGCTTTCAAGTTCAGTTGCAGAGCTTCCTAATTGGGACTTCAGGAAAGTCATCTAAGTGCTGAGGGCCAGAATTTTGCATCTGTAAAATGAGGATAATATTGCACTGATTTTTCCAGGTTGTGGTGAGAAACAGACGTGATAACAGGCAGATTACTTTGCAAAACTCCAAGTCTCAGACAAGTCCTAATGATTATTGTTATTGATATCAATTCCAATTATTATTGCCAAGCAAGCCTGTGGTGTTCTCTCTCCTTCCTGTCCCCATGGAGACTCCTAATTACCTCTAAAGTTCAGATGAAGAGTGATCTCTCACACAGGGACTTTGCTGCTCCATTTCCTCCCCAAGCTACCCACTCACATCTTACGTTTTCCTTCACTTACTTAGGTGAGTCTCCCTCCCTCTCTCCAGTGTGATATAAGCTGCTTGAAGGCAGGAACTGGCTTCATCTCTTGTGGCTAACAGTGTCTGGCACTTAGTAGATATTGAACAGCTATTGAGTTGTCATTTAGGAGACTGGGCCTGGAGTCAAGAATACCCGAAATCAAATCTGGCCTCAGACACTATCAAGCAAATCACTTCACCCATTTGCCTCAGTTTCTTTGTCTGTAAAATGAGTTAGAGAAGGAAATGCAAAATCACTGCAGTATCTTTGCCAAAAATGGGATCGTGGAGAGTTGGGCATGAGTGAAAAACATTAAATTGTCAAATTACCCTAAATTCCTGACCAGAATTTTCACCACAGTAACACACTACGCTGTGTGGTCTGTTATATTTCAATTAATTTATTCTGGCCCGTACTGAAATCCATTTTCAAATTCCTTCTCCATTGATTTATTAAATTTATTTTGTTCAAACACAACAAAGTATGTCATGAAAGGAAAACTCGGTCTTGAAAACAGAAAGAAAAACAGGTGGGCTTAAGATAATTGCTGCTTGTATTTCATTGTCGGGACTACAGAGACAGTGGGTATATGACCCTGCATCCTATTACCGTATCTAGCAACGTTTGTAGAGAATAACAACTTTAAGTATGAATGCCAGATCTGCTCTTTGACAAGCGGCTCTCATTACGCCCGGATCGTACCCTGGAGGTGTTCATACCCGGCAGAAGGTTAACCCTCTTTATTCACCAAAAAGTACCTTCTAATTTCTAGGTTCAAAAAGATAATAAAAGTTGAGCTGGTATGGTGGATTCTTAGAAAGGGTGAGTGCAGCAGAAAGAACTGAGCAGTGCAATGTCAGTGTTTCCACTCGTACCCGAGGTGAACATCTGGTGATATGGGGGACCCGAAGGCCTGGCTTTGGAAACCAGACTTCCTTAATGCAATCCCTTGTGAAGAAATGCATTTCTGTGGCAATTACTACTATCTCATTGGAATCTTTCCCTCTGTGACTTAAATCCTCAGTCAATATATGGACAGAAAAAAAATGCTATTGTGCATGGAGAGCAATTTTGTGTGTCTGTATGTGTGTATTTGTGAGTGAGAGAGCGTGAGCGTGCATGTGTGAGTGTGCCTGTATGTATGCACGTGTATAAATATGTGTGAACAGAGAGATGTTAATACATGAGCTAGTTCGATGCAGGCTGTTGATGTGAGCTCAGTCTCCTGTAGAGAATCCAAATGACAATACGATTGCAAAGAGTTTATAGGCAACTTTCATGCTGGGATGGAGATGGTCTGCAAAGGAAACACCAAACCTAAAATAAACACAGAAGAAAGGAGTAGTGGGGCTCGTCCTCTCCCACTGAGTCTGCCTATATCCTTGGCTGGGTTTTTGTTTTTAAAGTAGAAGAAATGAGGAAACAAAATGATCATTCTTTGCAGATGTTATGATGGCATACTCCGGGAATCCTAGAGAATCAACTAAAGAACTATTTGGAATAATTAACAACTTAGCAAATTTACAGGATGTAACTAAATCATTAGCTTTTCTGTATATTACTAACAGAGCCCGGAAGCAAGACATAGAAAGAAAAATTCCTTTTAAAGTAACTGTCGATAATATAAAGAATGTCTGTCTGCTGAGACAAATGTAGGAACTATATGGACATAATTACAAAACACTTCTCAAATAAAGTCAGATCTAAACAATTAGAAAAATATCAACTGCTCAAGAGTAAGTTGAGCTAATACAATGAAAATGACAATTCTACCTAAATTAATTTATTTAGTGCCATACAAATGACATTACCAAAACTTATTTTATAGAGCTAGTAAAAAAAAATAACAAAATTCATCTGGAAGAATACAAGGTCAAGAATATCAAAGGAATTAATGAAAGATACGCAAAGGAGAATAGCCTAGCCACAACCATACCTAAAATATATTATAAAGTATGTTATACTTTATAAAACATATATATATATATATTTAATAAATTTATATAAAATAATATAAAAACTGTTTAGTACTGAATAAGAAATAGAGTGCTGGATCAGTAGAAGAGATAAAGTAAACAAGACACAGAAGTAAATGACTATAGTAATCTACTGTTTGATAACCCCCAAATTCAAGCCTCTGGAATAAGAATTCACTATTTGACAAAAACTGCTGAGAAATCTGGAAAATAATAGGACAAAAATTAGACATAGGCCAACATCTGACACTTTTTATCAAGATAAGATCAAAATAAGTACATGATTTAGACATAAAGGGGATATCATAAGCAAATTAGTAGAGAAAGGAATAGATTTTCAAATCTATGGAGAAAAGAATTTATGACCAAACAAGAGATAGAAAACATTATAAAATACCAAATGGATAAAATCTTTTAAAAATGAATGTTGAAAACAAATTTTCATATCATTGGAAAAATAAAATCCTTTTTAATAAAAAAAAATGAAAAAAAAGTTAGGGATAGATTTAGAGCTGGAGAGAACCTTTGAAGAGCATTATATCCAACCTCCTCATTTTAAAGATGAGGAAACCGAGGCAGGCATAGGAGAAATGACTGTTCAAGGACCACAGTCAGCTCTGACCCAGGTCTTCCTAACAGCAAGTCTCCACCAAGCCCCAAAGAAGACAGAAATAAAGAAAGTGCTCTCCAAGGTGCTGATACCTATCTAAGGTTGAGCAATGGGGAAATCCCAAATCCTCAGCCCCAACTTTCTTCTCTGCCAGTCCCTGCTCATCGTTTCCTTTCAGTAAGTGATAACACTGAGACTTGATCCCCTTTTACCAGGAATTAGGGAAGGGGCAGCCAAGCAAACACTCATTTTATATGACAGGATGGGAGGCAAGCATAGCCTCCAAGGACATCTTATGTGTAGAGTTCATTCAGGAAGGGCAGTGTGGTGTAATGGGAAGAGGGATGGCTCTGTGACTAGGGGGCTGTCACTGGTAACCCTCTGTGTCTTGGTCTGCTCATCTGTCCAGTGAGGGGGTGGTGTTAGGTGGTTTCTCTGCTCTTTTCCAACTCTGAGCTGAAGAACTCTCAAAAGAGATTAAAAAAAAGGGATGGGAGGGATCTCTTTATATCCTATGAGGATCAGGTGAATGAACTAGGCAGGGCTTAGCCTGGAGAATAGAGTACAGCCTGGATAGACAGCCAACTTCAATCAGTTGAAAGGAAGTCATATAGAAAGTCCTAAAATTAAATATGTTCATAGAAAGAGAAGAATTTAAGTTTGATATAAGGAATAACAACAACAACAACAACTTCTAACAATTAGAGCTGTCTAAGGATGGAATCCCAATGCAAAGGTCCCACCAGAGATCTTTATTTTCTAGGAAGCTCCAGGAAGATTGGATTCAGTTTGTTCAACATGGCATCTCTGACATATCAAAGGAATTATTCTTCAATGTTATTAAGGATTTTACTGTCACTGGTAAAGCCACAGCCTGCTGAAGCAGCTTTAAAAAAATAAAATTTTCTCACAGAGAAACAAAGGGGGAAACTGAAAATTTGCAATATTATTTCTTTAGGAAACATATCATTGGAAATAGAGGCTTTTGTTTCCCTGAAATCTTCCTGGCAAAATGCTAATGATAAATACAAAATGACTTCTCTAGACCTCCCTCACCCAACAGGTCTGGTCCTGTGCTTAACCCAGTGTCTTTTTTCAGTCCAGTCTAGTCATCCTTTTATTATTGGGGATTCCAATAATAACAATCATAGCTAGGATTTACATAGCACTTTCAAATTTGTAAATATTTGTATAAGTTATGTCACGGATGCTTGCAAAACTGTGGAAGAACTGCTATTTGATCCTCATCTAGCAGAGGAGGAAACTGAGGCTGAGAGTGTTCATACAGCTAGGTTGTGCCTGAGATTTCTTCCTGGTTGCGCATCCATCATTCTTTTCACTGCATCACTTAGTTGTCCCTTCCCCCCCACTTATTAGCCTTCTAGTTGAGAAACCATTCCAAGGAAGTTGCTTTGTGTCTGAGACTTTGGAATTGGTTCAATCAGTCTGGAAAGCAATTATGTTAATTATGTTAAACCCAAGCAAAGCAAAAATATTAGATATGACAAAATGATCACACCAACACTTTAATTAGAGACAAAAATTAGGGACAAAATATGAAGATATGAATTTGAGGACTACAGACAAGCCCAAGAAAATTTCTGTGAACTGATAAAGAGTGAATTCAGCAAAACCTGGGGAATATGTCCCAGACAGCCATGCTGTAAATGGGAAAAACCACTAAACTAACTGGCCTCTTTTTTCCTCTGACACTCTTCCCATCTTGGTGAAAATACGTATCCCTCATGCCTGATTATGGCAATGGCAGCTGGGTGAGGATGTCCTCTTCCAATCCCTGTCCACACTCTCCAATCCATCTTTTACTCAGCTGTCATTATGATCTTCCTAAAATGCAGGATGCACCATGTCCTCCCCAACCCAGTAAGTGGCTCTCTGTTGCCTGCAGAACCAAATATAAGATCCTCTGTTTGGCTTTGATAGCCCTTTAACACCTGATCCCTTGTTACTTTTTCTATATCCAACTGGTCAGCTTATGCCATTACTTTCTCAAAATGTAAGAAAAAAGGAAATATCACTTGGAGCAATAATTAAAGAAACTAGAGGGTTTACCTCAGGAGCCATAGCCTTCTCAATATTCTCTCTAAATAAATCCTCTAAGTTTCTCAATCACCAATCCATTTAAACTAAACTTTCTCTCCAGAAATCTCAGCTTGGAAACTAGGCATTGACCCACACCTCACAGGTCTAAATGTGT
Source organism: Sarcophilus harrisii (assembly GCF_902635505.1). Lineage (NCBI taxonomy): Eukaryota > Metazoa > Chordata > Mammalia > Dasyuromorphia > Dasyuridae > Sarcophilus > Sarcophilus harrisii. The sequence goes on from NC_045429.1 coordinate 1,609,216, forward strand.
TCGTGATTTAGACAAAAAGAGTGATATGATAAGTAAATTAGAAGAACATAGGATAGTTTACCTCTTAGATCTCTGAAGAAAGAAGGAATTTGTGGCCAAAGAAGAACTAGATATCGTTATTGAACAAAAATAAGTAATATTGATGATATTAAGTTAAAAAGGTTTTGTACAAACAAAATGAATGCAGACAAGAATGGAAGGGAAGCAAATAGGGGCAGTTAGGTGGCATAGTAGATAGAGCACCAACCCTGAAGTCAAGAGGACCTGAGTTCAAATCTGACCTCAGATACTTAACACTTCTTAGTTGTGTGACCCTGGGCAAGTTGCTTAGCCCCAATTGCCTCAGCAAAAAAAGGGGGAAGCAATTAATGGGGCAAACATTTTTACATTCAAAGGTTCTGATAAAGGCCTCATTTCTAAAATATATAGAGAATTGACTCAAATTTATAAGAAATCAAGTCATTCTCCAATTGATAAATGGTCAAAGGATATGAACAGACAATTTTCAGATGAAGAAATTGAAATCATGTCTAGTCTTATGAAAAGTGCTCTAAATCTATTAATCAGAGAAATGTAAATTAAGGGAACTCTGAGATACCACTACACACCTGCCAGATTAGCTAAGATGAGAGGAAAAGATGATAATGTATGTTGGAGGGGATGTGGGAAAACTGGGACACTGATACATTGTTGGTGGAACTGTGAAGGAATCCAGTCATTCTGGAAAGCAATCTAGAACTATGCTCAAAAAGTTATCAAACTGTGCATCCCTTTGATCCAACAGTGTTTCTAGTGGACTTATGTCCCAAAGAGATCTTAAAGAAGGAAAAGGGACCCACATGTACAAAAATGTTTGTGGCAGCCCTTTTGTAGTAGCCAGAAACTGGAAACTGAGCAGATGTCCATCAGTTGGAGAATGGCTGAATATGTTATGGTATATGAATGTTATGGAATATTATTGTTGTATAAGAAATGATCAGTAGGATGATTTCAAAAAGCCCTGGAGAGACTGACAGGAACTGATGCTGAGGGAAGTGAGCAGAACCAGGAGGTCATTGTATATAACATGAAGATTATATGATGATCAATTCTGATGGATGTGACTCTTTTCAACAGTGAGATGATTAAGACCAGTTGCAATGATCTTGTGATGAAGAGAGCCATCTACACCCAGAGAGAGAACTGTGGGAACCGAGTATGGATCACAACATAGCATTTTCACTCTTTTTGTTATTGTTTGCTTGCATTTTATTTTCTTTCTTATGTTTTTCCTATGTGCAGCAAGATAATTATATAAATATGTATGCATAGATTAGATTTAACATATATATTTTACCATGTTTAATATATATTGAATTACTTGCCATCTAGGGGAGGGGGTATGGGAAGGGGAAGAAAAATTGGGAAACAGGGTTTTGCAAGGGCTAATGTTGAAAAATTATTCATGCATATCTTTTGAAAGTTAAAAACCTTCAATAAAAATAAATAAAATCTTTTTAAAGATACCTCTGCATGACATTCTCTTTCACCATCTCTCTCTGGATTTTCAATTAAATAGAAAAGCTTTGGCAATACTAACCCCACCCTTCTATTGACCAACAGAGCCTTGGTCTATGTATTTAGATTGCCATGTCTATCATGGGCATACACATCACAGGTCACTCTCCTTAGCATTGGAACTAATTAATACTCAAATCATAAGCCAGAAAGTTCCCCTCCTTCTTGCCCAATGTAGTTCCTTGTCATCCTTTTGAGAGGCAACGTGATTTGGAGGCTGAATACTGAAGCAGATGTGAGAAGACCTAGATTTCAATCCCATCTGAGACATTTCTACATGTGTTATCATTGTTCTATCTTTTAAATCTTCTGAGATAGTTTTCTCATTTTTAAATGATGTTGATAAAAAAAACTGTGACATTCACAAAGCTTTCTCTGAGAAAACTGGGAATATGTTGGCTAACAGAAAAGACATCCAAGCACGTCTTAAGAGGCCAGACAACCTATTTAATCTTAAATGGAATAAAATGCAATTTTAATAGGGTGAATGTAAAGAGTTATACGTGGAATCACAAAAATAATGGTACAAATGCTGGCGGAGGGGAAAAGTCTCTTTCTCATGAATTCTTCTCTCTGTATAAATACACACAACATATTTAAAATAGTCCCTAAGAGTAAACTGGACACACTTCTCCTAAGTTCATATGGATTTAAAAATCAATATAATTTCCCCAAATAACTAACAGCAAAAAAAGGTCAACTCAGGAATCAGGGAAATATGACTTACTCCGCCCTGACACTTTTTGGAAGTGTGAGGATTTTACCTTGTAGAGAGCAACAGCTTTGTTAGAGGAAGTAAGTGAGGCAATCTGGGGGATGGTGTGAGCCACAGATAGCTGAAAGCTAAAGGAAAAGCCTGAACCTTTGGATTCTGTGGGGCCTTCACTTTGTCAATGCACTGCAAATGACGCAATTTTTAACATGGACATACAATGCAGATTTAATTTTATCCCTGGCTCAAGGCCTGGAAGATCCCCTCCCCTCCCTTCATGCTGCTCTCCTACCTAGTAAGAAGGCTGCTGAACTAGATTGAAAACTGATTGATTTCCCATTTGGATACAGCAACATTGCTGGTTGTATTATTCTTTAGTGGTGTTAGTTAAATATTTAATGGAATTTTAAGAGAAATATTCTGTCTGTATAATGTAAACATATTGTCAGGCTGCATGAAGGGGGGTCCACATTATGATTAAGCTGGATGTCAGGGGTATTGATGGCCCCTTCTCAGTATTCCAGGGAGATGCCATCAATAATAGTCCAAACATGATACCAAGGCTGATGTGGGTTTTTTATTCATAGGGCAAATATATTTATGACTAGAGAGCCGGACCAACACCAAGTGGGAGATAGGATCCCTCATTTTCGTATCTGACGTTATTGCTGCTGCTGTTTTCCAGAAGAGAATTCTAATTTAAGGATTCATCAGCATAAACTCATTTTAAATATCACCTTCAGAAATAATCAGGTTCCCACTCGTATGTGGAAAGTAAGGATACTCATTCATTCATTCAAAAGCCATCGATTAAGCACATACTATCTCAAAATAAAGAAAGAACCTTGAATTCAATGTGTATGTGTATGTATGTATAAATCTATATATAAATAAATTAATGTGCATAAATGTTGTCTGTCGTACTAGAATTTAAGTTCCTTAGAGGAAGTGACTGACTCCCTTTCATCTTTTTTTCTCTCTTTTAGCAGTTTTTGCTGTTCTTCTTCAGTCATTTCAATCCTGTTCAATTCTTCATGACTTCATCTGGGAAATGATATCTGCTGTAAGAAAACTAGGAGAGAAGACAAGGGAAGGATCCCATTCCTGATCTCAGGAATGACAAAACATTAGATTTACTCAGTCAGGCTTCCAATCCCCCGCCCATGGAGAAGAAAGTGGGGGTTCTTCTCAGCCTGGCAACACTGTCAGCAAACAAATGGCTTCTTCTCAATCCAATAAGCCTTCAGTTAGCATCTGCTCTGGGCCAAGCACTATGCTATGGAAAGGGAACACAACAACCAAAAGAAGACACAGTCCCTCAGGATGTTTTTAGTCTACTGCAGAGGAACACATCTGCTCCTCCTTTGCTAGGATTTTATGTCAATTCCTGGGTCAGGTTTTTGTGAAGTTGAAGGGAGTTGATTTAATTGGTATTTTTCCCCTTTTCTCTCCCTAGAAAGAGAAGTTTGAGGAAAATGTATATCTTGAAATCTAATTACATCTCTTAACTGTAACCTAAGAAGTTTAACATTCAAGGATGCACTTTATCTGTCAAAGACAGAGACAGTTGGCAAATGCAGGCCATAAAGGTGGAGATTTAATGCCCCAGTGCAGGAACTGTTGCTGTTTTCCTGTGTTTATTACTTCACAGTTAATCAAGGAGGAGAGAACTGCCAGGAGTTTGGTATCTTTCTCTCCCTGTCTCCCAGGATGGCAGGAATTAACAGACACCTTCTCTTTGGAGCCATTGGCGACTGCCAGGAAGGCAGTAGATTCATTACATAGCCCTGGATGAAGCCCAGGCAGCCTGTTGAATGTTTTAATCAATTTTTGAAAACTGATTTAAAGCCAACAGAGCAGAACATCACATTATTATCATGGTTATTATTTGTATACAGGTCCTTTGGTAAAGTAATTTCTTGCTATTGTATGACTACACACTACTTATTAGATCAGCCATTCAGAGAAAAGGTCCATCAGAACCATCTCTCCATGCTGGCTTGGACTAAAGGCTCCTGCAAAGAACATTTTGAAATAATTTCAACATTTGAATGGACGTTGCGAACCCTGAGCCAATCATAGAGTACTCTTTGTGGGCATTAAAGTCAAAGGGACTTTTCAAACACTCTCCTGGATCCACAGTCTGACTCGCAGCTCATTTGCTGATGGAGATTGCCATGGAACATCCCAGCCTATCCTAGGATGACAACTCCCTGTGCTCTGTCACAGAGGGGCTGCTCATTGGGTGAGAGACTGACATTGTGAGGATGCAGGTAGTCTGTGGGGGCCACGCTCCTGGAATTCTTAACCTAGTCCTGTGGCCATCCTTTCTTTGATGCTGCCTTTTATCCCAGATCTTCCTCGTTTCTTGTTTGTACATGAGTTTTAGCAACATCAGAGACTCTCTGGTGGAATTGGCCCTGAGAACAATTAGTTCCAATGGCCATGAAGGCAGCAGGAGTGGGTGCTGGGGAGCACTTAAACATTGACATGGTCAAGGTCATCGCTGACATCTGAGATCTCATGAGACATCTTCCCTTTGTCTTGCAGCTGGACTCCAATGTCTCTTTCTTACTTGAATCCAATTTGTGCGTGAATCAAAAGACACCATCGCCACCATTTCACTTTGTCAGACACTCTTAACAAGGAAACAATAGTCTCAAGGGCAGCTACAACACTGATGCTAAATTCTTCCTCTTGAAAAGGCTACAAGTCAACACTAAAGTGGGAGAGTTTGTTTTTTGTTTACAGATGATTGTTCCCTTATTGCAGTCTGTGGGACTGGGAGGCAACAAAGTAAGGATCAGTTCTCTGCCTCTTGTGCTAATTTTTGGTCAAAAAATTAATCCCAAGGCTCTCCATCAGCCGGCACCAAGTCATCCATATGTGGAACCATCGGTTTTAGCAATACTTTCCGGGAATGTCCACACAGGTGATGAATGCATTGCCAGAGCTAGCTTTCTGTTTGGGAGACTCCAAAGGTGAGATTGGGAGAGAAGAGGTATTACACTGACCACGCAACGGATGGTCTACATAGCCATTGTACTGGCCTCATTGTTGTATGGCTTTGGGGCAATCTACCAGCATCACACCAGGAAGCGGAATCACTTCCATATGAATTGTCTTAGGAAGATGCTGAAGATCCCCTGGCACGGAGGTCCTTTCTCAAGGTAAATTGCCAAGCATCCAAATTCTACTCCAGAGGACACAACTCTGATGGCGGGCCACATTGTTCAACTGCCAAATGCACACTTGCCTAAAAGAATATATAATGGAGGACTCACACAAGGAAAGTGTCTGCTTAGAGGTCCGAAGAAGCGATACAAGGACACTCTGGAGAACTTTGGAATTGATTTCATGACATAGCAGGTGTTGACACAGGATCACTCAGCAAAGGAAGTGTCAGGCTTTATAAGGAAAACAAGTGTAATGATTCACCATAAATGTGAGATGTGCAAATTTAGAGAGATCTGCACTCCAAAGGGTCACATGGACTATCCTTGTGAGACGCAGGATATTCTGAGCTTGCCTTGGTCTGGTCAGACATATTGTACCTTGACTCTGACAAAGTGACATCATTTTACCCCCTTTGAGAATAAATGACAGCCACCAACTTGGTACCTGGCATTGTGCTAAGGCAAGCATTGCCTGCCTTCAAGGAGCTTGCATTCAACTGGGGAAAGCCACAGATGGAGCTGTATTATGCATAAGATACTCACAACCTATCTGAAGGTGATCTGTGGGGAATCTGTGCACGAGCAGCTGAGTCATGGTGGGGGCAGGTGGTCAGGAAAGGTCTCCTATAGCAGGGGGACTTGAAAGGTGTCGGAAAAACTAAGAGGTGGAGATGAGGAGGAAGAACATTCCAGGCATGAGGAGGGGTGAGCTGAGTAGTAAATTCAAAGGCAAAGAGAACTCATGTTTAAGGGATTGTAGTGGGCTACTGTTAACTGCATTGTGGAAGTAGATAGAGAAGACAAGTATAAGAGGGCTGGAAAGGCAGGAAGACTTCCCCTGGGTGACGTTCACGTTCAATTCTTTGGAGATTGTAGCATTCCCTGTCGTAGTCCTACAACAACAGCAGGAAAATTGGCATGGAAAAGATAGTCCTTTGTGTCAACTTCTATCAACTCTATCTTCAATAAATTCAACTGGATGCCTCTTTTAGCAGAGCTGCTAGGTGTTAGTCGCCGGGCTAAGCACCCTCTGAATCTATGAATTTATCTACACATATGTGTACTTCTGTCTACATCTTTCTACCGCTCATATCTATCATCACTACAACCTGGATCTATGATCTGAGCAAGAAACAATCTCTCAATGCTCTAAGCAATGCTCTCCAACTATACATTTCAAAGACGCTACTCTGCTTTGCTAGAGGGAGTTTCTTTAATCAGAGTTTCCCCATACAAATGAAATAACTAATTTAGTTGTATGCATACATATATGTATGGAGAGGGAGAACAAAAGAGAGCGAGAGAGGGAGAAAGAGAGATAGAGAGGGAGACAGAGACAGAGACAGACACAGAGACAGACAAAGACGGGACAGAGACACAGAGAAACAGAGACAAAGAGAGGGTGGGGGAAAGGGAGACTTAGAACCAAATTCCAGGAATTGGAAGCTGTCCAAGGAACAGGAAGAAATCCATTGTTGTTGTTGATGTATTTGGTTTTCAAGTCTGGAAAGACAGGAAGGAGTCAACTTGTGGAGGGTCTTCAAAACCATGTAAAAGGATTTTTTTAATTTGATTCTGAAAGTAATAAAGAGACAGTGGAGTTTCCTGAATAGGCTGGGCTGGGAGTAGGGCTCTGGGAAGGTTACCTTCACAGCTGCGAAGAGGATGGGCTAAAGTGAGGAGGCACTTGAAATAGAGAGAGTAATAGGGCAGCTATTGTAATAAATAGTCTAGGTATGATGGTAACACATAATCCCAGAAACCCTTGGGACATACTCAGTTGGATCCTGGGTGTGACCAATGCTGCTCAGAAGCTTTTGGGCAGGAAGGTAGAAAAGAAATTGGATTTGGAGACTGAGGGACTGGATTCTCTTAGATTCTGCCAGTTGTTACCTGTGTAAGTGGCAAGTCACTTCACTTCTACTTATTTCAACATCTTCATCTGCACAAGTCAGGAGGTTGGACCAGATGGTCTCTCATATAAGATGCCAAGTTTGACCTTCCTCTCCAGGAACACTCTGATTCATGAAATGGCCAAACACTATTCCAGAAGACCAGAGGAAAGCTGTTCCCCACCTCCTGACAGGAAGGTGATAGACTCAAAGCATAGAACAACACTAATCCTCTTAGGCAGTCATTCTGTTTTGCATGATTGTATATTTGTCACAAGAGTTGTTTCTGGTTTTGGTCTTTTCCCCAATGGGACTGACAAGGTGAGAAGAAAAGATGCATCCATTAAATGAAAATAATTTTAAAAATCACTAATATTTTCTATCCACCCACCCCCTAATAAATTCCTTTTCAGTCCTCTTGTTCCAAACTTTCATTACTCTAAAAAGGGGGGAGCTTTTGTTTGTTTGCTTGTTTGTTTAAACTCCATGTTTGCAGGAAGGCAAACAAAATCTTGCCTTTTCTTAGGGAAAAAAAGCAAAATGTTCTTCTCTGCATAGAATAGATTCACTCCTGGAAAGTGCTATGTCAATGAAATTGGGAGAGTTCAAATCTCATTTGCTCCAGAATATACATGGAAAGTTGGGGAAACTTGAGCTTGGTTTAGCATTGATCTTCCATTGGCAATTGCTCCTGACATTTTGCTGTCTTCTTCCATCTCTGGTCTAAGTAGAGTGCAGTTAATGGTCTGTAAACAAACATTTACTTCTACCCAAGGGAAGCCACTATTTTTAGTGAATCCTTTGGAAGGCAAAGGATTCCTGTACAAATCAAGAGATCATTCCCCAACTCACCTATTTAGGGAAGCCATGTTCTTTTTCCATCTCACATTTCTCATCTGACATCTTTGAAGTCACTTCTGTTTTTCCCTTCCTGATTCAATGCTTTGCATCCTGCTCACTCTCTGCCATGCCTGCATCTTTCCATTGCCCTTTCAGACAGCTGCAACATCTGTTCTTGGGAGGTCAGTGTTCCCTGACTCACATCATCCGTGACCTCCTCAAAAAGAGTACTGGGAGTGGAAAGAGGGCCATTTCTTTCAGGGAGAAACTGGGGGGTCAGCACAAGAATTATGTGATTTTCCACAGTCAATCCCAGCCAGCTGACCTTTTAGCACTCACCAGCTACACAGGAGTCACAGTGTCCATCACAGTGTCCATGGCTGTGGTGAAAATGTCCTCAGCCATGAGATGAGAGATCCACTGGGGCACTGACACAAGGTCTGGGAAGGCAGGATTTGAACACAGCTTCCCAGCTCCAAGTGTTAAGCTCTCTTCCCCTACACCACCTTCCCCTAGAACCCAAAGCACCTCCAGCTGCTTTAGAGAAAAAACAAACAACCCCAGTGGCTTTCTCCTTTGTCACTCACTTGTTAAAGGGATCAGCTCAAACTGGTCCCCTGAAGATCACACCTTAGACATCACCTGCTTGTTCCTCATTTCTGTCTGACTTGGAGCATCTGAGGAAGACACTGCCCCGGTGCAAGGACCTGGATCCCCGGGGGATGATCCGGCAGGAGCTCGGAGGATATCCAGTCCAATGTTTTGCGATTAGATGAGCAGATGGTGGCCCCAAGAGGGGAGTGATGCTGGAGAACAGACTTAAGCCAGCTCCAGGGTCAGCCAACCCAAGAAGAGGCTGGGCTGCTTTTCCCAATGGTCTTCCTCTCACTATGTTCCCTGTACCCTGGCCAGCTACCTTCTTTTTTCATATTTAGTGAGCACATGGGTAGACCCAGAGATACTGGAGCTCCACCTGTCCAGGCAGAGCACCTGGGCTTGGGAGTCTTGTTTTGAGCTGGGTCTGAGACATCCATCCATGTGGCTCAGGATTTGCTGCATAATTCCCCAAGCCTCCTTTGCTCTGTGGGTAGAGTTAGCAGCCCATCCTTCTCAGTGGCTGACCAATGCTTCATATTTACACAGAATGAACAGACAATCCAATCCCAATGCACACACATGCACATAAGCGCATAGATGCCCACCACCTTGTCTCCTTGGCTCCTCTGACTTCTTCCTTTTGCTGGCAAAGGATGATGGGAATCTCTCTGAATCCTTTGTCCAGATTCCTTGCTTCCAGCTCTTTCATTCATCCTCAGTCCCCTGTTCTGCAGCCAAGGCTCCCCTCCTAATGAAGCACAAGCCCTGACACCACCAGGTGCAGCTTGGCACGAATGGGCCACCAAGGACCTGTTATTTCCCAGCCTCCTCCACTGGCAGCCTGGCCCTGACTTTCCTTTCTTCCCCCGAACTACTCGGCTGGCCCCAATTTAATTTGCAGCCTAGCTCCCCAGCAGCCCCGTCGGGCATCTCTGGGAGCCCAGTGGCTCTTCCCAGGGATGCTCTGTCCATCAGAGCTGCCCTTCCCGGCTGATTGGGCTGACTCCCTTTCCGCCATTGCTCACACATGTAATCAGTGCCTTGTGTGGTCCCTGAGCCTCACAGGTCATTTACATCGGACTTCTGTTGCCAGAGCCGTTTGTGATACTTTCCAAGTTGGAACCACTAGAAAATCCAGAAAGAGCCCTTTCTTCCCTTGTCTTATCTGGCCAGTGATCACAGATGCTTAGAGAAATCTGGACCTCCCACTTTAATCAAGGAAGGCAGCAAGGAAGGAGGCCCTGAAAGAGCCAGCTGCTGCCAGCTACGTGAGCTGGCAAGTCGGGCAACAATCTGACAGGTACTTTCAGCATCTGGGAAATGGAGATTCAAATGATGTCGCTTTTCACTTCATGGGACTGTTTGGGGCTTCATGGAAGCATCAGCTCTGCAAAGGTCTCAAAAGGGTTTGTCCTTTTAAACTCCTTGCAAGCCACAAAGTAATTTAGTTCAGAACACTGGCTCTCTAGTCTTGGGTTCCGGGAGTGAATTTCCTTTGGGCCTGGAGGAGAACACATAAGTAAGCCTAAAATTACAAGGTGAAAAGCCAGGAACCTTCAGTAAGTGCTTCCCATGGGCCACATGTCATGTCCAAGGCACCTCTTCCTAGCCAAGGTGCATGAGTGTGATTGTGGGGGTTCTCCCATATTCGTACTTGATTGAAAGAGAACATTCACAGTGGGAACGGTGATGGTTGAACCATGGGACTATATGGCAGGTGTGTCCATGACATCGAGGCCAGGGAGACAACTCCAAGACCCTCCCTGTTACTGGGCTTGACCTGAGAGACAAATCCAAGACCCTCCCTGCTACTGGGCTTGGCTAGAGAGACAACTCCGAGACCCTCCCTGTTACCGGGCTTGACCCGAGAGACAAATCCAAGACCCTCCCTGCTACCAGGCTTGGCTAGAGAGACAAATGCAAGACCTCCCTGCTACTGGGCTTGGCTAGAGAGACAAATGCAAGACCTCCCTGCTACCGGGCTTGGCTAGAGAGACAAATCCGAGACCCTCCCTGGGATTGGTTTGGGCTTCCATTTGTGAGCAAAGGCAGAACAGAGCTTCAGAGTACACAGTCGCATTATAGCATTGGAAGGCTATGGCCAATGTTTTGTTCAGACTCGGATATTCAGGCCCTGGTCTTCTCTTGTTTGGGTTTCCAGTTATTCCTGGGCAAACTCGGCCATCAGCTCTTGCCTGGAATTTCCTCCACTTGTCAAATGATCTCCAAAGAATACAAAATGGTCTGTCATAATTGTCAAAATTACACATAGACGGGGAAATTCGCTATCTGTGTTGTAATTAAAAACTCAATTAAAAGAAATCCAGAAATCATTACCAAGTTTTTCAGGCATGAGCTGCTCTGCTGAAATGCAAGCTGTTTAGAGCATATAGTTCCATCAGCCTGGAGGAAATGGCTGATTTCTAAAATGAGGTCCAAGAGGATGGAGAAAAGTAGGGAATATGGTGTGGAATGAAAGGCCAGAGGATGAAGGGGAGAGACAGCCTCGGAGCTCAAAGGCCAGGAAGGTCAAAGCGCAACTTAAACAACCAGACTGTCCTAGTGGGGCATTTCTAGCAGCTTCTTATATTTTTTAAATTGGACTCTGTAATCCCATCAGCACCTGTGAGCAGCGTTGTCTTCAGAGGGGGCTGGAGGGGGCTGCTCATCATTGCAGCCCGGGTTTGCAGAGTGGAGACCTACAAGGTTATGTTAATGCATCCCACACACTATGTGTGAGCCAAGCCCTCACACAGCTCCACAGACCAGCTTATGGGGACCAGGCTCAGCCCCTTGTGCTGCCACAGAGGGTGTCCCTCCTCCGCAGTTAGCCTCTTACTCGGCCATAGTCATATTCACTGACATTTGTTGTTCTCGCTGGAGCCCCACTCCCGACGCCTGCCCTTCTGTGCCCTGTCCCAGTCTATCACTTTTCCCCTGCTTATAGGGGGCTGGCAAGAAGGTCAGCCCAGGAACCCCACAGTGGGCTGAAAGATTGCCCCCTCGGACAGACGGCCCACTCAGAGAGGTACATTTGGAGCTTGGGGAGCAATGCTCAGTTTCCTGACCTGTCTGCAAAATCCCTTTGTCTCTCTCCATGGTAGTTCCCAAATTTGGGGGCCATACCGGATAGCTCTGGAACAAAGGAAGTTGCCATTGCTCTGAGCCTGCCCCCCTGCTGAATTTCCCCAGGCAAAAAGATCCCTCCTTGGAACTCGGGTGCACAAATATCCATGAATATGTGCATGGGCTGCTTTACAGTAGACATCACTTAGCATAACCACATTTGGCTCCTAAGGAAGCAATTTCCATAAGTGGCCAATCACATTAATAGGCAATGGAGTGGAGGTAGCAGGGCTCAAGTGACTGGAAAGGATGTGTCTGCCTAGGCAGGAAGTTCTCCGGGTTCAGCGGCCAAGCTCCCCTCCTCAACCCCCAGCCAGAGTGCTTGTCTGCCTAAAATCAGGCAAGGGCAGCCCGGAGATTTCGGGTCCTGAGCTGAACTGTTGTTGAGGAAGAGTTCTCTTTTAAATCTCCCTGCCCAGGCCTGATCCTGCTTTTAAGTTATTTGTGTCTCAAGAACTAGAATTCCCAAAGGAACAAAAGGCTTTGGAGGTGAGAAGGTCCTTAGACATCTCTAGTCTGGAACCCTCCCTATTATGGGACTGGTCAAGGTCACTCAGAGATTCAAACCCAAATTCTCAAGATTCCACACAGAGCAGGTCTTCTTCAATCTTCTCCCACTCATGACCCCTTTGTACCTGAGAAATTCTTACAAAACCTGGGATATCGAGGTATATAAAATAGGAATACAAATCAAACATTTACTGATAATAAATTATAATTTTGCCAGCCTCACTTTCAGTTACATGATATGATGCAATTGTGACCCACAGGTGAAGAAGCTGGGATATAAAACACCCTTTCCATCAAAGCAGCTTTGAGAACTTGGAGAGTACCCTGATCTGACATTAGCTTTCTGTCCTCTCCCTTAGGTCTAACAGTGCCAGCAATCTCCTATAAAAGTCAGGGCACAAGAAGTATTTGTGATTATTTTCATTTCTACAGGACTTTAAAGATGATATAGAATTTTCTTTACAGTGTTTATAGAGTAGGTAAAACAAGAATTATTGTACCCACTTCACAGATTTGGAAGTGGAGACTCAGAGAGAGTAAAAGATTTCCCAATGGTTATAACCTTAGGAACCTAGAATTGAAATCAGGTCTCTTGACTCAAGGTTGAACACTGCTTCTATAACTTTTATAACTTGCTGTCTTGGGGATTACATGAACCCTAGTCCACTTAGTATGCTTTGGGATCATAAGCTTGAATTCCTATTGAAAGTGAGGGGCTAGGGGAAAAGTGAGAATTGCCTCATTATTTGGGGGCAAGGCCCATCCCAGGATTAATCTGGACTCTCTCTCAGGCCTGCGCTATCCCATTTGTCCTGTTTCTAATAAGCAGGGTCGGTTGCGATACAAAAATGAAAAGCAGAATGTAAACAATAAAAAAGCAAATTCTAAAAGGACAAATACACATTAAGAGTACATTTTCCAGTTGTGCTCATGCTAACCAGAAAAAGCAGTAACTATGATGAAGTGCATGAAAGTCATTCCCATTGTGAAAATGTTTGCAAAGTTAGGTAGAGGGGAAAGGTCTTTGCAATTTATAAGTGAATAAATGGGTTTATTCCTTTATTATTTATAACCTTTTAAGAATAGTGGAACATTTTGTTTCATTCAACTGCACCTTTCTATATTGAGCAATTCTTATGCATGACATTTTGCTAAATGTTGTGAGATGCGTGAAGACTTTTTTGTGGTAATAGAGCCTTTATTAATTTTCTGGCTGACTTCTGGTCACTTTCAAAACCCTTGCGGCCACTCCCCTCCCTGAGCTGAAGAGGTTTGGTCAGCACCGTGGACAGCGCCTAGAAGCGGTCATGTCTGAATCCGGCCATACCCCAAGAGGATTCTGTATCATGTTCATCTATAGGATTACAGATCAACTATGTCTCTCTGAACTATGGTTCAGGGAGGTGCCTAACGGCAGGAACCAGCCTGTACTTTTTAAGAGGAAGTACATTCAAGTTGATAGAAATATGGTTTAGGAGTCAAGGCCCTGATCTTGGCTCCATTATTGGCTTGAGTGTGGCCCTGGGGAAAGTTCCCTCATTTTTTTTTTTTTTTTTTTGCTTTGCTTTTCACAAGCAGGGAGAATTAGCATTTACTTATACAAGCCTTAAGTGGAATCATGTGCAGCATAATAATACTCAGTCTATTCAAGCCAACCATTCAGTTCACAAGTATTCCTTTTTTGTGCGTGTGTTCTTTGTGTGCTTGGGATTATGTTTAGGAGGTATACCATCCTGCTGGTCACCAAGGCTGGCAATCTCAGTGCCAATCTCAACTCCCTACTCTCACCCCCCATAGCCAATCAGCCACCAAGTTTTGTCATTTCTACCTTCCTACCACCTCTCATATAAGCTTTTTTCTCCTCTCTTCTCACTCTCCCACCATCTTGGGGCAGGCCTTCATCATTTTACATCTGGACTATTGCTGGTGGTCTCTCCCTCAAGTCCTTCCCCATTCTGTTCCGTCTTTCATTCAGCTACCAAGCTGATCCCTAAAATGTAGGTGTGACCCTATCACTTCCTTATTCAAGAAACTCAAGTTGTTCCTTGCTACCATTCTAGGTTTCTCACGCTTTGCTCTCTTCCATATAACACGCAATACAGTGACCCAAGGCTCCTCACTGTTCCTTGTCCATGAAATTCCATCTCCCTATTCTAAGAATTGATTGCCCCTCACATCTGGAATTTTCTCCTTCTTATCTCCACCTCCTGGACTGAGGGTGAGAGAAGATGAAAGATTTTTCCAAGATCACCCATCAGGGCAGTGACAGAGGCAGAATCAGAACTCAGGTTTTCCTAATGCCAAATCTAGTGGTCTATACATTCACCACCAATCTGGCTCTGAAAGGCTGTAAGAGCAGACACTTAAATTGAGCTTTACCACCTGGTAAGGTGAGGAAGTAAGGCTCATTGTTCCCATGTTGCAGGTGAGGAAACCAAGGCTCAAAAAAAAAAAACAAATGGCTTGCCTCTAGCCATATGTTTAATAAGAGCCAGAGGAAGAGTTTAGACTGAGCTGGCTTCTCATTCCAGGGGCAGGAATTTTTTCCTGCCTCCCCATACCTACTCCTCTGGCTCCTTCCTTCAAGGAACCTATTCTTTATTTGAAAAGACAAAACTATCGAAAGAGATCAGAGAGACAGTAATAGGAACCATAGGCACAAAATTGCCATAGCAGCTTTTATTGTAGAAGCAGCAAACTGGAAACTAAAGGGGAAGGAGTGTCTACCTCTGAGGGAATGGATAAATAAATTATAGCATATGGGTCTAAATGAAATGTGATTGTGCCCAAGGAAAAATGACAAAATAGACAGGGAGGAAAGCGATAGAGAAGTGAGTAAAATTGGGAGGACAATGCATGCAATGACAACAAACTCCTAAAGAAAACAACTCTAAAGGCTCTTAAAACTCTGATGGGCAATGCCCAGGTGTACCCAGAGGAGCAGTAAAATATGCACTGACCGTCTCCTGCCAGGGGGCATCAAGCAGATGTAGTTTGGACTTGGCCAGTATGAGAATCTGTTTTGTTTAATGGCATATTGCATATGGGGGTTTTCTTTTCCTTTTTTAGAAAATAACATTCAGTGGGAAAGGTGGAAAGAGTCAGAGATGAAAAATAAAAGCTTGCTAACTGGAAAAAGTAATATAATCAAAATTGAAAACTAAAGCCAATGTTAGCACATATCAAGCAACTAGTGAATACTTTCTGAGCATATCTGATTATAGTAAATAGCCCCTAAGTGTTTCAGGAATTTAAAAAAAAAGAGGAAAGATTATCCATGAGGGATGGAATAACCTGAAATGGTGGCAGGGAGGAATGGAGTATTCAGATCAGCCTTATAAGATAGGGAGGATTTTTCTAGGTCAACATCTCAAAAGGGAGAACAACATAACTAAAGAGAATGAGAGCCAATGCACAGAGGGAGAAGTATGTGTGAAGTATTTGAAGGACAGTCAAGGAAATAATACTCTATCACAAAGCAATTGAGAAGTGACAGAAAATTAGGAAAAATTGTTTTGAGGAGGTCCTTTGAAAGCCAGGCTGAGAATAGTTTGTTATAATAGGAAATAGGTAGTCACTGAAGGCAATTGAGGAGGGAAGTTGCTAAATGAGAATTAAAAGAGTCTAATGTAATAAAGGCAAAAAGCTTGGTTTGAAAAAAGAAAGACAGAAGTCTTCAGGTCAAGAATTGGCAGGGATACTATGAAGAGGATTTCTATCCAAGCTGGGTTTGGAATAGATAACCACTTCCTAATTCTGCAAAAGACTAAAACTAAGAAAATGGAGGGGATGAGGTCCCAAACTCGGGTATTTGTGATGAGAATGAGCAAGATTGAGCAGAAAGATGAGCACACAAACCATTTCTTTGTGGGAAAAAATGTTTTTAATCTATTTGGTTGATTCTTTAGGATTGTTTGGGTGGCCATTTCAAAAAGTTTGCTCCAGTGTGACAATTCCTGAAAGCTGCTAAGTGGGACACTTCCTTAGATTTCCTTAGTAGTAGGTGACTTATCCAGCTGTGAGCCCCGGATTTCTATTTTTAAATAACAGCTTGTATGAATCTCCAAAGACTAGTACTCACCACTGTTCCACAGCACATCATTGCAGCTGCAAGTGATTATGCCCAGTAGAAATTAAAAGTCTTACAAGAAAATCAGGCTACATCTTGTGACAAATGCAGAATTAACCCCTGTCACCTCTGAGCCCACTTCATTTCTTCTGTTTTAATAATTCTGTTCTCTTTTAATAAGGAGAATCTCTAGGGTCCAGGAATAATAGCAGACTGAATAATTCTTAAAATGGCATTACCTATCTTGAATTCCTGGTAGGGTAGAAGGCTTTTGCCCACACCAACCTGGAAGCCCTAGAATTCGACAATTTGTGGATATTTCTCAATGACACCCATCCTTCCCCACCTCAATTAGATACATGAACCCACATTCATAATTAGATATTTGAATTCAAGGGAGATACATCATTTTGGGAGGTTTTCGGTTTTATTTTTAATAGAATTGTTTTATATATTTTCCTTTATCTCACCAATCCTATGTTCCTTTCTCCTTTAAAGTATTTGACCTGAGGCTAGGAAAAGTCAAGATGGTGGAGAAAAGTCAGAGACTTGCCCGAGGACTCCCAAATTTCTCTCTAAAGAACTTTAAATAATGCCTCAAAATGAATCTGAAGCAAAAAAAATAAAGCACGGAGTGAAACAATATTCCAGTTCAATACAACTTAAAAAGTTGACAGGAAAGCTCTATCCCAGCAGGATAAGAATGGAGCAAAGGAATATGTAGGAGAGCAGCAGCAGGACTTGGGGGAGACTGAATCAGAGGAAGCAGAAGCAGTTTCTGGAGCTCTCAGGCCACAGTTGGTCAGGGGGTCACACAAGTGGTCAGAAGAAGATTGCAAGGATCCCTTGAGTGGAACTATGTGCAACACTCTGTTGTATTACTAATGTTATTCCAGGCTGAAGTTCCAGGGTTTAAGGATGGGCACTAGCAGAAGCAGGGCCTTTGGTCACAGTTCCAGGTCAGAAAAAAATCCTTTTAGTCACTTAAAGACTAGAGCACAGGGGAGGACACCAGTGACCACATCTCTCCTTAGAGCATACTATTTTGGAAGAACTGAAAACTTACAGACTCCTAGAACCAACTCTGAGAGCAGGAGTCGGTGGGGACAGTAGCCCTTCTACCCTAGGAGCAGAGCTCCATTTAATATAGAGTTAAAGAAACAGACTGAAAAAACAAAACCAAAAAGAGAATATGACCATAAAATGTTACCATAGTGGTAGGGCAGATCAAAACATACTCTCAGAAGAAAACAACAAAGTCAAAACTCTTACATCCAAAGACTCAAAGAAGAATGCAAATTAGTCTTAGGCCAAAAAACAATTCCTAGAAGAGCTTACAAAGGATTTAAAAATCAAATAAGAGAGGTAGGTGGGGGAATTGAGAAAAGAATTGAGAGTAGTACAAGAAAATCATGGAGGAAAAAAGTCAGCAACTTGATAAAGAAGGCATACACACACATACACACAATACTGAGGAAAATAATACTTTAAAAAATAGAATAGGTCAAATGGCTAAACAGATACAAAAATGAACTGAAGAAAAAAACTCTTTAAAAAAGTAGAATTGATCAAATGGAAAAGGAGATTCAAAAGCTCACTGAAGAAAATAATTCCTTAAACATTAAAATTGAACAAGTAGAAGCTAATGACTTTATGAAACATCAAGAACCAATAAGACAAAATCAAAAAATTAACAAGAAGAAAGTATGAGATATCTCAATGGAAAAAATAGCTGACCTGTAAAATAGATTTAGGAGAGACAAGAATTATTGTATTAATCAAAAGCAGAGAGTGAGAGAGAGAGAAACCTAAACATATTTTAAGAAATTCTCAAGGAAAACAGGGAAACTGCCCTGATATTCTGGATCTAGAGTGTAAAATAGAAAATGAAAGAATTCACTTATCCCCTACTGTAAGAGATCCCAAAATGAAAAAAAAAAACCCAGGAATATTATATTTAGGGTCCCCAGGTTAAGGAGAAAATATTGCAAACAGCCCGAAAGAGGCAATTCAATTATCATGAGGCCAGGATAACACAAGATTTAGCATTTCTACATTAAAAGGTTTAGAATATGATATTATGGGGGGGGGGCAAAGGAGCTAGAATTACAACCAAGAATCACCTATCTAGAAAAATTAAGTATAAATCTTCATGGACAAAATGAATGTTCAATTAATTAGAAAACTTTCAAGCTTTTCTGATGAGAAGACCAGAGCTGAATAGCTTAAAAAAAACATTAAAAGGTAAACAGTTAAGAAAAATCACAAGGGATTAAATAAGCTTAAAGTGTTTACATTCCTACATGGGAAAATGCTATTTGTGACTTCTAAGAATTTTCTAATTATTAGACCAGTTAAGAGATGTACACATAGAAAACATGGATTGATCATAATGTAATGCTATCTAAAAAGAATAAAACTGGGAGTGAGAAAGAGGAATATACTGTCAGAAGGGGGAAAAGAGAAGTAGAATAGTATGATATCTCACATAAAAGAAGCCCAAAAGAACTTATGTAGTGGAGGGGGTGATGGAGGACTTGGGGGTGAAACTCTTGAACTTTACTCTCAAAGGAACTGACTCAAAGAGGAAATGACATACACAATCAGTTAGATATAGAAACCTATCTTACACCATAGAAAGTAAGAAAAGTATGAGATAAGAGAAAGGGAAAAGCTAAAAGAAAAGAGGACAGATTATGGAAGGCAGTATTCAGAAGCCAAATACTTTTGAGGATGGACGGAGTGAAAGGAGAGAGGAAGTAGGATAAAGATGGGAAAATAAGATGGAAGGACATACACAGGAAGCAAAACTGTGAAAGTTTCTCCTAATAAAGATCTCATTTACCAAAATACAGAGAATTGAGTAAAATGTATAAATGTAAGAGCTGTTCTCCAATGGATAAATGGTTAAAAGAAATAAACAGGTAGTTTTCAGATGAAGTAACCAAAGTTATCTGTAATCATATTCTAAAATGCTTTAAAAACTATTGATTAGAACAACTCTGAATTATGACCCTACAGCTATCAAATGGCTAATATGACAGAAAAGAAATGTGGCAAGTGTTATGGGGATATGGAAAAATTGAGACATTTATCATTATTGGTGGATTTATGAACTGATTCAAGCATTCTGGAGTGCAATATGCCCAGAGGGCTGTAAAACCCTGCACACCCTTTGACCCACCAATGTTCCAACTAGATCTCATCCCAAAGAGATAAAAAACAAAAAAGAAAACTACCTCTATGTATATACACAGATATTTATGGCAGCTTTTTTCTGGTGGCAAGGAAGCAGAAATTTAGGGAATGTCTATCAGTTAAGGAATGGATGAACCAGTTGTGGTTCTAACCCTTCCTGTGAAGGAATATGCTGGGATGTTATTGTGCTAGAAGACATGGCAAGCAGTGGTTCTTTTCAACAATGAGGTGGTTCTGGCCAGTTCCAATAGACATGATGGAGAGAGCCATCTGCACCCGGAGAGAGGACCATGGGGACTGAATGGGGATCACGACATAGCATTTTCACCTTTTTTCTTATTGTTTGCTTGCTTTTTGTTTCTTATTTATTTTTCCTTTTTGATCTGTTTTTTCTTGTGCTGCATGTGGAGATATGTTTAGAAGAACTGCATATGTTTAAACTACATTGGATTACTTGCTGTTTAGGAAAGGCGTGAGGTGGGGAAGGAGGGGGAAAATATGGAACACAAGGTTCTGCAAAGGTGAATGTTGAGAACTATCTTTGCATATATTTTGAAAAATAAAAAGTTATTATTTAAAAAAGAAATGGCAAAGCAGGTCGCTCTCAGAAAAGTCTGCTTTCAAAAAACAAACTTAAAAACCCCCATAAAATATGAGCTGATACAAAATGAAATGAACAAGCCAGGAGTGCACCATACACAGAAATAGCAATATTGTACATTGATCAATTGTGAACGATTTAGCCATTCTCAGCAAAACAATGACCCAAGATAATTCAGAGGGACTATGAAAAAAACACACAGAGGAAGAAGTGATGGTGACTGAATGTATATGAAAATATATATTTTTAAACTTTATTTTTCTTCATGGTGAGGCAGGGCGGGAGGTAGTGCAGGAGGCTGTGTTATCTTTTACAACATTACTAATATGGAAATGTTTTGCATGACTACACATGTATAACCAAAGTCAAATTGCTTGCCTTCTTAATGAGAGATGGTGGGGTAAGGAGAGAGAATTTAAAACTCATTTTAAAAAAATAAATGTTACTTATATTTGGGGAAAATAATAAATGAAACTATTTTAAAAATAAAACAGCATGAGATTTTTCCTTTTCTTTCTTTCCCCCCTTTTTTGTTCTTTTTCTTTTACCTTTCTTTTTTCTCCTTCTGCTCTCCTTTCCTTTCTTCTTTCCTTTCCCTGTTCCTTTCACCAAATTTCAGATTTTCTTTGGAAAGGATGACAGTGGCCATCCGAATGATGCCTAAGAAGGAATCATTACTATACTACACCTGACAGATGGTCATCCAGCATGTAATTGAAAAGCTCCAGTGATGCAATAATTATTATATCCCTGAGGTCACTGTGTCCTGGATGGAACACCGAAGAATAAGTGTGAGCTAACCAGGGCACAGTAGCACCTTAACTTCTGCCCAACTAGTCATTTCACTGACATTCTACCTTGGGCTCATATCGATCTTGTGGGCCACTAAAGACCCTAGATCTACTTCAGATGAGCGCTCCCTCCAACTCCAGACATAAGAAGAAACTATCCTGGATCTAAGTGTAAGATTTCCTATTTATCCCCAAAGACATGGTGCAATAGACTGAGCATTGGACTTGCAGTCAGGGAGCCCTCAGTTCAAATCCTGCTCCAGACACTTTAGATAGCTCTGTTACACTGTGCAAACTAACCTCTCTGGATCTGTTTGTCATCAGTACATTGAAAATAATAATAGTGCATTCCCTCGCAGGGCTGTTAAGAGGTTCAGATGAGGCAAGATAGTAAAGGTGAAGGGTTTTATTATAATTAACTTATAACAAACACCTTATTGTGTTGAACCAAATTTGGCTACCATCAGGTAAGATGAAAGCATTTCTTCCCTTTTCCTAATCTCCCCCCACCCCCTTCTACCTTGGTTTTCAATTACGTTCCTCAATTTTTGCTAGGGAAAAAATATTCCATTCACATTCACAGTAAAGACAGAGTACAGTTGAAAGCAGGAGTTGACTGTGATATAATCCTAGCGAGCTCCATTACAGGCGATCTGAAGGGCCCAGGGAAGCATTTGGTATTCAGGTGTGATTGGCAAATGTATTTTTAGCAAAGTGATAATCAATACTACTGCCATATCACTAAGGGGAGAGGCAGGATCTTCAGAGATGATTCAAGTGGCTGGGTTCAGTGAAAACCTGCAAAGGCCACACTGAAACCTGGGCAGAAATTTCTGTTCTAAGGCAGTTAAAAACAGGATGTGGAAACCTTGTCTCCGGTCTTGTTTGCCCTCTGTAGCAAGTGGATGATTTCCCACTTGCACACCAGCTATGATCAAGGGAGCTGTCACGGATGAGAGACCTCAGACGCATAAGCTTGACCGAGAGGCAGATTTTCTTGGGCCACACATGAGCCTGGACTGGACTTTCCGTGCCTGACCACAGACAGACAAATGGCAGCCAAGGAGTTGGGAGAAGGAAACTGCCAAGAGGATAATTGAGACTTGAGGTCAAGAAAAATCTTCCTAAAAAATAGAACAGCCTAAAAGTGAAACAGGCTGCTGTGAGTGAGAGAGGGCATCTACCCTCACCAGAGGGTCATTGAGGAAAGAGTAGATGGCTGTTTTGTTAATAATAAATAATAATAATTATTGTTATATGTTAATAATAAATAATAATAAAGAGAAGTCTGTCTTGGGCAAGAGTTCAATTAGATGGCTTTAAATTTTTTTGGTTCTTTCAATTTGATTTTATTTTCAGTTCCTAATTCTCCCCCTCTTCCTCCCCCATCCCACCCATTTGTCATTGGATAAATATTATCTCACAAAACTTCTTCCAAAGTTTAGCTAAAACTTTCCTTCTTCTAGTACCTTCTAGTACCTTCCTGGAAAGAAGTCAGGGAAGTCCATGGGCAGGGCAGAGCAGGGAGAGCATTCAAGGCACAGGAGACAGCCAGAGAAAATGCGCAGATGTTGGCATTTGTCTGTGAAACAATCAGTGGCCAAAGTCACAGAGTCAAAGAGTATCTGGTAGAGATGACCCCAAGGAGCCTGATTATTTGGGAAGGACCACATTATGAAGCATTCTGAACACCAAACAGGACTCTGGATTTGGGAAACCACTGTAGTATGAATAGGAGGGTGACACGGTCAGAACTGTGCTTAAGAAAATCACTTTGATGGTTGAAGAAAGAATGGATCAGAGTAAGAAGACAAGAAAAACAAAAGCTGCTAAACACACACACATACACATATATAATCATGTAAAAGAAATTTCTACATTAGTCATATTTGAAATTAAAGGAAAGAACAATAAGGAGGGAAGGAAGAAGGACAAGGAAGGAAGGAAGGAAGGAAGGAAGGAAGGAAGGAAGGAAGGAGGTTAAAAAAAGGAATGAAGGAGGGAAGGAAGGAGGTAAAAAAAAGGAATGAAGGAGGGAAGGAGGGAGGGAAAAGGGAAGGAAGGATGGAAGAAGAGAGGGAGGGAGGGAGGAAAGGAAGGAGGGAAGGAGAGAGGAAAAGGAGGAGGGAAGGGGAGAGAAAGAAAAACGTGCCTTAGTTTCCACTCTGAGTCCATCATATCTCTACTTTGGGGTGAAGAGCATGTTTCATCAGGAGTCCTTTGAAACGGTGACTGATATTTGCATTCAACTAGGACAATTAGGTGGCATGGTGGATAGAGTTCTAGGACAGAAGAAATATCTTCCTAAATTTAAATCTGGCTTCAGACCTTGACTAATTGTGTAACCATGAGCAAGTCACTTAACTTTGTTTGCTTGTTTTCTCATCTGTAAAATGAGCTGGAGAAAGAAATGTCAAACTACTCTAATATCTTTGACAAGAAAACCCCAAAGGGGTCATAGAGAATCAGAAAAGACCAAAAAAAAATTAAATAACAATAAAAATTGTGTTCAATTTTTAGAGAATACTTCCTAAGTCTTCCAAAGTTATTGATCTTTATAAAACTGTTTTAATTTTATAAATTATTCTCCTAATTTTAATCACTTCACTCTTCATCAGTTCATAGAAGTCTTCTTAGGTTTCTCTGAAACCATCCTCTTATAATTTCTTATAACACAATACTATTCCATCATATTTATATACCATAACTTGTTCAGTCATTTCCCCATTAATGAGCATAACTTTTCAATTTCCAATCCTTTTCCAACAATAAAAGGCATTGCTACAAATGTTTGTACAAATAGATCTTTTTCCTTTTTTAATTCCCCCCACCATTTCTTTGGAAAATAAACCTAGGAGCTAAATCAAAGGGTGTGTATAATTTAATAGAATTTTGGGCTTCCAAATTACTTTCCAGAATGGCTGAAATAGTTTATAACTCTATTCACAATCCATTAATGGACCTCTATTCCCTCATCCTAACATTTGTCATTTTGCATTTTTTGTCAATTTAGTCAATCTGATAAGTGTGAGATGGCATCTCAGACTTGCTTTTATTTATTTTCTCTAATTATTAGTGACAGAGTATTTTTAAAATATGGCTATGATATTTTAGATTTTTTCCTCTGAAAGCCACTTATTCATATCCTTTGATCATTTATCACATTTATCATTTGGGAACTGGTCCTTATTTTTATGAATTCCACTCAGTTTCTTGTGTATCTTAAAAATAAGTTTTGGAAAAATTATCTTATCAGAGAATCTTGCTACTAATATTTCTTCCCCTAATTTATTGTTTCTCTTTTAATTTTAGCTATATAGATTTTATTTGTACAAAAGAAATTACATTTCTTTTATATTCAAGATCATCAATTTTACTTTCAGTAAGCCTGTCTGGTGATGAGCTCTTCCCTCATTGATCTGGCAGGTAATCTCTCCTATGCTCCTCTAATTTGCTTAAAATGTTATCTTGCATCTATATCATGGGTTCATTTGAAGCTTCTCACGGTATGTAGTGTGAGATATTGGTTTGCATCTACTTTCTGCCAGACTGCTTTCCTGTATTCCCAATAGTTTATCCTGAAAAATGAGTTCTTTCCCCGAGCTGGGATATTTGGATCTATCCAATATTAAGTTACTGTGCTTATTTGTTTCTGTACATTGCATGCAGACTAGATGACCTTTCCACTCTGGGATTCTGAGAATCTGTGCTTGAGAGATGACAGCCTTAGAGAGGGAGAGAGTTCATAGCCACGAAAGGTTAGGGCAGCCATTTCAAGTGGAGAGGGCAATCACTCACCTGCAGCAAGATGCTAAGTTGAGTGTGGCTGGCTCACCAAACCTGGCTTTCTATATATTAAACATTAACAATGTTCCAGACACTAAGCTAGTCACTGAAGACAAGAACAAGAACAAGACAATCTCTGCCTTCCCTTGTAGGAAAAACAACAAATATCCACAAATCGCATATGTGTCAAACGGAATCTTTCTCTGCCTTGTCTGTATCATTGCTTGCCTGATAAACCTCCACTCTAGGAACTTCTGGACCACAATTTTATGAAGAACTCCAACATACTTCTGGGCAGCTACATGGTGCAATGGACAGAGTGCTGGGCCTGGAGTCAGGAAGACTCGTCATTTAACTCTGCTCATTTATAAAATGAATGGGAAAAGGAAATGGCAAACCACTTTAGCATATTTGCAAAAACAACAACAAAGAAACCCCAAAGCGGTCATAAAGAGTAAGACACGACTGAAACATGACTGAACCACAGTAATGACCAGGAGACTTCACATCACTGCCATCTGGGCTCTTCCTCCTCCTCCTCATTGCCCACTTTGCCCTTTTACTTGCCCCCTTTCCCCCTCCTTCATTTCTGTTTTTCAGTTTTCTTTGTGTTGTCTTCCCCTATTGTAACGTAAGGTCTCAGAAGGGAGGGAATGTAGGCTCCATTTAACATGGGTTCTGGTACACTGTAGGCACTGAATAAGACTTTATCCATTAGCTATCTGATTTGGGGGATTATGGGATTAAAATCTAGGTGGATAAAGCTAGGCTTCCTTTGGAGTAGCACCTGAGCTACATTAAGCTACAGACATTGTAGCACAGAAAGGATCCACATCAGGGCCCCATAACCTGGGCACAAGGACAGGGACAGGTGCCCTACTAGGTCCAAGGTGTAGCAGAAAGGTCAGGGTGAGGAGGGCTGCAGAGTAGCTGGAGAAATGGGAGCTTCCTCGCCCTGAAAAACCAGAGCAGAGCTAGATTTAAAGGAGATGTAAAAGCCGGAAAAGGTTGAATTTTGTGCTAGAGGAAAGAAGCAATCCCTGGAAGTTCTTGAACAGGGAAGCAACGAAGTGCCAAATAAATATCTATGTGGCCGCTTGGGAGAAGGATGGATGGACCAATGAGAAGAGAGGGGCAGAGTCTGGAGGCTGGGAGACTAATGAGGCTGCGATAATATTCCAAGTGAAAATTGAGGAGCCTGAGTGAGGATGATGGCCATTGTGCAAGGAAAAGGGGCAGATGCTCGACACATTGTCAGGGTAGATAAATTGAAACTATATGAAAGATGACGGAGAGAGGAGTCAAGGAGGACTTTGTATTTGTGATTGTGGTTGACTGTAAGGAGGAGAGAGCTTTCAGCCCAAATTAGGATTTATGCAATGGGAGGCGTTTGGCAGAAATGATGGGGAGTTCGATGTGCTTTAGAGCGCCTATGTCACCCACAGCAGAGCCAGCGGGCAGTTGGTGCTGTAGGACCACACTGAGACTGGGCTTGGACGGACGGACAGACAGCTCTCAGAGTTATCTGCACAGACCCGCGAGAGCTGGTGACACTATTGGGGGGAGGGGGAGAGGATGGGCACATGCCCATGAGCAGGCAGAGAGGCAAGGATAAGGATTGTAGAATCAGGGATCTGGAGCTGGAACAAATCATCCAAGTGTAGGTCCATTTTACAGATGAGGATACTAAAAGCAAGCTCAAGAGATTTCCATGTAACAAGTATGTGAGACACAATTCAAACGTAGGGCTTCTTGATTCCAAGCCTAGAGCGCTGTCCATTTACCCTAGAACTTTTAAGCAAAGTAGACTGAGAAGGGGAGGTCAGATGAGTGAGAGGAGCACCCCAAGGGATTGAAAAGAGAAAAGCAGAGGTTAGAAATAATAGCGCACATTTTAGAGCACCGGGCCAGACACTGTGCCGAGCATCTCACAAATATCCCATTTTTGCCTTCGGTGCCCTTGCTGTTGTGATTACTCCCATTTTACAATGAAGGAGCCTGAGGCGAACAGAAGCTGGAGGACTTACCTAAGTACACATGGCTGGGTAAGTGTCTGGGACCCATTGGAACTGGAGGCTTCTGAGCGTGGGCGCTGAGCCCTGGCTGTGAAGCCGCTTCTCTTCGCCCCCAAAGGCTGCCGCCCAATGAGAACATGCTGTGGGCCCGACTTCGGCCATCGTGCCCAGGACGACCAGTCCAGCCTCCCAAGACTCGGAGGGTTCCTTCCCCCAAAGGACAGCTCGTTAGCCGGCCCCGGCCTCCGGCTAATGACTTCCAGCATCTCGGGAAGAGTCTTTCCTCTCAATGATGTAAACTCTGCTGGCTGGCATGAAGGTCATTATCATGTCACCCACACGGTAATGAGGCGAATCGCATTCTCCTCCCGCCAACGAGAGCCGCCGGCGGGGGTGGGGAGGGTTCGGCAGCGCGGTCTGGCCGAGGTCCATCCATCAGACTAATGGAGCCCGTTGTCTACTTTGAACACCGGGCCAGGTAATTTTGTCATGTTTCCTTTGGATGATAGACTGAGCTGAGAGGCCATCGCTGGTGACAGCTTCATTTTGGAGATGCACAACGGGGGCCTTGAGACATCAGGACTCGTCCAAGATCACACGATGAATGGGCGGCCCTGGGATCCCGGCCATCCCACACCGGGCCTTCCTCGCGCGATGCTACATAGATGCTCACGGCAGCGACCCGGCTGCTGCCGATTCCCACCGTGATCCTGAGCGATGTTTCCCAGCTACCTCCCTGTCCCCGGGCCCCAGGCAGCTTCCAAATGCATCTGAAGAATAAAATGGCAGCTGGATTTACATTCAGAAGTTATCCCACACTGCCACATGCTAAGGAAAACAAAAAGTTTTTTGTGGACGGGACTAAGTGTCATCAATTTTCCACAAAGCCCAAGTGTTTGACATATTCACCGCAGCCTGCGCACCTAAGAATAGCAACCTGAAAACACACAGCTGCCACAGCGGAGGGGCTGGTCCTGAGCTGGCTGACAGGAGCCTCGCCTGTCAGGGGATGCTCCGGGCTGGGAACACATCATTAGCATCTGTCTGGCCCG
Source organism: Sarcophilus harrisii (assembly GCF_902635505.1). Taxonomy (NCBI): domain Eukaryota; kingdom Metazoa; phylum Chordata; class Mammalia; order Dasyuromorphia; family Dasyuridae; genus Sarcophilus; species Sarcophilus harrisii. The sequence goes on from NC_045429.1 coordinate 1,637,138, forward strand.
GAGGATCCTGGCCAACACTGATGCTTTCCCCTGAAACAAGCTCTTTGCGAGCTTTTTAGTCATTCTGGAGGGGAGAGATGCCATGCTCCAGTTCCCCAGATCACACCAGTCCTGAGCATTTCCTTCCCTGGTTCCCTTCCCTCCCCTTCCTGCCCCCAAGCCAGGTCCCCGGACCTTTCCCATCTGTCCTCTCAGGCTACCAGGAAACAGCCAAATCCCTGGGCACTTCTCCCTGGAACTTCTCCCTGGTGGCAGGGACGATGTTTAATCCCTTTGTCTATGGTCCTCAGTGCGGGGTCTGCCATGTGTGTCGACAAACAAATATTTATTTGTGAGTGTGGTTGAGCCATGATGCTTTAGGGCTGATTTGCCAAAGGCCAGGATCCATTTGGCGATCATGGCAAGTGAGAAGTCTTGGGAGCAGGGTCTCCAAAAGTATCAGTCCTCCCATCTCTAGCCCCTTCGACCCAGGGCAGTGAGGGGCGCAACAGACACTGCTCTGGGACTCCTCCCTTTCCGATAATTGGTCAATCGATAAGACGCTCAGGAACTTCTGATGAGCCACATTTCCTCCTGGCTCTGAAGACAAATCCAAACACAAGACACTTAGGGTCTTAACCCTCTGTCTGCTTGGGGTAATCACAACCCCAACCTCCCAGGATTATTGCGAGGGAGAGCTCAGATCATATGTGTAGAACTACATAAATCTTTATTCTCTTCCCCTTCCCCCTAGGAGCTTAATGGGGGATGGACATAGTTTCTCTCCCTGTGCATGTTTTTCTCTTCTGTCTTTCTCACTAGCACAGTTTAGAATAGTATTTTTTTCAGGTTTTTTTCATGGTTTTTTTGGTTGTTGTTTGTTTGTTTATCTATCTTTTTTTTTCCTGAGGCAATTGGGGTTAAACAACTTACTTACTTGAGCTCACACAGCCAGGAAGTGTTAAGTGTCTAAGGTCAAATTCGAACTCAGATCCTCCTGAATTCAGGGCTAGTGCTCCATCCACTGCACCATCAATGTCATTTTCTTCAGGCAACTGTTGGCCACTAGAAGTTGGAGCTCCATCAGTGTTCCTTCTGCTGTACCAGTCTTCCCCATTGGAAAAGGGCTGGGGATCATGGCGGGCGTGATTCACCATTGGATTCTCACATGATCCTCACCATCCTTAGGAGACACTCAGCAGGGAACTAATAGATTTGGGCTGCGTGCTTTGGGATCGTGTCTGCAGGAGTGCCTTCCGCCACCCAGGCCACTTCTGAGACCGTCTAGTCCCATTTGCCAAGGACCCTCCACCTAATTTCAGAGACTTTTGTCACCCCAGAATAGACTATTAGCACACAGCATTGCCAGTCCTGGTCCCCCGTGGGGCTTTTACTTGGAGAATATGAGAGGAGAATACCCAGCAGTCTCCTTTGGGCTTAGAAAAGGGACTTTAAGGGGATCTGGGGGGGGATGTGTATCAAGCAAAGGAACTGGGCAGATTTGAGAAAAGCAGCAAAGGAAGGCCCCATGCTTAGATATTCAGCAATTCCATTTTCACAGTGGCTCACGTGGGAAGCAGGTTCAGATGATCGGGACTGGGTGGGGCTTGGGTGACTGACTACTGTTCTAATATCAGGGTCTTGGGAAATAAACGTGAATATCTACTATTACCCTGGGGGTGCTTAGTGCTCAGGCAGATGTGGAACTGGCCAATCGTGCTTCACTTCCATAAAGGCTTCGCCCGTTAAATCTCCTTGAGTGGACATCATTTGGCCAATCTCCCCGACGGTCCTAGGATCAGGTCACGTTCAGCATCCTTCCCTAAAGCCAGCAACCATCTGTCCTCTGTGCATCCCAAGAAGTGAAAGGAGGAAGGGGAAAGGCTGGGGAAAGGAGGCAGGAAGAAATGGCTTTGGGTGCCCAAGGCTGAGAAGGAACCTGGCTCTTTCTTCCCCTGGGTAGCGGTCAGGTCCAAAAGGTAGAACAGGTGCTGGATGGCTTTGGTCAGCCATCTTTCTTTGTTATAGTGGAAGATTTCTCAATGGCGGTACTAGTATGGAGAACTGACAACAGGATCACAAGTTGTCCAAAATCAGTGCTGTTGGATTGCACAGTGTGTTCGGCGGCAGCAGCCCCCCCTCAGTCTTTCTGCAGAGCCTGGACCCCCATTTAATTCTCTCTTGGAAGCTAAGGGGGCACATGCTTTAGCCTTAGAGAGAGAGGACACTTTATTCAGGGCCCATCTTTTACCATTTTCTCCCCACACATTCAAAGACTCATCAGGCTTTTTATTGGCCACTCAGTTGCTTTGTTTCAGGGATGATCTCCAATCCCTATCCATTATACAACTTGGAAGTTGAAATTCCTAAATCTCCAGCATGGCTGTCACTCTGATGCTCAAGAAGCTTCAGAGGCTCCCTATTATCTTGAGAAATGCATATAAATGCTTCTGTTTATAACTTGTGACCTTTCACATGCTGATTGCAGCCAGCCTTCCAGGCTTTTTTTCTTTCACACATTCTACTCTCCATGATATTTCCCATGCTTCATATTCCATCTCCAGACACCAAGCCTTCGCCCAGCTGGCTCTCCTTGCATGGAGTGTATTCTTCTCAGCTCTGCCTCCCAGAAGCCCTCATTTCTTTTACAACCCAGTTAAACACCATCTGACACAGCAGGGCCAAGCTTTCCCCAACTCGCTAGGGCTTGTCATAATACCTTGGGTGTGATCTGCCTTTATCTATGCACTTGCTGTTTTCTCCAGGAGATGGAAACCCCTTGAGGGTGGGGGTCACTTTTGGTTGTTTGGAGTCTTTAAAGCCCTAGCACCCGGCAGGTGTAACAACCAGGGAATGGATGTGGAGAGGGGAGCTAGAGCTGTGGTTTTATTGGTGCTCTCCCTTCCAGTTCTCTGTGACTTAAGAGACTTATCTTCCAGACTGACCAGTCCCTGTCCAGACTCAGAATTTGAACCCAAATCTCCCTGACCCAAAGCACAGCCAGCAGGGCTCACACTTGGTCTTATCCCCATTAAAGCCATATGTTTAATCCTGGGGCAACATCCTAACAGTCAACACGAAGTTGGGTTCCAGGGGCGGACTCCAGTGTAATGGTCGTCAGACAGGAATAGACTCCAGTGTAATGGAGGTCGTGAGCCAGGAGCACATCTAGGTTCCACTTGTCTACAAGACTCTACCTGCCGAGTGTTCTTGTGAGTCTGCTTCATGATTGAAGCTGATTTATCATTATATTTGAACCTTTCTTGGCATATATATTGGAGCAATTTTCCATTTTTTCTCCAGTTCATTTGGTAGATGAGGAAACTGAGGCAGAGATTAACTAACTTGCCCAGCGCGAATTTAATGCAGCTAGAAAGTGTCTGACGCTGAATCTGAACTCAGGAAGATGAGTCTTCCTGATTCAAGCCCTACACTACTCCACCTAGCTGTTCTGCAATGCATTTATTTTTCAGACAGCAAAAAAGCAGAGATATTTTCATCAGTGACCACTGTGGTGTTTAATTAATGCTTGTTAAATTGGATTCATTGAGCAAATAAGTAGATTTAGTTCTGGGCAAAATTACAAAAGGAAGGGAGGTATTTTGGGTTCTCAAGATAGTAAGCAGTTATTAAGCTCCTACTATTTGCCTGGCCCAGACCAAAGCTCCGGGGATATAGAACAGTAGTTTCAGTGGAAACAATGAATGTACAGATAAGTATATACAAGATTACTTTAGAGTGCCAAGAACTAGAGGGGGAGGGGTTTCTTTCTCAAAATCTGAAAGGAAACCAGAGCTTCTAAGAGATGGAGGTGAGGAAGGGGAGCATTCTAGACAAGGGGACAGCCGGTGCAAAGGGGTGGTGGTGGGAGATGGAATTTCAGGAAATGCAGCCAGTGTGTGAATGAAGACTAGAAATGGCCTCTCCTCTCCCCGGGTCCTCTTCCGCCCTCTCCCTTCTACCCACACTTTTATTTGGGATGCAGGGAGTTTTCTAGATGACTAAAATTCTCCAGATAGTCATTAAATTAAGTGGGTATTTATTAAAACCGCGATGCGCGGGCAGCGCTAACGGAGAGCGTGTGGCCTGGAGTCAGAAAGACCTGACTTCGAATCCAGCGTCGGACACTGCCAGCTGTCGGGCCAGTCAACAAAATGAGCTGGAAAAGAAAATGGCAAAGACTCTGGAATCTGCCAAGAGAATCCCAAGTGGACTCACAGAGAGTTGAGCAGAGACAGATGCAGAGAGACCCAGCGAGAAAGGGAGAGAAACCAAAGACAGAGACCGAGAGGAGGAGAAAGGGAGGAAGGGAGAGGGAAGGAGATTCAATCAAACCACTGCGCCAGAGCACAATGAACCCTTATTTCACAGACACAATTACAACTGCCAGGGGAGAGAATTTTTCCAAAACTATTTAATCTCTGAAATGGGCAATAAGCTTGTCAGCCTCTGGGGCATTTCAACCTTGGTGCAATGGTTCATCGCAAATCTTTCCACGACTAAAACTGATCCGTTCCGTCCGGGGTCTCTATTCTCTCACATAAAAAGGCTTCAGAAGCCTTCACAGTGAAGTGAGCTTTATGGCCTGCCACCCCGGCCTCCCTCTGTCATCTCACCCAGGCCGGGGGACCGGCGAAAACGGGGAGGAGGACTTTGGAAGATGATGGCGTTTGTCTCTAGGCACTGGAAACGTGGTCTGCAGCCCGCTATTTACGGCAAATGAAAAGGGTCATTGGGCTCACCTTCTACCTCCTCCTGCATCTCCTCCAAAACAAATCAGCCACATATAGAGAAACGGCATGATTTAGCAAATTGGCTGCTCATCGGTGCGATAGGAAGACTAAGGTCTGAATCCTATCCCAAACAGTCGCTTGCTGTGTCAGCCAGGGCAAAGCACATAGCCAGCCTTCATTTCCCCATCTGTAAAATAGGGATAATAATAGCACTTATTGCAGATGGTGTGAGGCAGGGAGCTAGGACTGGCTTGGGAGAGCAGAAATCAGTACGTGTTATAAATTGGTCCTTCATTTTTTGTTTTGTGTATGTCTAGACTTAATGAAATAATGGATAAAATGTTAATAAAGGAAATTAACCTTAAAAGTGTGCCTTGATACAGTTTTTCAGAGCCAGTTTTAAAGTTACCAGCACACCCCTGGTTATACAGTTTGGGCTGAAAAACTGAATATGAAGCATTATGTAAATGTGATCTGTCAACATCATCATCATTCCCTAATTTCCCCTTTTGGCCTCTCCTATCCCATCCCAAAGCAGCATTTCACGATCAGTACCTTGTCACAATCAGATAAAGACTGGAAACAACAGAATAGTGGTTAAAGAATTAGCTAGAATCCACATTTTTAAAAAAAATCATGTGAATTAATGAATTGCTACATCATAAACAATAAAGTTTAATTAGGAAGGAAAATGTCTGCAGCCATTAAATATGAAGCAAACTTTCATAAACACAGCAGGAAGGATTAGACTTTTCAGACATCTGAATTGCAAATGATATTATTGGTGGAACTTTTATAAAAAATTGCTTCTTTGAAAAAAACAGGCAAGTGTCGCCTCTCTGGCATTTTCCAACAAATCAGTATTTAGGATGGATCCATTTACACCCACTAGCAGATGCTTTAGGAAATGGAAACTCGCCTTATTTTCTATTTCAATAAAAAAAAATCAGCTTAAAGGATTGACAAATAACGATATGACTCATTAGTGATAGGGCCATTTCAAATGAAAGTTACCCAAAGGTGGGGGGAGGATTATTAATGAACTTCACACATGGATATTTGGAACTGGCTAAATCTGCTCACAAACTAGTAATACCGCCCACCACCATTGCCACAGAGCCACTAATTATCGTGCCAGATATATGTCCCACACTTCTGTTCTTCATAGAATGAACTTTAGTGGTGCTTCATGTTTCTGACATTACCAATATTTCCCCCAAGTGTCTGTCTGTCTCTGTCTCTCTCTCCCCCTTCTCTGAGTGAGCTGCACCTTATAACAATGAAGAAGAAAAAGAGCCGTCAAAGTAACTATAATATTAAAATACATGGCAGTGACATCCGTGTCTATGGCAGTAACATCCGTGTCCCACGGATGTTACTGCCATATATTTTAATATTATAGTTACTTTGTGGGTGTGTCCCACACCCCACAGTCCCCTGGGGCTTCAGAGAAGTGAATGAAGCTATCTTTTCACTGATGGTCCTTCCTTGGGTCTGGGCTCAGTAGCTATAATATCTTACCTATAATATAAAAGCTATAATATTATATCTTACCAGTTCTTAGTTATCGTTGCTCTTCTTTGCCTTTACATTGGGCTAACAAAATTTGGTACTTCTGGTTGTGCCTCCGTTCATAGAGTTCTTTTCATTCTTTTCTTCTCTCCCAAATCCTCTAGAGCAGTGGTTCTCAAACTTTTGTTCTCAGTATTTTTATGTTGTTAAAAAACCATCGAGGATCTGTTCAAAGAGTTTTTGTTCACATGGGTTATGTTTATAGCTATTTACTATAGTAGAAATAAAAAATAATTTTGAATTTGTAGACCCTCTGAAAGGGTTTCAGAGACCCCAACAATTCTTTGGACTACACTTTGAGGACCACTGCTCTAGAGTATTTGAGAGCACGGTGCTATTCCCTTGTGCCCAAGGATCTTTTGCTTGGTGACTTTCTAATGGATGAGGATATACTGTCTTTCCAGCCCTGTTTCCAAATAGCCTTTGCCTGCTTCTCTCTGCTACCAGGAAGAACTGGGTCCCCCATTGCATAGGGCCCGGGGTGTTCACCAGGGCTCATTTTGCATTATGGCTAGTTATGCGTGACATATTCTGGTATGGCACAGGGGCCATGTGCCTGACACATAGTAGGAGCTTAATACATCACTTGAATTGAAGTGAATCGTGGCCTCGGTCCCCAGAAAAGAGCATGGCCTCCAGGGGAACCAAAGGATGGAAGGAGTTGAGGAAAGTCAGGGGAAAGTGTCTTGCTGTGACTAATCCAAGTCCTCCAAAAGCATGTCTCTTATATGGAGAAGAGAGCAAGAAAAGCTGAGATTCCTCCTAAGACATAGAATCACCACAATCAGAGTCTTAAGTAGCCAGAAGTTCTCCTGGAGAAACCCAGTGGGGAATGAAGGGTGGGGGAAAGTTGGTGGTGAGGGAGGGCAGTCTGAGGGGATCAGGCTTCCATTGCTGAGGAGCTTTGGGAAGGGGAGCTAGAGGATTCTGGGAGGGCAGGCGCAGCTCCAGGAGATCAGAAGGCAGGGACATCACAGGGCAAGGACACCTCTGGGAGCGGCCAGGGATGACCCCATTGGCCCTTCTGTTACAAGGAGCACAATTTCTATTTGTTAAGACAACGGTGCCATCTTGGAGGAGGAGATGGAGATGGAAAACCAGTCTTATGGAGCCATAACTGTGACTCAGTTTCCTCCTCTGTAAAGTGGGGCCCATAGCAACACCTACCTGCCAGGGTGTGATGATCCAATAAACTGACATATGCAAACGAGGTCATCAATTTATCCCTGGTTGTACAAATGAGCAAACTGAGGCACAGAAAAATTGACTTACATGTATTTTGTTCCTTGAGTGACTAAAATCTACAAGATCTTCATAATTTAAAGTTCCTCATTTGGAAGGAAACCACTTGGAAACCATCTGGAATTGTTCTTGTTACTGTTCAAGAGAGCACACACAGATGGGTGGGGCAGCGGACACAGCGTTGGACCTGAAGTCAGGGAGAACAGTTCAAATTCAGCCTCAGACACTTCCTAACTAGTCACAACCTCTGTCTGCCTCATTCTCCTCATCCGTAAAATGGGCTAACAATAGGACCCGACTCCTAGTCTTTGTGAGATTCTCAGCAGGTATTTGTGAAGTGCTTAACACAGTGCCCAGCACATAGTAGGGACTCAACAAATTCTAGCAGGTCAGATGGCCCAAGCACGCAGATGTTCTCCTCAGTAAGGGCAGTCGTTTGGTACAAGACTTGGTTAGCTCAAGAACTGGTGTGTTTTTGTGCTAGTGAGAACATGTAAAGGGCCTTTTTTGTAAATATGTGACTATACCGTGACCACACAAAGAATAATGATTAGGGAAAGTCCATAGTAAATAAAATTATTGTTTTATCTGAAATATCACGCAATTCATTCCTGCACGGCACATGTGGAGACACTTGGGGAACCCTTGTAGGCCACAGCGCATTCTCTGAGACCTCATGGTGGATGCGACCTAAACTTTGGTCAGGCACTTGGGGTTAAGTGACCTGCCCAAGGTCATACCTCAGCTCATATGTGTTAAGTGTCTGGGTCTGGAATTGAACTCAGGTCCTCCTGATTGAGACCGGTGCTCCACCCACTTTGCCATCTAGCTCTTGCATATTATGCATTTTTAAAGAGTTTTATTTAAAGTTTTGAGTTCCCAATTTTATCCTTCCCACTACTCCCTGAGAGGGTAAGCAGTCAGATATAGGCGAGACATGTGCAATTAAGTGTGCCATTTCCACATTGGTCCTGTTGTGTAAAACTCAAAAAATTCCCTAATTTCCACCTTTTGCCCTCTCCTATCCCATCCCAAAGCAGCATTTCATGATCAGCACCTTGTCACATCCAGATAAAGGCTGGGAATAGCAGATTAGTGGTTAAAGAATGAAAGGGAGGGGGAAATAGCCCGTTTCCCTCTCTAGTCACACAATACCGGTTCTTTCTCTGGAAGTGAATACACCTGTCCTTTGGGATTGCCTTGGATGGCTTATTTCTGAGTCATTCACATTCACAATTCTTTATCAAGCACTATTGTTCTCCTGGTTCTGTTTCCGCCACTAGGCATCTGTTCATAGGAGGTTTTCTAGGTTTTTCTAGATCATCCTGCTTGTCATTTCTTACTGCTCAACCATCATATAGCACAGCTTGTCCAGCCGGTGCCCGACTGATGGGCCTCCCTTCAGGTTGTAGATCTTAGTCAACATGAAAAGAGCTGACTTGGGGGATTAAACGCCCCCCCAAACGTTATAAGGTGGCTCATGGCTCTAACCCTTCACTTGATGTATGGAGGAACTGCGTTGGGCAATGGCCAGCTGTCTTGACCTTTGTCCCGCCCCTGGACTGCAGTGACTGGAGGAGGGAGCACGGGTGATGACTCTGCACAGCCCTGCTTCTCTCCTATTTGATTTGTGCACGAGTGGAGACATCCCCCTCAACCCGCTCACTGGGCCTCTTCCATCACGAAGAATGAATAACGGCAGCAAAGGAGCCAAGAGAAGTTCCATGAGATGAGAATAAGTCATAATGGCCCAGTTTGAGCATCTACCTCATGGAGTGGGATGAAGATGATCAATGGGGCACCATGGAAAATGCCCCGCAAACCTTAAAATAGCCTGGAGATGCTTGGTGTGTGGGCGCTGGGCGCAGCCGGCTCAGAAAGGCAATCGGCTCATAAGATTAGGTATTCATGGACCACTGGGATGATGGATTTCAACAGGAGAAGATAGGCTGGGGATACGGTACCCCCTGGGAATCCGGATGCCCCGTGCAGTGGAAAATCAGCATGAGGGCATTGAGAAACTATGGCAGGAGGCAGATATTAAGCAGGAGAAAGGAGCCCCCAAAAGGCAGATCGGGGTCAAAGAGCCCCCCAAATCAGACCTGGCTTTCCTCCCGCCTAGGACACCTGTTCTTCCGTTCTTACATTATCATGCCCCGTGCATCTGCTTAGGGCTGAATCTTTGTGATGTGTCAGCACCCCAGAGGCCACCGTCCCGAGTATAATGGGCTCGTGGCAGGTTATAAATCAGCTGATAAAGATTTGAAAGAGCCCTGGGACAGGCTGAATGAGAGGCACTCCATAATGGGACTGGGAGAAGACCATGAGCATCTCAAGGGCTCCATGTTGAACGAAGTGCTTGGCTCCGCTTGGCTGCTTATTAACATATGATGTGTCAAACCACATCCATATTTCATGGGCCGTACCTTGGTAAATGATTGTGACTCCAGGTAGAACAGCCGCTCTTCTTCTCCCCCCCCCCCATTTCTTTCTCTGCTATTTAATGAGGACGCTCACTCTCAGACGCTATCATCCCCAGCAAAGCAGCGAACAGCTCCTAGGCTGGAGCAGAACTGACCCTTCAGTTTTCCAGAATCCCCCGACCCTCCCTCCTCCATACTCCCACACCCAGGTTCTGCCATACATCCATTTCAAACTAAGGTTTCCAAGAACTGCAAAGGTCAAGGTTTCCGTAGCAAGGCTTCCTTCTCTGAGCTCGCTGCCAGCACCATGAATTTCCTAGTAGCTTCTCCTCCATCCAGACCGCAAGTAACAGGGCCCCGGGGGGCCCCCCTGCACCAGGCTCAGACTCAGTGGCTTTGTGCAGGAGAGTCTGGGGGAGCCTTCAGGCTTTCTGCAGCCTCCTGAGCCGAAGTCCCCCTCCGGGCTACCCCCAGCCAAAGTCAAATAGAAATGGAAACAAAGTCCATGAAGATCCTTGCAGGACACACCCACAGACGTCAATGTAAAATATAGTTGGGTTTCATTTAATCTATTTATTATTATCTTACTTATTTTGTTGAATGACACTCTGATGAATACAATTTAACTAATTTTGTACAATTACCTTTGATTCTGGTGTGGACGAAGTACCACGGGCCAAGAGCAGCTCACAAAGCACGTGCTGACACTTCTGGACTAAGGGCTGATACGGCCCAGCCTAGAACCAAGCCCTGGCTGGAGCGCTGGGCTTAGGCTGCTTGGGATCAGTGCCCGGCTCCACGACCTCCCAGGAAGACTAAGCCACAAAACCCCATTTACACGTTTCCTTCCAGAGCTCTCAGACAGGGCCAGACCCAAAACACGCCAGAGAGACCTCGAACCCCAGGAACATCTCCCCGGATGGAGCACGGGCGGCCCATGTAATCCTCCAGGACACACCTTCAGTTGTCCTGGTCACTGGGACTACCCATAGTGAACAACAGCGGAACCCTCCAGGCCGAGCTCAGCAGGACCCTCCAACCGGCCACCTGGAGACCGCGGATGGAGCCGCAATGGCCCAACAGAGAGAGGCGGCCCTAGGCCCTGGCCCCAGCTCACAGCCCGGCTGTGGAGACACAGAGAGGAGCGATCCAGGCAGAAATTCACCCCAGGCCGCAAGTACTCCAGCCCAGGGCATGCAGCCCAACAGCCGGACTTTCCCCAGGAGGCTGCGCCAGCCTGTTCCTCATGTGGGGAAATGGCAGCTTCCTCAGGCCGGTTCTCCCAGGGTCTCTGGCCGACAGCAAGGGCTGACCGGAGGGAGCCTGAGGCGGGTGAAGGGGAAAGGGGTGGGGCTCTTCTGGAATGGGATTTCCTGGAGACTAAGCCACACACACAATCATATGGGCACACATGCCCACAATCTCACACACACACACACAACCACACACACACACAATCACACACACACACACACACACACACACACACACACACACACAGACTGGTAGCATCACGGGAGCAGTCTCTGGGCTGAGGTGCTGCCAGTGAGGAGGGAGTCCCTGGAAAAGTTATCCCCAGCCTCCCATTCACAGACAAGGCTATGGTCTCTCTCCTCCTCCCAGTGGTTTTCTCCCCCGGGGACACGACAACCGCATCTATATGAGTATATTCTGTAATACTAGTATAGAGGGGCAGCCAGCGGCCTGTGGATGGAGCTCAGCCTGGGGGCAGGAAGCCTCCTCTTCTGAGTTCAAGTTCAGCCTCAGTGTGACCTTGGGCAAGGACTGTTTGCCTCCGTTTTCTCATCTGGAAAATGAACTGGAGAAGACAAGAGCAAACCCCTCTAGTATCTTTGCCAAGAAAATCCCAGACTCATGATGAGTTGGACACAACTGAAAAAATATAGAGAAATCCGTGAGTGCATCTATCTCTTTTTCCATCAGGAGGGCTGGCCAGTAAGGTGAGGGTGCACATCATCCCTCCCCTGCGCTGCCTCCCCATTCATTTCTGGCTTCTTCACCAGAGAAAACCATCCCTGTCCTCAGTTCCACCACCCAGGCTAGTTAATCATTTTATTCCTCACCTTTCCTCCCAGAGCCTCCTTTTGGATACTTCATTTTTGGTCTCCATCTTCATTTCAGTATCTTCATTTACTTAGAAATTCTTACTCATGAAGCCCGCTCTCGCCTCTGCCTTGACCCCGCTCGTAGTCAATTTTCCCCGTGCTGACCTCCTCCCCTGCCACATCAACACAACAGAATGATTTACTGTTTCCCAGGGCTTTGTCTGTGTGTGACTTGGATTATAAACTCTTGGGGACAAGGACTTTGCCTTTTGTGTTTTATGCCTTGTAAAGCTCCGTGTACACACGTGGGAATACATAAATAACAAAGAGGACCAGCCTTAGGTCTTCAATAAATGGCAGCCTTCAGAAAATGGATGGACAAGGAGATGAAACATGGAAGATGGATTGAGTTGCTTTTTTAACCACAAGGTTGCTGAGCTAATTGGGATAAAGTATCTGAAACCAATGGCTTTCCACATGAAGGATTCGACTCGGAAAAAGACATCGTTCTAGTTCCTACTTGAAGGTCCCTAAAACCACCTAAACTAATGAAGGGGGAAAACCCAACCCAGAAAGTCTTTGCCTCTTAGGTCCAATCCCAGTCTCTCTGAGGTCTTGGATCTTTCTGTCCATAAATGGGGATAAAGCAAGGTTACAGAGCAGGAGGAGGGGCAAGTCTCTCCCTGGGGTCAGGCAGTCCAGGAAAGTTCTGCCTCCCATACATACAGGCTCTCTGACTGGCAAAGTCACTCTCAGTGTCCCGAGTTAGCCCTCTGAGACCATGAAGCATAATCTGCTCCCTGATCTGCCCCAGAAGAGAGGGTCTCCTATGTGAGAATTTTTTCTTATTCAGATGGAGTCGCTTGTTACCCAGTAATTTTTGTCGTGCTCCACTCTTCATGACCTGGTTGGGAGTTTTCATGGCAGAGATACTGGTGTGCTTGGCCATTGCCTTTACAGCTCATTTTATAGATGGGGTAAATAGGGTTAAGTGACCAGCCCAGGGTCACCCAGAGAGCTAAGGTCTGAGGCCATATTTGAACTTGGAGAAGTCTTTCCGACTCCAGGCCCAGTGTTCTGTGCACTATGGCACCCTAGCTGTCCAAGTGAACTCACAGGTCTTGTTTAAAAAAATGGGGTAGAGAATGTCTCCAATCTGGCTACAGGTCATGGAAAGCAATTCATGAGAGGTTACTTAAGAAAATGCTTGGGACAAATGTGAGGGACAATGAGCTCACGGCAATGGAAGGGGCTTGGTGCCTCGCCTGCCCCTTCTGTCTCCCCCTCCCCTTTCCCTGCGATTCTTCACCCCATCACTATGGTCTGCAAGCAGTTAGAGGCACTCATCCTTCCCTCCCATGGTCCTCCTTTGTGCTCCTCCGGCTCAATGCTTTGGACACTAGCCAATATCCAAGATCCTGTCAGATGTTCTAGAGGCTGAGGGGTATCTCTGCTTATTGTTTTCCTCTCCCTCATCTATTCCCAATCCCTTTGCACACCTTCAAGCCCTGCAGACACGGTGAGAGCATAGAAAGGCTCCTGTCAGGGTGACCGCACGTGTCCTGTCTCCATCTCTTAGCATCACTGTGCTTGTGACATTCCCTTAACATCTCTGTGGAGATCCATGGCCACATCTGTAAAGTGCAAATGGGGGTGTGTGAGACAGCCTGGGGAGTGAGTGCTCATTAAGACCAGCCCCCTCTTTTTTCAGATAAGGAAACAGAAGACTAACTTACATGATCATTAGGGTCTCTTCAAGCATCAAAAAGCTTGACACAAAATAAGATGAGGAAATTGAGGCAAATAGAGATTAAGATAATGTCTCAGGCTCACAATCATTATCATGTTAATTTGCAAGAGAAAGAAAGAAAGGATTTGAAGCTGAGAGATGACTATTCATTGGGTTATGTCAGAAAAACATGTACCCCTCTCTTATGAATCATCAGAAGAGGGGTTTCCCACCTGCTTGACTGAGGTGATTCCCCCAGAGTCTTCAATATCTTCTCTAAGAGAAACTACAAATTCACACTGAACCAAATAATAATCCAAAAGCTCCAGTGGGAAACTGCAATCAATGACCACCCCAATAAATAAAGTCAGCCCAGAAGGGCCCAAAACCAGCTAGAAGCGAAGGGCAATAAGAAAGGTGGCCGCTTTGGTGGAGCCGTGCCTGGGATGGCATCTCAGAGGGCTATACTGGGGCCAGGTGTATCCTGGAAAGCTCTGACCATAAAGCCACCACTGAGAGAGGGAGCGCTTCCCTGACAAAGCTGCAGGGAGGGCAGAGAGCCTTTACTGCAGGGATACCAGGCAGCAATGGCAGGACGTGACCGGTGACAAGCAGGACACTTCAGGGCTCGGATCGGGATTGATGAGGTCGTCAGTGTCCGGGTGGCCAGCAGAGGACTTGATCCTGAGGCAGGCAGGGAGAAGGCACTGAGAGGGACAGTTCAGCTCCATGGTCCCATCCCTTGGGGATGTGGTCCAGTCCAAAATCCAAGTTATAGCAAACTCCTAAGATGTCCCCTCTGCAGAGGTCTCTGGCAGCCTCACCTTGCCCGGTCCTGTCAGAAATCCCACTCAGGTCCCTGAGGTTACATTGTCCCTATAAAATCTGCTTATGAGCCATCTCATGGCTGCTGCCCTCCTTTGGGTCAGTCCACCATGGCACCCTGCCTTGGTATCTTTCCCTTTCCCTTCCCCCATGGCACATGGTATCTCCACTCTGCTTCCCAATCCTATTTCTCTTCCTTGCAGCTAATACCTCTTTTGGGGTGCTATGTCCCTTCAGGAAAACCCCTTTCTGTGCTCTCCCACTCTGTTTCATATTTACCATCCCTTGTGTCTATTGTAGCCCTTCATTTTGTGTGCAACCCTTTCCCTAAATAAAACCACCTTTTTGCCAAAAAGAACAGCCATGGTGAATTCTTCATGTGAACAAACCTGACTTTTGCTGCAGGCAAATGGGGTCTAAATCATGTTGGTCTCCAGACCACATCATTTGGTTCCAAACCCCACATCACCATTTCCTGGGTACTGGGGCCCCTCACAACTTGTCCTGAGATGTCAGAATTAGGTTTTTTGTGGCAATGCCAACCTTTTCCCCGACTGCTTTTTTAGAGGCACTGGCCCAGTGCAGTCTCACCCTGGCTTCTTCACTAACTTCCACCTCCTGAGGTTAGGATCTCCTGGATCATTGAGGTACAGTGCAGAGTGACAAATATCCTGTGCCCAGTTCACAAACTAAAGCTGAGAAATCACTAACTAGAATAAAAATACATGGAAAGTGGGGAAAATGGCTTTCCCAGAAGGACTATGTACACCAAGAAGAAGTCAAACAAGAGAAAAAAATAAAAGAGAAAAGCAAGAGAGAAAATTCTGGAGGGAAGGACTTGAAGGAGAATACGGAGCTTGGAAGAGAAAATGGTCAACATTTCTACCCAAGGAAAAGACTCCCTGAAAAGGAGAGTCAACCCAACGGAATCCAATGACTCCAAGAGGCAACAGGAACTGAAACATGGACAGAAATGCAGCTCCTGCTATAAGGAACTGAACCAGGAGGATATCTGCATGACTGAGAACCCCAAACACCACAAAGAGGCTCCACAAAACTGCGCACCTCAGCAAGGAACCGGACAGCTCCAGCCAGAGGAATGGGCGATAGCCTCTTGGGACTCCTGCTGCGGGATCCTGGGGAGAGGCTCACTTCAGCAGCTCACAGTTCTTTCTCTTTGGGAATCATAGACTCCTTTGGCAGCCCGAGGAGTCCTGAGGCTCCTCATAAAAATGGGAAGTACATGAAATAAATTACCAAATGACCTCCTATCTGTGCAGGTGTATGCATGTATGTGTGCATAAAAGCATGCTGTTGTTTGCTAGCTTTTCAATTTTCAATTTTGATCCAATTTGGAATTTTCTTGGCAAAGATACTATTGCTGTTTGCCATTTCCTTCTCCAGCTTGTTTTACAGAAGAGGAAACTGAGGCAAACAGATGAAATGGCTTGCCCAAGGTGACACAGCTGGGAAGTATCTGAGAATAGATTTGAACTCGGGAAGATGAGGCTTCCTGCCTCCAAGCCCACTTTATCTATTGCATCACTTAGCTGCCCATTTAGATGTACATTTATATATCAGTGTGTTTCTGTAATTACATATAAAATTATTTATGTATATACATATATAAAATCAGCAGTGCTGTACATATATATAACACATTTATATGCATATTATTTATGCATATAAATACAAAATCCTATAAATCATGATATGTAAACTATATATATATACATATCACAAGTTATATATATTTATAGAGTAGCTCTATGTATAGATGCATGTTCACATATATAAGCCACCTTATTTCTATGTTTCATATAATGCATTTCATAATATGTTTCCTACTCATAAATTATGAATTTCATAAATTCCTATATTTTATAAAAGCTTTTCTATTATGTATTTTAGAGTTTGGGGTTTTTTAAATAATAGTTTTTTATTTTCAAAATACATGCAAAGATAGTTTTCAACATTCACCTTCCAGAAACTTTGTGTTCCAAATTGTTCTTCCTCCCTTCTCCTCCATCCCTGCCCCCAGACAGCAAGTAATCCAACACAGGTTAAACATGCACAATTCTTCTATACATATTTCCACATTTATTGTGCTGCACAAGAAAAACCCAGGTCAGAAAGGGGAAAAAATGAGGAAGGAAAAAAAAGCAAGAAAACAACAACCACAAAGGTGAAAATGCTATGTTGTGATGCGTATTAAGTTCCCACAGTCCTCTCTCTGGAGGCAGATGGCTCCCTCCATCACAAGGGTACTGGAACTGGCCTGAGTTACCTCACTGTTGAAAGGAGGCAGGTGCCTCAGAGTTGTCTCATGTATTGAAAACACTTCTGAGAAGGGATGCCTAGGACTTCTCTGCGAGAGGACAGAGAGCCCTCCAGTCCCTCCCTTTCCAGAAGGCTCTCACCTCCCTTCTCTTCCTTAGGTAATTTTAACCAATCCCAGCATTCCGCTTTTCCTGGTGACTTTGCCCACAGGTGCTGCTTCCCTTCCCTCTCTTGGTGGGGAATCAATGGGAAGAGGCCCAAGCTTCGCTTTGGATTCCAGGAGGCCGGGCTCCTCTGGAGCCTCACAATAAATTAAGACCCAGCCATGACTTTGGCTAAGAGCGCAGAGTAAAAGTCAGAGTCCCGACTAGAAGCCGGCTCTTTTGATTGCAGCTCTTTCCAGTGCAAGAAATAAAGGCTGAGGCTGGTAATGGCCGTGCTCCTCTCCTGCAGCTTCCCAGCTGTTACCGTGCTCTCGCTTATTTTCAACCATAATAGTCTCAATTAATCAGTCAGTCAGCAGGCACTGGGATACCTAAAAAAGGCCGGTGGGTCTGGGAGCCGGCCGCCTTCCATTGGGTGGGAGGAATGGGCCAGTCTCACCTTGTCTCAGGGTCACTTTGCCGCCCTCCCGCCTCAGGGGCAGGTGGGTCCGACCTTGCTTCTGCAGCACAAGGGGCTCCCTTCAGGGCGCACCATCTGGCACATCTGGCGCAGACGCCCGGGTCATGGCTCTAGATGCCGCAAGCGCCCCAAGCCGAATGCCCAGTGCGGGCCCTGGCAGAGGCCGGGCAGAGGAGGGCCCTCCTCCCAGCTGGGCGCCCGGCCTAGGTGCCGCCCCGGGGCCTCAGGCATCGGCGGGCAGACATATGGAAGTGCTATTTGTTTCTCATTTACCAAACAGATAAGAATATGGAAATAGTCTCGGACCATTTGTTTGATGAGCTTCCTAAGCTGGTAATAAACAAATCAATACAATTAGTTTTGGCTCATCATCATTAAGGAACCCTCACTTCTGGGACCTGATTCAATTACACCTCTTAGTAGGTGGGTGACTTCCAACCCAGCAAATGAGGGAAACAGAGACAGCAGGAACTTCTCGGAGGAACTGAGTGGTGTCGGCAAAGGCGGCCGGACCGCATGCCCGGGTTCTAGGCGCTCCTGGCTTCAGGAAAGGAGAGGGAGCAGCAGCGCGGGCGATGGAGGGGGAGCCGCTGAACTCCCTCCCCCCCTCCAAAGTCCAGACGGAGCCTTTCCGGCCCCTCCTCCCCGCCTCCTCTAGAACCCCAGGTCGCTTGAACCTGGCTCCTGAGTTTTGGTACAGACCTTGTGTCTGGTACAGACCAGCCCTTGCCCCTGGCTTCCCCCACCAGGACGTGAATGAGCTGTTCCAGGCGGGAACCTTGGTTTCCCCTTTCTTTTCTTTCTACAGCTTAGCCCAGGGCCTGGAATACAGTAAGCACTTAATAAATGACTGCGCCAAAGTTGGCCACTCGCACCGACAAAAGGCACTGAGGATTCCCCCTGCTGAAGAAGAAGGAAACCCAAGTGGCCACGTCCCGCAGAACGGTCCCCAACAGCAACCCTCGGAACGCGCTCCGGAGTCCCCAGACTGCTATTGGTGTAATGGCCAGAGAGCTGGGCTTAGAGGCGAGAAAATAAGGGTTCGAATCCGCCCTGCCTCTGGGACCCCAGGCCAATCATTCAGGCGGCTGAATTTTCTCACCTGTGAAAGGAGCTGGTCGGATTAGGGAGCCATTGCGTCCTCTCCAGCCCTAACTCGGGGCCCCTGTAATCCCGTATCAGGCAGCCCCTGCCCGTTGGGGGCAGATCCAGATCTTACTCGCCTCTCCCCCCACCTTTCTGTGCCACCATGCCATTCACCCCATTACTCATCCTGAGCAATGCTCTGAGCACGGGAGGAAACGCCCCATCGGACTTGGTTTCCGCTCAGTGGCTTTATGGATCCCCATATTGATCATTCATTTCTCACACTGACGCTTCTCAGGGTTAAAGGAATCACCTTCCATCCCCAGGAGCCATCTTGCTCTGCTCCCAGTAAGGGCCGTTTCTGGACTCTGTCCTGAGAGAGCAGAGGAATGAAGTAGGAGCCTGGGTTCAGAGGCCACCTCGGGCCCTAACTGCCTGCCTGACAGTGACTGGCCCACTTAACCTCTGTGGGCCTCAGTTTCCTTTTCTGTCCAATGAGCTGACTGGCTTGGATGGCCACTGAGGTCACTTCTCCACTGCTGAGAGGTTTACAAAGCACTTTACATGTGTTATCTTATTTGATAACATTGGGAGACAAATTTCTCTTATTTCCATTTTATAGATCAGGATTGTGGTTTGGGTCACAGGGCCAGAACAGGATTTGTACCCAGGCTTCCTTGACTCCAGCTCCAATGCTCTATCCCCCATGCCCCCTGCTTCTGACTTCAGCTCCAATGCTCTATCTACACTGTCCCCTGCTTCCCTCTTATGCTTCTATTGGCTAATTACCATGATGGGTGCTGGGGATGCACAAATCATTCATTAACAACAAACACCAAAAAATAAAAACAACAATAAACAAAAACCAAACCCAACAATCAATAACAACATTAATCTCCTGTCCTCCGGGTCCTTCCATTCTAGCAGGGGAGGGGTATGCAGCCTGCAGCAGTAAGTACAAGCATTCCAATTTGTGGGCCAAAAGACCCTTCAAGAGCCAAGCAGCCCAGGAGAGGCTTCCCAGAAGTCCTAGCAGGTAGGCAGGGTAGTGAACAAAGCTGGGGTTGCCAAGTGGGAGGTAGGACGCCAAGCTAGGTGGAAACTAGTCGACCCGACCCATTGGTTTGGAACACAGAATGTGTGACGGGTACCAATGGGGGACACACTGGGCCAAATGGCAGAGGGCTTCCAAGGCCAAGATGAGAAATTGGCATTGGGAATAGGGAACCATGGAATGCAGTTGAGCAGAGGAATATACCCCTGGGATCTCCCTAAGGCTGAGAATCCTTCTAATGAATGAGAATCCTTCTAAAGGAATGTCCCTTTGGATGTTCTTTTGTGTTTGCCTGTGATGTTTTAAGAACAATACTCTGATCCCACCAAGTAACGAGATAGATGGCTCTCTGGTGTGTCCATCATGGAGTGACAATGGAGGAGGCAGGATGAGGCCAGGGTTTGATACCAGAACAATCTGCACTCAGACCCTGCTCCATTTTGAGTGTGGCTCTGGGCACATCCCCCCATCTCTCGGTGAATCACAAGTCACAGACAGGGAACAACCTGTAGGGAGAAGGGTAGGGAGGGTCCCAATAATTGCAACAACAGCTCACATTTAAGTAGCACTTCAAATTTTGCAAATGATCTCATTTGCCCTCTCCTCAACAACCCTGGGAGGTCTGTGCTCATATGATTCCCATTTTGCAGTTGAGAAAATTGTGAGCAGCAATTAAGTGACTTGTCCAAGGTCTAGTAAGCATCGGAGGCTAGACTTGAATTCAGGTCTTCCTGACTCCACTCCACCTGGCTGTCTTTAACAATATTAAAAGAGATCAGTACCAGTTGAAAAACCCAGCCCAATGAATGGTGATTAGTAGAGAGATGTCTACCCAGAGGCAGGTTTTTAGGGGTGCATCTGGATCTGTTCTTGATCCTGGTTCTTCTTATGGAGAACTGGGTCTTCAATATACTAACCTTGTGTCTGGACATGGAAGGCTGCTTCCATAAAGCATGGATCATAGCCAATCAGGCACTTGGATATCAAGGTGGAACTGACCTTTTTGTGCTCACTGAATCTCCCTCAGCCTCAATTTCCTCACCTGGAAAATGGAGGTAATAACTTCCATCCTTTACTGCTAGAGTCCATAAGCCCAGTCACTTCTTTTAGAATATTGCCAGTGAACTTCAGGCCATCTGTCCTGCTGGTCTCCATTCTATATAGTGTCTGCTAGTCTCTGGACTATCTTACTTAGCAGCTGAATATGGGCAGCTTTCTCTCCTTGTCTTCCCCGAATAATTTTTCAATCCAAATCTTTCTTGACCTTATTTATATTGCATGTGCTTGTGCATATGCACACACACACATACATACATACACACACACACACACCATTTCCTAATCCACTTTAGATATACTCAGTTTCTGGTAAGCCTCTGGCTTCAGCCCTCCTCCTCCTCAAATCCCAATTTGATATCCCCCCCCCCACTGCTTTCTAGACTGTCGTCATTCTTATTTGCAGCCCCTAAATGCCGCAGAGCTGTCCTTTCCACCAAAGACTTCACAATCTCACTGTAATGTTTCTTTTCTGTCTCCGTTTCGTCCTATTTCCCCCCTTCAGAGGTGGTATTTCAGCCCTCGGATTGTAGAGCTGTCCAGCACTGAGATTCGGCATGGCTTGCATCTTTCCTTATTTAATTGAGGCAATTGTTACAATTTAGGAGTAAGGCAGTAATTATGACTCAGGAGAGGCATGAAATCTTAGCTTTTCCTTTTCAGATGTTTATAACCTTTTAGAAAATTAAAAAAAAAGATTTGCTCAGCTAGAGTTTCAAACATTCTCCTTTTCTGAAAAGGTGAATTGTGAATGTGAAGAAAGTTTAATAAAATTCTCTTTGACAATTACCGAGTCACTGAAGTGTGGAAAAGAGGTGTCTCTCATCCCTTGAAAGTTGTTCTGGGTGCCTTTTTCAGGACATGAATATCCCACTAAGCAGCTTGATTTTAAAATGTCACCCTTGTCAAGGACTTGGTTCTTTGAGAGGACAAATGTCTTTGATTTGTTTGAAGAAATTTGCTTTAGAAATATCTCAGTGATTAGGAGATGAGACGAAGACACTGAAGTCATTAGAGTATAGATTTCTATTATAGGGCCCTGGTGAGATGCCTCAGACATTTGCATGCAAACTATTTCTGGAAATGTTGCATCTGCCTCTATATGAAAATTAAAGGTCTAATGCATCGATCAGAACTTGTCTGTCATATGAACAATGCTCATTAAAATACCAACCAACAAAGAAACACCATCTTGTTCCTTCAACTTCTTCAAACAGAAGAAAGAACAAATCAAATGAATAAAGTATGATTGCTGAGGTCTGAAATCTCTGCTTGTGATTCATTTGGAACTCTACACACTTGGAATGGTTTCTTTGAAATCATCTCTTGAGAGATCTTTGTTTCAAAGTAATTTGTTATATTAGGAAATGTTCCAAAGAAATAAGAATCATTCAAAGAAGAATTTTAAAATCAGTCCTCCGGTCAATGAAGCAGCATTTATGAAAGATTTACTATGAGACAGACTAATTACAATGAAAAAGCAAAAACAAAAAAACAAGTCGACCTTTCTCTCATGGATCTCAACTAATAATAGGGGACAGAATATTTAGAAATTACCTTAAGACATGAAAGGCTTGGGATTCAAAGAGACTTTGAGAAGTCAGGTAGTTCATTTCATACTAGGAATCATAAATTGATAGAGCTGGAAAAAATTAGCTCCTCATTTTCATGTTTTTGCTGCTGTTGTTCAGTTAATCAGTCATGTCTGACTCTTTGTGATCCCATGGACTACAGAATGTCAAACCCTTCCATACTCCACTATCTCCCCACTTCTGTCCAAGTTCAAGTTCCTTATTTCCAGTGATACTATCTATTCATCTCATCCTCTATAGCTCCCCTTTCTTTTTGTCTTTCAATCTTTCAGGATCTTTTCCAGTGAGTCCCATCTTCTCATTATGTGGCCAAAGTATTTAAGCTTCAACTTCAGTACTTGACTTTTCAGAGAACAGCCTGAAAAAATTTCTTTATGTATTGACTGATTTGATCTCCTTGCTATGCAAGGGACTCTCACAAGTCTTCTCCAGCAGCACAATTCAAAAGCATTGATTCGGTGTTGCTCAGCTTTCCTTATAATCCAACTCTTCCACTTATATATTACTACTGGAATAATCAGTAACTGGAGTAACTACTGGAATAGCCTTGACTGTATGGACTTTTGTAACAATATGATGTCTTTGCTATTTGGTAAGCTGTCCAGATTTGCCAGAGATCTCCTTCCAAGGGTCAGGGAATTTCAGGGTATCAGTCACAATCTGCAGTGAGTGATCTTTGAGGTCAAGAATATTAATCTGACACTGACTTTTTATCTTCTTTTATTTGCCAGAAGGTGAAGGGAACTAGTTGGCAAGAACTTAATTGTTGTTGTTAAACTTCAAACTAGCTTTTACCTTCTCCTCTTTAATCTTCATCAAGAAGCTTCTTCATTTCTCTTCACTTTCTGCCATCAGAATGGCATTATCTACATATCTGAAATTGTTGATTTCTCCCAGCAATGCTAATTCCACATTTTAATTCACCCAACCTGGCATTTTACATAATGGGAACTGCATCCAAGTTAAATAAATAAGGTGACAATAGATGGGTTACAATACTCTTCTTCCAATCTTTTTACA
This sequence comes from Sarcophilus harrisii, assembly GCF_902635505.1. NCBI lineage: Eukaryota > Metazoa > Chordata > Mammalia > Dasyuromorphia > Dasyuridae > Sarcophilus > Sarcophilus harrisii. The sequence continues at coordinate 1,660,419 of NC_045429.1, forward strand.
TGGGCCTTTCCAGTTTTGTTTTTTTTAATCTTTCTAAATCTTTTTTAAAATTTATTTATTTAATATTTCCCCCATTTTTTACATTTATTTTAAGATTTTTGAGTTCTAGGTTCTTTCCCTTTTTCCCACCCACAATTAAGAAACAATATGTGACGTTATTTAAACATTTCCATACAAGTCAAGCTGTGGAAAAAAAAACCCACAGATCTCTTACTCTGATGAAAATAAAAATCCTCAAGAAAAATTAAGCTAAAACTAGAGAGAGTAATAGAGAGTAGAGACTCAATCAGTTCCTTCTCTAAGTATGGATAGGATTTTTCATCATAAATCCTTCAGAGAAGGTATGGATGATTGTACTTCTGAGAATAACAATGTCATATATAGCTGGTCATCTCAAAACATTGCTATTACTTTGCATACAATATATTTCACTTTGTTTATGAAGAACTTTTCTGGTTGTTGTTGCTGTTGTTTTTTCCCTGAAAGAATCCCGCTCATCATTTTCCAGAAGACAATAATATTCTATCAGAAAACTTGTTTTGAATTTTTTTTTACATTTATTATTGCTAATTGTATTCTCTCTCTCCTTTCACCCTCTCCGTCCTCAAAAGTGTTTCGCTATGGACCGCTTCCTCCCTCTATGTCCTCTCTTTTATCCCCCTCTACCCCTTCCCACATCCCATTTCCCTCCAAATTTCATGCAGGGTAAGATAAATTTCTATACTCATCTTGAGTATGTATATTATTTCCTATTTGAGCCAATTCTGATAAGAGTAAAGTTCACTCACTACCCGTTTTTTTCCCCTTTTCCCCTCCACTGTAAAAGCTTTTCCTTGCCTCTTTTTTTAATGCAGATAATTTGCATCATTCCATTTCTCCCTTTCCATTTCTCCCAGTACATTCTTCTTTCACCCCTTAGTTTCATCATTAAAAAAGATATTATCTCTTCATATTCAAGTCACATCCATGCCCTCTATCTATATATACTCCTTCTAACTGCCATAATAATGAGAACATTCTAATGAAATACAAACATCATCCTCCCACATAGAAATGTAAACAGATAAATCTTATTAAGTCTCTTTCCTGATTACCTTCTTATGCTTCTCCAGAGTCCTGTATTTGAAAGTCAGATTGTTCATTCATCTTTGGTCTTTTCATCATGAAAGCTTGAAAATTGTTTCATTGAATAGCCACCCTTTCCTCTGAACAATTATACTCAGTTTTGCCGGGTAGGCGAATCTGGTTGCAATCCTAGTTCCATTGCTCTCTGGAATATTATATTCCAAGCTTTCCTGTCCTTTAATGGAGAAGCTGCTAAAACTTGTGTTTTCCTGACAGCAGCTCCACTATACTTGAATTGTTTCTTTTTGGACATTTGCAATATTTTCTTCTTGATCTGGGAGTTCCTGCATTTGGCTGTAATATTCTTGAGAGTTTTTATTCTGTGATCTCTTTCAGGAGGTGATTGGTGGATTCTTTCAATTTCTATTTTACCCTCTGGTTCTAGAATTCAGGATAGTTTGCCTAGATAATTTCTTGAAAGATGATGTCCAGGCTCTTTGTTTGATCATTACTTTCAGGTAGACCCATAATTTTTAAATGATGTCTCCTAGATCTATTTCCCAGGTCAGTTGTTGTTTTTTTTTTTTTTTTCCAATGAGATATTTCACATTTTTCCTATTTTTTCAATTTTTTTTTTGGTTTTGCTTTATTGTTTCTTGATTTCTCATAAAGTCAGCTTCAATTTGCTCAATTCTAATTTTTAATGAATTATTTTCTTCAGAGAGCTTTTATACTTCCTTTCCTAATTGATCAATTTTGCTTTTAAGGCATTCTTCTCCTCATAAGCTTTTTGTATTTCCTTTCCTCTCAATGCATTTCTCTCAATTCATTCCCTATTTTTTCCTCTGTCTCTTATTTGATTTTCAAAGTCCCTTTTGAGCTTTTATATGGTCTTGAGACCTATTCTTATTTTTCTTGGAGGCTTTGGATGCAGAAATTTCAACTTTGTTATCATCTTCTGAGTGTGTTTTGATCCTCCTTGTCACCACAAACTTTCAATGGCTGGAACTTTTTTTTTGTTTACTTTCTGCTCATTTTCCTAGATCATTACTCTACTTTTGACTCTGTTACATTAAAGCTCTGTTTCTGGGATGGAGGGTGCATTGTCCCAAGTTCCAGGGGTTTTGTGCAGCTATTTTCAGAAATCCTTCCAGGCATCTGACCACAAACTCTCTTTTCTGACTGGAACTGTTAATGGATCAGGGCCCCACTTTAGCTGTAAGATCTAAGGTACTGGCTGGGGCTGGGGCTCCACTGATTGGAACTGCACTGGGACTGCACACCAGACTCCCACCCCATTTCCACAGATCCTTTTCACTGAGCTTCCCAGTTCTTCCTGATGTCCCCGGGCTGAGAGGTCCAGAAGCCTCCAGCATGGCTGCTGATATAGAGGTTCTACCTCACCGACACTGGGGTCTAGGCCGATGCTGGGGCACTTGGGTCCTACTTTGTTTCCACAGATTTTTTATGCTGACCTTCCAGGTCCTCTTCAGTGTCTCTGGGATAGGAGATCGGAAAGCCACCAGTACTGCCAATGGTTCTGAGGTCAGGCTGGACTGGGCTGGGTCTTGGCTGTCCTGGCACTCCCACCCTGGTGCCCCAGCATTTTTCTGCTGAGTTCTATGTTGCCTTCAGCTGGAAAATCTTTCCTTTTACATTTCTGAGTGTTCTGATGCTCTAAAATTTGGTTAGAGCATCATTTATTTAAAAGAATTTGGAGCAATATGGGGAAGAGGTTGGGCAAGTTCCTGCCTTTAGGCATCTTTGCTCCGCCTTCTTCCAATCTTTTAAAATTTTTGGTTTAGTATTTTATTTTCCCAGTTACATGTCAAAGCAAATTTAAACATTATCTTTTAAAGCTTTGAATTCCAAATTCTCTTCCTTCCTCCCTCCCCACCCCATGACCATAAGCAATTCAATATGGGCTATATACATATAGTCATGTAAAACATTTTCATCTTAGTCATTTTGTGGAAGAAAAAATAGACCACAAAAAAACCCACCATAAACCCTCAAGAAAAATAAAGTTTAAAAGTATGTTTCAATCTGTATTCAGATACCATCAGTTCTTTGTCTGGGGATAGAAAGCATTTTTCATCATAAGTCATTCAGAGTTGTCTTGGATCATTATACTGCCAAGAATAGCACAGTCATTCACAGCTGGTCATCTTACAGTATTGCTATTACTTTGTACACCATACATTTTACTTTGCATCAGCTCACATTATCTTTCCATGTTTTTCTGAGAGCTCTGCTCAACATTTTTTATAGCACAAAAGTATCCCATCCTAATCATGTATCACAGTTTGTTCAACCATTCCCCAGTTAATGGGCATTCCCTCAATTTCTAATTCTTTGCCATCAGAAAAGAGCTGCTATGAATATTTTTGTACATGTAAGTCTTTTTATTTTTTAATTTCTTTACCTAAGTAGTGGTATTGCTAGGTCAAAAGATATGCACAGTTTTACAAGCATTTGGACATCGTTCCAAATTGCTCTAAAGAATGGTTGAATCAGGTCACAAATTCACCAACCACTTTATTGTCTCATTTCCCCCCACATTTTCTCCAACATTTGTCATTTTCCTTTTCTATCCTATTAATCAATCTATTAGGAATGAAGTAGTACCTCAGAGTTGCTTTAATTTGCATTCCTTCAAACAATAGTGAATTAGAACACTTTTTAAAAATCTGGCTATATATTCTTTGATTAATTCATCTGAAAACCATTGATAGCTTTTGACCATTTATCAACTGGGAAATGTCTCTTATTTTAATAAATTTGATGCAGTTCTCTATATGCTTGAGAAATGAGGCATTTATCTAAGAAACTTGCTTCAATTTCTTTCACAGTTACTTTTGCTAACTGTATTTCCCTCCATTTTATTCCCCCTGACATTTATTCTATTCTCTCTCTCTTGTCATCCTGTCTCTCCTCAAAAGTGTTTTGCTTTTGACATATTCCTCCGCAAATCTGGCCTCACTTCTATCAACTCTCCACCTCTTATCCCTTTCCGCTCCTACTTTTGTGTATGATAAGATAGATTGCTATAGCCATTTGAGTGTGTATGTTACTCCTTCTTTGAGCCAATTCTAGTGAAAGTAAGGTTCATTCACTCCCTGTCATCTCTCCCTCTTCACCTACACTGGAAAACATTTTTCTTGAATCTTTTGTGTAAGATAATTTATCCCATTCTCCCATAAAATTCCCTTATTACCCTTTGATTTTACTTTTTAAAATATCATTCCTTCATATTCAATTCATATCAGTGACCTCTGTCTACAAATACTTATTTTAACTGCCCTAACAATTTTAAAAGTTCTTATGTTACAAATATCATCTTCCCATGTAGAAATATAAGCAGTTTAACCTTATTAAGTCCCTTATGATTTCCTTTACCTGTTTACTTTTTGATGCTTCTCTTGAGTTTTGTATTTGAAAGTCAATTTCCTCTTCAGTTCTGGTCTTTTCATCAAGAGTACTTGAAAATCCTCTATTTTATTGAATGTCTATTTTCCCCTGAAGGATTACACTCAATTTTGTGAAGTAGGTGATAGTTCCTTTGCTCTCTGAATCCTATTCCAAGCCCTCTGATCTTTTAATGTAGAAGCTGCTAAGTCCTGTGTAACCCTGACTGTAGCGCTAAGATATTTGAATTGTTTATTTTTTCTGGATGCTTGCAATATTTTCTCCTTGACTTGAGAGCTCTGAAATTTGGCTATGCTATTCTGGGAATTTTTGTTTCTTTCAGGAGATGATTTTTTGTTCCTCTTTTCTCATTTGGCCAACTTGTTTTTAAGTCCATTTATTGGTTTTTTTGTACTTTTTTTTTTTTTTTTTTACCATTTGAACTAGTCAATTTGAAAGGTGTTATTTTCTTCAAGATTCCGTGTGTATGCTTCTCCTTTACCAAGCTATTAACTCATCTTTTATGATTTTCTTGCATCACTGTCATTTATCTTCCCACTTTTTCCTCTATTCTTGCTTTTTTTTTCCTTTGGATGTTTTTCATTGTTGCCTCCTGTATAATATCACCAACTTCTGTCTTTCTGTGGTGTATCACCAGAGAACTCTCTGCTACGACCTGTATATCTTGAGTAACTCCACTGGGCCCAGCTCATAGTTGCATAAGCTATGCAATTTTCTTAGCCCTGACAAGGCAGTGACCCAAGAGGAGCATTTCCATGTAATAAGTCACAAAGCTAATAATTGCTGACACTTAGATAATTATTTAAAGTTTGCAAAGAGCTTTATCCATTACCTTATCTATCTGATCCTTAATGACCCTTTGAAGTAGGTACTTCTGTGAGATAGCAAGAAAGCTGAGGCTGATAGATACTATTTGTTCACATATTCTTCAACATCAAATATGTATTCCTGTGCAGATTTTCCTGACCACAGGTCCAGCACTCAACCCATCGTGCTGGCCTGATTCTGAAAGCTAATAATAATATTTATATAAGACTTCATTGCTGGCAAAGTGCTTCACAGAAATGACCCTATTTAATCTTTACAATGACCCTGGGAGGTAGGTGCAATTATTCTATCCATTTGACAAATGAGGAAACTAAGGCAGACAGAGGTTATGTCACTTGCCTAAGATCACACAACTAGTTGTAAATATTTGATGCAAGATTTGAAGTCTTCCTGACTCCAAGAATTCACTTCCCAACCGCCAATATTCTACCCACCATACCCTATCTCCCAAAACTGACAGTTAATGACAAAGCTGAGACTTAAATCCAGGCAAATCTTCTCTGAATTTGCTGCTCTTAAAGTTCTAGAGGAAAGAAAATCCCTCCCCTTTTCTTTCCTTATTCATCTGTCCCAGGACTAAACCAGCCCAACTTCCTTCTCTCTCATTCCTTTTTCATTTAGATAAAAGCCTTGAATTCTCTTCCTCCAATTTTGGCAAATCAGGATTCAAATCCCATGTTGAAGACGTACTAGCTGTCTGATGCTGGGCAAAGCACCTTGCCGTCTGAAGGCCTCAGGGAGCTGGATAACTGTAGAGAAGGTTAGTAAGCATCACTGGGACTCTGTGCATGAGGGAATTCTCTACTCCTGTGAAATCACAACTCTGGGTGTGTGAGTGTGAGTGTGTGTGTGAGTGTGAGTGTGTGTGTGTGTGAGAGTGTGAGTGTGTGTGTGTATGTATGTGTGTGTGTGTGTGTATTTGAGAGAGACAGAGAGAAAGAGAGAGGCAGAGGCAGAGGCAGAGAAAGATCTCAGGCTTTGGAAGTTGTTATAATAGTTACATGGAGTAGCAACAGCAGGAAAGCTAGATTTGAAATCATGCCATTTGTGTTTATATCCTGGTTCTGCCAGTGAATGGCTGTGTGGTCTTGGATGATTCCCTGGATATCTTTCCGTATCTGAAACCTCCCTGTTGTCAGGATGGACAAAGATAGTGCCTGTGAATATATTTTGCTAAGTGAAAAGTCCCTCTAGACATGTAAGGAATCCTTACTAATATTAAGATAAGTAGCTTTTTTTTCAAGCTCTTCCAAAGACAAAGCAGACTTAATGGCGACACTGTGGTGCTAATTGACATATGGAGAGGCAGAGTGGATGCTGAACTCAAAGGGAGGAAGACCTGAACTCAAAGCCTGCTTTTGACACTTAATTACCGCAAGAATCAGAGCAAATCTTGAGACTCACATTAGATGCAGTGAACTCACCTGAAAAATGGAAATAATGGGCCCCCACATCATAGAGCTGTTGAATGTGGCTGACAAGGCACACATTTTATGCATGTGAGCAGTATTATTGCAAGAAGGAACGCTCCAAGAGGAAGTAATACTGGCTGCTGAAGCAGGTCATTGAGAAGGGATGGGACATTTTCCTTTTGGGTCTTTGGAAAACAATTGACCAGTCAAAATGTTTTTGTCCCAAGTCCCAAGGGGAATGAACTGCATGACCCCACTCTCCTATAGCTGCTCCAGGACCAGGAGCCCATGTTCTCTTGCCTTGTTTATTCAACTCCATCTCCCCCATTCCATTTTATTTTTTAGTTCAATCTTGAAGAGAACTTTAGATGAGATAAGGGAAGCAATATCTAAGAGGCTTCTGTCTAATCTCAAGATCCAGCTGTAAGGGATAATGGCCCTTCCAATCTTGCCTCTGAAATGCCAAAGATAAGTTCTGCCTGCAATCACTCATGATTCTCATTTATCTGGCCAGAATGAATTGCAAATGATTATGGAGAGTGAAATTCTCATACAGACCCATTTCGGTTTGGGAGTGCAGCTAATTTCTATCATAATGAAGAGTAAAACCCCAAGTTTTTTTTTTCCCCTCTTGCTCATGTTTCTCATCATTTAATACAAATTTATGGCAAAACATGGCTACTAAAGGAAAACTGCTTCCTCTATTCTTTATTAGTTCTATGAATCAAATCACAGATACTGTGGACTGACAATACTCTTCCTTCATCAAACACTTCCAGGTGATGATGTTACTGCCTTTTTGACAGCTTGAGATTAAGAGAAAAACCAGGAAATGTGGTATGGAGAGATAAGCCAGCAAAAGAAATAAGCAACAGAAAAGGGTCCATCAGTTTTCCTGTCTATAAAACTGGGACAATAATGATGTATGTTGCTAAATGTTATCTTGTACTCCTGACTCTTTCTCATCCCCCTCACATCAGTCAATCAACCAATAAATATTTATTAAACACCTACTATGTGCCAGATACTGTGAAAAGACAGTCCCTGCCCTCAAGGAGCTTACAATCTAATGGACGGTATCCAATCAATTATAAGTCATTTACCTGCTCATTGTATTTCCTTATATCCCCTTCTCACTTCTGACACAGATTCAAATTGTACAGTCCCCCATCATCTCGTGCCTTTATTATCACAATTGCTCTCTGATTGGTCTTCTTGTCTGAAATCTCTCTCCCACTTCAGTCCACTCAACTGTCAAACTGGGCCAAACTCAGAATCAGGAAGTCCTGACTTCAGGTCCCAACTCAGCCATAGATTGGCACTGGACCGGAGCCAGGCACTTGCCCTATCTCTGCTTGGGCAGTGCTTTAAGAATAAAGTTGCAGAGCAGTTGTAATCTGTGATGATGGAGTCTTCTCACTGAGAATTAGCTACACATGAATGAAGTCATAATCTTATTTTTAAAATAGATTTTAAGGAGAAATAAAGGGATACTTCCCTAATCCAAGGATCAGTGAGGTTATAAGTATGAGTACCAATTCTGCCCTGTAGATTACTACTCAAAAACACAATCACTGGCCTTCATGAAATGCTTTGGACAAAAAATCCCTCCCCTTCCACTGTAGCCCACTGAGTGATTAGCTTGACTAAACTTGAGTTATATTGGTCTTGGATGACAGTCTATCACTCACTCCTTAGACCAATCCAATTCAATCAACAGGTAAACAGAGTCTGCCTGTGCTTGACTCTGTGCTTTGCATGGGGAAATTCATAAACATGAAAAGATCCCTGCCCTTCAGAAGAATAATGCTCATATTAGCCCTTTTGATTCCTTGGGTTCTTTCAAAATTCAGCTCACAGCCCCCTGGTACATGAGGGGAAACTGCTGATTCCAAACACTTGGGATATCCTTGTCCCTTCCCTAACTTATCCTGTACTTATTTTTTATAGGGGCGGAGATGATGGGACCTGGGGTTTTGCTGGTTTAGGGAGATGTCCCTTGCATGCAGACAGGAAGTCAAAGCTTGGGGAGCAGCTTAGGGTATTGAGAGGGAAAGAGACTTTCCTGGGTTATAGTTTGGGAAGTGTCAGAGGCAGGCAGGTCTTCTACTCCAAAGCTGGGGTTCTATATACTCCATGTGAGGGAGTAGGGGAGGAAAGAGGGCGCAGGTGGAGTGTGGGAAGAAGGGGAAGGGCAGCCATCACCTGAGTGAGTCACTGTCCTGTTTAGCTCTCTGCGGAAGGCTGGTGACCTTTCTTAGAGTAAAGCTTGCCAGCGCATGAAATAAAATAAATGAGCTCACCAAGGAAAACAATTAGATTGGAAAAATTTCCCAAATATGAGCTACAGATTCATTGATCCCAGATTAAACACTGCCTCTCATTCATTTGCTTTGCACGTACTTAGAGGAATATGTATCCGCTGATAGAACAAAAATGACCCTTCTGAGAAGCAAAAAGTGACTTCCCTTTTGCGCTGATGTCCCCGGCGCACAGCGAACCATTTCTCACAAGACACCACTGGCTGGGTGATGGATGCTACCTTGGCATGCCATGCACATGTCTGTTTACCCAAAGATCCAAAAATATATAAATAATGATCACTGCAACAAAAGGATTTGTAACCCAGGCAGACTGGCTTAGTGACATTTGTAAAATGCAAATAGACCTTCCCTTGTAGCGTGTTATACCGAACATCTGCTACGTTTAATTTGTTTAATAAAACATAGTGGGATCTCATTTCCTGAGATTACACTCCCCCAGCCCAGGAAACACAACTTCCCTCTATGAAAAGGCAAGCCAGGGAAAGTCCAGACTTCTCCAATGAAATCATCCCCCTCTTCCCTTGAAAGGCTTTGAGCCCAAATGGAATTCTCTGACATGGGAGAGGGAGACTCCCGCGAGTGAGAAGGCGCTGCCAGCATTCAGAAGTTTGCAATGTGCTTTACAGATACCTCTCACTGGAGCCTGGGAGGGAAGCGCTGGCTCCTCAGAGACCCCTATGTTAGAGACGAAAAAATGAGGTGGGAGAGGAACCCTGCTCACCAAATGATGTGACCTCACCAGACTCAACGAGTTGGTCATGAAGAGGCTGGATGGAAAGCCAAGCGTTCCCAAGTCGTGTGGCCCTCAGCCCGATCCAGCATCTATCATGTCAGTCACAAAGCACTTGGCATTCGCCTGTTTTGTGCCAGGCACTGCCCTGGGCACCAACTGTTAAATGCTACAAAGAAAGGCAAAATTCAGCACCTCCCTGCCCGCTGGCGGACCATTATTACTTGGAATCAAACGTAGACTTCTCTGTCTGGCATTTACCTTCCTTCACCAGATGTCCTCAACCTCCTTTTCAGTATTATTACATATTGTTCCCTTCCCATTCTGAAGGTTTGCTTTACTGTGTCCCCAGTTGGACAGATTTACCATTACCCATCATGGTTTTCTTCATGCCGTCCCCTGCTCATAAATCCCAGAGTCATCGGAATGTCTACCCCACCCCTGTTTTAGTGGTGAAGGTGAAGGAACTTGACCCTGTTAGGAAATGACAGAGATCAGATTCCACCTGACCTCGAGTCCCCCGACATCAGCTCCGTGACTCTCATCACCTCACCTTCTGCAGTGATTTCCCTTCCATGCATCGCTCAGAGGCTCTCACAGAACTCAAGGAGACACACAGCCTGGCTTTGAGCTGCTCAGCGGTAGAACTCACCCTTAAGAAGCCCACATGCTTATAGCGGCCCTATTGACTCTCTGCCCCGTTGGGCAGCAAGCCTGAGGTCCGGGCAGTGCTTGAGCGGACATGGGATGCCCATCACCAGTCCCCAGGACCCGAGACTCTGTGACTATTCCCTTTCAAACTTCTCTACCACCCTTCCCTTCCGCGAGTTCATCACGCAGCCCAGCTGTTGGTAAGGACCGTCTCCTCCCCAAGAGGAGCTAGATCAGGCTCTCCTGCTCATGTGGCTTTTCCTGAAAAGCCAGGTCCTTCTCCAGGCTTTACCATCCATCGGGATTGTGGCCTAAGCTCATCTGCACCTCCTGATTCCTCCAGTCTGCGGGGTTCTCTCCTTCCTTTGGAAACCAGTCATTGCCACCCGTCTCATTCAAGATGGATTCTACATTGCCATGTAATGTTATTGGCTTTCCCGATAGCATGTCTGGTCTTCCCAAATTAATTGTCAGGTCCCTGAGGGCACGGGCCAAGGGTTGGACCTTGTTCACTGGGCACAAGGGCCCAGCAATCTGTTGTTGAGTTGAATTGAAGTGACATGTAAAGAAGTGAAGGGTAGTAGGGGAATGGACTTGACAGAGAAGCTGTTTGCAAATAGGGATTAGCTGGGAGCAAATGGTCGATGAGGAAAAAGGAGAGAGGAATCAAGGAAGGAGGGGTTCCAACATGGTGGCTCATCAGAGAGTCCTCTCTATCCTAGAAGTGAGGCCAAAAAATACTTAATGCTCTTCTACCCATTGATGCTCTATGTATTCCACTCATTCATAAATTAAGAACAAGTAAAACAAAAGGGCAAAGATCCAGTTTTTCTTATGTCTGACCCAGTAAATTCTCTGCTGACTTTACAAAACCCAGTCCAGTCTGTCAAGGCAAAGAAGGAATTCTACTCACCAACATTCGTCCAAAATGCTTTTTTTTAAAACAAAAATCTTCAGCACATAGCTCAGCAGTTTTGGAAGAGAAAGATTATTTTAGCCTTCCCCGTGGCTAAATAATGATCCAAATTCTACCCAAGGGACAAACCAGAACTCGTCATCTTAAAAAACAAATAAGCTTTAAAATCTGTCTTTTCTGTGAATTTTACACAACAGTAAAGACTTTCTGAAGGGGCTGGAGAATGCCCAGGAGGACCCTTGGTTATTTGACCAGTGTTGATCTGGCTTCAGTGATGGTCTCTATTTTTTCAGGTTTCTATTGGACAGGAATCTACCAGTCACCAACATAATAGAAAGAGCCATGGGAACAGATGGGGGACACAAGATGTGACTCCTGCCTGCCTGGAGATCCCAGCTTAGGCAGAAAGCTAATTCACAAGTGAAGGGACTCAGAAACAAACCCTTGACCGAGAAGGTCATGGTATAGTCCAGATGTGGCATCCAAGGCCTTGGGTTCAGATCTCAGCCGGCCACTCACCACCTGTGTGACACTGTGTCTGCCTTCTAGGCCACATTTTCCCCATCTGCAAAATGAGGGGATTATGATACCTGATCTCTCAGTTCCAAGAATCATAGAATGTTAGATTTGGGAAGTTTTCACCAGACATCGAGTTCAGTGGTCACCCGGTCTTTCTTTACCTGAAGAAACTTAATGAGGGAGAATCCACTAAATCCTTCCCTCAAGGCTCTCTATTCCACTTTCACATATTATTGCTATTATTATTTGGATTTTTCTTGACATTATATCTAAATCTGATTCCTTGCGATGTCTATCTCTAACTCTAAATAAAATAAAATTGTAGAAAGAGCACGGACTTTGGGTTTGTAGAATGTGTGGATTCAGGTGCTCACTTTCACTGTTTATGTGAACTTGAGGCCATTCAACTGCCCTCGAATTTTCCAGCTTTCTCATCCATACGATAAGAGATTTGGATCACTTGACCTCTATGGTATTTTACCAGTTTAGATGGATGATCCCTAGATAAATGAGAAGGAGAAACATTGATTTGGGGCAAGTTCATCCAGAAAGAAGGCTTCTTGGGGGTCAGACTGAACAGATACAGCAAGGAAAGATGCAGATAAATGGGGAGTAGAATTTGAAGGCAGGTAATTATTGGCTTATTCATTCATCGGTCCCTATTACACTGTGCAAGGCACTGTGGGAAGTCCCATGGTGTGTCCAAGTGACATTAGATGGGTGGGCCAATGTTCTCCAAATGAGCACGGGCTCCCTGAAATGAAGGAATGGACTTTGCATCGATTAATCAGGGCCTGTGAGATTGTTGCTGACAGGTCTGCCTACCACTTACTGGCCCAGCCACTTTGCACCGGCATGACCCTGGCCAGATAAGTCACTGACCATCTCCGGGACCTGTCTTCTCATCCAAGTTAGCAGCAAGGGCACTTGGTTTCCAGAGTAACTTCAGGGACTTTGCCCCAAAGACCATCGGCCGGCTACTGAGTCTGGGGCTTGTGTAGAAAGGAAAGGGTGAAGTAGGTGAACGTAAAAGCCCCATCTGAGTCTCAACATATAATCTGATAAACTAAGGCCCGCAGAGCCCACAGGGAAAGGGACAGCAGATTTCGCTGCATTTGTGGCAAAGAACTGGACCGGAGATACCAGTCATAAAGGATAGAATCACACCATCCCCACCAGCACCGCTACAATAATGGTGCCCCAGCTAGCTAGAGGGCATCCACATGGCACTTTAAGGCACGTAAAGGAAAATATCTCATTTTGTCCCCCAAAGATCACAGGGGAAGTGCTGTTATTCTCCCCACCTTAGGAATGAGGAAGCTGAGCAGACAGACAGAAGTACAACTGGAAAAGACAGCCCTGTGATTCACTGGCTTCCATGCAATGTCACTGTTTCGGGCAGCCCCCTACCCCTCGTGAAATGTTCTTAGATACATGGACAAGAACCCACAGCAGCTAGGGCATGGCAGGGTCCCGATCTGCACCCCAGGAGGGAGTACCCACATTGAGGAGATCCAGGAGCTGCTTTAAATTTCCACCCAGTCACTGTCTTTGAAGTGTCACCGCCCTGGACGCGATACTTCCTTGATGGATGGAGGCAGAGTTGGCAGGGCTGGCACTTCGGAGAGAAGGCGAGTCGGCCTCAGCCCATCAGCAGCTGACAGCTTGGCTGCCAAGCCGAGGCACCCGGGCTTGGTCAGTAGGCAGAGACTCAGCGGGGAGAGGGGGGGTCTTCCCACAGGTTCAGAAGCCAGTTTCCACTCCCAAGTGAATCCAAAGAGAAGCAAAGGTCCCCTTTCTCTCCTTCTCTTTAAGGGATCTGGCCCATTAGGAGAGAAGAAAGACCAGCTATTTGCAGCCCATTTCCCATTTATTTTCCTGCTCCGAGTTTCTCTCCATCTCAGCTCTTCACTCTTCCCCTGCCTGATTCCACTGCCTCCGCCTGGCGTAATGCTCCGGCAGACCTCACCTTTTGTTATATTTGGGGGATTCATGCATCATTCATCAGCCTTCTGGTGTTATTTAGTGAGAGTCTCCCTGGCTCCAGTCACATCCGATCAATATTCTAAGAAACCAGCGTTCCAGCCCCTTGGACAGAACTTTACAAGAACAGGAGTGACTTGGAAGGCATCTGGCTTCTGCTTCCCCCGATTCTGTCAAAGCTGAGCTAGCGGGAAGGGCATGTGGCGGTTCACAGATGACTCCAGGGACTTTGCCCCCCAGCCCATCAACAGCCCCCCCGAGACTTGGGCCCTGAGAAAGGCCAGCACAGATGCTGTCTGTCCCAGCCTCTTACGCTGCGCCTGTTTCAAACAGAACTTTGGCGTCCCCCGTGCTTTTACATTCGTCATTTTCTTTCTCCCCCTCCTTATCCAAATCATCAAAAGTTATAAAAATGGTAAATTGACATTACTGATTTGTATTCTAGGCAAACCAATGTCCTGAGCTGGTGGAAATCATTTGTATCCAAACAATCAAACAAATTGCCCCGGAGAGATCCCCAATTTCTTCCTTCCCCACACAGGGCTGGGGTCACTTCCACCCCTGCCTTTCTCCACCTCCATCCTGAGCAGTGACCAGAATCACTTTGTACAGAATCTCCATTTACAGGCCAGGAGAGCTGTCACAGCTCCTCAGGAGAACAGAAGCTCTTTGGGACTGCTTGAGAATCCCCCTGTGGGAAGCACCATCTATGGAAAGCCGGTGCTGGGTTTGAGTCTCTCCTCCGGTCCCTTACCCCTGTAGAAGCTCTGACAATCCCCTTACTGCTTTATCTGCTTGCCCTTCTGACTCCCCATGTCCTTTATCCAGCCCAGGGACCTCCTCTCATGAAGGTCCCTTCTTCCCAGCAGCCTGCCCTCCCCCTTCTCACTTTTCTTTTTGTTATTATCTTCCCCATTGGAAGATAGCACCTTAAAGGCAGCTCCAGCCTTAAATACTCTAGTGTTTGTATTCCAGAGACTTAGCCCAGTGCCTGCCAGGGGCCTAGTGCTTATTCCTATTACTGACCTGATGGAAGCTCTTTGTAGCCTTCACCAAGTTCTAATCAGACCGGGTCTCAATCCTCCCACCTAGTGCCTCCAAAGTGATCCTCTCCACACACCCCAGTGGCTCCAGATGCCTTTCAGGGACAGGGATGCCCTTCTTTATTTGGCATGTAAAGGTGGCCCCAGCTGGGTCCCTTCCTCCCTTTGCAGATGTCTGCACCACACTCCCTCCCAGGGACTGTGTTCTGAAGTGTGGGTCCAATTGGCCAACTCTTGTTCCTCTCACAGAACGTACTACCTCGTGCCTCCATCTTTGCCCTGCTGTGCCCTGCACCTCCACACCTAGAACGCTGCCCTCTAAGCTTCCCTGGTTTCCTCTAAGCTTAACTCAATCTTTTTTGCTGAGGCAATTGGGGTTAAGGGAGTTGCCCAGGCTCACCCAGCCAGGAAGTGTTAAGTGTCTGAGGCCAGCTTTGAACTCAGGTCCACCTGAGCTGTGCCACCCAGCTGCCCCACTTAGCTCAAATCTTACCTTCCCCATTTTCTTCTGCCTGCTAATAGTTTCTCCCTCTATGATCTTGTGTGTACTTTACAGGTAAGTTTTCCTATAGGCTGAGTGCTTGTCCCTGTGCTTTTTGGCGAGATGTTTTCAGATGCCCTCAATAAGGACAAGCATGGCTTCAAAGTCAGTGACCAAGGGTACATCTTCATTTGAAGAGTATACACCTGATGTGGAGGTGAATTAATGAAAGTTTTGTGCTTGTTATAGATGACTGTGCCCTCAGTGCAACCTCCGAAGTTGAGAAGCAACAAAATATGGAGCCATTCTCTGCTGCTAATTATGGCTTAACCCTTCACACCAAGCAGCCGCCGGTCCTCCGTCAGCCAGCACCAGGCCATCCATGTGTGGAGCCATCAGTGACAGTGAGTGGAGAAGGTTTGGATGCTGTGGACAAGCACACTCCCCTCGGCAGGGTGCTTTCCAGGGGTGTCCACACTGATAACGAGGCTGACTCCCTCATTGCCCGAGCTGGCTCAGGTTGGGAGGCTCTGAAGGGATGTGCAGGAGAGGACAAGGGTTAGACCAACTCCCCGACTGACGGTCTCCAGAGCCTCTGTTGATCTCATCACTGTTTGCCTGGGAAATCCGGACACTTTACCAGTTCTGGACCAGGAAGCAATTCCATTTGAATTGTCTTCAGGAGATTCTGCAGATCCCTGGCAGGATCAGGTTCCAGAGCCTGAGGTCCCTTCTGGAACTAACCTGCCAGTGTTCCAGCTCTGCTGTGCAGCATCACTCCCCTGGGCTGGCTGTGCTGCTGGAATGTGCGCTTGCTAAAAAGCCTTTTTTATGGAGAACTCACGCAGGGCAAGTGCTCACAAGGTACCCAGAAAAAGCCTTCAAGGACATTCTCAAGGCCTCTTTGAAAAGCTTTAAAATTGATTGAGTGACATGGGAGTCACTGGTCCAGGACTAACCAGCAGAGAAGGTGCTGTGCTCTGTGAGCAAAACAGAATTGACTTAATCCAGAAGAAACGCGAGATGTTCCAAGTCAGAGAAGCCCCCAACGTTCGTGAGGACCATTTGTGTCCGACCTGTGCCAGAGCACTCCCAGTTCCTATCGGTTTGATCAGTCTGAGTCGGACTCATTAACTTGACTCTCACATAATGAAGTCATTTGGGTCTTTTTTGAGAACCAAGGACAACCAAACTACTATGAATCTATCTTGAATATATATCTATACATATTAGTATATATCATTGCCTCACTGCTATCTATCAATCAAATGTGTGTATATGTATACAAACTATATATATTATGTAATATAATACTACATAATCTATACTATATTATACAATACTATATAATATATATTATGGAATATATATTTTATTATTTATATATTCCATTGCAGCCAGGATGTTGCAGCCTGCCCCAGCAGCCTGGCAAGGAAGTCCTGAGAAGTGGGAGAAGGGGGTGGCAGAGAATGTTTGGGGCTTTGCTTTGGGCCTTGGAACTGAGTCTATGTTCAATAGAAACAGAACTAAGCTGTGAGCTTGAGCCTCCCCTCCTCAGGAGCTGGGGTAGTGCAAAGATGGGGGAGAAGATATCATCCCTGCCCTGTGGCAGGGGAGCAAGTTTGTATGTTTGCAAATCTACCAAGAGTGGAGTCATTTGGGAAAGCTTCCATGTGCCATCTCAATAGGTTTGTTTGGGTTTTTTTGTTGTTGTTGTTGTTGGGGGTTTTTTATGACATCAAGCCAAACTTTGCTCTTTGGAACCTAGTTCTGATCCTCAAAGAGTGAAATTTATTTCATCTCTCTGGTAGGGTCTGGTCACTACAGTGTTTCTGATCATGCTCATTGCTGAGGAGTCCCAACTTGCTCATTACATATTTTTGTAAGTGACACCTTTGAAGTTAGTCTCTACTTTTAATGGGATCTGCTTTTAATCAATGATTCTGTAGACAAAACAAAACTATCAAAAAAGGAGATGAATAAATATTCCTGGGATGTAGAGGAATGGATGAGGAGAGAGGAATGAAAGAGAGAAAAAATGGACAGAAAAATAGGTATAGATAGATGAAGAAAGAAAAAGAAAGGAAGGAAGGAAGGAAGAAGAAAAAAGAAAAAGCAAAAAACAAAGAAATCAAGGAAGAAAGAAAGAAAAGAAAAGAAAGAAAAAGAAAAAGAGGAGGAGGGAGGGAAGGAGGGATATAAACAAGGGAACAAGAGAGAGAGGGAGCAAGGGAGGGAGGGAGCAAGGAATGGAGGAAGGAAGGAAAGGAGGGAGACAGAGAGAGGAAGAAAAAATGGAGCATGCTAGAGGAACAGAAGATAGAAGTTCATTGAGATGTTGATGTGCTTCTCGATAAAAGATGATCTGAAGAATTAATGTTGGTTTGTCTCTGCAATCCTGCTTTGAAGGAGATTTAGTTATTACCCACACATATGAAGGTAAAGGCCAGTTTCCTGCTACACCGAATTGTCCCCTGAGATAAGTGCCATTACAAACTATGACAGGGAGAAATGTTTGTTATGATACAATTTATTTTCACTTGAGCATCCTTTATACCAGGAATCATAAACCATTTCCCAGTGATACATAGCCTAATAGCCCTTGTAGGATGCTGATTTTTCAATGTTTATTTAAGTTGCTTTGAAAAAATGGGCATTTCATTCTCCAACAGGTAAAGAGTGACTTTGGAAAATGTCTGTTCAAGGAAACAATCCTGGGGATCACAGCAGACCATAGACCTGGAACATCCTGATTTACATATTGCTGAGATTCAATCCAATTTGGCATCAAAACTGTTCCTCTACAGAGGCCAGAGAGAAGAAACCTAGCCCAAGCAAAACCCAATGAAATGGAGAACCTGCCATTATCCCAGGTATTTTCCCCTCAAGCAAGTGAAAATGCCCTTTTCTCCCCAAGCTCAGCATTTTCCATGATTAGCCAGAGCCTTGGCTCCTCCTTGCCAGGCTGCTGTGGCAGAGGGTGACAAAGTTGACTCTCTCAAGTTCTCCATCTCAAATCCAGCCACAGCTCCCCAAGAAGCTGAGAGGAGGCTCGGAGCCCTCATACCTGAAGCTTTCAGCTGGCAGTATGGTTTCCATAAGTTTAAGTCTAGCACCAAATGGATGGTTTCTGTTCCTCCTTTACCAGGACCCCACATCTAGATGGCAGCTTTGGCTGGAGTTTTCTGCTCCTCATCCATGGCCACCTCTTGGCACCGCACTTCAAGCCAATAATATATAAGTGATCAGCTTTCCAAGAAGTTTTGGGTTAATCTTCTGAAAACACACACACACACACACACACACACACACTATACATACAAAAAAACCCCGCACATATTCTTTTGGATTATCTCTATTGTAGCTCTCCTCCATGGGTGAGATTAAGTCATTTGCTTCTATCTGTTTTATCATGCACACTTCCATGAAGGATGCAATAGGAATGAGGTGGCTTGTCCTTGGTTGCTTAGCATCCTCCTCAAATCTTTATCAGAGTAAACATCCTTACACTTCCTTGAATTTCCGATGCATCCTGGACATATTTGTTGGTGGTCACGGCTCCCTCTCCCTCCCGTTAGAAGCTCCTTGAGGGTAGGAATTTCTCTGTTTAGTTTCCTACTAGCTAATATAGTATAAACTCATAACAGCTGCTTGCAGAATGAATGAATGAGCAGAATTGGATATAAATCATTGCTTAGCAGGTATGGCCTTTTTCCAGAATAAGAAAACACTGCTTACTCTGTAATAATTATTCTAGAATTGATTCAAATGGGCAAGGGCAGGGACTGTGTTGGAAAAAATTCTTCATGAGGGCTCCACCCTAAATATAAGGTGAGGAAAATGAGACAAAAATGAGTTGATTATAATATACAAGGCATAGACCTTGGTTCATGGTCTCAGGGAGTGGGCTGGTGTCCCTTCAATGCTGAGTCCATGCTCCAGATGCTGCAGCACCTGTACTAGAAGGCATCTCCTACCTGGGCTATGAGAGCACTGTCATGTTCATTTCCAAAGGAGAAAAGCATGGGCACACTCATTCATTTGATGGTAGTAGCTTCATTCTGTACAATGATTTAGTCACTGGACCTTTGTAACTTACCACCGTTACCCCAAATCCTCCTCCCTCAGTCCTAATCATAATAGGATTACTCTAGCTTTACAGAGTGCTGTGAGCCAAATTATTAGCAGTGAGGATGATACCCATCTTGAGCCATTTAAGAGTTGATTAGATAGATTAGAAGTTTCTTTGTGAAAGGAAACAGTGACTTTTTGAACCCCTCGCCCCACTCATTAGTCAGATCCTTTTCTCGAAACACAGTGAGATGTAAAAGACTTTTGTAATTTGGTTGATCTGTGTGGTATAAAATGAGCAGGCAGAAGGGGGAGGAAGGGAGAAAGGATATGATCAAACTGGGAGCCTCAACTCAACTAAGAACTTCAATGGATCAAAACCAAAAAGTGGGATACATGTCCTCAATACCATTGGGCAAACATCTCAACCAACTCTCACCTCTCCCACCTCCCACAAGAAGACCAGCTCCTCCCCCCCCCCCATTCCCACAGATGGATTGGCATTGCACATTAGTCCTCATCTTTAAAATGGGGTTTATAGTAGCACCGACATTATGGCGACATTATCCATTGCCCATGGAGAAAAAGATTTAACTGACCCAAAGTAATAGTTCTTTAAATGTGCCTTTTCAGAGCCACAGAGGAGAATGCAGAATGCACCCACAAAATGAGAGAGATGAACCTCGAGAGTACAAATGACCTTATCTTCAAGGGGCTGGATAATGCGGCTCTGCACAGAAAAGACCTCTCCCTTTAGAATCAATTCCAATTTTGTTCCTGCGCTAATACCCTGACCAGGGGCTGCAAACAAAGCCCTCAAAAGTCACCCACAGCAAAGGGAGTTTCTAGGCTAACACTCAAGAAAAGATTTCAAGTAGGGCCCAGAATAAAATGAAGTTTCTGAATGGTAATGCTAAGCCATCGTTATTAAAAGCATTCCATCTTTCTTTTTCATTAAGTTTCCCCATCGCATTTTCATTTTTAATCAGTCACTGTTAAAATAATTGCACCAGGTTAAATATCACACACATTCTGTACAGGAACATTGACTAAATGTCATAGTTTAGAACTCATTTAAGTGGGGTTAGTCATGGCTGAGAGAGATGTCCTTGGACCAAGACCCGGAGCCCCAGATTAAGTCCTGCCTCGGACACATCCTAACCTTGTGAAGCTGTTCCAACCCTTTCGCCGCTCTAGTCCCCAAGTCACTCTGAAACTCTATGTAGGAGAGCAAGGGTTGATGGGCATGGAGCGAGTGACTCTCCTCACCAGGAGCTCTCCCACATGAGTCTGAAGCCTCTTCCTCTGCCCCTACATCAAAGGGAAGCCCTCGATTGTGGAGCTCACACTTGGGATGTGAAGTTTTCAGACATAGGGTCTCAAGCTGCCTTTCACAGGAAACATGGAAACCTAGAATTCCATTTGAG
The DNA here is from genome assembly GCF_902635505.1 of Sarcophilus harrisii. NCBI lineage: Eukaryota > Metazoa > Chordata > Mammalia > Dasyuromorphia > Dasyuridae > Sarcophilus > Sarcophilus harrisii. The sequence continues at coordinate 1,681,298 of NC_045429.1, forward strand.
AACATGACACCAGATCTGGCAGCCGCTTAGCCATCTCTTCTCATGGAGTGCCATGGCCTCTGGGGAGGATCCTTAGACATTCAGTTCTTGGAAGGATGGAACGAGGTGGTCTCCAGAAATCTGCCAGGCACTGTGAGGCTTGGCACATCCAACTGTTCTGCACCGGTAACAGTCAAAGGGCGGGCGCTGTCCTGGTGCTGAAATCCCGTGCAGGGAAAGGCACAGGTTCAGGGAAGAATCTCTCTCTCCACATCCTGCTGAAAGGGCACGGTTTTGTCTTATGCTTTAAAATCTTCACGGGGGATTTTAATTGCATGCGTTGTGTTTTTAATGTTGCCATGCCCTTGAGGCCTCAGGGCTTGGGGTGCAATTACTTAGAAATGAAAAATAAAGTGAAGAATAGAATGCTATTAAGACTCTGCAGTCTGCCACTGGCAATGCTACAGAAAGAACAATTCAAAGAGAAAATCCCATTTTTCAAAGTTGGCCTGAGATTCATGTGACAACTCATCCTTTACCCAAGTGTCTCACCCACTGAAATGGCAACAGCAAAATTCCAAGCATTAAGAAAATCATGGACCCATTCAGGGGGTATTCACATTATAGATGGGAAAGGCTGAGGAGCAGTGGAGGGGGGTGGAATGAACTCTGTTTTGTAAGATGTGGGCAGAGGTCTGATTCTGACACAGTCATGGGGTTAGGTCTCAAGGAATTAAGCCTCTCTCACCCTCACTCTCTTCACCTGGAAAAGGAGAATAATAACCTCCATAGAAATCAGCTCACTGAAGAATTGATGAGACCTTGCTTCTTTTAGAGTAGCTTGGGTAAAGAGGCATCTCCTCTTGCTCACTGTCAGTCTCTAAACAGGCATCCCATTAAAGCAGAGTGAGATGAGGGCTCTACACTGTCTTTCTGGGTTTCTCTACTGTAGTTGAAGATCTCATTGAGCTGAAAGCAGAGGCAAGATTCGGGGTGGGGATCACTGGAGCACAGGCCCTGAACTCTGGAAGTTGGCAATCTGGGTGGCTTTGCCTCCATATCTGTGGGTCCCCCTCTACAGGTTCCCGACAATCCCCTGTGCACTGGCCTGTGCTCTAAGTTGCCTGAGGTTTCAGACACAGAGATACCCAAAACTCCATGGGGATGACTTTAAGTCATAATGTCAGTGTGAGCTGCAACCTTGATCCTCCCACTTGGCTCCACCTGCTTCAGAGACTGAAGGAACCTGGGAACGAGCCAGCCTGGGTCCTGACACCAACCCTCCCCCACCCCAAGCACAGGGAATTCGTCACCATTTTCTCTCTGGTCCCACCCCCTGAAGCACTTAACTAGAGATGGAAGAGCTGCAATTCATTTCTAGTCATGTTATTCTAAAGGAATTAATCTACATCAGGGTGCTAAATGCTTCCATTGAGAATGATTTTGATGATGTGCTAAAGAAAAGTAAATGCTGTTTTAAATAGATACATTTCTCTCCATTAAATCAAAGAAATGATGGATAAAGTGCTGCCACTTTGGGGTTATGAGTTTGTTCCTGCTTAGAGGCATTGCTAATGCAACTGTGACATGGTGCAGCTGGGCTTGGCTAACCTTGGTCTTTGAGAGAGGTGATGGTCACTGGGTGTCCCAAGGGATGTAGCTCTCTATTTACCAAAGAGAGAAATTTAGCTTCCAGGGCCCTTCCACTGAAAATGAAAATTGCTAGGCTTGGAGTGAATCTGAAACAGAGCCAAAGGTCAGGGGCCAAAGCAGGAAAAAAGCCAAGGACTTTTGGTCCCCAAAGAGACTTGGAGGATCCCACCTTCTGCAAGGGACTTTCCAAGGCCAGCAGCCTCCCTTCTCAAAATCCTTCCAATCTGCTTCTTTATATAGTTCTCGTGGCCCTATTTATGCATATGGTATCTTTCCCATTAGAATCAAAGCTGTACTTCTTCCTCATACAGATGTGCTGCTTTGTATATTCCACATAGTCCTGGTCCTGGTTCTATCATCTGTAGCCTTTTCTTTTCCTTCTCCTCCTCGTCCTCCTTTTTCTCTTTTTCTTTCCCATCTTCTACTCTTTTCCTCCTAATATATTGCTACCACTCCTATTATTACTACAGCAGCAGCAGCTGCTACTCCTAATGCTGCTACTATTACTCCTACTATTAGGATTTATCTAGACGAATAAAGTTTGTAAAGGGCTTTACAAACATTATCTCATTTGATCCTCACAACAACCCTAGGTGTTATTATTTTCACCATTTTACAGATGAGAAAACTAAGGCAGAAAGCAGTTACATGATTCGCTCAGAGGCACACAGCTAGCAAGGGACTAAAGCAAGATTTGAAGTCAAGGCTCAGCCTATATTCACTGAGACACTTATCTTAAAGACTGTAGTTTTCCTTGACCTGCAGCCATTAACTATTGCTGGAAGAATGTTTTTATTAAAAGGATGGAACTTATTTCAAGTCATTAAAAGCACTGAGCAACTTCTCCATAGCCACCAAGGCCCACTCTCCTTCTTGGAATTATTTTGCTCTGAGTAGTTATTTTCCAAATACAAAGAACATTACCAAGGAAAAAACTGAAAAAATGATAAAAGAATGTTGTTTCAAAGACAGCCTCAGAAAGAGGTAATCTGACAAAGCTGGGGCAAGGCCATGCTGGGAAAGTGAGGGGTGACCCACGCGTGGCCGCCAAGCTCTCCTGATGTTCTTCCTGAGAATTGCTCCCTCTGGGTTTGGCTTTCTGCTATGTGACCGGTGTGATAATGGGTATTCATCAGTCCAACTCATTTCTGTTAAAGAATTAAATAGCTAATGTGCTATCCTTCCTGCTAACATAATGCTTTGATTCCATTAAAATGTGCCTCCCCTTAAAGAGGTTCTTCAAGAATGACCTTCAGAAGCAAACCAGTAGCTCTGGCCAATTTTTTATGGAGAAGAAAAGGAAAAGCTTCTGTTCAGGGAAAACAATGAAATGGAGAACTGATGGGAGAAAAGGTATGAGGGATGAGCTGTGCCAAGACACAGAGGTGGGGGAATGTCCCATAGGGGGAACACAAGGTCAGCCAGTTAAGCTGGAACATCCAGAGTATGAGGAGGAAAGCCAGTTTGAAGGGAGAATAGAGCCTTGAATCTCAAATAAAGGGAAACCTACCTTATCCTAGCAAAAATAGGGAGCAAGTTCACTTTCTTGACCAGGAATGGCATGCATAGTTCAACTTGTACTTTGGAAATATCATCTGGACAGCCGTGGGTGAGGGGGGCTCAAAAGGGGAGAAATGGATGCGGAAAGACAAATCAAGAATGCTGGATTTCAGTTGAAAAAACTTTGGCCCCATTCTTTGCAAGAACGCCAATGCTTCCTTGTTTCACTTCTCTCTCCCATAATTCTATTTAATTAAAGCATTTGATCCTTGTTAGAGGTTTAGATAGGGAGAGAACTAGACTGGAGATTTAGACAGGTAGAGAACTGGACAGATACTTTCTATAGTTCTCAAACACTCAGTCAGTACACCAGCTTTTCCCATGCTATGTTCAAAATCTTTGGACCTTTTGGAGCATCCTTATCAGGGAAGAATCAACAGATATTTCAGGATATGTAGCTGGATGTACATTAATGGCTTACTTCCTTTCCAAGTTAGGTTTTAGTCCTTTGAAAAGAGCCATCACCACTTCTTCCATCTCCTCCTCCTCTTTCTCCTTCTCCTTCTTTCTTTTCTTCTTTTTCTCTTCTTCTTCTCCTCCTCCTACTCCTTCTCCTTCACCTTTATCACTCTCTTTCTCCTCTCTTGTCTTTATTTTTATTCTTTCTGTCTCTCTCTTCTGTTCTCTGTCTCTGTCTCCCTAGTTCTTTGTGTGTGTCTCTTTCTGTGAGCCTCTGTGTCTCTCTCTGTCTCTCTGTTGGGCTCTCTTCTGTCTTTCTTCCTCTTCCTCTCCCTATCCCCATTACTAAAAAAAGAAAGAAGGAAAATCCTCAGGAATGCTAACTGTGAACAATCTTTCCCTCCCTATACATGACTCAAAAGATGTTAGATATGCTTTTGCTTCCAGCTGCCAGCTAGATGTCTCTCAACTGTGCCTCTAATTCTCGAGAATGGTTTACTCCTGGATGGATGAATGAAGTGTCTCCTACTGGGCCAGAAGGTATGCTACTATGCATAGAGAGCAAGAAAACCATTTGATCTCTGTCTACCTTAATGAGTGAGGGCAGGGAGAAAAACTCATCTCCATCCTGGCTACTACTGGGTTTCTTACTCCATAAAGCCTGGACTCTCTGAATTCTCCAACTGTGTCAAGAAGAGAAGCAAATCTATTAATTATCCACACTAACATTTGTTTCTGATCCTCAGACCCTCAAAAGCTATGGCAGCAAAGTCTAAGTCCCTTTGTCCCTTTGAATAGTTGGAAAGACCCTGGGGGGTCATGCTAGCAAGATTTAGATTGATTTGTTATCTAGGGAGCAGCTGAGCTCATGAGGATCACCAACTGGGTCCACTTGAGTTGAGAAGCCATCTCTGAGACAGTGAAATGGCATAGTGTAGAGAAGATTAATTAGAAAAGGAGTTCTAATCATGCTTCTGGGACGGATGTCTCTTAACCTTTGTCTGCTTCAGGTTCCTCCTTTTTTAAGTGGGGATAAGAACAGCAGGATTATTGTGAGGCTCAAGTAGATAACCTGCAAAATGCAAACCTAAAAGTATGATATGAATGCAAGATGCCCTCCTCAGTTTCATCCCTTCTTCCTGAAACAAAGAGAACCGGAAGCCCTTTGGTGGAGGCAGAGCCTGGAGCGAACATGGTGGATTCTGGAAGGGCTAGACAAGAGTCCTTCTCTCCTGGAGTTTGGCCTTGGAGTTGCTCTTCTTTCTGGTTGGTGGAAAGTCAAAGTCACTATCCAGTGGCCTGGAGGTTCCTGCTGCTCTGAAGAGTGAGGAGCTCTTCAAAGGGCCAATGGAGCCAGGAAGAGACATCACATCTTGCTTCTGCCACTGACTAGCTGTGCAGCCATGCTTGGGTCATCTAACCTCTCTCAGCCTCAGTTTCCTCATTTGTAAATTTTGTGGCTATCCTGCCTGTGGGGACCCTTTGCACTCCAGATCTAGGGTTCTAAGAATGACAGATTTTCTAAGACATTCAATTTGATTTTTATGATCAAAATTACTTTTTTTTTTTACAGTTTGCTACTGTAAAAACCACAGAAATCATGAGAATTGGAGTGGGAAGTAAACAAATAACCACCTGCTCTCCTTCCCTCCCCTCTTTATAAATGAGAAAGGTGAGACACTAGCCAAAAAGGAAACTCTAGCGATGGCAGCTTTTCTGACTCCCTAGTGCATGTTCATTTCCCTGCCCCAGCAGAGGGCTTTTGAGACTGATGAAATGGAGACTTGGAAGAAAAAAAAATCTTGAAGAATACATCATTGCGATACATCAGCTGTCAGAGATTGGAAATGCATAGTATGGAAAGCCAGTGATTTCACAAGAGAGAAAAAGACCGCTCTTAACCATCACATGGGATATTTTTGATCACCTTCATCAATCCCACATTTAAAAACAAATGGACAGAATTCAAAAACCTTCTGGCTGATTCTAGGGAGAAGGTATGGTAATGTTGTCTCTACTGGCATTTTTGAGTCGGCTTAGCTTGGCAATGGAAATGGAAATTTGGGGATGAAGTGCAAGTAAGCTTCAGGAAAGAGAAAATTGAATTTAGAGACAAAGAGCCATAAGGATAACACATGGCAAGGTCTGTGGTTGGGTAGATTTTTAGCAGATAACAAAGAGATTGTTTCCATTCCAAACAAACTGGTTTTTTCATGGTTGGGTAGCAGCAGAAGGGTAGAAATACACTCTGACTGGCATGACAAGAACCTGTAATCAATACCTCCTCGTTTCCCCGCTTCCCAGTAATAATTAGTATCTTAATTGCACATCCTCACTGCCATGTTCTGTCCTGGTTATGTCCCAACACAACCCTACCTCATTCCTATCGCATCCTTCATGGAAGTGTGCATAATAAAAGAGATAAATACAGAAAACTCTTCTTTATTCCCACCAGTGGAGGAGAGCAGTAATATTGATAATCCAGAAGGATTTCTGGATAAATGTGTATGTGTGTATATATACAGACACGTATATGGTGTACATTCACACACACACACACACACACACACACACACACACACATATATGTATTATATATCCACTTATCTATATATGTATGTATATATCTACTGAGAGGGAGCCTCAAGCCTCCCTGGAAGAAGGCTGTAGGGAAGGTGAGAGACAAGTGAATTTCAGTTGAAGAATAATAAAAAAAAATTTAGATGATGGGAAGGGATTTTATATTAAAGAAGTAGGTCAGAGTTTGAAATGGAAAAGAAGACGTTTGGAACAAATGTGATAAATTGTGGATTATTGGAAGAACAATCTACAACCTCAAGTATTAGAACAGATGCTATTTCCAAGTTGTAAGAATAGCAGAGTTGAGGATAATGAAAAGTAAAAAGGATTAAGGATGTTTAGGAAGATTAAGGAAAATAGGGTCTTACAGAGGTGAACTCTAGAAGAAGGTAGTTGGCAAGATGATATAAGAGAAATGAGAAAGAGAAGAGTAAATGATACAATCTGAGGGATGAGCAAATTGATACAGTGGACTGGAGGGTGAGCAAATGAATGAAACAGATAGGCCCCGGTTGCCAGACTGAAGGGAAAGTGGGGATGACTGTGATTGTGGCCGTTGTTGAAACGAGGACAGAATTTTGAGTGAAGAAATGGGGTTTCCATGTAATTAAGAAGGGATCAATTTTTAACCAAGTACTTAGAGTTGAAGTATAAACACTCACAAGTAATTTCAAGAAACAAAGTTGAAAATCTCAACTGTAATAGAGAATAAGAGGAATTGGGAGCACCTGACCGGAGTATGGGGTGTTTGTTTCTTCTGTCACAGCTGAATGATCGTCCGCTGCAATCTCAGTGCAAACTGGGCTTTCTCCTGGAGGAGAAGCTGAAGCCCAAAGAATGCTTTTGTACATTCCAGGGAAAATGAAGGGCCACCCAAGGAGGCAGAAACGTGACTTCAGTGGTGAAAACAAGAAGAGGTTTGAGGGAGAGATGAGACTTAACCCTTGTTGGGATGGTGAAGAGTAGAAAAACTTACACAGAAGGGCAAGGAAAGGGACAATGATGGTCTTTGGGTAAGTGAGAGCAAGAAAAAACCTATACACCGCAAGTTTTTCAGATGAAGTGTCTCCTCCGCTTCTGGAAGAGAAGAGACAGAGCAGATGATGGAATGCCAGGCAGATTGGGAGCCATTGAGTGACTGGAGGAAGAGCCCTCACTCGTGGTTTGGGGGCCGTGAGACCCGAGCCCTCCAGTGGAGATATCGGCTTTGGTCCCAATAGGACTGTTGTTATGTAACATGGTTATCAGTGGCTCAAACAAGGGCAGGGACGGTGTGTAAGCTGCTGTGAGGAGGAGGCTGAATGTTGGACTCTGAAATAATCTCAACAAACTCAAGCATGAGGCTTAATGTGAAATAAATCCAAGATGAAACCCCTCAATGGGGATCCATTTCCAGTCTTTCTCTTGGGTGCAAAAATCAACTCAACACGCCCAAGATGGGGCCCCGCATGGAGAGAGAACCTTTGTTCTGGGGAAAACTTCGAGGCTCCAGTGAACTGAAAGTTTAGGATAAGTCAGCAGCCTCCTCCCCAAGTCAGCAGCTCCTCCCCAAGTCAGCAGCCCCCTCCCCAGGTCAGCAGCCCCCTCCCCAACACAGCTAATTTAAGTTCAGGCTGATTAAGTCTGGCCAGGGCCTCACTGCATCTGCCCTGAGTCAGACTAAGCTGGACTATTGTATTCACTTCTGGGCCCAAGTTTCAGAAGGCTATTAAGAAGCAGAAGCAGAGAGCAGCTGGATGGGAAAGGGCCTGAATCCGGTTCGCCTGAGATCAGATTGGGGGGCACCTGAAAGCTGTATTCAGGAATCTGAAGGGTGGGAAGAGAAAAGTCAGACTTGCTCTGTTGGGTCCCAGAGGATGGAACTAGAAGGAATGGGGGAGGGAGACATACAAGCTTGATACCAGGAAACATTCCTACTGAGGAAAGCTCACGTGGAGGTGGGGGGTCCCCTTTCCTGAGAGCTTCAAGCAGCACTGCTCCGAGCCCTCGTTGGGTCTGCTGTCCAGGTGATCCCCTTCCAGGGGGGCGGCTCCTTCCCAGCTCTCTCTGATTCCGGGATTTGCTTGGAATGGGGCGGAGAGGAATTGGGTCATAGATTAATATCTCGGAGGAACCCAGAGGATCTACTCCAGCTACAATTTATAGATGAGGACACTTGGGCCCCAAGAGACAAAGTATTGGTTCAAGGCCCCGTGATTAGGAAGTGGAAGATCCAGTGCAAAGGCAGGACCTCAAACCCCAGCTCAGCGCTCCTTCCCAGAGCTCAATCTGGGCGTTATTATTGTTGTTGATTGTTGTGGTTCCTTTTGAAGAAATGGCCATAAACATGGTCGGCTGAACATTATGGCAGGACTTGCTGGGGCAGTAAGACAGGGAAAAATAGGCACAAGCCCCTAGGATCTGGAAGGGGTGAAAAACAAAGCTGGGACGAGCCTGAAGCGGAGCAGGGTGCTGTCGGGGGACCCCCCCCCATTCGCCCTCCAGTCGCCTCCCTGACTCGCTTTATTCTGTGGAACAACACCCTGGGCTCGGGTGCCTCCTAAACGTGGCATCCTGAGACAAAACCCCCCGGCGCGGGCTTTTTGTTCTTTCTTCTTACCTTCCTGATTATGTTTTGTTTATGGAGATGAAAATTAATTTGCAGCCTTTATAAACATATCAACTGATAGTGAATGGAAGAGACAGGGGAGGAAATGCAGATCCGCCGGGAATCAGACATTCTCTCCAGTCACTCCGCGGCTGGGGCGGGCGCTGATTGCGGGCACCGGGAGCTGCTGGGGAGGAGATGCAGGGGGGGAGGGCGGCTACATGGGTGAATGGCAGATGCGGGCAAAAAATTGGAGAGGGAACAAGGACTTCTGGGGCATCCCGGGGCGCCTGGAGGAAAGGAGCAGGACGCAGAGCCACGTCCCTAGACTCTGGACACAGGACATCCCCGAGGAGCAGGGATTCTGTAGGTAGCAAATGCTACACACTCAGTCACACACACACACACACACACACACACACACACACTCAGACACACTCAGACACACACTCACACACTCAGTGTCACACACAGCACACACACATTCACACACACATATTCACATACGCTCATACACACTCACACAGACACTCACAGTATCATAGGCACTCAGTGTCACACACACACACAATCACACACAGACACAGTGTCACACACAGCACACACATTCACACACACATATTCACATACTCTCATACACACTCACACAGACACTCACAGTATCATAGGCACTCAGTGTCACACACACACACAATCACACACAGACAGTGTCACACACTCACTCACACACACACCTTACACACACACTTCCCTATGAAGTTGACCTTGTTGTACCCAATCTGGTTGAACCCACCCATCTTTTTGTTCCATTTCTCTCCTGTGATGTCCACAGAGCTTTCTTGCTTCTTCATGGCAGGGCCCAGGTGGAAGGAAAGAAATTAATAACCAACAACACAAACAATTTCCGCATTTCCTTCCCCCTTTCCTAATCTGTTCATAGCTGGCTGATTCTATCAGGACACCGGCTACAAAATTAATCAATGATATGAGTGGCGCAGCCATAAATGCTCCCATTTTGTTGGGCCGTGTGGACTACAAGGCAGGAAATCCGAAAACTGGTGAAAATCAGGTTTCCAATTAGCATCATCCCAAACCCCACTTGAAGCCAATTTCCAAGGCCAGGGATGGAGGAAGACTCTGGGGTCTCAGCTACAGTGCAGGGGAGCAGGAGTCCTACAAGTTCTGCAGGATTGGGAAGGCTTTGGGGGGACCACAAAGGGAACATACACATCTATAGGTGGGTAGAGATTTAGAGGTGTGAGCACCAGGAGGTCAGATCTGGCTTCCAACATGCAAAGACCCTGAGCAAGACGCTTCATCTCTCTCTGCCTCAGTTTCCTTATCAGTCCAATGGGAATAACAACAGCCCCTCCTTCCCCAGGTTGATGTTGAGATCAAATGAGATCAGAGTTGTTTTTGGCACAGTACCTGGCCACTGTGTGCACAGAGAAGTGATGGTCCTTGTCATTATTATTCTGTGTGTGTAGACATATGTGTGTAATATGTACGTGTTTATGTGTTTGCACATAGGCTGTGTGTCCCTGGGAGGCTGATTGGTCATGCGCATTCTGGAGAGTTTCGTAAAGCGCTCTGCAAACCTCCTCCTCCTCCTCCTCCTCACTACTCTACACACATGTACACGTCCGTGTGTCTGCCTGTGTATCTGTCTGTGTGTCCATCTGTCCACCTGTGTGTCTGTCTGTGTGTCTGTCTGTCCACTTGTGTCTGTGTATCCGTCTGTCTGCCTGTGTGTCTGTCTGTCCGCCTGTGTCTGTCTGTGTGTCTGTCTGTATGTCCGTCTGTCCGCCTGTGTGTCTGTCTGTCCGCCTGTGTCTGTCGCCTGTGTCTGTCTGTGTCCATCTGTCCGCCTGTGTGTCTGTCTGTGTGTCTGTGTGTCTGTCTGTGTGTCCATTTGTCCACCTGTGTGTCTGTCTGTGTGTCCATCTTTCTGCCTGAGTGTCTGCTGTGTGTCTGTCTGTGTGTCCATCTGTCCACCTGTGTCTGTCTGTGTGTCTGTCTGTGTGTCCATCTGTCCGCCTGTGTGTCTGTCTGTGTGCCTGTCTATCCACCTGTGTCTGTCTGTGTGTCCGCCTGTCCACCTGCGTGTCCGCCTGTGTGTGTATCTGTCCACCTGTGTGTGTGTGTCTGTCCGCCTGTGTCCATCTGTCCACCTGTGTCTGTGTGTCTGTCTGTATGTCCGTCTGTCCGCCTGTGTGTCTGTCTGTCCGCCTGTGTCTGTCTGTGTCCATCTGTCCACCTGTGTGTCTGTCTGTGTCCATCTGTCCACCTGTGTGTCTGTCTGTGTGTCCGTTTGTCCGCCTGTGTGTCTGTCTGTGTGTCCATCTGTCCGCCTGTATGTCTGTGTGTCTGTCTGTCTGCCTGTGTGTCTATGTGTCTGTCTGTCCGCCCATGTGTCTGCCTGTGTGTCTGTCTGTATGTCCGTCTGTCCGCCTGTGTGTCTGTCTGTCCGCCTGTGTCTGTCTGTGTGTCCATCTGTCCGCCTGTGTGTCTGTCTGTGTGTCCATCTGTCCGCCTGTGTGTCCGTCTGTCCACCTGTGTGTCTGTCTGTGTGTCCATCTGTCCATCTGTCCACCTGTGTGTCTGTCTGTGTGTCCATCTGTCCGCCTGTATGTCTGTGTGTCTGTCTGTCTGCCTGTCTATGTGTCTGTCTGTCCTGCGATGATTTACATGTGTCTGTCTGTATGTCCGTCTGTCCACCTGTGTCTGTCTGTGTGTCCATCTGTCTGCCTGTGTGTCTGTCTGTGTGTCCATCTGTCCGCCTGTGTATCTGTCTGTGTGTCCGTCCACCTGTGTGTCTGTCTGTGTGTCCATCTGTCCGCCTGTATGTCTGTGTGTCTGTCTGTCTGCCTGTGTGTCTATGTGTCTGTCTGTCCGCCCGTGTGTCTGTCTGTGTGTCTCCTCAGAGTTCTCACTCACTGGGGGGAGGCTGGCTTGGCTGTATGATGATGAGCAGGGTCTCCCCGCAGGTCCCCATGGAGAGGGTCCCCCCAAATGTGCAAATGTTCCCTCATTGGTGGGGGCAGTGCCTCGGTGGCTGGGACCCACCATCACCAGATTCCTGATCCCACGACTTATGGCTGGTGCTTTGGGATCCGGACCTGGATTTCATCTCTGTGGAGAAGTCCCAGTGTGGTCATTCCCTTCAGCCAAAAACTCTGCCCAAGGGTGGTGTGGCTTAGAGTCCTGGAGCTGCCGGGGAGCAGGAGGGGCAGGCGGGAAGAGGTAGTTCTGTGTCGGAGGCTGGGGGGGGATGAGTCTTCCGTCTGAGACCTGCAGCCACGATGGCCCAATGCCCTGTTACAAAGTACTCCCAAGTAAGGGATGGCCCAGACTCATTCAGAAATAGGTGGAGTATTAAGAAAACTTTGGTGCAATTATGAACTTTTCTGATTAAGAACCTGTTTCTGCTATTTGTGGCAATTAAAGGACACTTGCAGAACTGGGGAGAGATAAAAATAGAAATGATGGGCCTGGAGCGGTGAGATTTATGCAGCCCTGGTTCCATCAAGGCATTTCAATTCCGGCAATTTCCATGGAAACATGGATTGTTCCCTTCCTTTGGGAGGGAGCCCTCGTCAGTCTTCAGCTTCCAAAACGTGATCCTCAGTGAACTCTCAAGGTCTTCCTTCAGGAGTGGGGGCCCTTCCCTTCCAGCAGGGGCCTGCTTAGCTACTGCCTGCCCGGGCCCCACTTTCAGCGTTATCAGGGAACCCAAAGTTAGAGTAAAGCAGGGCTTTGCCTCAGGGTGCGCAGCCCCGGGGCTGCCCTTCCTGCCCCTACCTCTTTGACTCTCACCTCCCTATCTTCTGCCAAGCTTGAAGCCCACTGCCCCAAGGGAGGGTTGCCCCTCTCTGGGTCTCACCTCCCCCTCCACCAAAGCAGGATGGGAGCTGGGCTGAAATGTCTCCTTAAATTGTGACCATTAATTTGTGACTTTAAATGTGACCACACTTAAGACAGAACTCACTCCCTGCCTCCTCTGCCCCTGTGGACCCCCCCCCAAATATTCCTGGCCCGGCCCCTAGGATCAGCCTGAGGTTCAGGAAGTTCCAAAATGGCACCTGGAGAGCTGGTGACTCAAGCCCTGTTTGAGCCCTCTCGGGAAGGAAGAGGACAGATTTTCATTCCAAAGTTCCCCTGCAAACCTCGGGAAACGGATGAGGCCCGATGCAGGAGGCACGAGGCAGGAGGCACGAGGCAGGAGGCACGAGGCAGGAGGCACAAGGCAGGAGGCCCGCTAGCGATGGGAATTTGCCCCTGGATCTTGGCCATCCTTGGATATGGACCATCATGTGGAAGTAATTAAGCCAATTAGCCACGAGCCCGTCAGAACTGACAGCCCTGGAAGGAGAACGCCCTCCCTGAGCCCTGTGGGAAGAGGTTCCTCGGGGGGAGCCATTCAAAGCTTCCGCCCAGACTTGGAATAATGTTATTCCTAGTGCTCTTGGCCCAAGCGGATGCAGCCCCTTTGTGGGCCACTCTAATGGTTTCCCTGGCAAGGTGGACACCTGTTATTCATGAGCCTTCATTAAAACGCTCACGTCCGATCTGGCGGCCTTTTCTCTCCTGCGTTCCAGCAAATGGGGAAAGGAGTCCTTGTTTCTGGAAAGGGGGTTTCCAAATCTCCCCCCAGCGAGTGCCGAGTTCACTTTGGACTTTGTTGGCGCCTTCGGCTTCATTGGGAAATTAAAGCTGAGGGTTTCATTCAGTCCAAGCAATTATTTTACAGGACATTAAAGCCCAGAGGGGAGAAATCATGGGAGGAAGGAAGGAAGGAAACATGCATTTATTAAGCACCTGTTATGTGCTAGACACTACACTAAGCACTTCATAAATACTTAATGGGGTACAGATGAACTGAGGTTTGAACCTTTTCCACCAAATTGTTGCCTTTATAGCTTTACCACACACAAAAAGCACGGATTAAGAGCTTACTCTATGCCGGGCACTTAGAAATACAAAAGCAAAATCCAGGAGTCCCTGTCCCCAAGGAGCTGCCAGCCCATCCTCCCATCCTTCTGCAGGAAGACGTTCCCCGGTCCCCTTAGTGCCTTCCCTTGACCCCCAGATCATCTGTCTGAACCTTGCGGGATTTGCCTCCCAATAGGCTGCGAGCTCCACGATTGGCCGGTTTTGTCTGCCTCTCTTCCCGTCCTCAGCACTGCACGGCCTGACGCATAGTAGGTGCTTAATAAGTGCTTGCTGACTCTAACTGCACTGGCAGATCCAAGCTGAGCCTGACAGACGGCTCTTGCAGCACCCGCTCGGGTCTCGGTTTCCTCTTTGTGAAGGGAAGGGGATGGACCAGACACTGATGGATCTTCCAGCTCTTGTGACTGTGATCCTCACCTTTGTGAAGCTCATATTACTAACAAGTGACCATCACACCTTTGTCCTATTTATTCCTCACAACGACCTTGTGGACCCGGAGGCAAAAGACCTGAGTTCAAATTCAACCTCAAATATCTCCTATCTATGGGGTCCTGGTCAAGTACCTAAACCTCTACCTGCCCCACCCCCAAAATGGGGCTCATACAGTGAAGGCCCCCAGCAAAGCCTGGGCTCTTGCACAACCTTTCCAAGCACAGGGAGCACTTCTTCTCTTCGGACTCAGCACAAGACTCGCCTCATTACCCTGGGGCGGACCTGCCTTTTTAAGCACATGTCTCGTCTCCTTGCTTTAACCTCACTTAACACTGATATGCTAAGAATCCCTGAGCAAAGTCAGCTGGGGGGCAGATTTAGCAGGGTCTGTGTACCCCGGGAGACTCTGGTACATGGGAGACCCCTCGAGGGAGGAGACCCTTCAGAAACGTAGCTTGTGGCTCTGAGTTAAATGTGTTCTTGTAATCAACCATCACCGCCTAGCAGAAATGGTTTTAATGCAGATAGTAATGCACTTGTCTCCCAGATAAATGTCCCACTTGTCCGTGCCCGCCCCAGGGCCTGGCCCCTGGCAGGTGCTCCTCCTCATCCCCTGCTTGCATGACCCATTTCAGGACTCTTCAATCTGACCTAAGACACCATGCCGGACCATTCTTGGGCGGGTGTTAGCTTATGTGCCCCCAATTCCTGCCGTTGCTGACAACCCACCTTCAGTTAGCATTTTAAGGATGGCAAAACACCTTCTAAATATAAACCCTGTGGGGAATGGACACCATCATTATTTTCATTTGACAGTTGAGGAAACTGAGACTCAGCAAGGAGATTAGTGGCTTGCCCAGAGTCACATGACCCACAAGTGTCGGGGCACATTTCCAGTGAGGTGTTCCCAACTCTTCTCCCAACGTTCTGGGTGACCTCGGCTTGCCCAGCCTCTTGGCTACTTCTGAAACCTTGGGTCCATCAGGAGGGAATCTCACAAATGTGCACCCCCCAATTTAGAGGAGTCAATGGAAGCATGAACAAAGTGCCCCGGACCTTGGGAAGCCAGAAGCTTTGGCGTCACCATCACTCAAGAGCATGGTCCGGGTCAAGTCAGCTCGGTACAAACTGGGTAATGGGATGAAAAGTTACAGGCTCCCAAGTCTGTTCTTGCTCTTTTCTCTGACTTCTGGCCTTTGGCAAGAACCGCCAGAGAGAGCTGGTCTGGGAGAACTGGGGAGTCACGGTGAGGTGATACCAAAGAGCCGGACCCTTGGGAAATGGAGGCGAGGATGGGTGGGAGCAAACACCTGATCTTTCTGAGACTCAGTTTCCATACAGTCTGTACCTTAACCTCCCTACCTTTGTGGGACTCAAATGAAGTTTACATAAGACGTTTACATAAAGGCTCATGTAATTGGAAGCTGTTATGATTTTCATCTTTGTGACCAGAGTTGAGGAGCAGAGAAAATGTGATAAGGCTGGGACTGAGAATCCAAACCCAAGCTGCATTTAGATGTCTATATATACATGCCTTAACACAGAAGGAAGAAGAAAGCAGGCTCTGGCTTGCTCCCTCTCTGCCTCTGTCTCTCCCTCCTTCCTGGGCTCTCCTCTCCTCTATCCATCTGGCTCTGTCTCTTTCTCTTTCTCTCCCCGCTTCCTTCCTTCCTCCTTCCCTCTTCTTTCTTCCTCTTCTTTTCCCGTTGGGCTTGGGAAAGCTTGTGGACCCCTTCATGGAAGATTCTTATTTTTTAAAAATTAAATTAAACTATATAGAATTAAAAATTAAACCTAAGGAGAGTAAAATACCCCCTTTTCCCTCTTTCTGGACACCCAAAAACTACCCATAGACCACTTGAGCATTTGTCCTAGAAGCACAAATCATCTCACCATAATGTCAGAAAAGCTGACATCAAGTCTCTTCTTAAATACTTCAAGCAATGAGCTGCCTATGACATTCAGTCCTTTTTTTGCTTGCTTCTATTTGGGTCTGTGGCAAACTTCCTGGGAAAATATTTTCTGTATCGGTGCAGGTTAATAGCTGAGGCATTAATACCGGCTCATGGTCACATAGCCAATATGTGCCATGGGAAATACAACTGAGGCTGTTCTCTAACCATTGTACTATGTTGCTTGCAGCAATATTTAATGTGCAGCTCTATTAAGGAAGATTCCCTCAAATGAAAGTGTTTTTCTCCATATGCTTTTCATTCATTCACAGATTTCCTTAGCACACACCAAACCATTGGTCTGACATTTTGTGACCTCTGACTTCCCTTCCAGCAATTCTAGGGGACAAGAAAGACTGAGCCAGGGAGCAGGTGCAATCTGATCAGAGCTGAGTAGGACTAATTCCGGGCTTATTTGGATAAGCCCATTAATTTTATCTTTAATATTCTGAAATGTGAGCAACTGGTCCACACAACTGGCTTTTTAAAATAGTATGGAGGAAATTCACCCATTATTTTGGGTACTTACAAGCTGAGACAAAGCCTTTTAGGATGTGAGGAAATTCTCCAAACAACACATTCCCTATTGCATCTCCAGCCCCAGAGGAAAAGATGGACTTATTTGGGCTTGTTAAGTCACTGTAGGAAGACTGAGTTTCTCCGTAGCTAAGGCACATTACAAAATACCCTTAAAAAGTTCTCCTCAGTGAAGAATTCGCATTTCCAGTTCATTTACCCCAAACAAATCAAGTTACAGATGATAATAGGATGAACAGTTACATTTCCCAACCTATAATGGAGATGGACTTGGAGTTCACTAATGGCCCCAGATCCACTATTTTGAACAAAAGATAGCCCCGTTTACAAGAAGTGTAATAATGTTCTTAAACTTAATTAGATGTAATTGTCACAATTTCATTAGCTATTAACATTATGTAAAGATAAACTAATGCATAATGAGTTCTTCCATTGTCACATAATTGTTATTTTAGTGATTACATTATGACCATTAGAATACTGTACATATTTTCAATTTTCCCATTAGTGGGCAATTATTTATAAGGCTTTCTATTACAATATGTCCATAGAGACCAAGTTATTCATGCCTTCACATGACCAAAATGATGACCACAGTGTCAGAATCGATACAATGGCCACTGGGAGACTTTCAAAGCAACATGGAGAGAACAAGGAAATGATGACAATGAAGTTGGCCACTTGCCTGAGGATATTTCAAGAGGAAGAATGAGAACACGTACCAGAAGTCTCTGCTTATAATAGCTTGTCAGACTTGGAGACCCTGACGGAAGAGGTGCTCCTTACACTTCCAATTTCTTCTATAGAGGTTTTCTAGTTAAGATGCATTAACTCATTTGTCCCTCGGAAAATGCCTTAAGTAGATTTCACCGTTGAACAAAATGAACCAATGTCCTCTAAAGAGATTTTGGCTCTTGTTTGGGGTGGTCAGTGATTGCCTTGTAGGTTAGCTAAGGCAGCTGCATTAAATGTGGACCATTCTCTAGGATCTAGTCCCAGAGGATAGCAAAGAGAGAGTGGGAGTAGTGTAATGGTTAGAGCAAAAGTTCTGGGCATGGAGAGTGGATGGAATGGAGCTAATGTTTGTTTGCAAAATGAAATCAAAAGTTCCTCTAAGATCATGATGCTGAAGCTTTCCGAGGCTGTATCAAGAGCCCCCAACTGCAGAGGAAGGAAGGGTCAACCCGTTTCCCTCTCCTCTGTCTGGTGAAGCCACTAATAAATCTGGCATTCAGTGCCAGGCGCTATATGTCAGAGAAATGAGGGTGACCAGGAAGATGAGGTGGGAGGGAGATGATAAAACAGCTCAGGGGAAGGACTTCAGTGACTTCCCTGGGGTTCCCCAGCTCTCTCCTGTGAGAGCCAGAACTCGCCCCGATCTTCTTGCCTCCAAAGTTGGTCCTCTACCTATGGTGCCATGTTGTCTCATATGGACTTGGGCATTATTTTATATTGTAATTAAGGAAAGTGTCCTCTTCCACCCTCCATGAGGGCAGGGGCTGGAGCAGATTCTTCTCGAAGCTTTATTTAGCTCCCTGCCGCTGGCACACTGCTGGGCATAGAGCAGGTGCTGGGGGAACGTATCCATGGCCAGTCTTTGGAACTGAAGGACTGAAGAATATTTGCATTCAGCACCGGACAGCTCCAAGAGATGTCCCAGGCTCGGGGATGGGCGTGGAGCCCATTGGGCAGCACAGTCAGCCTAGTGGTCACAGAGTTGGGGCTGCACTGAGGTCTGCTTTGTCTTTGCCACCCCCCCTCTCCTACCCACTGATTTTGTGAGGAGCGTGTTTTATGCATGCTACAAAATGAGGAGCTGAGACAGGCTGGGTCCCCAGGGGGGTCAAGAATGAGCTTTTCAGACCACTCAAGGAGGCCCACACAGGTGTGGGTGAGTTCAGTCAGTCCAGCTTTTGTGACCAATAACCCAGAGAGGGATCTCTTGTTCACTTGCCCTTTGTTTGGGTCAGGATAATAGAGAGGGCACAAGCCTGGGACCTTGGGATGAGGGAGGCTCTGGGTATGGAAAGCCCCTCACTGGTGCAGATTGGCAACTTGCCCATGAGTTGTAGCTTTAGATGAGAGCCCAGGATTCAGAGATGGTTTGCCTTCCTTTTAAACTGGTTTTATTGATAAGAGGAAGAGGGACAGATCCAGTCTTAGGAGTGTAAGCCCCATCTCTGACTCGCACCTTAGGGGGGGACCCTTGTGTTCTAGGGCTGAAAGTGGCCCAGGGAGTGCTTCCATCCTCATCCCTGCCCCTCTCCTGGCTCGTACAGCAAAGCATCCCTCCAGATAAAGCCCCTCCTTCTGAAAGAGAAAAGCACCCATTCCCTCCTTGTCCTTTCTAGCCTGCGGGAGGGGCTGCTTTGCTGCATCCTCTCATCCTCCATCCCTGACCTTGCCCCACATTCTGTTCTTCCTTTTAGGGACCCTCCCATTTGCATGACTGACATCATTCTCTTTTGGTCTCTGGAGGCTACTTCTTTCATCTTCACACATTTCTTTAAATTCCTTCTATTTCCCATAATACATTAATAGCAGGGGTAGTTTACGGCTGTTCCCCAATACCTGTTTTATCCACTATGATGTTAAGTGACTTGCTCACAGTCTCTTAGCCAATGTGTTTCAGACTGAATCAGGTTTCGAATTCGGGTCTTCCAGGTCAGCCCTCTGTCCATTTCTGCCGGCTATCTTTGAGGTCTGCCCAAAATAACTGATTTTTTTCTTTAATGTGAACAAAGCACCTTCCATTGTGTGAAAGGAGGACCTCGCACTAAACCCCAGCAAGTTAGTCCCATCGGTCTATGAGGGGAAAAAGAAGAGTTTTCCATCTTGGAAAAAAAAACCCTTCATTTGAATAACCTAAGGAGAGCAGGCATTCAGAAGAGGGCTGACATCCGATCACTGAGTCTCTCCCTCCCTCTGGGAGGTCCCCGTCTGCTGATTTTTCAGGAACAGGGATGTGCTGACAAGAAAATTAACTTCTCCCAATAATTGAGAATTGCCTGCTCATCACCCCTCTTGCTCTAATTTACACGACTTGATGAAATTAGACTCTTATTTTCATTGGGGTGAGCTACACCACCATAAAGCCATGTGTATTTTAGGAGCACGTAATTAAGTCTCCTCGGTTCCACTGAGGTTTCAGCTACCACCACACGCACAGCAGACACAGAGGTGGTGTTAACATCTGGCTTCTGAGACTAGGAGGAGTAATTTTCATGGAAAAATCTCCTTTCAACCCAACTGATACTGAAAGTTGCAACCCAACAGAGTAGGTTTAATGCCGACTGCAAACTCTTGGGCTTTATCAACTCCTAAAAAGTCCTTGGAAGGTTTAAGCTAATAAAGATGATTAAATCATAAGAGAGAGAGAGAGAGAGAGAGACAGAGACAGAGACAGAGACAGAGACAGACAGAAAGACAGAGAGAGACAGAGAGAGAGAGAGAGAGAGAGAGAGAGAGAGAGAGAGAATGTGTCCATCTGCAATCATGGTTTTCTCATAAAACATGAACTGAGATTGATCCAGCTGCTTGTTGCTGATGTTTGCTTTCCTATGGAATAGGAGGCTGAGGCGAGAGCAATGTTTCATACACAATTGCCAGCACTTTCTGTCATACTAGTAAATAATGGGCTACCCCTATTGAGCACCATCTGCCTAATAGAGAAAAATCTTCATCTTAATTAGGAAATTCTCCTTCTTATTTAATATTTATGGAACACCCACCATGTGCTTGGTACCAACACAAATGAAGCATGTCCTTTTTACTGAGGGGACAAGATTAGCCAGTCATGGAGTTCAACTTAGTCTATGTTTTCCACCTACTATGTGCAAAGCACACGCACTTAGAAGAATCGGGAATGGACTAAGCTCAAATCTCATCTTTGACACTTCAAGCTGTGTGACTCTGGGAAAGACCTTCAAGTGTTTCAAACAACTTCCTGGGATTCAGCTATTAAGAGAGAAGGTTGTGACCTGGTTGATGGAAAGAGCTTCCAAATTGAATTTTCTCATGCTGAATAAATCATAGAGGCTTCAAGTATTCCCCAGGAAGCCTTTCTGGATTTTGGATGCTCACTCTCAAATCTCAACCTCCAGCTATTTGTACCTTCCCTTCTAATGTGAGGAGGGAGATAAAATGGGCTCTACTCTGTAGTCCTTGACTCCCCTTGTCGAGGGGAAGAAATGATTTATTTGCTTGGATCCAAGAGTGGAACTAGTAATAAGAGGGCTAAGTTTCCTCTGCATCTCTGGAATTGATGTAAGTCAACATTTCCAACATTGGGAGCTGGCCAAAAGACTCTGGCTTCCTGTTGTCCTCTCTCAGATGTGTGATGTGTGGAAATGCCTGGAGTTTGGAACAGCCCAGATCCTTCCAAAATGATGTACAGTGATGAAGTCTGAGGGGAGAGAATACTGCTTAACCAGAGTCTAAAACTGGGTTTTGTATATTCTCAGGCTATAGGGAGGCAGGCAGCAAAGGCAACACACATCTCCAATTAATACATGATTCTTTCCTTTGGATGAGAAATTTCCTCAATGAATCACCTTTTTTTGTAAGCACCCGGTGAGTAGAGATTGTTTTATTTGTTTCTCCAATAAGACATAATACACTCATTGGCACATAATAGGCATAAATACTTGCTAATCAATCATTTGTTTGCTTGGAAATAACACTTGAATATTACCCCCAAGGTCAGGTAACCTGAAAAAAAAATGTAATAGGAGCCCCAAATGCTTTTTTATCTATTTCCCTCTCCTACAGCAAAACTATTCTCTGATCTTTCTTTTCAGTGGTTGGTCAATGTCTGCAAATAGCCTAGTGTAACCTTTCAAGAAAGAGCCAGCATCAAGTTTTAGAAAGGGATGACAATCAAGATGATAGTGGAGGCCATGGTGTACAAGTTTGTAGTAGGGTAGTTGTTTTCAAGAATTTGTCACATGAAATAGTTATTTCAGTTAGCCCCAAAGGACATAAACAACAGCAAAAATAGGAGGTACAAAGCAGTAGTTTTTAGCACTAGGAAAGGGTACAATTACCAATAATTAGGGTTCTCCCAAAGTTGAAACAGGCCATCTAGGAGCTAGACGACTCTCTCATTAGAGGATATCAGCAGAAGCTGGAGGACCATTTGTTAGATGTGCTGAATGTTCACGTAAAGATTAACTAATAGGTCTTTGAGGTCTTTTCAACTCCGAAATTCTGTGATTCTGCTAAGGTGCAGCAAGATGTGGAGTTAAAGGACTATGATTATTTTCTTGGAGAAAGGAGCATGTGATGTTGACCAGATCTATGGACCTATTGTCTCCAGATACAGATCATCTGATATGGAAATTCAAATATCCTTTTTTTAAGTTTTCCACTTTTAATAGGAGATTTGCCCAATCATTTGTATTGGGCAAGGTCACTTAATAACCTTATGAATAAAAACGTGACAATATTCTTATTCCCATTTTAGAGATGAGAAAATAGAGGCTTAGAAAGAACCCTGGTTCTAGGGAACCAGTATGGGATTTAGAGTGACTCATGGCTTTGGAAATGGAAGGACGTTGGGGGTAGACTGCTGTGTCACTCCCTTAATTTTAGTCTTTGAGATCAAAGGGCTGAGCTGGAGTCCTTCCTTTGACTCTTACAATGTGACTGGGCTCCAGATACTTTACCTCCTGGGATCATAAAGACCTCAGAGATTTAACCTTCTCACTTTACAGAGGAGACGGAAGTTTATAGAGTTTGTGACCTGTTTAAGGAGAAATTTCAGCTCAAGTCTTTTAGCTCCACCACCCACAAGGGCAATTTGGAAGGTTCCTGGGCTCTCTGTGTGCCTTAGTCCCTGTACCTTAGTTTCTCCCTCTTTTAAAAGACAGGTCTCCTCCAGCTCTGCATTGATGATCACATGAGATTGAGGGACTTAGCCAATGTGATCATGAGAGTGTCAGAGACAACTCTCAAACGCAGCTCTTGCGGCTACAACCCTATTGTTCTTTCCAACTTAGCTACAAGAACATTCAGCAGGGGCTTCATTTATTTTCCAAGCTTTTCTTCAAATTATCTTTCCTTCCTTTTATGCTCTTTTTGTAGAAAGTATATACTCACTAAAAGAAAAAAAATTTAGAGGACCTTCCCTGTTTTGGTAAGACAGATTTTCTCTTGGATTTCAGTGTAGCCAGCATTTCTATAGCACTTTAGGTTTGTGAAATGTTTTTACAAATGTCATCTCATTTTATGCTCCCACAGTCCTGGGAATTCAGGCCACAAAGAGCCTTTCTTTGTAGCAAAGAAAACTACCCGACTTGGAGACCACCTTTGACAGCCAAGTTTGCCTTTTGCATCCAGAATCCCCCACTTCTCCAAGAATTGGAGGTGGAACTCTTCTTGGATGATTTATTAATAAGTGAGGAATTCTGTGCACAAGGCTAGAAATCCCAAAGAAATGAGGGGCAAATCCTAAATTAAGCCCCAGGTGAAGCACTGGAATAAATGGAAAGTTATACTCAGAACCTTAATTCCATTGACAAATTTGCCTCACACCCACCTTGCCCAGATGACTCAGAAAGAAGAGAAATTTCATATTAGTGGAGGCAAAGCTGTGATGACTGAAGTTGTCTAGCAATGTCAATCTGAATTTGAAATGAATGTGATTTGTGAGAAATAAGTGGAAAAGGAATTAAAAATACATACAACCTTCTATCTCATCAGGGTAATAAATACTTAATGAGTCAGCCCAAGAGAGAATGGTAGGCTGAGGCTTCGCCCTGATTTGAATTGGTGACTCAGGGCAGGGAAGAATGGCAGCCCCAGTTTTGGCTGGACTGAGAAAGAAGCTGCTTTTCTTCTATGAGAAGAAAAAAACCCCTGATGCAAAGGTAGAAGTGATTGAGATTTGATAGGGAAGGCAGATGAAGATTTTAGGATTACATGGAGAACTATGAAGGATGAATTTCCAAAGAATCTTCCAAATCTCAAATACTGTCCTTTCATTTTTTTGCATTAATTTTGCATATATATTTCCTCTTTCATTTGATCTCTTGTGGATACGGACCTAGTAGTGGTATTTCTGGGTCAAAGATTACACAGAGTTTTATAGCCCTATGGGTGTAGTTCCAAATTGTTCCCCAGACTAGTTCACAACTGTGCCAATAGTACATGTGTCCCAACTTTTATGCACTAGTTGAGCATTTCATTTGCATTTTCTGCCATGTTGGCTAATGTAATAGGAATAAGGTGATATCTCAGAGTTGTTTTCATTTTCATTTCTGTAATCAGTAGTGATTTATTACTTTTTTTACTAGTTATACACATACATTAATTTTTTAATACATATTCTTTTATGAATCATGTTTGGAGAGAAAAATCAAAACAAAAACTACAAGAGGAAAAAACCAAAAAAGTGAACACAGCATGTGCTGATTTACATTCTTTCTCCATGGCTCTCTGTTTGGATGCAGATGGCATTTTCTGTCCAAAGTTTATTGGGATTGCCTTGACTCATTGAACCACTGAGAAGAACCAAGTCTTGTACAGTTGATCATTATACCATCTTGCTGTTACTGTGTATAATGTATTCCTGGTTCTATTTGTTTTGTTCAGTATCTTTCATAGTTCATGTAGATCTTTCTAAAATCATCTTCTTTATCATTTTTTTAAAGAATGATAACATTCCAATACTTTCATATGCCCCAACTTGTTCAGCCATTTCCCAATGGATTGGTATCTACTCATGCTCCAATTTTTTGTCAGCACAAAAAGAGCTGTTACAAACATTTTTGCATGTGTGGGTCCTTTTCCCTCCTTTATGATCTCCTTTGGGATACAGACCCAGTAGTAGCCCTGTTGGATCCAAGGGTATGTATAGTTTGATAACCCTTTGGGCATAGTCCCAAATTGCTCTCCAGAATGGCTGGACCAGTTTACAACTCCACCAACAATGTATCAGTGTCCCAATTTTCCCACATCCCCTCCAACATTCATCATTATCTTTTCCTATCATCTTAGCCAATCTGAGAAATGTGCAGTGGTACCTCAGAGTTGTCTTAATCTGTATTTCTCTAATCAATAATGATTTAGAGCATCCATTTCTTTCTAAAAATCATAATAGTACAAGAAAAAAACAGCTCTGGAACCAGAAGACCAATTCAAGTTCCTCTTCTGACACTTTCTACTTGGGTAAGCACAGGAAAGTCACCTAGCCTTTATGATCCTTGATTTCTTAAAGTATAAAAAGCATGCTGGGCTAGGGCAGGGCTGCCGAAAGATTTTCATGGACTTTTTCTCAGAAGAGTGTTTTCAAAGGCCTTAAATCAAAGACACAAAATTGCAAAGGAAACCAACCATATTGAAATATGGTTATAGAAATATTTTTAAAAACATAAATTCATGGACTTCAGATGAAGATGTCTTGGACTAGATAAATGAATGCTTTCCCCCTGCCTTTCCCTTTCTTTCTCTCTCCTTTCTTATCCTCCTTTCCTCCCTTTTTCCTTCCCTTCCTCCCTTTTTCCCCTCCTGTCTCCTTCTTTCCTTCCTTCCTTCCTTCCTTCCTTCCTTCCTTCCTTCCTTCCTTCCTTCCTTCCTTCCTTCCTTTCTTTCTTTTCTTCGTTCCTTCCTTCCCAAATAGCTTCTGAAGTCTTTTCTATCTTGAGATCTCCACATTAATGAGCTAATAATCACATGAAATGAAACATCCAAATGATACCAGATGCAGCATCAAGCTAGAAGTGTGGGTAAAAGGTGATGTAATGAATCTGGGGCAGGAGTAGGCCCTAGAGTTGATACACAACTGGGTAACTAGTAGGGATTCTGGCTGTGGGGACAAGATTCTACCATGATAACTATTGGGATTGTAGCTAAGAGATCCAGCTGGACCCCAGAGGGAGGACTAGGAGCAGAGTGAAAGTTGCAAACAGCAAACCAAGGCTTAATGTCAAGAAAAATTGACTACCAAGGAGAGCATCCCTGAGCGACTGAGATCTCTCTGAAGAAGTAATGAGGATCCTGAACTTGAAAGTCTCCAAGCAGAGGCTGGATGATCATTGGGTAGTGATTAAAGTAGAAGCCTACTGAGGCGTCTTATAGCTCTAAGATTCAGTGAGGAAAGAAGGAAAGAGGGAGTGAGGGGGGGAGGAAGGGAAGAAGCAGGATTCTTCAGTGGTTGTGGCCAATATAAAGAGACTTCTGTGGTCATTCAGTGCAAGTATCTCCCTTTACAGCAGGGTGACCCCCGGTCACTAAGAAGAAAAATGGCAGCCCCAGGCTTTGAACCTCACT
This sequence comes from Sarcophilus harrisii, assembly GCF_902635505.1. Lineage (NCBI taxonomy): Eukaryota > Metazoa > Chordata > Mammalia > Dasyuromorphia > Dasyuridae > Sarcophilus > Sarcophilus harrisii. Next base: position 1,707,200 of record NC_045429.1, read on the forward strand.
CCTGACTCCAAATTGAGCCCTTTTCCTTCTCCTGTACTGCCTTCACAGGGGATCCCAGCTGCCCCCCCCAGACAGCGTATGAGATGCACACATAGACACGCAGACAGCATGGACGCACTCTTTTCACTGCCCATGAATCCAAGAACACGTCACTCCCCTGGAGCTTTCAGGGCTTCAGGGGTCAACTTTCTGCCTCCATTGGGAGTGCCCCCTTACCCAGGAGTGCAGCCTGACTCCCGCCTCTGGTATTGATGGTGCAGGGTCTCTGAACAGGCCAACAGACAGCCAACAGAACTGTGAGTGAAGGCTCTGAACCTGTTTGTCCACTGACGTGAAAGTAAAATGGAAACCTGCTTTTGAAGAATGGCTCTGTCAGGGACTTATTAAAAGCCGGGTGCCCAGTCACTCAAACTCTGAAGAAGCTAATAGATTTGCCAACCTTTGGGTAAAATGGAGGCCGGGCGAACTCCGTGAGCAGAGCCGCGGAGACTTTTCTATCAGAAACCTAAATTAGGTAGAACTTGCCTAGTTTGGCTTTTCCATGACCCCAATATATACTGAAGCAACATTTCTCAAGATTAGCAAACTTGGAAGCAAGCAAAGGACATTTTTCCCCACCAAGAAAAACCATGGGTCTCATTTTTCTGACTAGAGGCGAATATCAATGAGCTGGCCCTTCTATCACCGCCCTACGCCATTGCTCCTGTGAGGAAGGAGTCCTTCTCTGGGTGGGGAGGGGTGGTTTAAGAGGAGGGAGGGGAAGGATGAGGCTGGAAGGGATGGTCCTCGAGGTTTTGCCCAGCCAGAGCATGGATGTCTCTCTGGCCATTTCAGGAAGCATCTCAGCAAGAGAGGATTCATCCTTCCAGTGGCAAAGAGTGCTGATTACTTCACACACATACACACACACTCACTCACACACACACTCACACACACTCACACACACTCACTCACACTCACACATACACAGATCTCTCACACACACATGTGGGTATAAAACCCCTTTCTCTTCCTTGACACAAACCATTTCATGCTCTGGCCATCAATGACTCTGCAGACTCTTTTCAGAAGGATCTTTGGAAAGCCCTCCTGCCGGGCCATCCCTGTCACATGGAGCGTGAAGTATGGTAGCCCTCCTCTGGGAGCGGCGACCTTCCATTAATCTGGCCCGTCCCTGAGGATGGGGCCACTTGGGTGGCAGCTAATTAAGGGTGATTTAGGGCTGTTCCCAGGCACTCTGTCGGGCCAGCATTAGATTTGCTATTCTAATATGTGCTATGACTCCCTCAATTATTACTAATTAATTAATAGGCAGTCTTAATTAATTAATGGCATGGGGGAGAAAGTGACAGATTGGTGCTTATGCCTCCGACACTCCGGGTCAGAACCAGGTTCTGGGCTGATTTCCTGGGTATTGCCCGTGGTCACAGGATCCCAGCTCCAGAGCTGGAAGGGAACTCAGAGGCCCTTTATTACACAGATGAGGAAGATGGGGCTGGGGGTCTCACAGGGTTTCACAAAGATTAGTTGTGAGTGGGAGCAGTTAGGGGGTAGCAGAGGCCCTCTGACTTCTGCCTTTGGAGCATCCCTTCAATCTCTCTGAGGCGCATCTTAAAGACAAGCTTTCCTCACAAGGAAGCTCGAACCAGGCAACAGGTAGATGACTTGCCAAATCGAGAAGCTCCAAAATGGTTTGTTCTTCAGCATGGGGCGTGCTCAGGGACCCCCGGCGGACCTCCCGATGGCAGGAAGAGGCTCAAAAGGCTTCTAGCATGTTGGATGCATCTGCTGTGGTGAACCTTTGGCTAATAGCAGGCATTTAACGTCACAGGGCTGTAGGGAATGATGTGGGAAGGCGAGGACCTCTGGTGTGAGAGCTGCCCAGCCCTTGTTAGAACTGCTTTCCACCCTTGTGCTCACCTGACCCAGCTTACTTGGGGGTCCAAGAAGCTGCACAGCAGACACACTCTGGTAAGCGTTCCAGCAGATGGGCTAAAGCAGGCTGAAGGTAACGAAGGGGCACCAAACCCTGTGTGAATTAGGGGGTGTCTACCCCAAGCATAGAAAGACTTCTCCTGCTGGAATGGGTATAGGAGAACAGGTTGTCATTGTCTTGGCTGATTGGGTCATAGGTGCCTTATGGGAGGATATGAACAAAAATGGCCCAGGAAGGGCAGCCATAGGTGAATGGCTATCTTCATGGTGGAGGGATCTTTGGAACTGAGGAGATCATCAATCCATTGGAGGATTGAGAGCAATCTGGCTGAGTAGATCAGAGCATTTCATCTGAAGTCAAAAAGGACTTGGATTGAAATCTTGTCTCGACACTGGCCAGCTGGGTGCTCAATCATGATCGTCTCCTACTCTTAATTTTCTCTATTATCTTTCATTATTATTATTATTATTTCTATCTATTAAATGGGGTAACAAGATAAGTTACAGCTATCTCCCAGAGTGGATGGCAGACTTGGAATGCAGATAAAACATGGAAGAAGATTTGTGCACTTTCAAGTAAGTATAAGTTAAACTATCGCTCAGTCAGTCAACAAACATTTATCAAGCATCTACCAGTTGCTAAGCAATGAGGATGAAAAAAGGAAGCTGGGGATACAAAAGACAGTCTCTTCCCTACAGGTTCTCCCTCTAATGGGGAGACCATGTATAGACTAAGCACCAAGAAGCTCTAGGAAGTGGACGTAGCTGAAATGACCCCCAGAGGTCATTTCCTATACAGACAGAGGGAGAGGCGAGCTGCTCTTGCCCACTTGCACCAACCTGATCAATGGTTCCTGGCTTGCTTTGCTTATTTTTCCCCCAGATGGAAGCATCTGAACTCAGCCTCAGCCTCAACAGAGGTTTGCCAGCATCAGCCAAGCCTCCATACCACTGTCAGCTTTCCAGCACCTCCAGGGCATTGTAGTGTGGAGCCGCGTTGATCAAAATGTCTACACGGCTCCCTGTAAATATTATGGATGTATCCCAATCACTCAAAGAAGGAAGAAATCCATTTTGGTTTCAATGTCCTGAAACATCCTGAATTTAAGCTCAAAAGTCCCTGGAAATTCAATAACATTAAAAACCATGTGCTCAGACTCTTAATAGATGGGCTGCTCCATGCTAAGCTCCTCCAAGGAGACAATGAAATATTCCTTGTCTGCAAAGAACTTCCATTCTGCTGAATGTTCCAATCATATGAACATTATCACAAACACAGGAATTGAAAAGGGAGTGGGAAGAAATGTTGCTATCCCTTTGACCCTTTGGGAATTGTGAGGAAACATCTCAATTCAATAACAAATAAGAAGAAGCCTGGGACTCTCATCAGCATGAAATATTTTTACTTGCTTCGTTTTGACTAAGGTCAGAAGGTAACCGCTGAGGGGAGCTCACCATATTAACGCCAGACAAAGTGAACACCTGACTGCCGTAGCCTTCCGCAGGCAAGACCCCTGAGCTTGGGAAATGTGCCTGTCCAGCCTCCCAAGTACCAGAGATTATAGACAGCTACCAATATCCCAGACTTTACCTCTGGTCCCCAGCTGCCGGAGGGTTAGGCTCCCTCTAGGTAGCCTTGAAAAAGTAGCTCATTAGTTGCATGCTCAGGTGAGGCAGGAGAAGCACTATCAATTAAGAGAAGAATTATGTCTGAAAATGAAGGGAATGCCCTGCAGCACTCCAGAAGAAGCCAGACATGGAGGCAGAACCGACACCTTGAGAGGAAATCAGAAATGGAGATAGAAGCTAAGTGGAAAGAACGCCTTGTCTATTGCAAGAAGTCTTTTTGGACGATTCTTTTGGTCCAAACCAGTCAACTACAAGGTGCTCTTTCAGCAAGTTATTGTTTAGATTTTTTACCCAACTCCCAGGGTGGCTGTAAGACTAGGAAGGAGGTACATCTGAGCCTGAGGAAGAAGATACCAATACCCATAATCCAATGGGGTGCCCCAGTTTCTACGCTGGCTGTCCAAAGTCTATACTGAAAGGGAGGAGCAGCAGGGCATCTCTGCTGGTAAGTACAAAAGCTGGCCAGTTCCTAGCATACAGTCCTTCTCCTCTGTCTCCTGGCTTTCCTCTTCTGCAGGAAGCTTATCTGAATCATTCCTTCCTGCCCCAATGTTTTGGGTCCTCCCATTTCCCATTAGCTCCTCATGGAGAGCACCAAGTGGGGCTGCACTGACCCATATGTATTTTCAAACTGAGAGCACAGTCATACACCCCAATGCACAATTCGCCATTCCCCGTCCACCCTCATCCTCCCTAAACAGCTCGTGCTTTGCTAATCACACATCCAAGAACAAGATTCTTCCAGCTCAGCTGAGGGGCCTGACCGGCTCTCTCTGCCTGAGCTTTTGCACATGGGCTCTTGGTGCTCAAGGATAATCAATGATAAATACAAATCAACTCTAGGAATCGACAGCATGGCAACCCGACAGAGTGAGCATTTTTAAATGATTACCAGCTCTTGAAATAGAACCCAGAGATTTGGAGGAAACCATGGAAGAACTCTGGACTCGGATTGGAATCAAAAGTTTTGTTTGTTAAAAGCAGAGAGATGGGAAAAATCATCCTGCAAATAACAGATTTTAATTTAGAAATCCCAGAAAGAGGCAATGTGATATTGTAGAGAGAAGTGGAATCTACAGGGAATTCCAAGGTCCTTCCAGGTTTCAACACGTTCCTTTCATAGCCTTTTTCAAGGACAAGAAATCCAAAGCAACAATGACTCCCAGTTTGGCCCATTCTCCCCTTTGCTCCCTGTCATCATGTGATGGCAGGGCTAAGGAAAGGAATAACAGAGAGGAACAAGGAGAGAGCTGCTGAGAATCCAGTGGAGGAAGAACTCTCCAGACAGCATAGGCTACGGGGAAGGGTCAAAGGGTCCAGAATCGGGCTGCGACTGCACAGAGATGACTCCTACAGGCTTCAGGACTAATGCGCTGCTGCTGATCTGGACACTGGCCACCTGCCATGCTGTAGGGAGAGCTCACAGCAGCCAGTGGCTGCCTGGCCATTGGGCAAGAGGAGGCTGATGCAATCTGTCATGGAAATTTCTGAGAACAGCCAAGAAGATCCACATTCAAGTACCCACCTGTGGCACCTATGAGCTAAAGGATCTCATCCCCCAGTGATCCTCTAAAGCACTACATTTCAGGAAAGGCCCATCGAGTACATTCTCATTAGGAATTCCCTCTAGTAATGAAATCCTAGCTGTGTTCCTATCTACATGCGAAGGTGCCTTTAGGATCATGGGAGTGGAGACCTAGACTGTCTATATTTTATGAGAAAACTCCCCAGGTTCGGTTGCTCCCTACATGACTGAAGCCTTATGGAGTGTCCCTATGGCACTGAAGACCTTTGCTTAAGGGGGAAAAGAGTGAGGAGAAATAAGAAGGAGCCCTGTCTGTCACCAGTAACCCCGGAAACTGAGTATCCAAGGCCTTTTTCCTTTATCACTCTGCTAGGATTGTCCAACATTACTCAGAATGTGGCAGCATTTCAAGCTGGCATTCTGCTCCAACCGGGCTTAGCCCACCCAGCTTAGCCATTTGCTCGGGATCATGCATTTGCATGCAGGGACTTGCTCAACCTTGTTAGAAAATCAATACCCTGTTCTGGCCGTAGCCTCAGGTAAAGTTTCTCCTGGTTTCTAGGAGAACTTAGGTCAATTTATCATCCCAGAGCCCTCCAAGATTTCTGTGCTTTGGAATACTTTGCCGGGCTTCCCACTTCAGCTAAAATTCTAATTTAATCAATAGCAAATTGAACTGGAAGGGGGGAAGCTCCAAAGATGTCTCCGGAAAGCATCCAGTGTTTTTTAGGCCCCGGGCCAATCAAAACGGAATGAACAGAAGGTAGCGTAGGTGGGATAAATGGGGCCTAGCTGCTGGCTCATCAAGTACTCATAACAGGCAAAAACATGGAACAATCAACTTGAAAAATAACCGGGTGCTCATTTTATCGCTGGCACGCAAAGGGCCCTTCCCTCGGCTGGCACTGAGCGCACGGGGAACAATGGGCAGCGCTTACCGGTCTTTCCCCGTCTCCTTCTTAAAAACCCCGTCACAGTGGGCCATACGCTTCTCCGTGGTCACGTAAATGCGGGCCCCCGGGTAGACGTCGACAGCCTTCCTCAGCATGTTGTACACGATGCCGTTGCCGTCTCTCCTCATGTTGCGGAAGGGCCCCCAGATCACGTAGACGGTGGAGTTGGTTTCCTTGAAGAAGTAGTCGGGATTCTTGAGCAGGAGCGGGACGCTGGTGTGGGACACCACCCGGACCGAGGTCTTCCGCCCCACGTCCTCCTCGTAGCCCCGGGTGGGCGCGTTGTTCATCCTCCAGACGCAGGAAGACCCGTCTATTTCGGCGCCCACCTTCTGGCCCACCATCTGACCGGAGCTGGACACGATGGCGCAGAGATCGCAGTCGAGCTGCAGAGGCTGCCAGAGAGGAGGGAAGAGACAGAGAGCAGGTTAATGAGCCGCCCTCGCACCTTCCAACTACTCGGAGGAGGGAAATGGCCCGTTGCGCTCAAAGCCGGTCAGCAGGCTGCAACCTGGCCTCGGGCCTTTGGAAACGTACTGGGGCAGCCAACGGAAAAGGGGCTCCGGGCATCCTCCTCCCTGCCCACCCAGACGTTAAAGCTCTCTGCCTACGGGAGGAAATGGGGCTGAAGCGTTGAGGCTGCCTTGAAGTCAAGAAATCCTAGATAGAATCCCCCTTCCCAAGTTTACTAGCTGCAGCATCAGAAAGACGCAAGTCCCCTGACTCCTCTGCCGGGTCTTAGTTTTTCCATTTGTAAAATGAACAGATTTGGGTTCCCGTCTGAGATCTGTTGCTGCCTTCAGTTTCCCCTTCTGTAAAATGAGCAGTTCAAGGCTCCTTACAGCTCTGTGTCTAGGAGCCTGCTCTCTTGTCTCTTTTCCTGGGGAGTTATTATGAGACTCAAGTAAGATAATGTATGAAAAAGGCTTGGACAAATTAGAGCTCCACATAACCTAAAGGGATCAGTAGTCATCATGGATATACAAGTGAAAAAAGGACACAGAACCGGGCATTTATTGAATATTATTATTTATCTCTAAAAAATGGTTCTAAAGAATTTGATTTTTAGTACAAAGAGTTTCCAAAAAAGACAGCTTGGCCATAATGGAAGCATCTTGAGTAGTTCTTAAGCAATATCATGCTGATCAATGAATAAATCTATTTAAACCTTGATATCATCTAGCCTCTGGAGTCATACTCTTCTCAATAGCCACAAACAGCAGAGGTTCCCTTGAAACCAACCTGGGAGAAAGCATTTTTAAATCGATGTGACTCAATTTTCCCTTCTCTGACATTAAAGAGCTTTGAACGAATGGCAGCCATAAGAAAACTGATCATTAAATCATGCGTCATCTGTGGAATTTTTGACCCAGAAGATGATGTGTATCTATAGAAAATCTTTCCTCATGCCCCTCCACGAAAATTGGATGGTTTCTTTCCCAGACTTTGCAGTTCCGCCCATAATCTTCACTGCATCCCACAGAAGCAAGTTAATTAAAAATAATGTATTAAAAAGGATGATATAACCTCCTAAAACTAATTTGCAGATTTAATGTTATACCAATCAAACCACCAAGGGGATACTTTATAAAGCTAGACACAATAATAACAAAATTCAATTGGAGAAACAAAAGGTCTCAGATCTCAAGAGAAATAATGAAAAAAAGTAGGAACAAAAGGGGACCAGTTCTTGTAGCCACCAACTTATATCATAAAGCAGTGTTCCCCAGCACTGTCTGGTACTGGCTTTAAAAAAAAGTGAAATGGAGATCAGTAAAACTGACTAGAAAAGCAAGAGTCAGAACTACTGAAATCTGCAACTCAGAACTTGGTAAACCTAAACTTAAACTCCTTGGGGGGAAACTATCTGATCTACTGGGAAAACAGGAAAACAGCTTGATAAAAATTTGGTTTGGATTAATATCTCACACAATATAGCACAATAGGTTTAAAAAAAATCAAGAGACCAAAATATTAAAGATAGAAGCAGGATGTGTGTTGGGCAGAATTTGAATGCAGGTCTCTGTGACTTTGAGAAGCCATAGCCCCACTCACCCAGCTACATTGCCTCACTCAGAAACAAAGATATCATTTTTTTTTAAATAATAGCTTTTTCATTGTCAAGTTCTATGCAAAGATTGTTTTCAATATTCCCCCCTGCAAAACTTTGTGTTGCAAATTTTTCTCCCTCCACTGAACAGCAAGTAATTCAATATAGGTTATATTTATGAAATAAAGATATCTTTTTTTATATTTATCGAGTGCCTCTTATATAGAACACTATATTATTAGCCGGCTTTCTTTCCTTTTTTTCCTTTGTGGTAGTGAGAGGTCTGGATGTGTGATTTCACCAGTGTGAGGAATCCTTTCAGTGTGGAAACGTCTGTTCCCCAGTGATATAGGGGCAGGTGGTAGCAACTTCTAATTTAAAGTTTTTAGAATTGTTTATGGTTTTGGGAAGGGAAGCAGCAAGGCCAGATCATACAGCTAGTATTTGTTAAAATAGTATTTGAACCCAGATCTTGCTGCCTCCAAGGTCACACCCCTACTCAGCACAGCAAGTCAGAGAAGAGATGCTGAGAAAACACTTAGAAAGGATGCACTACAGTGGGAACAAAGTGAGTCAGTGAGATCACTCACTGGCATGGTATGCCATGGTAGGCATGGTAACTCTCCCACTTTACAGATGGATAAATTGAGGATACATTGAGGAAGAAGTGATCCTGCAGTTTCTAGCCATACCCACTGAGTTGATCGACAAAGTCTTAAAAAGCCCCATCCCCTTGACCAGGTTCGGAACCTCGAGAAATGAACTTCCCCTGTCTTTGTGGCTCCAGTTTAAGCCCCAGAGCAACAACTAAAGAGAAGAAATAAACTAACAAACAATTTCGGCAGCTTAGGGTGTGTGTACTGCTGCGAGGGAAGGCCATATAAAAAAGCACATTAAATTAGTTCATTAATTAATCAAACCACAAGCATTTCCGCTATTAGGAATGTTTAGAAAACACGACTTTGTTCCAGTGTGATTGATGTTCTGGGAACCATTTTGAGCATAATTTGAATTTTGCTTTTGCTTCTGTGAGATTTCTTCCTGCGAAAGAATAGGAAACCTTGCTCACTTCTCAATACCTTGTGAGCTGCAGCCCTTCCCCTGCCAACTTCCAACCAAATTTCAGTTCTCTGTCAAGCGAAAGAACCACATTTCTGATATTTATCCTGCTGCACCCGAGGCCTCGTTCTCCCCATCCTGCCCTCCCCCACCGTGGCTTCTGGACTTATGCAGCCTGGGACAGCCAGCTTCGGCCCAAGACTGAGGACAAGGCCTTCACTTTTAGGGAGTCCTTAAGCAGCTAATATATTAAACCGCCCTCCCATTTTATTGGACGCCCATCCCTTTTACGTGTACCTGATGACATTTGGGAGCACTGGGCCTCCCTTAGCCCCCACGCTGTGATTTTTATTGCGAAATACTTTTGGGAAATGCTTAAGTACTGCCGGCTTTGAAAGGTGCTCCAGATGCAAATGTATTTACAAAACAATGGCACTGCCTTCTGTTAGCTGCAATCCCCAGCACCCAACCCCTCCAGGTTGGGCTTTCAGTGGTCGATGGAGAACCTGGCTTCTAAGCCCAGCTCATCACTTGCTAGCTCCGTTGCCATGAGCTTCAGTTTTCTCCTCAGTGTAAGGAAGCCTGAGATAGCCTCTACCCTCACAGGGCTGCTGAGAGCATCAAAATGCATGCAAACACGAGGCAGCCAAGCAGCACTGGAGTGAGGAAATCTGAGTCAGTCCCTGAGCATTTATTAAGCACCATATATGCCAGGCACTGTGCTAAACCCCAGGGATGCAAAGAATGGGAAAGGGAAGCTTATGATTTTTATACAATTGTGCAAACACATTTGTATAAACAAGTTACACAAGAATAAATAATAATGTACAGAGGGAAGGCACAGAATTCAGAGGGGTTGGGAAAGGCTTCCTGTAGAAGGGAGGATTTGAAGGAAACCAAGGAGATCAGTAATCAGAGCTGAGGAGAGAGAGTTCCAGCCAGAGAGATAGATACAGCTCCGAGGCCAGGGGCCCTGAATCAAAGCGTGCCTGGGGGTGAGGTTTGGAAAGGAGAAGGAGGAGCAGATTAGAAAGGGCCAAACAAAGGGCTTTGTATTTGACCCTGGGGGTGATAGAGAACCCTCCAATATAATTGAGTAGGGGGCTGAGGGGTGTTATGGTCAGTCACTTGAGTGACTTGGTGGAGGATGGAGACCCCCAGCACCCAGTAAAGTAGCCCAGGTGGATGAGCTACTGAGGCGATGAGGGTCTGCAAAGGGTTAGTGCCATTACTGGAGGAGAGCAGGGGACACATATGAGACCTAGTGTAACAGTCAAATCAATAGGCTGTGGCAGCAGATTAGATATGGTGAGGGGCGGGAGAGACCCGAGTTGGGGCTGCCACCCTAAGGGGTGATCCAGGGGATAGAAAGCACTGGAACAGGGAAGTTGGGAGGGAAAAAAAGAGCGGTTCAGTTTTGGACAGTCGTCCTCTGGACATGAGGCACCTGGGAGGCAGAGGAACCTGGAGCTTAGCTGAGAAGTTGAGGCAGAAAATCCAGATCTGAGAATCATCAGCCTAGAAAGGATAATTCAGTCATGGAAGCTGATGAGGGAAGGGAAAGAGGGAGAAGAAAAAAGGTTCCAGGACAGTCCCAACCAAAGTCCATGGTCAGTGGGCTTGACCTGGATGAAGATCCCACAAAGATACAGAAGAGCCAGGACGGGGGACTCCCAAAGATCTGGAGAGAAGCGAGACTTCAGGAGCCAGCGACAACAGAGCCCAAGGCTGCAGGGTCAGAGAGAGTGGCCAGAGGGAATGGGAGCGGAGCAGCTTGGGTAGAAAGATGAGGGCGGAAGCCGGCTTAGTCCTTGGTGGGGGAGCCAAAGAGCAGGCGCAGGCTGGGGCTCACCCCACCAGTTTGTCAGCTGCGGTCCCGCCAGTCGGAACCACTGGGCCGGGTCTCTGAGTCTGCACTAGCAGGGCTGAGCTCTGCCGTCTCATCTGACAGCCATAACCCGGATCAATTAAGACATCACAATCTGCTTGGCGACAGCAGCCTGAGATGCCGCAGCTGGGCAGATGGGGAGGTCAGCAGCTGCTAGACAACTTGAGGGCAAACCGGGGGAGGAGGCGGCCTCATCTGCTCTGGCACGGGGGCTGCCGGGGCGGCGGCTTCGGGGGTGGCCAACGAGGGGCGAGCCAACCCGGAGGGGCCCTCGGTGGAGCTCGGCTTGACCACACGGTCTTCGGGAGCACCGCCCTCCTCGCCCCTCCCCAGCTGGCAGCAGCTCCCTCCTCTCCTCTGCTTCTCAGAGCCCCCATCTTCTCTGGTCCATCGATCCCCACTCATTAAGGGCCGACTCACTGGGGACGTGGGGTTCAAACTAAAAAAGGAACAATCCTTCCTCCGTGCAGTTCCTGCAATGCGGGGGAAAGTCCGCTGGCAAGTTTTCCGACGTCCGGCTTTGGAGCTAAACAGATAGAGCTGTATAGGGGCAGCCCTTATAGGGGTATAGGGGCACAGATAGAGCTGTGCCCCTCGGTTTGCCGTTCAGCCATGGGAGTCTTCCCTAAAAGCCTGCGCCTTGGATTAAGTGAAAACATTGGGAATCGCAATGTAGGAAACCGCGGAGCGATGGGAGGTCCCAGGGGACTCACAGGCACCTTTAGGACAGTCCTGCAGAGGGATGGAGAGCCAAGAATTCTCTATATTTGGCCTGAGAGCTTATCTCCATGCATCTCGGGGCTGACTGGTGCATCCTTGATGACTTCCTCCTTTGGAAAGGTCTTAGTCTTGCCCACCGGTCTCCACCCTGTGATTTGGCAGCCTTCTTCAGGAACTGAAGCTCCACGGTTCTCACTCCCGGGGCCAGGCTGTGTTGCCCTAATAAACACTTGTCCTTTTCCTTGATGCAGTCCCTCGACATTCTGAGAACTTTGGAGACCTTCTTGATTTTGATCCCTCCTCTTTTTTGACTTGATTCTCATTTTCTTTTTCCATTTTCACCAAAAAGTGTAACCTTCTCACCTTTTTCTTTCACCCCCTCAAACATGTTTTCAAATCCTGGAGTTGAACAACGTTGATCTCTACCATTTCCAGGGCAATTGCATCCCTGTGATGGAGAGATATCCGACCTCTTCTTTTATTTAAGGTTTAAGTATTGATATTCAGTAAGAGGCTCCCTTTGGATTTCCTGCTTTCCACCCCCAGGAGCATTATTCCCACTTTTGCTGTGGGCATAGCTGGCTGCCGGCACTCCCAGAAAGGGATTCGAGGGTTGGTTACAAGTACGTCCCCCTCCTTCCTCCCCCATGACATCCTGGCCATCCTCCAAGGCCACGGTCAAGCATCCCTTTCTCAGCCTTGGCCCCGCTGAGGGAGGTCTCTCACACCCGGGTATAACCGCTGCTATTTCCTCATAGGTATGATTTAAAACCCTCTGCTTTCTCAGCACCAGCCCAGGGAAGCACAAAGGGACTCATGATCTGATCAATCAATCAAGAATTTCATATCCAATCACTATTTGACATATTGCATAGGGGGGTTAAATAAAGAAGCAGCCTTGAATCCAAGACCTGGGTTCAAGGCCCACCTTGGACACACACTGGCTGTGTGGCCCTAAGTCACCTGCCTCTCAGTGCCCCCGGCGACTGGATAATTCAATCATTCCAGAAGAGTTCCCCAACCTGGAAGTTCTCAATAATAATGACATCAATCCAGTCCCTATTCCTCCGTGCCAGACTTTGTGGCAATTCTAATGATTATGAGGAGGAGGAGGATAATAAAACTAGCATTGATATAAACACCTTAAGGTTTGCAAAACATTTTCTATGCATTATCTCATATGAGCCTCACAACCATCCTTTGGTGCGGGAGCTATTTTCCCCAAGAAAAGGTTTAATTGGCCCAAAACATACAACTCACCAGTGACTAAGGCAGCATTCAGACTCAGGCCTCCCCGGCTTTAAAGCCCAACACTATCCACTGTGCCACCCAGTCACTGCAGAGGAGAGTAGGCTGGCCAATCGGCTTTGAGTTCTTAGACTGTGGCAACGTTTAGAAGTCGGAAAGATGGCAGATGCCCCTTCCATTTCTAGAGTGATGGTGGGAGGAGGGAAGGAGAAAGGGATGCTGCAGATTTTAGACTCGGTCACCATTAAGGGGGCTATCGATGCTCTATATGGGGAGCCCTTGTCCAGTGACCCACAGAGTGCTGGACTGGAAAATTGTTATCCTTACTATAAGCACAACATGAGGTCAAGCAGAAGGCAAAACTCAGGGGAATCAGGGCCTGGGTTTGGGCTTTTGTTTTGTTTGTTTGGCAAATCATAGAGAAATTTTCTGCAGTGTCCAAAGGGAACAAGAAAACACCGTTTTGTGGACACTTAGCCTTCTTGGGTCAGTATTCAAGACAGTGTTTAACAAAGACCACCGTGAACATAACTGTGGAACTTAAAAAGAACAAGAGGGTTGCACTGGCTCGCCTTTGGGGAACTGTGCCATGCTTTGAATGCCTCCAGTATTCTCCATCAAGCCAAGGGCCGGTCTCACTCGTCCAGTTCTGATCTGTGGCAGCCAGGATGGCCAAGAAGTAATTCCAGCAGAAGTCACCGACCAGCCAGCAGTCCCTAAAGCTTTTCAGGTTGGGCTGGCAGGTGTCCATCCCCTTGTCTGGGGGGAGCATTTAATGAATGTGTGTGTAGGACTGTGAGGTCGCTCATGCCAGAAACACTTTCCCACTTCACTGTGACCTCGTAACATCCTTGAAGCCCCAGTTCAAACATCTGCAGGATGCTCAATCGGCCTCCTAGCCATTATCTACTCTGTTGTATGCATCTTGTATGCATCTATTTGTCTACTCATCAAAATGGAAGCTCCTTGAAGGGAGGGATGGTTTTTGTTAGAACTCAGTGTGGTGCCTCACAAGGTAAGTGCCAAAAAGTAAAATAAAAAAGAGCCAAAAGCATGTTTGTTGGTTGATTAACTTCACCCCTCTGGGACACTGCATCTATACTTCTAAAATAAATGACTGACTAGATTAAAAAATTCTTAGATTAGGGTCTGGGAACTTTATTAAAAATTTATTTCAGTTTGACATAATTGTCTCCTTTCAAATCCTATATTTTGTTTTGTTCACTAAAATTATATTCTGACCAAGAGTCCATGGACTTTACCTTGTTTTAATCACACAGAGCATTAAGAATCCTTGGGTTGGGTGAACTAGAAAGTCTCTTCCAGCTCCTCAGCTATGATCCTCTCATCAGACGGCCTCAAAGACCCTTTTAAATCAGAAATTACTATGCATTCACTGTGTGGAAGAAGACCAGAAAGGCTGAATCGGACAGATCCCTGATCTTGTAACAATGCCTGCTCAGACATCTTGCTTTGCAGAATCTGCTTTATCCCTAGAGTGAGACTCTTTCTTAAGCAATGAGATCAGTATCCATGGCTGAAAATTTTCACTGTGTCCAGCAAGATTTCTCTGACCTTTTTCCTGGAGCTGAAGAGACCATCATGAGCTTGTCTGGACTATCCTCCTAATGATTAAATGGTTAAACCATTCTGCTGGCTGATTCAAGTCCTCAGCAATTGCCCTTATCAAAAGAATGCAAAGTAACTCACTCAGTCACCCCTGGGATCACTGGGCTTTCCATATTTAAGATTCCTGGACATTATCTGGCCTTGATACTATGGGAGTATTACCTGGACTTTTACAGCCACCCCAATTGTTATGTAAATTGCCTACCAGGAGCATTTACAGACAGGCCCAGGGAATCATATCTTTTGTGAGAAATGCCAGAGGGTTCTGCCTTCTATTGAGGCTCAGTGAAAAGAGATATGAGGTTTGGGATACTATTGTAAAAAAAAAAAAAAAAAGAAAGAAAGAAAGAAAGAAAGAAAGAAAGAAAGAAAGGAAGGAAGGAAGGAAGGAAGGAAGGAAAGAAAGAAAGAAAGAAAGAGAAAGAAAAAAGAAAGAAAAAAGAAAGAAAGAAAGAAAGAAAGAAAGAAAGAAAGAAAGAAAGAAAGAAAGAAAGAAAGAAAGAAAGAAAGAAAAAGAAAGAGAAAGAAAGAAAGAAAGAAAGAGGGAAGGAGGCAGGCAGGGAGGGAGGGAGGGAGAGAGAGAGAGAGAGAAAGAGAAAGAGAGAGAGAGAGAGAGAGACAGAGAGACAGGAAGGAAGGAAGGAAGGAAGAAAATGTGCTATCTCTGGATAATATACATGAATGGTTTTACAACTTGTTAGTTTCACTCCACCTGGGTAAAAACAATTTGCATTGTTTTCCTGTCTAACCCATTTTATTTGGATCTTCAATAACTCTTTCCTTAAGTAGGAAAATAGCGAGAGAGAGAGAGAGAGAGAGAGAGAGAAAGAGAGATCTGTCCTTCATCTGCAATTCTCACTCTTTATTAAGATCCAGTCACATTTCCCCCCTCTCTTTTCTTTTAACAAGACAACTGAAGAACTCTTCAAATTCTTTGTTCCAAACATATCCACCTAGAGGGATGTTGAGAAAATAATTCAAGTCCCAATCCCAGTGAAGATGGTTTCACTCTCTA
The DNA here is from genome assembly GCF_902635505.1 of Sarcophilus harrisii. NCBI lineage: Eukaryota > Metazoa > Chordata > Mammalia > Dasyuromorphia > Dasyuridae > Sarcophilus > Sarcophilus harrisii. The sequence continues at coordinate 1,722,851 of NC_045429.1, forward strand.
GACTCCTGATATCCTCTTCCCTTCAGTGGAAGCTCTTCAGGATGCTCTTTGAATGCTATGAAAATTGTTCCATCCTCTCTGAATGATATATCGGCACAATTGCCAAGTACTTACATTTTAATCAGCAAGGAAAATGAAATATTTGACCTTTCTTTTTTTCTGAAAAAGCTTACAGACAATAGAATGGATAATTAAAAAACTATGAATTAAAACTTGCAAAACAGCATGCTTTTCCCAGCATAGAAGAATGGTGGTCCTTTTTTTCCCCCTTTTTTTAAAGGTCACTTGTCAGCTAGTACTAGTTATTAAATCTCCACATTTATCACTAATGTGGTTCTACAGAAAACGAAGGTCAGGACATTAAATAATGAAACAGTCAGGATCAGAAAAGGTCACTAAGAATTTTAGTACAATTTACCAGAAGCTACTAATTTTATACACAAGAAATGAATAGAAAGAGGTCATCATTAAACATAGCCATGGCCATCCAATCTTCCTGTCCACCTCAGCTTCAGGGCAATAAGGCATCTTCACTCATCTTAGATGGAACTTGCCAAATTTGAAAAAATAAAAATAAAAATCCAACCTGGAGTTTCAATAAATAGTTTAGGATGAAAGTTATTTTTTAGCTGAACCAACTTAAATAATTAAAAACATTTAAGAATTCTTCAAAAACAAAGCCATCTCACAGGTTGTTTGCATTCCAATCACCAAAATGCAATTTTGAAAATTGAGATAGGGCACTCTGGGCACCTTAAAAGCTCTACAGGACAATTAGCGCCTCGCCACACGCTAATTTAGTGCTTTAATGTTGAAACAAATCAGATCTTTCCTTGCAATCATCCAATTTGAATGAATTTGAACAAAGCAGGTTGAACAACGCTCCTGAGAGACACTCTTCATCCCGCTCTCACCGATTCCTCCCCTACCGTGGAACGTCTTCGGAGTTTTAGTTTTTGCGGATTCAACATGGATAATGACGCCATTGGGGAATCCATTTCGCCTTTATTCTTCCCAATGTTCTTTTGAGGTCTTTCAAATGAAAGGTACAAAAGAGGCATTAGCAATCTGGCATTGTTTTTATTGCTTTACAGAGGGAAAAAATGTATTTTAATTTTTCCCGTGTTTCAGGAACGATTAAGCAAGCTGTTTCATCTACAGTCGAGTCACTTTCGGCAGATCTCTATCGGTGAGCGAGGAATTGGGGAGACGGTTCTAGAGAGAAAGCGACGTTTCCCCCAAACCCGAGGGGCAAGCCTCTGCTTGTCCGAACAGTCCGGCTCTCCCAGTCACCGAAGCTTTCAGAAGCAGCATGTATAAATCACAAGGTACAAGGGAGGAACACATTGGGGAGAAAAAAGCTGGAATTAATAACCCCATGTTTGTCTTGCCTGGAAGTCTCTTCATTTCTATCCTTGCAGCCCATTTAATAGCGCTGTGTCCTGATCACAAAACAAAGTGGGAATTGTACAACATGATTTTTAAATGAACAAGGAACGGGTCTCTTCCTTGGAACATCGTGTTTTCTCTTTTTTAGGACTAACTCTGGAGAAATGACTGTAGATTAAGAATAGTGAGGATGTTTCAAAGGAAGATGGCTTGCTATGACAGAATTCATATGCAGAACAAAATGATTTCAGTCCCCCAAAGGTTCCCCTACGAAAGGCTGGGTTATCAGGATTTATTCTTAGGACTGTGAGATCATAAATCTGGAGTTGGAGAGGACCTGAGGAGTCGTCTGGATGAATGGCATCAAATATATGTGGAAATGGGGGCCACTAACCCGTACATAAGCATCCCTGCAATATTCCTGCATATTGACTGAGGAAACCACATTGATGCATTTCTTTATTTTTTATCAACATGTCAACACATTAAAATCAGGTTAGAAGAACATATGAATGCGGTTCTGGCCACACTCAGGAGTACTGTGGGCTCCGGGGCAGCTGCTGGGTGTTTGAGCTTCTGGTCTAAAACATTCTTAATCTACAGCTTAGACTGAGGAAGCTCAGGCCCAGGAAGGTAGAACTTTTTAGAAACTGGTAAATGTGGACTTTAATAAACCCTAGTGCTCCTTTTTAAAAAATGCTCATTGATGTCTTTTTTTTTACATCATCCTAATTTCACCAAAGCATTCGTCTCCCTGACTCTTGTGGAGAGTCCTCCTACAAGAGTCATTTTTTAAAGTCAGAATAACTGATTAGTTCATCAAAAAAGTCTGAAAATATCTTCAGTGTCTAATTCTTGTGAACTTCCACCTCTGTGAAGGAGAAGACCAAGTTCTATCTCACAGAACTTTTTTACAGTCATGCTTGCCCTTTACCATTGTGCAATATTCAATTTCAATTTTGATTTTGAGTGGCTGTTTCCATTTATGTGGTTGTAGTCATTGGGCATATTGTTTTTTTGATTCTGCTTAATTAACCCTTCATCAGTTCATATAAATTTTTCCATGCTTCTCTGCATTCAGCACATTTGTCATTTCTTACAGTAGAGAAATAATCCACTACATTTGTGTACAGCAATTTGTTTGGACATTCCCTAGTCAATGACCATCTACACTGTCTCCAAGTCTTTGCCATCCCAAAAAGGGTTTCTATAATATAGGTCTTGTAATATATGGGGATTGTTCTCTTATTAATAGTCTTAAGACATAAGCCTAAAAATGGAATCTCTAAGTCAAAAGGTATGGCTATTCTAGTAGCATTATTGGAATCGTTCCAAATTGCTCTTCATGATGGTTAAATTGATTCACAGATGCATTAACAATGTATTAGTGTATCCATCTTCCCACAAGCCCTCCAAGCATCAACGATTCCCATACACTACCATATTTGCAAACTTTCAAGGTATGAGATGAAGCCTCAGGGTTGTTTTTATGTGCATTTCTCAAAGTATTGTGATTTGGAACATTCTTTTTTATGGATATAAATAGTGAGAACCATTTATATATATGTACATATCTTTTGACTTTTCATCTTTTAGGCAATGTGTACACATAAATGTACATATATATTTATATGTGTGTATGTATGTAGAAAGAGAGCTTTAACTGCTGAATATATATGATCATATCCTTTGACTTTTCATCATTTAGGCAATGTGTATATATGTGTACACATAAATGTACATATATATGTATATGTTTATGTATGTATATGGATGTGTATGTAGACATACACATATATTCACGTAGAGAGAAAGAAAGATTTAACTGCTGAATATATCTTGGATACCAGATCGCTATGAAGGAAATTTGAGATAAGGCTTTTTTTTCACATTACAGCACTTCCTTTCTCTTCATTGATGTATTAATATTGTTTGTGCAGAAGTTTTTTTGCTTCATTTATTGTAGTCCTTATTATTTTACCTTATACAATTTCCTCACTGCCTTATTTCATTAAGAATGTCTTGTCTCCTGACTGACTTAAATGTATTAGAATAAGAGGCATTCCCCAATTAATAATTGGTAGATCAGTTTTCAAAGTAAAAAAAAAAGTCAAATGATTAAAAGCCCTATGCAAAAAAAATATTTTAATAAGAAGACACAATTAATGAAACAAACTGAAGCAACCTTAAATTCTACCTCACACTTAGATTGACAAAGTTGATAGAAAAAAAAAGGAAAATGACAAATGGAGGAGGAGCTATTGGAAAATAAGTGCATTAATGCCTATTGGAAGCAATTTGGAATAAATTTTTGCTTAGTATTTTCAAAGAACAACTGTTAGTTTGATTTATCATTGCTATACTTTGTTTTGCTTACAGTTTATTTCTCTTTTAATTTTTAACTTTTTCTAATCTATGCTTAATTTAGGATTTTTTTTTTGGTTTTGTAGTTTTAAAGTGCATATTGAATCTATTAATTCTCTTTTATCCTATTTTGTTTATTGTTTGCAGTGATATGGTTTCCTACTAATGCTGCAGTTACATCCCAGAAATTTTGTTTCATATTATTTCATACCTTTAATTTTAATATTCAAAATGTTTATAGTTTCTATGACTTTTTGTAAAAAGTTCCATGTAGTTCTGCAAAATATGTGTTTTATAGTTCCCTTTAGAAGATGCTATAAGTCTTTAAGCTCTAGTTTCTCCAGAAATTTGAACATTTCTATGTTTTTCTTTTTTTCTGTGAAGTTATCCAAAATTGAAAGGATACCAAAATTTATAATTATTATATTATGATCTATTTCCCTTGTACTTCAGATTATTTACTTTTATGAGTTTAAATGTGAAGGTATTTGGAGCAAAGAAGTTGAATATTGATATTGATTTGTTTTCTATGGTTTCTTCCAGCATAATTTAGTTTCCTTGTTATTTTTAGTATTGTAATCTCCCCTTTTTTGGTCGCATTATTGCAGCTCATGCCTTTTTTGAATTCACTTGATGTATAGCAATTTTTTTCAGCCACTAACTTTTAATTTGCACATGTCTCTGTTCTTTTAGGTGTGTTTCTTGTAAGCAGATTGTGGGGTTCATTCTATTATCCAAAGTGTCACTCTCCATTTTATCGAATTGTTGAATTTATTTACATTAGAAATTATGAGAGTTATGTTTTTATTTTCTTCCATTTGTTTCAAATATTACTTTTTTCCAAACTAGGGGTTTCCCCCTTTTCCCTTAGTAATCACAGTGCTTCGGTTATTTTATGTTAATCTACTTTAAGGCAACCCTTTTCCCACCAGCTTTTTCTCTTCAATATCAAGTTGTACACTCTCCTGTTGGTTATTCCTTTCCCTAGTTTTGGAGTCATGCTTGATTTGTTTCTTTTCCTCTCCTCCTTTTATCAGTTATTTAATTTCTTCTTATTTTCCCTCTCAGATAAGCAGTCAAATATTCTTTCCTCTCCTTCTCTTCAATGTTTGTTCCTTAGATTTTCACATTTCATTTTCTATGCCTTTTTCAAAAAAATATTTCTCTTTCTCTTCATTATCTTTTTTTCTATCCATTCTAACTTAATATATGATTCTTAGCCCTTATTCTCATGGAATTAAAGCTGCTTAGACACCAGTTTAGGATTCTTTTTTCTAAACAATTTCTCTGTCATTGTTTTGTAGATCTTTCACCCTGTTCGTCTTTCTTTCTTATGATTCACTCTTAGACATACTCATTCCTGCATAGGATACAGCGAATAATGTCCCACTATAGAACTTTTTTCCCATGTCCCTGACTATTTAATTAATTATTAACTTAGTTTTTCAACATGTCCACTTAACTCTACATGAGTTCATATCCTTCCACTGCTCTAGATATCACTTGTCCCCAAGAATTTTGATTTCCCCTTTACTGAGGCAAAATCATTGAATTTTCTAAGGGCCAAATTACTGAAAATTATGTCCATATGCCCATCCCCCATGGGAATATTAATTCCTGGTGTCTTCTTCCACCACTGAAACAAGATTGTCCCCTTTCCCATCATTTTAATGCTTCCCTTTGTCTCTTTGTCCATTCTCTTGTAAATGTTCTTTACCCTGAAAGGCTAAAAGTCCTTTTCCCTTCATTGCGAACCTTTGATTTAATTAAAGTACATCCTGTATACCCCTCTCTCTTCTTGCCCTTTCTTCCACGTTTATGTGCCCTCCTATTCTGGAATTTAGTTCCACAAAACATGGATTCATTTGTAGGCAAATTTTTGCGATATTTAATGCAGGGTTTCTCAGGCCTTTTTCTCCATCTCTTCAATGCTGAATGTTTCCATCCTCTTTCAGGACTTTTAGAAAGAAATCTTTCAATGGTTTCTCTGTTGTTTTGCTATTGTTTTCTTGTATTTCTGTTGTCTGAGATGTCTGAAAAAAGTTCCGTTCTGGTTTTCTTCCTAGAAATGTTTCGGATGCTTCTTCTTGTTGAACATATATCTTTGTGTTATATTTTGTTATGTGATAACATTGTGTTAGGTTTAGGTGTGTCATTTTGGCTTGCTTCTTGAGCCCTTTTGCTTTTCAGAACACATTATTCCATTCCTTACTGTGGTTTTTGGTGGATATGGAAGAGTCTTACATTATTCATATTCTCCTTATTTTATTTTTTGAAGTTTTTCTCCTGATCTCTTGCAGAGTCTTGAAGCTTCCAACAGGAGTCTTTTGTTCTGGATACAATCTCTGAGTTCTTTTGATTGGCACTGTGGTTTTTGGTCTTCAGAAGTGCCGGAAGATTTCTTTTATTATTTCTTGCAAAATGATTTTCAGGGTTTTTGACTTATCATGTTCTTTTCAGGAGAATAAGCCTTAAATTGTTTCTATGCATATTGTCTGCAAGATCAAAATTGTTGTTCTTTTTTAGTCAACGATATACTTTCTTTTAAAATCATTGGAGTTTTTTGCTTCTGTTCAACCAGATTGACCTTCATTTTCATTTTTTGGCCATTCCTAACATACATATTCTCTGTTTCTTTGGTGAGTCTCAGCCCTGTAGTTGTAACTTTTTCTGTTCTGTCAATTATTTTTGCTGTTGGGGACATAAATTCACTTTCACAAGTATTAATTCTGTTTTAAAGCATTCAAAAACACCCTTCTTTGGTCCCATTTTTTTCTTGGAAATCCATAGGATCCTCTCTCTCATCAGGTGCTAAATAATTCTTTTTTATTTTTAAATATTAATTCATAGATTCTGGACTTTTCCGTAATCTGAAAGTCATATTACTTTCTGCTATTAATATCTTTCTTAATGTTTTATTTGCTATATTGTTATACTGTTTTATTTAATCTATAATTAATTAGTAAGTCATCATCTTCCTGAGATCTTCGGTGATCTCCATCTTTCTCTCCTTAAATTCCTCGGTTGCTTTATTTCCTGGCCCTTCTCTTCTAAAAGAATTCTCTCGGACACTGGACATCAGCGCTATCTCACACCCTTCCTACACCGGACAAACCACATTTCACCAGTTTCAGTCTTTTCCCCGAGTATGTACCCGGCCCCACCCGCTTCCTGTCCCAGCTCCTTTTGCTCCTCTGGTCTCTGGCGGAGCTCCGGAGCAGCACGGAGCATTCCCATGTTGCTGCCTCAGCCAGGACAAACTTCTGTCTTTTGGATTTCCGTGGCAGCTTTGGAGGGAGTAAGAGAGGTCATTCTGCTGCAAGTTCCCAGGTCGGCTGGAGCCATTCTGCTGGAAGGTTGTGGGCAGGGGAGAGCAGGCTGGGGTGAGCATCAGATGTCAGGTCTCACTCCCCTCTGCTGCTAGTTTGGAGCGTTGTTATCTCATGTTCTGCACCAGGGAGGCAGCTGAAATTGTTTCAGCTTTTGGGCAAAATTCCTGTTTTGAAGAGGTTTGAGAAGTAGCGAGGACTGGAGAGAAGGTTTAGCCCTGGACTCTCCCAACCCCCACTTTTTCTGACTCCAGATTCAGCATTCTTCCATTGCACCAAGTGGAATCCCCATTTTCACATTTCTTTCTCATCACAATCAAGGCCAGAAAGTGAGACTCACCCCGAAGGCGTAGTTCATCCATGTTATTCACAATACTCCCCTCTGGCTATCTCCTGACACTTTCCAATACTCTGACACTTAAGGAGACCACCCACTTTTCTTACCAACCGGCTGCAAGATTCCAAATTTGGGGAATGTCAGGACTCTTAGGCACTAACCAATGGAGAACCCCAATCATCTGAGCCCAAAGTAGTGATCCAGAGAGTTAGAGGATGCAGAATCCAATTCTGTTTCTGACACAGTCCCTTGATCTCTCTGGGCCTCAGTTTCCTCATTTGCAAAAATGAAGTGGCTGACCAGATGCCCACTGAGGTCCCTTCCAGCTCTGACTGATTGGCAGTGCCAGCAGGCACAAGGACTCTCAGGGGGTATTATTAATTCAATTCACACACACACACACACACATTAAAAATGACTCCTGTGTAACAAAAGGGGAATCCTCAAACAAACCCATAGGCACACCCTGAGACCTAAAAAGAGACGTGCATCAGGCTTAGTAAGATAGGTTATCACAACTCCAATGAGGATTGGAAGCAGTATTATCTCCTGGAAAGAGTTCAGACTTCAGTATCCAGGCACCTGTTCAAGCCCTGACTCTACAACCTCCTACCAGTGTGACTTTGGGGGAGTCCGTTCACCTGTCTGCACCTCAGTGTTCTCATCTGTAAACGAGGAGTTTGTGCCACCCTCCACCAAGCCTGAGAGAGGAGCACAACATTTAGGGCACAACATTTTGTTGGGGTTCGAGTCAATTGGAGAAGAGACTTATGACGGTGAACCATGAATTCTTCAATGTGGGGGGAGGCTGAGAAACTTCCAGCCCCCACAATCAGAGGAGGAAGTCAGACGTGAATGACAAGGAAAATAAGGGGTGAAAGATGGAAAGTAACAGATTTCAGGAAGAAGAAATCTCAAAAACCTTGAATACACAAATAGAAAAATCAATAACAAAGGGCTTCTGTCCTAGTTAATGATTTAAGGTGTCTGGATAGATGCTTCCAGCATGAAGCTTAAGGAAACAAGCACTAAAGTTGCTGTCAAAGGTTCAGCTTATTTTTAAACTAGTTCCGTATGTTACTCTCATGTAAGAAAACATTCAAACTTGAAAAAGTTCTCCCTTTGGGGCCGAGTTGATCCATATAAAGATTGGTTGTGAAGGCTCTTTATTGGATGGTATATTAGCTCTCCACACCCCGACTATCTCTCTGCCATTTGCATAATTATGTGGGGTCACTGACCCAAGCTCTAGCAAATGATCTATGTGGTGGAACACAAATAGCTTTCTAGTTGTTAGAGAAGTAGAAGCTGCGTTATCTGCTATTTTTGCTTTCCTTTTTTTTTAATCCTGGAGGTAATTCATTGTGAGGGCTTTGATGATTTGATTACAACACATTTCCTTAAGTCTGGCAGATTCTTTGACATTTTTATGACATGAAAGTTAAAAAAGCAAACAATCTGTAAAAAGATCCTTTGTTGCTACGGATCTATAGGAAGGAGCCAGACCACTTCCATCATCTTTTTTTTTTTTTGCGTTTTAATTTTCATACTTCTTGGAATAATAAATTAAAGGGTCAGACAGCTCTGAGGTACCACCTTCCACCATCAGGTGGGCTAACATGACAGAAAAGGAAAATGACAGTTACTGGTGGGATGGGAAAAATAGGGATACCAAGGCCCTGGTGGAATGATGAACTGGTCCATATTCTGGAGAATGACACCCAAAGGGCTATAAAACACTACATAACTTTTGACCCAGCAATCCCACTATCAGGTCTGTATTCCAAAGAGATCAAAGAAAAGGGAAAAGTATCCACATGTAAAAAATACTCATAGAAACTCTTTTTGTGATGGCAATGAATTGGAAAATTGAGAGGATTCCCATCAATTGGAGAACGACTGAACAATTTGTGGTATATGATTGCTATGGAATATGATTGTGCTAGAAGAAATAATGGACAGGATAGTTTCAGAAAAGACCTATATGAATTGGTGGAGAGTGAAGTGAGCAGAAACAAGAGATCATGTCCACAGGAAGAGCAATATTATAAGGATGATCAACTGCTACTCTGATAAAGACAACGATTCAGGACAATTCTAAAAGATTCATAATGGAAAATGCTATCCACCTCCAGAGGGATGAATTTCAAGTAGAAAGGAAACCTTGTTTCACTTATTTTTTTTTCTCACAACAAGGCTAATGTGCTAGTGTTTGCATAATTTCACTATCCTATAGTATATTATCATATTGCTTGCCTCCTCAGTGGGTGGGAAAGCTGAAAGGAAGGAGATAATTTGAAACTCAAAAAACGTTAAAAACTAAAAGGTATCCTATTGAAAATTTTTTTAAATAAAAGTTTATAATCACATAGAGGATCAGTAATTGAACTAAGTAGCCCCTAAAATCCCCTCTATCTTGAATCTGTGATCTTAAACCTACGTCCCACTAGAGAAAGGGAACATGAGGGAATATAGTTTTCTAAGGGCTCCCCAGCTCAGCAAGAAGAGGTAAGGATGGTAGACTTACTTCTTGGAGTATTGTTGACTATTGCCGGTACGAGTGAGAGAGCAGGTTTGGCATGTTATTTTTGACTTTTAGTGGTTAATGTTTCAGCTTCAATAGTTCTGCTCTGACAGATATGAAGGTCACGGAAGGCTTCTACCTGCTTTTCTCACTAAGGTCTATCTTAAATGGAGGATACCTTGCCAATTCACAATTAAAGTCATCCTTTTCAATCCCATCAACACGGTTCATTGGGGATGAGAGTTTGGCATAAAAAGTCCTTCCCCATTCATAAACAGAAGGCATCCCTTCAATTCAGTATCATGGGATCTCTAGATTCTCCTTGACCAAGAAGATTATTCTCCAAATACCATAAGTTAAGCAGTAACTTACATGAACCATGAGGAATAAATAGGCTACTAAATCCCATAGCCATGCTTAAATTTCCTTAAAACTCAAAACCCCGTGAGATGGGTAGTACAAGTATTATTACTACCACTTTACAATTCAGAAAACTGAGGACTACGATGATGAAGTGACCTGAATCTATTAAGGAGACCCAGCCCATAGACCCTTGTCTCTGTCCCTATCTGTGTGAAGATGAACAATTCATTTATTCTCTATGTGACTCAGTTCCCTCAGTTTGGAGCAGATGAATTCAGCAGCTTTGAATCCCCAGCTCTTAGCACACAGTAAGTACTTCATGAATAGTTTTTTGGTTGCTTGATTGAGCCACACACTTCAGAGAATCTGAGTCTCTTCCTGCTAGACCCCTCCTATTTCCCTATACTAGTTTCACATTTTCCTCACTGCTACACAGACCTTCATGATGAGGAACTGAAGAAGTAAGGTCTCTTCCAGTCCTAAATATGGATCAAATAAATAGCTTCCCTCAGGTGGAGGGAGGGAGGGAGCTACTGTATGTCAAAGCCTAGGTTTAATCATCTGTGATAAGTGGTTCCCTCGGTGAAAAACTATTCAAATAATGTGTATACAGACAGAGAGATGGGTACCCTAAAGCATCACCTCCTCTTCCCAATACAACTTCTCCCTGAAATTCCACTATGCATCTATGTAAACATGTTTTATCAAGATAACTTGCCAGTGATTGAAAATACTCGTTTTCAACAGCTCAAAGGGGGACTCTAAAAATGCAGATCACTCAACAGTCAATATTGAAATCAGAGTAATTATATACTTTGCAGCCAGAAGTTGAGAAGTTCTATACAGTTAGTTTGAATAAGATCTGGAGCTGACTGTAGTTCAGGTCATGAGTTTTTTATTGTAAAATTCAGGTTTAAATTCAAGAAAGAAAGGAAAATCATCAGAGCATTTGGTATGATCAAAATAACACCCCCTTTTGAATATGAAATAATAGTAATGACTAGATTAAAAGAATTCGATTTAGGCAGAGTGCCTGAGAAACTATGGACAGAGATATTATACAGGAGACAGCCACAAAAAAAGCAGAACAAGAAAGCAAAATGACTTTGATGGAGCTTTACAAAGAGCTGAGGAAAGAAGGAAAGAAAAAGGGAAAGGTAAACCCAACTGAAAGCCGAATTCCAGAGAGTAAATAGCAAAGAGAGATAAGAAAGCTTTCTTAAATAAGCAATGTAAAGAAATAAAAGATAATAATAGAATACGATGAGAAAGACAAAAGATCTCTTGAAGATTTTCAGAGACATCAAGGGAATATTGCATGCAGAAATGAGCATGATAAAAGACCAAAATGGTAGGGACATAACAGAAACAGAAGAAATTAAGAAGAGGTGGCAAGAATATACAGAAGGACTATAGAAGAAAAATGTTGACATCACTGATAACTACAATGCTGTGATTACTAATCTAGAGTCAGACATCCTTGGGAGTGAAGTCAAGTGGCCTTAGAAGCATTGCTAATAATAAGGTTAGTGGAGGTAATAGAATTCTGGCTGAGTATTTAAGTTCTAAAATATGATACTATTAAAATGATGTACTCTATTAGTACTCTATTACACTGGCTATAAAGACAGGAAAAAGAAAATGATAAATGATAGAGAAGATGTGGGGGAAATGAGTCATTGTTGCAGTGTTTATGGTAGAGTTGTGAACTGATTCAACCATTCTATAAAGAATGGTTATAAAAGGCTATAAAGTCACATATTCTTTGATAGTAATACTATTATTAGGTCTGCATCTCCAAAGAGATAAAAAGGAAAAGAACTTATATGCATAAATATAGTTACACTAGATCTTTTCTGGGGGGAGAATGGCTGAATAAATTGTCCTATGTGATTATGATGGAATACTATTGTGCTATAAGAAATGATGAGCAGGATGATCTCAGAAAAACCTGGGAAGACTTTGATGAACTGATGCAAAGTAATGGTAAAATTGTAAGATGATCAACTGTGAATGACTTATTCTGAAGGACTTATGAAGAAAATGCTTTCTATCCCAAGAGAAAGAGAACTGATGGTATCTGAATACAGATCAAAGCATACTTTGTAAACTTTCTTTATTCCTTGAGGGATTGTTTTTTGTGGGGTCTTTGTTGGCCTATGTTTTCTTTTACAGCATAACTATTAAGGAAATCTTTGCATGATTACACATGTATACCCCGTGTTGAATTGTAAATTTCTCAATGAGTGAGGGTGGGGAGGGAGGAAGGGAGGGAATTTGGAATTCAAAGTTTTTTTAAAAAAATGAATGCTAAAAATGGTTTTTTACAGCTAACTGGGAAAAAATAAAATGCTAAATAAATGTAGTTTAAAAAATAAAGTGATGTATTCAATAGGTCTACAGATATGAAAAGCTCAACAGTGGCCACTAGGTTGGAAAAGCTCAGTTTGTGTCCCAGTCCTAAAGAAAGGCAATGTCAAAGATTGTTCAAGTCACCAAACAATTGGGTTCATTTCATGTGCCAGCAAGGTTGTACTTAAGGTACTGTAAATGAGCCTTCAGCAATATGTGAACCAAGAATTACCACAGGAACAGGCTGGTTTTTGAGAAGGCAGCAACATTAGAGATCAAATTGCAAACATTTGCTGGATCTTGAAGAAAGCAAGGAAGCTTCAAGGAAACATGTATTTATTCTTCATTGGCTACATAAAGCCTTTGGTAGTGTGGGCTAATAAATGTGACAAGTCCTCAAAAAGATGGGGAAACAGGCATTTCCTAGGAACCTGGGTGTGGATCAAGAATTAACAGTTAGGAGAGAGAATGCTGGGAAGCTGGAAGAGTAGGCTGGTAAGCTTCAAGCTCTCCAGGTTTCCTCCACAAAAAGAACAACTTTGCACTTCAGAGTGAACACAGACTGGGGAAAAATCAAGAAAACTTGGGACAGAAAGGGGTCCTCCTGGTACAACCAAGAAAGAGCTGAAGAAAGCCCCAGGCTGGGAATTACCCAGTGTGATGGGCTAACATTTGGGGTAGCTTTGCACAAGCACCACACGGGGACCCCTGGAGCTAGCTGGGATTGGCTGGAGCCTTAGCAAGACCCATACAAACCTTGCACTAATACTTCCCATTAAAAGAAAACAAACAGGCAAAAGAAAAAGAACCCAATCATAGAAAGTTACTATGGGAACAGGGAAGACCAGAGTTAATCTTTAGAGAAGGACATGGAAGCAAAGAATGCTTCTTCCACCACAAAGAATAATGTTAAATGGCTCTCTGTACAGAAAGAATTTATAGAACTCAAAAAAAAGGAATTTAAAAATCAAATGAGAGACATTTAGAAAAACTTTTAAAAATCATTTTTTTTAAATCTAAGAAAAACAAGAAAATTATGAAAAAAAATTCTCCAACTAGAAAAGGAGATACAAATTTTTTATGATGAAATAAAGCTTTAAAATTAGAATTGGGCAAAGGGAAGTCAGTGAAGCTATAAGAAACCAAGAGATAACAAAACAATATACAGAATGAAAAAATAGAACAGAACGTGAAATATCTTATAAGAAAAGCAATAGATCTAGAGAACAGAGCAAGAAAAGAAAAGAAAAGAATAATTGGACTACCCGAAAGCTGTGACAAAAAAAAAGAACCTTGACACAACAATGTAAGAAATGATCCAGAAAAATTGTCCTGGAGTGATAGAACATGAGGGGAAAGTAGAAGTAGGAAAAAATTCACCAATAACCACTTCAAAGAGATCCTTTGTGGGAAACAAAAGGAATATTATTGCCAAATTTCAAAAGCCCCGGATCAAAGAGAAAATTTTGCAAGAAATAACAAAAAACTAATTCAACTATGCTGGATGGAACTACAATTAGAACTGGTATAGGACTTATTAGCAGCCATCTTAAAAGACCATAGGTCCTGAAATCATATATACTGACAATCAAAAGAACTAGGGCTGTGGCCAAAAGTATCATATCCAGCAAGATTATCCTTAATATTGAATGAAAAAACTGACATTCTATGAACTCGCAGATTTTCAGTCTTTCAACAAACCTGAACTCAAAGGAAAATTTAATATATAATGTAATAGTCAATATTAGCTAAGTAATAGCAAGGCAAGTTAAAGAGTAGAATTAAAGAGTTAACAGAGATAGGAAAGAAGAGATGTACAGGAATACAACAAGGAGCATAGTTAAATTTATTAAGGAAAAAAAAAAGTAGGGCTAGTAATCATTGATCTTAGACAAAGACAAAATTAAAGATTTAATCAAGAGAAATCTACATTACATGGCAGCCATACTAATACTGTTTTAGATGAATGTTTATATATGGATAAATGCCTACCTGTATACATATATATGTATGTATGTGTGTGAAAATATTTATACTTATCCCTTTATGTATGTGTTTATATTTATCTATATAAGTGTGGGGGTTTGTGAATGGGTATGAATGTGTATATATGTATGTATGTATGCATACATGTGTGTATATGTAATATATTCATTAAATATAACTGTGCTTAATGATATAGCCTGCTTGGGGGAAGAGGGGATAAAAGGGGGGGAAAGAATAAAGTAAAAATGTATACAGCAGAGAATAAAAGAACAACCTCCAAGGAAGCAAAGACAGACATTCATGAATATATTTTATATTTTGAATCCACATTAATGTTTTGTTTTATTTTCCTTTTCTGTCTTTTTTTCTGTTCTGTTTTTTAAATAAATATAAATTTAAAAGAAGCCATAGTTAGGAGAGAACATAGAACAACTGATTGGATTAAAACTGGAAAAGGAGTATGACAAGGTTTTATGTTGTCCCCTTTATTTATTTACGCACAGAGAATATCATGTGAAATGTCAGTCTGGATGAAGTCAGAATTGAAGTTGATGAGAGAAATAGCAACAATCTCAGATATACAAATGATAACACTCTGATGGAAGAAAGTAAAGAGAAATTTAGAGCTTGATGAGGGTAAAAGAAGAGACTATAAAAGCTGGCCTGAAGCTTAATATTAAAAAAAAAATCCTGAAGATCATGGCAACTGGTCCAATCACTTCCTGGCAAATAGAGGGAAGGAATAAAAGCAGTGTCAGATTTATATTCTTGGGCTCAAAGATCACTGCAGATGGTGACAGGAATTAAAAGATGGTTGCTCCTTGGAAGAACAGTCGTGGCAAACCCAGCCAGCAGACTGAAAAAACAGAGACATTCCCTTGCCAACAAAGGTCCATATAGTCACATCTGGTTTTTCCAGGAGCAACGTTTGCCTGTGAGAGTTGGATTATAAGAAAAACTGAGCAACACAGAATGGATGCTTCAAATTGTGGGGCTGAAGACTTCTGAGAGTCCCTTGGACAGCAAGGAAATCAAATCAGTCAATGCTTAAGGAAATTCCTTCCGACTGTTCCCTGGCAGGTCACATACGAAGCTGCAACTTAAATGCTCTGGCCATATAATGAGAAGATGGGACTCATTGGAAAAGAGCCTGACGTTGGGAAAGATTAAAGCAAAGAGGATGAGATGGATAGGGTGTGCTAGAAGCAAGAAAGCTGAGTTTGGTCAGACTTTGGGAGAAGGCGGGGAGCAAGAACCGGGGTCTGTGTATGTGCATGTGTGTACGTATGTGTGTGTGTATGTGTGTATGTATGTGTATAGGTATATAATGGGAAAATAAGAGATTGGTCCTACATTTGTGTGTGTGGACGCTCACCAGCAAGTGCACAGGCAGCCACTCAGCTCAGGCAATAAGAGCAAGAGGCACAAACAGGAACCACCTTTGGGCCTTAGGAGATGGGTTCCCGTGGTGTCATCACTCCCTCCAGGCTTGACCATCCTATGATCCAAGGCACGTCTCTCAAAGGGCCACAAATGGAGAGTTTTTCACTTCCCCCATCCCTGCAGAATGACTGCCATGGGCCCACAAATCACCACTGCTGGGGGATGGATTGCTACTTACTTTCTCCCTCTATCAGGAAAGGAATCTTTTGACATTTCCTATAATTACCAGCGTCCCCAAACCCCAGAGGTGTAATCACCAGCAGGTGACAGGTTCATGTTTTCCCTCGGTGTGCTTATCTCCTCTCACAAGACCATCTCCATGGTGAGACAAGGGCTTGCCTCCCCCGGCTCCCAGCTGCTCTGTTTACACCTGATAGATTGTGCCCTTTCCTGTACCTGTTTCCTACTGATAGTCTGTGCCCTGTTCTATTAGGAGAAGGAATTGCAGTTTAAAACTAATCCACAGGAGAGTAGGAACGACTTCAGTTCAAAAATCTTCCTCCCTCCTTTCTTCCATCACTTCTCTTCCTTCCTTCTGTCTTTACTTCCCTCCTTCATCTCCTTCCTTTTGTCCTTTCCTTTCTTCCTGTCTTCCTTGCTTCTTTCCTACTTTCCTTCCTTCCTTCTTTTCTTTCTTTCCTCCTTGCTTTCCTTTCTTTTTTCTTTTTTTCCTTCCTCCTTTCTTCCTTCTTTCTTTCCTTTCTCCCTCCTTCCTCACTTTTTTTCTTCCTCTCTCTCCCTTCCCTACCTTCTTTGCTTCCTCCTTTCTTCCATCCTTTTTCTTCCTTCTTTCTTTCCTTATGCCCCTTCCTTCTATCCTTCCTCCCTTCCTTCTTCCTTCCTTTCCTTATTTTCTTTCCTTTCTTCCTCCCTTCCTTCCTTCTTTGCTTTCTCCCTTCTCTTCCTTTTCTTCTTTCTTTTCTCCCTTTTAAAAAAATCAATCAATAAGCACTTATCATAAACTAAACCAATTGAGCATTTATTAAAGGCTGAGATCTGGGGCTTTTAAGAAACCATAAGACCTGCTTTCCAAGAGCTCGCCTCCTAAGGAGGAAAACAAGAAGAAACAATGATGTGCATATAAGAAATCTACAAAGTGAGATATCTCAGAGAGGAGGGCATTAGTTATGGGAAAGAACATATCCCGCTTATTGTTGCTAATATGAATAGTAACATTTATATGGTAGTAAAGGTTTGGAAAGCACCTTATGTCAGCTTATATTTGCAACCGCTGTGTGAGGTAGGTGCTGCCTTATATCCATTTTATGGATGGGGAAACTAAGGTAGACAAAGGTACGATGACTTGCCCGGGGTTATCTGAGAGTAGGTTTGAATTGCCTTCCTGACTCCAGGTCCAGAGCTCTAACCACTTCCCCGACTAAGCACAATTATATCAAAATATAGTGAGCATTTTGAGAGGGGGCGGGTCGGGAAGGAGATAATAAATGTCGGGATTAATCAAGGCACCGTGTGCTTAGGTGTGTGCCAGGCACCGTGCTAAGCCTGTGGATTCAAAAGGAGCCGGGTATCAGGGGCCGTCCTGGCGGAACCGCCAACCTAACGGGTCTGTTCGTTCTCCGGAGCTGACGCTACTGTGCTCAGGGAATATCTGGGAGAGGGAAGGGAATCCTTTATAATTTAAAGCTTCAAATTTAAGGAGAAAAAAAGCTTTTGTAACACCCTCCCCTCTCCCTCCTCCCCCCAATGACTCAGTGAATGAAGCGGCTGGGCGGGCCCGCTGTGTTTTTAATAGTTATAAAGATTAGCGGGCCTTAAAAGATGCTCTACCCCAGGGCAGCGTGGGAAGCATGGCAACGACTTATGGCAGGCAATGGCCCAAGACAGAGACAATGGCAAACCCAAGGGCCCTCGGAGACTCGGCCTTCAGGGATCAGGGAGAAAGAACCGCTCTGAATGGTCAAAGTCGGGGCTGGCCGAAAATGATTGAGCACAAAGATGAGTGAGATGGCCTGTTCTCCTTATTGGCCAGTGAGGCAGTCGGCATCACTGATGGCCAGTGAGACTGCTGGCTCGAGTGACCAGTGAGGTGGACGATATTCCTGATTGGCCAGGGAGGAGTCCAGCATTACGGATTGGCCAGTAATTGTATTCGGGACAAGAAAGGAGGCCTCCCAACTTTGATTGCATTTAATTAAAAAATTTTTGCACAAAGAAAGCCCACAGAAACAAGATTAAAAGAGAATTACAAAGTTGGATAAAGATCTTTACAGCCAGTGTTTCAGATAAAGGGCTCATTTGTGAAATATATAAAGAACTGTGTCAAAGTTACAAGAATACAAGTCATTCCCCAACTTATAAATGTGCAAAGGATACGAACAGACAATTTGCAGATAAAGAAATTAAAACCATTTCTAGTTACATGAAAATATGCTCCAAATCACTATTGATTAGAGAAATGCAAATTAAGACAACTCTGAAGTACCACCTCACACCTCTCAGATTGGCTAAAATGACAGGAAAATAATGATGAATATTGGAAGGGATGAGGGAAAACTGGGACACTGATGCATTGTTGGTGGAGTTGTGAATACATCCAGCCATTCTGGAGAGCAATCTGGAAGTATACTGTCAAACTGTGCCTACCCTTAGATCCAGCAGCGTTTCTGTTGGACTTAAATCCCAAAGAGATCTTAAAAGGAGGGAAAAGGCCCCACCTGTGCAAAATTATTTGCGGCAGCATCTTTTTGTAGTGGTGAGGGACTGAAAACTGAATGGGGGCCCATCAGTGAGAGTATGGCTGAATAAATCAAATGAATGTAATGAGATTTTATTGTTCCATAAGAAATGATGAGCAGGCTGCTTTCAGAAAGGCCTGGGGAGACTTACACAAACGGATGCTGAGTGAAGTGACTAGAACCAGGAGATCATTGTACACAGCAACAAGAAGACTGTACGATGATCAATTCTGATGGACGGGGCTCTTTTCAACAATGAGGTGATTCAGGCCAGTTCCAAAAGACTTGTGAGGGAGAGAGCCATCCAGACCCAGAGGGAGGACTGTGTGGACTGAGAGTGGATCACACCATAGCATTTTCACTTTTTTCTGTTGCTGTTATTGTTTGCTTGCTTTTTCCCTCTCTCATTATTTTTCCTTTTTGACCTGATTTCTCTTGCGCAGCATGATAATTGCGGGAATATGTTTAGAAGAATTGCACATTTAACCTATATTGGATTGGGGTGGAGGGAAGGGAGGGAGAAAAATTTGCAACACAAGATTTTGCAAGGGTGAGTCTTGAAAACTATCTTTGCAGGTATTTTCAAGAGAAAAGGCTATTTTTTTAAAATGAAAAGAAAAGAAAAAAGAACGGAATCCTTCACTCGAAACACAGAAACCCTTTGGAACAGAGGGCAGTCATTAATCTGAAGCTGGAGCACCTGGTCTGGACCTCACATCTCATCCTCCTCATGGAAGGCCCTGCACATCAGTAACCCTCAGTCTTCTCATCTATGAAAGAGGTGGAAGTAAATGAGATGTTGACCTGAGGTCTATAAACATACACACATGCCTTTCTGTGCATGTAAGTGTGTGCGTGTATATATATATATTTGTGTGTGTGTGAACATACACGTGTGTATATTCATTTTCCTTTGTGATCTCAGGTGTTTTATTTTGTGTGTTTACAAACATTATTATAAGAACAGGCTCCCCCTTGGGCTGGCAAAGGGCTAATGACTCCTGGACTTGAGCCCTCCAGGCTCTAAACCCATAATCCCCTACAAATATAATTTGTGGGATGTGGTTTGCACACATATTTGTGTGTATGGAGTGTCTTTAGTAGAGCCTCTAGGCAGCTCTCGGAATAATTATAAATCCACCTTTTCGTACTGTGCTCCCCCAAGGACCGCGGGCAAATGGCACTGAAGTGCTGGAACGAGCCTCGAAGGAAGGAGACTCATTTCCACTTCCCAGAAAGGCCGGGTCTTTGCTGAGTGCAGATGGTGGTTGCCGGGCACATGCATCTTCTCCACGGCTTTCCTGACCTCACACTTCTGCTCATATCTGTGGCCACGGGGACCCACATTTGAAACACATAGCCTAATTAACAAGCTAATGAATTATGTATGTGGCCATTATTGACTAGACTGACCATGAAAAAATTAATAACTTCTCAGTGGTACAATTCACCCCAGAGAAAACAAACAAATAACCGCCAAAGAACTCGATTTCCTAGGCAAACATTCCTAATTTTCATTAAAATGTTCTCCTTAATATATA
This sequence comes from Sarcophilus harrisii, assembly GCF_902635505.1. Taxonomy (NCBI): domain Eukaryota; kingdom Metazoa; phylum Chordata; class Mammalia; order Dasyuromorphia; family Dasyuridae; genus Sarcophilus; species Sarcophilus harrisii. The sequence continues at coordinate 1,743,175 of NC_045429.1, forward strand.
TAAATAAGTGGGTGCTTGTCACTCCATCCATCACTAATTCTCTCGAGTGTCACTGGAGGATTAACGCAGGCTCTGCTCAAGAGCTGGGACATTTTCCAACCTAATGTTGCTTGCTGGGTACAGAAGCCAGGCCATCCATCATCACACGGGCCACGTTGTTCTCCCTCCTCTATCATGGTTGCCCAAAGAGTCGGGGATGGAGTTGTCAGTTAAATAGGCTCTAATGCCAAGGAGATTTGGAAAGTTGAGCATGAACAGAGTCATTTTTTCTTCTTTTTTCCCCCAACATTTCATATGTCTCAAAAATATTCCTTGCTGGTGCCTTTTATTCTTGCCTTTCAGTCATTTCTAGGAAAGGAACAAAGAAACCCCCTCCCTGTCAGAATGGAGCAAAAACACCCGGCATTGCCCATAGCACTGCCCCCGAGGTCCAGAGTCCAAGAAGAGCCGTGTTTCACCTGTCTGTTGCTGCCTCTTGATTTATTAAGAGCTTGAATTTATAAAGCACTTTTTAAAATTTGCAAGTGCTTTTTAAATATTATCCCACCTAATCTTCACAGTAATACTGGGAGATAGGGGCTCTTATTATCACCCCATTATACAGATGAAAAAATTAATGCTGGGTGAAATGGCTTGCTCAGTCACAGGGCTGAGTTTAGATTGGAGCACTTATTCCCACTGGAGACAGGCCTGGCACTTTCTCCATGGCACTGCCTTAGCTTTGATTTTTCCTTTATAAAATAATAGGATGCTGAGATGTCCTCAGAGGACATCTGATCCAACCCCTTTATTCTATAAGTCAGGACATTGAGGACCGGGGCAGTGGTCACTAACTCGGCTTCAAAGGCAGGATTTGAATGCAGACTCTTAGACTCAAGACTCCCCAGCCAGTGCTGCCTATCTGCTGTACTCAAAGTCTGGCTTTCTTTGAGCTGTATTTTATGCAACATTCATTTGGAACACTCCTTCGGTTTTGTTAATTTTTCTCTACAGTCTTTCAAACAAATCTTCCCACTTTCCCAACTTCTCTGAATTCCTCATGTTCATCATTGATTCCTGAATAATAACATTTCATTACATTCATATGCTCTATTTTTTCAGCCTTTCCCAAATCAGTTTGTCTGCAACTCATTGTCATGGAAAGTGTGGCTATGATTATTTCGATATATACTGGACTCTTGTTTCTGTGTTTGACATTATAGGGGCACAATCCCAGTAAATGGGCCTTAGGAAGCACTGCTCAAAATAAGGCTAGTGGAGGTGATGGAATTCCAATGGAGCTACTAAAATTCTAAAACACGCTGGCAAATTCAGGAAACCAACAGTGGCCACTGGGTTGAAAAGGATCCGTTTTATGTGCCGGAGCTAAAGAAGGGCAATGGCAAGGAATATTCAATTTACTGAACAACTGTGCTCCTTTCACATGGTAATGCTTAATATTCTAGAAACTGGGCTTCAGCAACATGGGGACCAAGATTACAAGAAGAGCAGACTGGTTTCTGACAAGGCAGAAAAACGAGAGACCAAATTGCCAACATTCCCTGGATTATGGAGAGAGCAAGGGAGTTCCAGGGAAACATCTGCTTCTGCATCTCCACTAAAGCCTTTGACTATGTGGATCACAACAAAAAATGGCAGGTCCTCACAGAGATGAAAGGACCAGATCGTCTTCTCTATCTTCTGAGGAGTCTGATGCTGAGAAGCAATAGTTAAAAGCAAATGTAACAACTGATTGGTTTGGGACTGGAAAAGGTGTATAACAGGACTGCATATTGTCACCTTATTTAACTTATATTCAGAGTGCATCATGGGAAATGCCAGGGAGGATGACTCAAAAGCTGGAAGTAAGGTTGCCGAGATAAATATCGACAATCTTAGGTATGCAAACGATGTCATTCTCGTGACAGAAAGTGAAGAATTAAGAAGCCTCTTGATGAAGGTGAAAGAAGAGAGTATGAAAGCTGCCTTGGAGTTTAACATTAAGCAACAACTAAGACCTTAGCAACTGGTCCCATCACTTTCTAGCAAATTAAAGGAGAAGAATGGAAGCAGTATCAGAATTTATGTTCTTGGCCACAGAGATCACTGCAGATTGTGACTGAAGCCATGAAATCGCTTGCTTCTTGGAAGGAGATCTCTGGCACATCTGGACAGAATAAAAAGCAGAGATATTACCTTGCAAACAATGGTTCTATGGTTTTTTTCCCCCAGTAGTCATGTATGGCTGTAAGAGATAGACTAGAAGAGATGGACTGAAACCTCAGAACAGATGCTTTTGAACTGTAGTGCTGGAAAAGACTTTTGAGTGTCCTTGGACAGAAAAGAAATTAAGTCCATCATTTTCACTGTAAAGTCAATTTCTGAAGCTGAAGTTTAAATATCTTGGTCACATGATGAGAAGATGGAACTCCTTGGAAAAGACCTGATGTTGGGAAAGACTGACAGAAAAAGGAAAAGGGGACAGCAGGGATTAAGATGAATAAAATCATGGAAACAAATATAAACTTGGACAAACTTTAGAAACTAGGGAAGGACAAGTCTGGCATGGTATGGATCATGGGATCCCAAATAGTTGGACACAACTGACAACTCAGCAACAACAACAACCAGCCCAATAGTGAAATCACTGGTCAGAGTGTGGAGAGTTTAGTCACTTATCCTGTCTAATGCAAATCCCAATCCAGAAGGATTGGACCAATTCATTTTAGTGACATTGCTGGATCCAAAGGGATCTGCGTCTCTCACTGAGTCTCAAAATCTTCAGCAAAGACTCGTGGCCACTGGTGCTGCTGGAGGTGGAGACAGACCGCAGTTCAAGTCCTGCCCCAGACACTGATTATTAGGAATTCTGGACAAGTCAGGTAGGCTCTTGCAACTTCGGTTTTCCCAGCTGTAAAGTGAAGATCCTAAGTGGCAGGAAGAAGGAAGGGAACACTCTGATAGACCCTGTGCCAGGCAATACACAAATAATGCATTTGGTCCTCATGACAACCCTGTGTGGTGGGTGCTGTTATCGACATTTTATAATTGAGGAAACTGAGACACAATTAAGTGACTTGCCCAGGATCATCAGCTTATAAGTATCTGAGGCTGGATTTGAACTCAGGTCTCTCTGGCTCCAAGTTTTGTGCTTTATAATGACCAAATCTGACAACACGCAGAAAGTGCTTTATAAGCTTTAAAATATCACATCAATGTTAGCACTGTTTTTATTACTATTATCACGAGACACCGTTGGTGGCTGTGAATGCCTGCTCATTCTCTCTCTCATGCATTCAATCATGCGGGGATTTCCTCCAGGATTTGTGGGGTCCTTCTGGCTTGATTTGATCTGCTCCTTTTTCCTAATGAGATGCTAGTCACAAGCCTGCTTCCTTTCCTCCCTGGCAGCCTGGGTAGAAAAGAGCTACAGGCAGGACCACCCTTCAAAGCACCAGGCGTAAAAATGCCAGGGCTGGCTCCAATGCCCCAGGGGAAAGCAGGGACACGGGCGAATCACCTGCACCTGGGCTGGATCTGGAGCCAGTCCCTCAATGCCCCAGAATGAGAAGGATTCACCAGATCAAAATTCTTCGGGTGTGAGGCGCCGGGAATTCTGGGGGAGAAAATGGCCCGTCCGCCCTTTGAAACCGATCCACGTTAGGGTCCAAGGTTGCTCACTGACACTATAAAATGGGCATCTATGTCCCCATCACGGTGCCCGGCTCCCCGAGGAGCAGCTCAGCACAGAGGGGCTAGAAGAGCTGCCCTTCAAGGACCCGCCCAGCTCCAAATTAGCTGACCTTGAGCCCAAGGGCAGGACCTGACTGTTTGCTTAGAAACAAAAGATCAGATTTCCATGGAAGGAAAAAAGCAAATATATAGATACACAGCTCTAGATATATATGTACGTATTATACATTGCATATATGTATACATCTTCCAAAAAGCTTCTCTTGCCTGAAGACTGCTCTCAACATGTGAGTGATGATCGGGAGCCCTTTGCCCTTCTCCTTTTTCCTTCAGCTCCCCAGTCCTGCTTCTGGGCTAGGGACAGGATCATAAGGGCTCGGAGCGCATGTAGAAAGGGGAGAGTGGGGGGGGGCTTCCAAGCTCAAATTTCTCTCCTCAAAAACTCTTGACTGTTCCTGCATTAACAAGGGCCCATTATCTTGGATGGGGGAGGCCCATCCCTCCCAATACCTTTCCCTGCTCCCCTAGCAGCCGGCCCAGGGCAGCACTGCCCGGCGGCTTCCCGGCCACTTCCTGGCCACTTCCTGAGCCACTTTTATTTCTGGCCAGGTCACTCAGGCTTAGGTCCCTGACAGCCATGGTAGACTGAGCAGCAGAAATGCCCCGAGAGAGCGGCGCGACGCCGGCACGTTCCCCTTCCAGGCTGACTGTGCTCTGGTCCCAGGATGATCGGGGCCTTTATTTAATGAAGTCTCCCTCCGCTGTCTATCAAATTATTTGTATTCATGGAAGGGAAGCAATAAGCCAAAATGCTAATTATCTGGGTTTCAAAAATAAAAAAGGTCCACGTTAAGCATAGCAATGAGTGGTTAAAGCAGCTCCTTCTGCCGAACAGAGTGCGTCTCACCCGGCGCCCCCGCCCTCTCGTCTCAGGCAGGAGCTCCTGGGGTCCTTTCATTCAGCCCCAGCACCTCCAGCAAGGCAGAGGCAGCTCTGGGATCGGAAAGGTCTTACTGAGAAAAGAATCCTGCTGGACACAGCTGCCCGTCTTTCAAGGCAGAGATGGACATTCCTATCGCAGATAGGACAGTCATATGTGCACAGCGATATTTACGTGTATGTGTCCATAAATGCACATGCATAGATACAGGCACAGGTTTGCTATGGGGAGACAGACAGAGAGGTGGAGGGAGAAAAGAGAGAGATGGAGACAGACAGAAAGAGACAGACAGAGAGAGAGAGACAGACAGAGAGAGACAGAGATGGAGACAGAGAGAGACAAAGACAGAGAGAGAGAGAGAGAGAGAGAGAGAGAGAGAGAGAGAGAGAGAGAGAGAGATGGCTTTGTATTTTGCATCTGCTTCTGAATGCACACGGCGTCTCCTGTTTGAAGATAGGCCCCCCCGAGGGCAGGCTCAGCCCCCCACAAAGGAGCAGGAAAGCATTAGGTATGTAAGACACAGTTCAGGGGCTGGATTGCTGGCAACCCCTTCTGGAGGAATTGGTTGGACCCTCCTGGAAACAGAGGCAGAGGCAGAGGCAGAGTCCCTGCTGCAGCCTGGAAAACCCCAACTCAAGTCCTGTCCCCTAGATGCCCACTGGCAGTGGCCCTGCCTGGGTTCTAGAGCCTCTGATCTACTGCAGTTTCTTTCCTATAAAAAGGCAATTAGGACAACTTGGTGGAGCACAAATGACAGAACTTGGGGTTGCCAAGTGTTGTTTTAAACAAAGGTCACTGCCATAGCGATCAAAAAAGCACAATTTGGAATATTAAGTACACACATACATACACGCTATGGATGTGGAGCTAGAAACTATTCTCCTCCCCTCTTCTGCCCTCCCCTTCCCTCTCCTCCTTTCCTCTCCCCCCTCTGCCCTCCCCTTCCCTCTCCTCCCTTTCTCTCCACCCCCTTCCCTCTCCTTCCTTCTCTCCTCCCCCCCATCTTTTCTCTTCCATTCTCTGCTCCTTCAGTCTTGTCTAGTTAATCTGTCCTGGTCCAGTCCAGGATCATAAGTACCTCCACTACAACACTCAGGATTGGGGCATTCACATTTCCAGGCGTAGGACATGGGCCTCCAAGCCAGGACGATAAGTTCAAATCTCACACTCTACAGGGCTCAGCTATGTGACTTTGGGGAACAGATCAGCCTCAGTTTGCACCTCTATAACATACCGACAAGTATCCCTGGAGCTCAAGACTCAGCACTGGTTTGGAACTCAAAAAAAAAAATGAGTTGATGTAATAATAAAAGAGGCTTAAAAAAATCATCCTCATTGTCTAAACTTCCCCAAAGGATGGGGCATTATTACTTACAATACAAGTATTGGATATTCTGCATTTTTTCTTTCAGCAACAACCAGACCGTCTTCTCCCTTCTCAACAAAAACCGACAACCCCAAACCAGAAATCCTGTGTCCGACGCAACATCTTTCCAGAAGGAAGCAATTACAGCGTGGTCTGATGGGCACCAGACGTCCTTAATAGAAAACTTTTTTTTTTCCAAGAAGAATGAATTAGATGTGATTCTCAAAGGTTAAATGTAATGAAGTGTGTCTAAGAAACACAGTTTCCAATTAAGAACATATTTATGGTAATTAGCATCCAAAATAAATATGGAGATTCCTCATCCGGCAATCCCGGCTCATTCTCTCCCCCACACAGACAGACATCGTGGAAGAAAAGCAAGAGACTTAAAGCCCACAGCGAGTCTCGGATTCAAATCCCACCTTGGAATCTTGCTGACCCATGCCCTGATACTGTGCAAAGGACCAGATGAGTTAAATGATGGGTTTTTTCGGTAAATTTTACTCTTCTTGACTATATCTTATCTATACAAATACACTTCAAATACACATAATTACAAACATATCATAATGTTATTTTGAAATAACGGTTTCATCATCCTCTTTCTCTTTTCTTTACAAATGTACACAAGAGAATGCACTCCATAAACAGATACACTTGGGTCTCATCCACCCATTCTGCCAAGGGAAATCTTCCCATGCTTGGAGTAGACATCCTCCTATCCCCTCTATGGGTACCCTTAACTTGGGTTGGCCCATTGACTGAGATGGTTTTACAGGTACAGCAATCGCTGACGCTGCAGCTTCTTGGAGTCCCAGGTCAGGGTGACAGGCAGACTCCAAAATGGAGGAGCAGACCTCGATAGGGCTCAGCGATCCCTCACTCCTGGTCCTTCCTGACATGCACCCCAAAATCCAACCTGACATACGCCGAAACCCAAACCATGACCCCACGAGAGTCAAAGGGACAACAAAACTATCAAGGGAACCCATGAAGGAAAAATGCAAAAGAAGGGAGTCAAACAACATTATAAAGTGGTCATTATTAAAGTGATCTGGCACTGGCTAAGAAATAGCGTGATACAGGGGAACAGAGTAGATACAAATAATAAACAGAAAAACCTGGACAGGAACTGACGCATGGGGAACTGAACAGAACCAGAGAATATTGAGCACAATAACAGCAACATTGTTCAATGACTTTGCTATTCTCAGCAATACAATGATCCAAGATGATACCAAAGGACTAAAGAGGAAGTATGTCATCCAGCGCCAGAGAAAGAACTGATATCGATGGAAGACAGATGAATGCTATTTTTCACTTCTTTAATTTTTTAAACTTGAGCCTTGCTGTACAAATGATGTATATGGAAATGTTTTACATATTTGCACATGTTTTACTATATCTGATTCCTTATCTACCATCTCAGGGACGGGAAGGGAGGGAGGGAAGGAGAGAGAATTTGGAACTCAAAACTTTTAAGTAAAAATGTTAAAAAAAAATTAAGAATCAAAGGCACTTTCAGAAAGAATCTTAAGAAACCTGAAAGCCTTCTTCACCACCAGTCACTATGTTTGGATCATCCTGGAAGAGGGCACTATGGTGAGACTCTTTTCTTCAGCTCCTTCTCTGCAAATGTTCCCATATCTGCCTCATTGCTGGGAATCTTATATCACACAGGCCCAAATGCAGTCAACATATTGGGCACATTTAGTGAATATTAATTGAAAATTAATGTTAAATAATAGGCAGGTTTAAAATAGTGATGGATGGATAGTGAGGCAAGGCAGTTAGAGCTCATTATGGCAAGGATGAGCGCCATTTATACTGGCTTCCTTCCAATAAGTGCCGTGTTCCCATCTGTTGCTCTAGCCTCAGAAATTAGTTTTCAAATATATAGGGAAGAGGGGCTGTGATTTCTCCCTCCCACATCAGGTGGTACATAGCAAGATGTGAGCAGAAATGATTAGATGAGGATGTGGCATGAACATCCAGGGGCTCTTTGTGAGCTGTGAGAAGGGGTTCTGGAATTAGTTGGGCTGAAAATTGCCCACAGCTCTGGTGCCTTTAAATAGCTAAATCCTGGGGATCGCCAGCAGTTCTGCAGGCGGTTGGGGAGAATTTAAAAGACTGAGCCAATATACGGGAGAAATAAACCCTACTCCATGAGATCAGACAGTTTGCCCAACCTGACTGTGATCAGGTGTGGAGTCTACTGGAATCCAGAACTGGCCATGGTTCTGAAGCAGACAGGGTTTTTCACCTTCTTTAGGTCATGGAATACATCGACAACCTAGTGAAGGAGCCTCCCTATCTGAACAATATTTCTAAATACCTGACAGAGGATTACCAGAAACCAATCATATTGTGACACAGTCACCAAAGTACTCATTTTCATTTCTTTAACCCCAAGTTTGCAACCCTTCTGTAACATATTGAGAACATAGGAAATGACTGGGGGTTCTTTCCTAGTAGTGACTCAGAAGACTATCACCTGATGGCAATGACGGTCAAAGAATAGCAGAAAGTCCACTGCTGGAAACAGATCTGGAGCCTGCAGCCCCCTTACATCACAGCAAACATTAATCCTCTCAGGATAGATTCAGTTTTTGGAAAGAACCCAATACGTCTCTGAGTCACATATAGTAAATGAATTCATCTTTTGAACTAGATAATACGATTTAGGGTCAAAAGTGAGGTATAATAAGCAATGAAATGGATTTCTGAGGCTAGATCATCAACTAACTCTAAAGGCCATTTCAAATCCTCCAAATGAGAGAAGCAACTCTAGTATAATATCCTAAATACATGTTTTCCCTAGGGAAGTACTTAGAAGAAGAGCACTAGGGCACGTGGAGAAGTTTGGGAGCCAGTCTACATTTCCCAAACCTTTTTGTTTTGCTTTGTCTCTCAGAAGGAGCCTTTGTGGCCAATTCTCTCTTTCTTTTTGACCCCTGTGCAACCTTTGCCACCAGATCTGGACCTTTAGATCCATCCTTCATCCAGCCCTCAAAGGGATTCTTCTAAAGTCCAAGGCTGACCATGATAATCTTTCTCATTCAGGAAATTCAATGGCTCCCTATTACCTCTAGAATGGGATACAGAATCTGTGTGGCACAAAATCCTTCATGACAATTATGTAAAATTGAAATCCTTCCCTCCCCCTTTCTTTCACTTACCCATTATTCTCCTGCACAATCTAGTGACTGACCTCCTGGCTGTTCCTTCCACAAAGTACTCCTTCTCTGGACACCAGGGACTTTCACTAATGTGTCCCCCACTCCACCTCCTTCCCCAGGTTCTCCCTTCCCATAACCACCTGCTTTCTTCCTTCCAGTCCCAGCTAATTCCTATCTTCTATAGGAAACCTTTTCCACTCCTGGTAATTCTGGTACCTTCCCTCTTGGACTATTTTAAGTCTGTCCTGCAATCATTTCTCTGTACAGATTTTGTCTGCATAATGTCTCCACCATAGGACTAGGAGCCCTCCAGAGCAGGAACTGTTTTTACTTTGCATCCTCAGTGCTTGCCACAGTTCCTGGTACCTTAGTAGGTGCTTAATAAATGCTTACTGCTTGACTAGCTCTTTCCTTTTCCCTCGATTTTTCTGGTTTCTTCCTTTTTTATAAAAAAATAAAGGAGCTATTTTGCCTTTAAATACATTGTTTGAGATGCTTGAGGCCAGTTTCAATGATCATGTGATGGAGAGACCCACCTCCACCCAGAGAGAGGACTGTGGGAACAGAATGAGGATCACAACAGAGCCTTCTCACTCTTTTTGCTGTTGTTTGCCCACATTTTGTTTTCTTTCCCACTTTTTTCCTTCTTGATCTGATTTTTCTTGTGCAGCAAGATAACTGTATAAATATGTTACATATATTGGATTTAACGTATATTTTTAACATATTTAACATATATTGGATTGCTTGGCATCCAGGGGAGGGGATACAGGGAAGGGGGGAATTTGGAACCTAAGGCTTTGCAAGAATCAATGTTGAAAAATTATCCATACATATGTTTTGAAAATAAAAAGCTTTAATAAAAAAAAACATTGTTCTTTCCCAATAAACACCCTGCCAGAAGATCATCCCCACAATGGCATCTGCGGTTCCTAAAGAAAGGAGGAGAGAGTGAGCTCATCATCTGTCCTTTGGAACTAAGAGTCATCTTTGCTTCCATCTTGTCTCAGAAGTCTTCTCCCCCTTTCTCCTCCCGGGGTCCCTTTCTCCTTCTGACAAGTTTCTTCCAGAGCCTCTTCCAGCCTGAGGAAGAGTCCAGAGCAGCCATCCTTCCTGTCCAGATGATGTCACCTGCCCCAGCTTAGGCTGTCCCCTCTTCTCCCCCTCCCTTCCTACTTGTCCACTGCTCTCCTTCATTGTCTTCCTCCATTAGTGAATAGAAGCTCCTTCGGAGCAAGGATCGATTTGCTTTCTGCTGCTATTTGTATCTTAGAGCTCACTGCCTTGCACACAGTAGAAAGTGGTTCATAAATGTTTATTGATCGACTTAACTAACTTATTTATTATTCAATAGGTTTTGATCTTTTGGGAGTCAAAGAATCTTCCTAAAATATAAAAATGATAAAAGCCAGTGGTCGATAAAGCCTTTATTAAGCTGCTACTGCATGCAGGGCACTGGGTTGGACATGACTGTTAGCCCACAGGATGTTTCTACTCTCTGCATAGACCAGAGTTTGGCCATCACTGCCATACTGGTGAAAGACTGCATCGTCTGGAGACATCCCAGGGAGCAAGACCCTGGACTGTTCCAAAGTTGAGATAGCGACCTCCGGTAGCACTTAATCAGCTGCTCAAAGAACAAGCACTGGGACACACATGTCCTCCTCTTCCTCCTGCTGCTGCCTTTAAACTCCTATTTTGGTCCTCTTCACACAATCCCCAACCCGGATAAAGCCAAGCTGAGTCACCACGTCCCCTCCTCGTCCCCACGGCCCCTCTTTGTTCCCACACTCCCTCCTTGCCCCTGCGTCCCCTTCTCACCCGGCTCCCCGTCCCCCCAGGCTCTCTCTGAGCTGGGGCCCAGAATTTAAACTGGCAGCAGGAATAACAGGGAGGATGCTTCTGCCTCGCTTCAAAGCGAGCGTCTCTAAAATGGACACCGACATCTGTCCTTTCATTTTGTGACACCGATTTTCTATTATTTGATTTCTCATTTGAGACCCCAGTATCATCAGGAAGCTTTTCATGTGGCAGCTATTCGGCGCAGGGAGGAGGGGAGCAGCAGACACGCCGCCCTCTGGAGCCCAGCGCTGCTTGGAAAGAGCTCATGAGGAAAGGGGCCTTGGGCCAAGCATTCTCTCCTGGCACGGGGAGCTCGTCAGTGAGGGCTGTGTGTGCAAAGGCCTTATGGGAAGAGCTGGGGCAGGTTCAGTCCTGGCCGGGGAACCCGGGAAGAATAGTCTCCAGTCTCCTCACCTGGAAAAGGCCCACGTGAAGCCAGAGAACACGCTCTTAACCCGGGCTTCAGGATCTCAGGGATGTTTGTTTTGTCATTAAATTTTGCCAAGTGGGTGTGAGTTTCATTGGCTTCCTCACAATTGGTGAATTCAAAAATCTTATTGTGAGAAAAAGTCCCTAAAGCTTCAGCAGATCTGTGGTGGGGGCTGAGACACAGAAATGGGAACCCCCCAATAAGGGGGACATACACACTATTACACACTATTTACTCCCATCCACATAGATGGACACACACACGCCCTGCCGCCCTCTCTCTTCAGACTCTGGAGACATGGGGGACTTCCTCAGGAAACGGAACATGACTGGGATTTGAGGGCCTGGAGTGCCAGCCTCCAAACTAGAAAAACTTGGGTCTGGGTACTGCTGCGTGGCTCTGGAGAAGTCCCCTAACTTCTTAGGCAATTCTCTGAGGCCGTGGAGGCGCAAGCACTGGTAAACGGCGTCTCGACACCCGGAGACATTGGTACCAGTGGAATTAGGAGCTCAGCCCAAACAAGAAAAAGAATCGAGAGCCCCAGACAACATGAAAGAAGGAGAGAAGTTGAAATACGCAAAAAACTCAATCGCACACAGACATATGGACGGAGTTCTAGCTCAACAGCCAGGATCCCCAGGAGGGGCACTTTGACCTTGGGGGATCAGTTTGACCTTGGCTAAGCCCACGCAGTTCCAATGCTCTCCTGAGAAGCCCAGCTCCCCTGACCCAGACCTGGGTCTGTCTTCTCCAAAGGAAAAGGTCTTTAGGATGTTGCCAGAGTTGAGAACCAGTCACCAGTGAGATGGGACTTAGGGGATTTTCCCTTGATCTGGGCAATAGCATCAGGATGTGGATGGTACAAGCATTTGCTCTCCTTCACTGAGGAGCAAAGTGAGACCATCTCGTTCTCCCATTCTCTGGCTCTGACTTTCTGTCTGTCTCTCTCTGTGTGTGTCTCTATCTCCTATTTCTGTCTGTTTCTATCTCTGTCTCCCTTTCTGTCTCTGATTCTGTCTCTCTGTTTATCTCTGTCTCTGTCTCTTTATGTCTCTCTGAATCTGTCTCTGTGTGTCTCTATCTCCTGTTTCTGTCTCTTTCTGTCTCTGATTCTGTCTCACTGTGTCTCTCTATGTCTCTCTGTCTCTGTCTCTGTGTGTATCTCTCTCATTCTCTCTCTCTCTCTCTCCCTTTGCCAAAGCAGGAATCCGATTTTCTGGGTAAATGGCCTGAGGGATGGAGAGGTGGAGCGGCCATTCTCCTCACCTGCATCCACTCAGTCACTTCCACGCCCACCGCAGCCACATCCCGGAGCCTCAGGAAGCCGCAGGGAGTCGGAAGTGAAGAGCGCACAGAGTGGAGCAGGGAAGGCACGAGTGGAAGCAATTTTATGTAGCTTTGCCCCCAGCCCAGAAAAGTGAATACCTGGCCAGAAGCAGCAGAAGCCCCTGCCCCTCCTGGGCTCTCAGACCAGGGCACTGACGTTTCCTGGCGGGCTGCGGGACTCCCTGCGGGGTGGGCCGGTGGGAAGCCTTTGGCGCAGGCTCCGCCCAGAGTCTAAGGAGGGGAAGCTTGGACCCGGGACCTCTCTGGCGCAAGGAATGCACATGTGGCTGAGGAAGCTTGCTTGGACACAGGGAGGCTGGTCGGGCCTGGGGAGGTGACCTGCCTCAGGACACACATGGGAGGACTCCATCCCAGCCCCCGGACTGGGCCTAGAACTGGAGGGCAGATCCTATTCCCTTTTCTGTCTGAAGATGCCGGCTCACAGCCGAGCCTCAGGTCCTCAGTCAAGGAAGCCCAAACACTTGGCTGCAGGTGCCGGCTGAAGTGTGGGGATCCCAGGCCGAGTCTGGAGCCACAGGATCTAGGCTCACACGTGAGAGGACTGGGTGACCCTCAGTGGGCCGCCAGACTCCAGCAAGGGCTCTGTTTGCTCCTTGGGAAATCGAGACGGCTGGAGTGAGGCGCTAAAGCTAAGATCCAGGGAGCACAAAGCCGGGTCATGGTCTTCCCAGGCCATTGTCAGAGAGGGACCCAAGGGATTTTTGAAATACATTATTTGGTGTAGGGGTGATGAGTGAGGGGACCCCAAGATGGAGTCCCTTCGACTAAAAGCTCCCAGCCTCCAGAGGAGAGGCAGTGCCAGGCAGCCGGGGCTCCTCCTCCTCCTGCCTCCCAACAAACATGCAAAAGGTGGCTGGTCCTGATTGGACAAGGCTCCCGAGCTGACTGACCCCCACCTCTGACCCAGGGGTCCTCCATGACCCACCCAAACCTGCACCCAGCTTCTGCTCCTGATGAGTAAACTCCCCCTCTCAGGTCTGGTATCAATAATGACCCAGAGAATTTTCCACCATGTCTGGTTCTGATCAGGAACAACCTCCTCTCACATGTGGCTTCAATCCCCTGTTCTCAACCAAGACCATCTGGGAGGGACTGCCCGAACCTGCTCCAAGGGGGCGTCCACCAAGATCTTAGCCACTTACAGGTCTCCCTCCCTCTAGCCAGAGAGGGGCCCTTTGGGTGGCCCAACCTTTGTCTGTATCACCATTGTGTGTGTGCATGTGTGCATGTGTGTATTTGTGTGTGGATGTGTGTATTTGTGTGTATGTTGTGTTGTCTCAATGTGAGCGTGTTTGTGTGTATTTGTATGTATTTGTGTGTATTGTGTCTCAATGTGAGTCTGTGTGTATTTGTGTGTGTGCATGTGTGTATTTGTGTTGCATGTGTGTTGTATTGTCTCAATGTGAGTCTACTTGTGTATATTTGTGTGTGCATGTGTGTATTTGTGTTGCATGTGTGTATTTGTGTGTATGTTGTGTTCTCTCAATGTGAGTGTGTTTGTGTATACATGCGTGTATTTGTGTGTATTGTGCCTCAATGTGAGTCTGTGTGTATTTGTGTGTGTGCATGTGTGTATTTGTGTTGCATGTGTGTTGTATTGTCTCAATGTGAGTCTACTTGTGTATATTTGTGTGTGCATGTGTGTATTTGTGTTGCATGTGTGTTGTATTGTCTCAATGTGAGTCTTCTTGTGTGCATCTGTGTGTGCATGTGTGTATTTGTGTGTGCTCATATAGTTTGTGTGTGCACATGTGTTGTACAAGTTGTCGCACTGTGAGTCTGTTTGCGTGTGCATGTGTGCATCTATGTGTGCATGTCCTACATCTCACGTGAGTTTGCATGTGCATGTGTGTATATGATGGGCACCAAACCATTTTAGATATTTGCTAGTTCTGTGACTCTGAGTAGATCACGTGACATCTGTCAGCCTCAGTTTCCTCAGCTGTGAGCTGGAGACAGCGGGCTCCCCCTTCCCGATCTGTCATGAGGATCAATGAAGTGACATGCAAAGTGTTTGGGATTTCTTGACCCGCAAGCACTATGTAAATCTATTCGTCGCCATTATTGTTGTCATCGTCATCACTATTAATTACCCCCAGTGCGGCCCAAAGTCGCAGATCCCAGAAGCCATCTAGTCCTGTACCTCAGCAGGAGTCCTGTTTGGCAAGCTCCCCTCCCCCTCTCCCTGAGGAACTCCTGCAGCCCACTCCCCTGGAGAAGGCTCTAATGGGCAGGAAGGCTGGCTTTGGGTTGGGTTTGGGGGTTTTCTGACATTTAACTTCCATTTCCCTCCTGACTGCTTCTCCTCGCCGTGTCCAAGTTTGCCCTTTGAACCCAAGCAGAACAAAGTGAATCCATGTGACAGCTCTTCAGACACTCAAAGACAAAGATGTGCTCCCTGGGCTCTTCTTTCTGGCTGTTTAGACTGGGAAGGAAGGAAGGAAGGAAGGAAGGAAGGAAGGAAGGAAGGAAGGAAGGAAGGAAGGAAGGAAGGAAGGAAGGAAGGAAGGAAGGGAGAGAAAGAAAAGAAGGAGGGAAGGAAAGAGGAAAGGTGGGAGGGAGAGAAGAAGGGAAAGAAGGAATGAAGAAGGAAAGGAAAAAAAGAGGGAGAGTAGAGAGAGGGAAGGAGAGAGAGAAGGACAAAACAGAAGAAAAGATACAATTGTCAAGTTATGGGAGGCTGGCTGGGAAAGAAAGAGGGGGAGCAAAAGCACAAATGAGGAGCAGCAGTGGAGTTCTTCCCAGCCCCGCTCTGAATGTAATTACTCTGGGAAGCTGAGCCGGGAGCAACCCCAGAGTAATACGGCGCACAGGACTAAAGAAACGGGCCCTGTTTGGGCCCTCCGCTCACTGGGGCCGCACAGGAGACATGTCCAATACTCTGCAGGTGGTGACGGGCTCAGTGGAAGGCATGAAGCATGAAGCCTACTCTGGGAAAATCATGGCACACAAAGGAGGAGATTCTTCCCCTCTGGAACACTCAGCCTCGCCCAGAGAAACCCTGCCAGCTCTGCCAGAAGATCCTTCGGGAAAGTGGCAGGGCCTGTTTTTCAAAAGAGTAATAATGAAAAACCTCGGGCCCCTGGAACCCTTCCTCTCCCGGCCCTGCTGATGAATTCATGGTGCAGCAGGAAGGTTATTAAAATCCCATATGTGAGAGCCGCACATAGCACAAAGAGATGTGAACCGGGATTCTGTGGAGATAATGGGATCTAATGGGCACCACAAGGAGCAGGACCGGGCTTTGGGGTCCGTTTGGGAGGCAGAGCACCGGGCTGGAGCACATCGAGCGGGCCCTGGGCCGTCTTCCTGTGACCGATCACTAAATGGGATGGAAAGGATGTGCTTCTCTTCCCTAGCCTGGATATTCCCCTGATATTTCTCTTCTTGCTGGCGAATCAGTGGAGCAGGGCAAATTAAAGCTGCCCAGACTCTCCGGACCAAGGAGACAAACCAGGCAGCTTTTCCCCTGTTGGTTTCTAGTGTCTGTCTTGCCAAGGAGTTGGAAGCTCCTGGTTTGTATTCTGGGTTACCCAGAGGCTTACTGTGAGCTTAGTGAAGCTGCTGGATGTCTCTGAGATTCAGTTCATAGGATCACGAGGCCATCAATTTGCCTCCCTGGGTCTCAGTTTTCTTCTCTGTAAAATGAGAGAGGTGGAGCTAAGGTGACTTCTAAGGTCCCTTTGAACCTTCGCGGCTCTACTTGTTCATGTTATGAAGGGCAGAGAGGGTAAGTGACCCAGGTCAGAGTAACAGAATCTCAGCCTGGAAGGGACGCCCTCTCCCGCCTCCCTAACAAGCCATCATGAAGCCCCTTCTCAAACGCTTCCAGGGTGGTGACCTCTTTATTCCCCACGGCGGCCAGTTCTACTTTGGGCTGATTCCAATCATTGGTGACATGGGGCACACCGGCCAGCGGGGGGTATTTGCAGTCCTTCAAGCTCTTCTCCAACAGACCAGTCCATATGATCACATAGAGATTTGGGGAGGGGGGGAATCTGGTTTCAGGCCAGAGGACTCAGTTTCACAGTCTGTAAACAAGACTAGTTTTCTAATTGGTGGCTGAGTCTGAATCTCTTCTGATAGGGGAGTTTCTGAGCCAAAAGTGAGCAGCCCTGAGTCTTCCTTGGCACAGAGAACTTCCAGGGGAGAAAATTCCCTCTGCCAACATAGGTCAGACCCTTCTCATTCCTCTTTTTGACAGGAGAAGGGCAGACTCAGTTCAAACTGGAACTCATCTCAACACCCCTTTTCCAGCCTTGCCAGCTCAAGAGCTTATCACTTTTATTCTTTCCTGTTATCAGTGAGTCAGAATTGCAGGGAGCTTGTGCCCAGGAGGAAACCTGTGATTTCAAGAGATCCCAAAGTCACATAATCGGACCCATCGGCAGCAAGAGTCACTGGAAAGGTTCATCACAGCTGGGAGAAGAAGCTCTAGGAGCTGGAGAGAAACGGACAGCAAGCTTGGGGTGCTTGTGCCTACCAGTGACCCTTTCAGCACTGCAGGTCCTGGAGAGCAGCAGGTTAGCCTAAGCCAACAGGAGCTGAGCCCACTGAGCCCATTGGGAAGTCACCTGCTTGGCCCAACACCCATTTAATGGAGAAACCATTTGAAAAGTCAGTAGCTAAGCAGCAGAGCAACTTAATCATTCTCGATTCCAGGCCGTGCAGTGAGTTTCAAGAGGGCTCCATGAAGGGGGAAAATTCTAGGGCATGAGTCACAAAACAACTCGAGGGTATTTTGCAGAACCCTCTGTCCCACGAGTGATCATGAGGATGAGACTTTATCATCGCACTTTAGGTTTAAACCAGCTCTCTCCGGAGACTTTGCAAGGACTCCCAAACTTTTGTTTTATTATAGCTTTTAATTTACAATATATATATATATATATATATATATATATATGTAAATTTTCAGTATTGACAGTTGCAAAACCTTTTGTTTCAACTTTTCCCCTCCTCCCCACCCCCAATGGCAGGTTGACCAATACATGCTAAATATGTTAAAGTATAAGTTAAATACAATATATGTATAGAAGGACTCTCAAACTTGCAAAGAACAAAAGGTTTCAAAGGGAGAGTGAGCACCTGCTTTTGAGATGGGAAGATGGTTTATATCAACTATTCTTACTAGTCTTATCAATTAATACCCTTTTATAACAAATACATGAATAAATAAATGTATTTCCCAAAACTAAATGATGTTTAGTTGCTAGACATTAATGAGGATTCCCTGGTGGGGGCTCATGATCAATAGCAGCAGAAGCCCCGGCCTCTCGGGGTTAGCCTTTAGCTCTCTGAGGGAATAAATAATCATTTCATTTCTGGGAAGCCCAAACTTTGGCGTCAGGGCTTGCTTGAAGGAATGACCCTGAAGGAGAGGCCATATTAGGGAAATTGAGAAATCTGGTTTTTTTAGTTTCCTTTACATGAGATCTAATTTCTCCTTGACATCCACGACTGCTTCTTGTGCATTCTCCAGGGTCCAAGAAGAACAAGTTTAACCTCTCTTTAATACAACATTACTTAAAAAGTTGAAGGATTTCTAACATCAATCAATAAACCTTTATCAAGCATCTACTATGTGCCAGGCACTATGCTAAGTATTAGCGAAACAAAAAGAGGAAAAAGACAACTCCTCCCTCCAAGGAGCCCCTCCTTTAAAGATGGGAAAACTGAGGTTCAAGTGTTTAAGTGACTTATCCAAGGCCGCATGGAAGGTATGGGATTAGAACCCAGAGTCCCTCTTTCTAGAGTTAGTGAACATCTCATGGAAGTTCCTTTATACACAAGAGCCTAAGAAATCCTTGCTAAATGGCCGCATGATGCATCTTTGAGTTGAAAGGGCTTTTTAGTGCAGCATCCCCATTCATAATTCAGTCCTCAGAGTATCCAAGAGCCCAGTTCATATGACATTTTTTCTAATATCCTCAGTGTACTTTAGCCTCAAAACCAAATAAGAGCTGCCCTTTAAATCCTGTCCTTCAAGACTCGGGCTCTAGCTAGGAGTACGTTTGTGAGCACAATCCCCCAGATTAGGGGCCATGGCAGAAAAGCTCACAGGAGGAAAGGAGCTGGCCTTCTAAGCCAGCTCCACAAGCCAGAATCTCTCTGGGCTCCCCTGAGGCAAACAAAGCTCGGGATGATCCAGACTGAAAAACCAAAGCAGAAAACAAGAGTGAGCCTGGGAATCTGCAAGTTGGAAGTTGTAGAGTGTCTGGACTGGGGCATGAGGGCAGGGATTCACCTGATTGACCTAAGCCCTGGGTCATTCATTTGTACAACGAGAGGGGTCCGACTGGACGACCTCCAAGCTCTCTCCGGATCTCACTTGGCTCAGCCTGCTCTTTTCCAAAGGTTCAAGGTCCTCAGGAGCTCAGCACTCCTAATGTGCTCCTGATGGGCCCTGCCCGATGTGCCTGACCACTGGCTGCCAGTCAGAAGCCTGGCTCTCCCACGCCACCATATTCTTCTTCTTTGGGGAATGGAGGAGGCTGCTCTGCTAGCTCATCGTTGGGGTGTAACTACCATGTCCAAGACCTGAGGCAGCCCAGCCCCCCACCTTAGCTACTGCTATGCATTCTCAGAAATAAATACAGCAGAGTATGTCCTCCGGAGCCTCCCATCTCCGGACCAGGAACCCAGTTCTAGGCACCAACTCGACTTTATTGGGTTATGACCCTGCTCAGCTCCCAAGCAGACACTGCTTGCTTGCTTTCATATACTCATTCCCATGTTCTCACACTGGAGTGAACAGAGAAAAGGCACAGAGGCGAGAAGTGACTTTTCCAATCTTCGCTGGCTTTTTGCCATTTCCTTTTGCGAAGTCTCATTCCTTTTATGATCTGGGAATAGATGGCACTCGTGCCTCTCAAGGTCTGACGTGGACAAAGTCCAGAAGGGTTTGGGATTCCTATCCTTAGTTTCCCCTCAGGGAAAAATTTGGGCGTCCTTGCAGACGCATGAGGTACGTCACGGAGATTTTTCATGTCTAAACTGGCATTTCACAGACACGGGATTGACACGGCCACCAAAGTTAGCCCGGGTTCAATTGCCTTCCATTACCTGGTCCTTACTACCCTGTTCAAAGCCACCATTGCCACTGGGAACAAGAAGAGAAATCTCGCCCTTTCCATTAGAAGCTCAAGGGGAGCAAGCACTGAAGAAGTCTCCCCCCAAAATGGCTTCTTTTCTGCTCCTTTTATAGGTTGTCACGTGGACAGCTCCTCTAGACTCCAGGGCCAACAGTCTTACAGGCTGCCGACTTCTGGAGATCATGAGGTCCAGAAAAGGAAGGCCCGGCCTGATTCATCTCTCCCCTGAGCTCGCAGTTTCCTGCTTGGTCTTCTTGCCTCCATTCTCTCCCCATTTGAATGCATCCTCCACAGAGCTGCCAAGGGATTTTCCCACAGCACTTCTGATCATGTCATTCTCCTACGCCCTCAGCTTCCTTTTCTCTCTGAGATCAAATATAAACTCCTTTCCCCATTCAAAGCTATTCACGAGCTGAGCTCAGCTTAATTTTGGGCTGAGCCCAGCTTAGCTTTCCAGCCTTTTCCCCCACTTCTCTTCTCCGACTTCAGGGCTTGTTCAAGTGAGGCTTCTTATTGCTGCTCATACATGGCATTCCAACCTCACCTCTCTCTCTCTCTCTCTCTCTCTCTCTCTCTCTCTCTCTGTGTGTGTGTGTGTGTGTGTCTTTTTTTTGGTTTGTTCGTTTCTGTCTATCTCTGTCCCACTGTCTCTATCTCTCTGTCTCTTTGTCTCTCTGTTTATCTCTGTCTCTCTGTCTGTGTGTGTGTGTGTGTGCGTGTGTGTGTGTGTCTGTCTCTCTCTGTCTGTCTCTGTCTCTCTGTCTCTCTCTCTCTGTCTCTGTCTCTGATGTACTCCATTTTCACCTTGCTTTTAGAATTCCTAATTTTCTGTAAGATTCAGATCAATTCTTGCTCTCCTGAATTCCATCATTGTTTCTGGAAACTCCCCTTTCCTGCAAGATTGAAAGCCACAAGTGCTGAGCCTCTGCCCTTGGGACCTCTCCCTCCTTCTGACCATGGAGGGTGGGAGATGGCCATAAGCTATATCCCCCCACCTCTTCTACTCAGGAGGGGGCCTGGACCTCTACATGCTCCCATGCTAGGAGCCTTCTCTTGCCACCTCCCCATTCCCCCTCCTCACTTCTTTGTACGGGCGCTCTCCCTCAGTAGAATGTGACCTTCTGGAGAAGAGCCCAGTACCTGACACATAGTGGGTGCTTTAATTAAATTCAACCAGTGTCAACTTCTACACAGAGTCTTTTTGATTATCCCCAGCCGCCAGTGCCTTTCCACCCAACGAGCCTTGTATCTACCCTGTACATACTCAGAGACGGCCGTGCTGCTCCGCCTCACGGGCTCAGACTGTTTCATCTGCCACCCAGTATAATGCACATATTTGGCACCTACACAGTGCTTTTTGATTGGTTGACAGATACAGATCCCACTTTAGGACAGAGGTTCTTAAAACAGGGGACCCACGGACCTCCATGTAATCCCATAGAACCCATTGCAAATCCAAGGACTCGGTGAATAAATTGTAAAAATGGATGGGGAAAATACATCTATATTTTCACTAACTTTTGAGTTCTGTTCTAATTCTATGCATTTTTGTATACACTTAAAAACATAATTCTGAAAAGGGGACCTTGGGTATCACCAGACCAGCACAGAACTCCATCTCGCACACACACACACACACACACTCACACACACTCACTCACACACACACTCACTCACACATACTCACACACACACTCACTCACACATACTCACACACACACTCACTCATACACACACACACACTCTCTCTCTCTCTCTCTCTCTCACACACACACACACACACACACACACACACACACACGTTAAGATTGCCCTGTAAGAGAAGTCCTTCAGTCCACACTAGAAAAAGTGATTACGTTCCATTTCAACCCCACTTGTGAGCATCTATCTAAGAAAACCCTAATCTAAGATCATGTAAATGCTAATTTTGGCTTTCTCATTATTAAAATGGAGAATATGGCTTTTGAACAACCAGAAGGACATGGAAACATGAAACACAAAAGAACAAAGCCCCTTCTCCCATGCAAGGCCCCTTTTGTCTGCTGTGCTTCTTAGATCCCAATAATGAGACCACCTCTCCCCCTGCCCTATGCAGAGCACCTGGTGGGAGGCAGCTTTCCGCTGATAAATCAGCAGAGAAGGAAACGGAGGCCGCTGCTGGGCCTTTGATGCCCAGCCTGACCATTTGCCAGAAGGGGCCTATTTTCTGGGAGATCAGCCACCTATTACTGAGAAAATGAGATGCCTCCCAGCCCCGAAAGTGCTCCTTCTGAGCAGCCTCGTTCCCCAAACGAGACACACGCTCTGCCCGTGTTCCCTGGCATCCAGGAGCTCTCCACCCCAAGTCATTATCCGATTCCCCATCCTTCTCCCCCACAGAGAATGGCTTGGCTGCAGCCTGACAGGCACAGATGGGCCCACCAGATGCAAGTTTTTTTAGTTCTTGTGGACTCTTAAGCTGCCCTTAGTTTTAATCTTTTCTGCAATTTGCTCAGTGGAAGTCAGGGCAAGAACAGCAGAATTTGCTCGGGGAAGATGGGGGTTTGGGGAGCACCAATGGGATGGATAGAGAAAAGTTGGAGTTAGTGCCAGGACGTACTCAAAGCAAGCAGCGTTCAAAGAGTTGGGATCTAACAAAAATTAAAAAAAAACACTAAGGGTGAGAGCCCTGGACAATGAAACATTCCTGGGACTGCTGGGTGCTGCCCCCAGAGATAAATCAAAGGATATTCCATTGAACAAATGTTTATTGAATCCCTACTTGTAAGACACGAGACGAGTTACTGAGAATGCTGGGTCTCAGTCAAGATGTAACTTACAATCTGTCATAGGGACAAGGAGCTAATGCATAAATCAGACTACAAATGATGGGTAGGACAATAATGGGGTAGTAGAAAGAACACCAGGTGGGGAGTCAAGTCCTTTCTCTGTGCTTAGGAACCGTGGGACGCTCAACAAATTGTCCAGTCTCTTATGTCCAATCTCAGAACTTGTCGGCCTCATCCTCATTTGGAAAAAGAGGGGTGCTGGACGACTTCTGGCACCTCTTATATTTCTTGACTTGGGATTCTACTCAGTCATCAATATGTTGGGATCTGTACCTCTGTAGCAAACTCATGGATTAAAATACTCTACAAGGGAGCCAAGATGGCGGAGTATAGAAGGACTCTTCCAAATTCCCATCGAAACAACTATAAAATTATGCCTAAAAATGAATTCTGGAATGGCCAAACCAACAGACTACTTTCCAGCCCAAGGTGACAACTTAAAAAGTCAGCAAGGAAGGTCTCATGGAGTGAAAGGGGAGCATCGTGCAGCCCCGTCCTAAGCACTGAGAGCACAAAGAAAGGCAAAAATCTCTTCCTGCCCTCGAGGAATTGTTCCCCCTCTGGGGTGATGCTACTCATAGATAATCAGGCAATATATAAGATACCTACCACGATAAATCCCTCAGCTGCCTTGTTTCAATTCACGCTGCATCTCTCTATGGAGCCGGAAACAGTGACCATGTTTTGCATAGATATTTTTCAGACTACACAGAGTGAGAATTCACATAACAGGATCACCCTGGGGAGTCCCTATTTGCACTAATGGAAGCCCTAGAGTACAGAACAGATGGGTGATGTCAGAACTGACCCTGGAGATGGGGGTTTGGGGATGAGTGGAATTGGAAATGACTTTCAGGCTCAGGGGAGCAGAGAAGCAGAGCAGAAGGGGCAGAACCTTCCAGCCACAAGGATAGCCGGGACAAGAAGCCAGCCTGGAAATATAAGGAGGTGGGTGGAAGTGGATGACCTTCCTTGGGAAGGAGAGGGAGAGGGAAGAGGGCTGGGCAGATGGGCCGGGATGAGGTTATGGGCAAACCGAAGTTTCCATAGATCTAATCCTGGAGCTCCCAGGGAGCCATGGAAGCTCTGAGAGCAGGAGGCTTCTCAGTTAGAGTTACTCTTTCTCAGATGCCCTCAGCAGCTGAGCTAATGAAGGGTAGGAAGGGACAGCTTTGTTACCAAGAGACTGACCAAAAGGCTGCCCTGGAAGCCAGGAGAGAAGTGCTGAAGACCTGAACTTGGTGGGGGGGTGATTGTGAGGCAAAAGAGAGAGACATAGAGAGAGGAGGGAGGGAGGGAGAAGGGGAGAGAGAGAAGATAAATGATGTAGATAGATGAGAGAGAGCTAGAAGAAGTAACCATTTTTTGAGTATTTGCTCTGTTCCAGGTTCTGCAAAAAAAAAAAAAGTCAGTGTTTATCTGCTCTCAAGAAGCTTCTGTTCTAATGAGCTGAAGTTTTCTTGGCAGAGATTCTGCAGGGTTTTGCCATTTCCTTCTACAATTAATTTTATAGATGAGAAAATGAGGCAAACAGAGTAAAGTGATTGGGAAGTGTCTGAAGCTGCATTTGAACTCAGAACTATGAGCCTTCCTGACTCCAGGTGCTCTGGGCACTATGGCACCCCCTGGCCTATTGCTGCCCTCTTCTCCCCATTATCCAGACCTTTCGCATTTTTGCAGCTTCTCTTTTCCTCCTTCTAGGGACTGGGTCCTCAGGCAGCCTTGGTTCCTCAGGATGGGTCAGCCCATATCCCCGCACACTAGGCTGCTGCCCAGATGTGGCCCTTGTCTCTCCATCATCAATCATAATGCTGTTTGCAGAGCACATCTGGGCAGAGAGGGAGCATCCTGTAGTTTCTCTCAAACTTATGCTTTCAGGATCTCTCTATTTTTTACAAAATTCTGCAAAACCCCATGAGCTTTTGTTTATGGGAGCTATCTCTTTGACCATATTTGAATGTTTAGCATGTTAATAATTAAAACTGATTAATTAAAAAAAAATAACTCCTTTAAAATAACAGTAAGAAACCCAATGTATAACACAAATAGCACATTTCTATGAAAAAACAATGGCTCCCCCCACCCCGAAATGAGAAGGATGGCATTGTTCTACATATTTCCAGGAATCTAATAGAGGGCTTAAAAGAATCTGACTTAATTCTCCTAGCTGCTTCTGCATTTAATCTATTGAGATATATTGTTTTGATTGTAGTATATAAAGACAATCCAATGTCACATGAATGTATAGCTGGAAAATGGAGGAGAATTATAATAGGCAAATAAATCTGAGGATTGTCATACAAGAGTTTTGGCTTTGCAGCCTCCCAGAAAGGGGCTGCTGGTCTCTCAGGTGTCCATAGATCATGTTTTGCTAAGTGACATCTAGACAGAGTGTTATACTTGGAGTTAGGAAAACCTGGCTTCAAATTCAGCCACAGACACTTAAAAGCAAAGTGACCCTTCACAAATCACCCATGTGCTCTCAACCTGTTTCTTCATCTGTAAAACGGGAATACTAAAAGCACTTTCCTAAGAGAGTTGTTGTAAGAATCAAATGGGATAATATAAAAGTCAGCTTTGCAAAGCTTATGGTACCATAAAGGGCCAGCCAGCTCTCATTATTGTTGTTATTACTCAGAGGGTTGAACTCTCTTTTCAGTCAATGTGGAACTCTCTAATATTTTCTTGTTCCTTATGGTGGCTAATTTTGCTCAACTGGTTTTATCCTTTTTTTATATTTTTTTGCTATTAGATATACTGGTGGGGGGGGTGGGCTTAGGATTAGAAGGGCAGATGAATTGGGACATAAAGGTAACTTAGAAGCCAAAGTATAGCAACATAATCTGTCCTGCGTGGACAATGTAGTGGAGGGGAGAGAGACGATTATTCATAATAATGATACATTAGAAAGTGCTTTAAAATCTGATCTCATTGGATGGTCACATCAACTCTAGGAGGCAACTGCTCCTAACTGTCCCCACTTTATAGATGAGGAATGCAACTGGTGTCAGAGGACTCTGTTAGGGAATACTAGGAAGACGTGGACAAATCCTCTCTGAGCCTCCTTTCCTCACATGGCCTTCATGGGTCTTGGCTGGTCTCCAGTCATGATCCAAGAGAATTCTTTATCTCCCTACTCTTGGTCTAAAATGCCGCCTCTTCCCATATCCTTTCATGGGCAAGCTTTCTTCATGGGATCATAGAAACTGGGAAGATCTCAGAAGTCAAGTTCCAACAAGGAAACTGAGGTGACTTATCCAAGGTCACACAGAACATCAACATTAGAGGCAGGGTTTGAACAGTCTTCCCCTAACTTCAGGGGTGGCTCTGCTCCCAATGAGTCATGTTGCCTCATTCAAGGTCACCTTGAATCCCACAACTTCCACAAACTCTCATCTCAATGGGACATGTTTTTTCCCCACAAATCTTTTCTTACAAGCAACCACCCCAAATCTAACCATTCTGTGTCTTTCTCCCTTTAAGCTCTAGGGAAAACTTAGAATTGGTTCCAGTCTCAACTTCAGTCTTTTAGAATGTCCTTCAAAGTACACATGGAACATTGAGTCCTGAGTCAGGACCTTCCTGATCTTCCTGAATAGAAAGAAGAAGTAGAAGGAGAAAGACATAAGGAAGAGAGAAAGGAAGAGGTTAAAGAAAGGGAGTAGAAGAGGAAAGAGATAAGAAATAGAGAGGGGGCTGTAAAAGGAGAAGGCAGACTGAAGGAGATAGTGACCAGAAGCAAAACACTGGGGAGGAGGGAAAGAAATAAAGGAAAGAGAGAAGTATAGTTTGGGGAAAATAAGATGGAGAAAAATAGAAATAATCATACTGTGTGAATGGGATGAACCCTCCCATAAAATGGAAGCAGACAACAGACTGGATTAAAAGCTAGAATCCTACAATATGTTGTTTATAAAAAACACATTTAAAGCAGAGTGATACATACAGATTAAAGGTAAAAGGCTGGAGCAGAATCTATTATACTTCAGTTGAAGTTAAAAAAAAAAAAAAAAAAAAAAAAAAGCAGGGTAGCAATCCTGATCTCAGATCAAGCAAAAGCAAAAATAGATCTAATTAAAAGAGATAAGGAAAGAAACTACATTTTGATAAAGGATAGCATAGATAATGAAGTAATATCGATGCAAAACATATATGCATCCAAAGTGGTATAGCATCCAAATTCCTACAAAAGTTAAGAGAGCTGTAAGAAAAATTAGACAGCGAAACTATACTAGTAGGGAAATCAACCTTGTTCTATTAGAACTAGATAAATTGAACAAAAAAAATAAACAAGAAAGAAATTAAGGAAGTAAACAGAATTTTAGAAAAGTTAGGTGTGATAGACCTTTGGAGAAAATTGAATGGGGAAAGAAAAGAACATACTTTTTTCCCCCAGTGGTACATGGAATCAATACAAACGTTGTCCCTTTGATCCAGCAGTGTTACTACTGGGCTTATATCCCAAATAGATTATAAAGAAGGGAAAGGGACCTGTATGTGCACGAATGTTTGTGGCAGCCCTTTTTGTAGTGGCTAGAAACTAGAAACTGAATGGATGTCCATCAGTTGGAGAATGGCTGAATAAATTGTGGTATATGAATATTATGGAATATTACTATTCTGTAAGAAATGACCAACAGGATGATTTCAGAAAGGCCTGGAGAGACTTACACGAACTGATGCTGAATGAAATGAGCAGGACCAAGAGATCATTATATACTTCAACAACAATACTATATGATGACCAGTTCTGATGGACCAGGCCTCAGCAACGAGATCAACCAAATCATTTCTAATGGAGCAGTAATGAACTGAACTAGCTATGCCCAGAAAAAGAACTCTGGGAGATGACTAAAAACCATTACATTGAATTCCCAATCCCTATATTTATGCCCACCTGCATTTTTGATTTCCTTCACAAACTAATTGTACAATATTTCAGAGTCTGATTCTTTTTATACAGCAAAATAATGTTTTGGTCATGTATACTTATTGTGTATCTAATTTATATTTTAATGTAAAATAGATAATAAATAATAAAATCTACTGGTCATCCTGCCATCTAGGGGAGGGGGTGGGGGGGTAAGAGGTGAAAAATTGGAACAAGAGGTTTGGCAATTGTTAACGCTGTAAAGTTATCCATGCATATAACCTGTAAATAAAAGGCTATTAAATAAATAAAAAAAATACAAACGTTGTCTATGTATTAAAACAAAAAACTCAAAATCAAATGCAGAAAGGGAGACATAGTAAGTGAATGTTTTTAAAGATCATGATGCAATATAAATTACATATAATAAAGGGCCAGAGAAAAAAATGACAAAAATTAATTAGAAACAAAATAATCAAATTTTAAAGAATGAGTGGGTAAAATACAAATTATAGCCACAATCAATGATTTCATCCAACAGAATGACAATAATGAGACAGCATACCAAAATTTATGGGATAAAGCCAAAGCAGATCTTAGAAGAAATTTTATATCTCTAGATGCTTATTTGAATAAAATAGAGAAAGAGAAAATCAATAATTTTAGCATGCAACTAAAAAAAGCTAGAAAAAAGAGAAAATTTAAAACCCCAAATTAAGAACCAAATGTGAAATTTTGAAAGTAAAAGAGGAGATTAATAAAATTGAAAGTAAGAACACTGTTGAGCTAGTTAACAAAACAAGAGTTGGTTTTATGATAAAATCAGCAAAACAGTTAAACCCTTAGTATATTTGATTTAAAAAAGGAAAGAAAAAAAAATCAAATTACTAGTATCAGAAATGAAAAGGATAAATTTTCCAACAATGAACAGGAAATTAAAGCAATAATTAGGAGCTGTTTTGCCCAATTGTATGACCATAAAGCTGATCATCTAAGTGACATGGATCAATATTTACAAAAATATAGACTAAACAGATTAACAGAGGAGGAAATAAATTACTTAAGCAGTCCTTTTTTTGAAAAAGAAGTTGAACAAGCTATTAACCAACTCCCAAAGAGAAAAATCTCCAGGACCAGATGGGTTTACAAATAAATTCTATCAAACATTTAAAGAACAATTAATTCCAATACTATGTAAACTATTTGAAAAAAATAGGGAAAGAAGAAGTCCTACCAAATTCCTTTTATGTCATTTGGTATTTGGTGCTGATATCTAAAGAGGTAGGTTCAAAACAGAGAAAGAAAACTATAGACCAATTCCCCTAATGAATATTGATGTAAAAATCTTAAATAAAATATTAGCAAAGAGATTGCAGAAAGTCATTCCCAGGATAATACATCATGACCAGGTAGGATTTATACCAGGAATGCAGGGCTGGTTCAATATTAGGAAAACTATTAGTATAATTGACTATATCAATACCAAACTAACAAAAACCATATGATCATCTCAATAGATGCAGAAAAAGCACTTGATAAAATCTAATACCCATTCTTATTAAAAACCCTAGAGAATATAGAAATAAATGTACTTTTCCTCAAAATCATCAGTAACATCAATTTAAAACTATCAGCAAGCATCATATATAATGGGGACCAACTAGAACCATTCCCAATGAGATCAGGAATGAAACAATGTTGCCCATTATCAACATTATTATTCAATATTGTATTAGAAATGTTAGCTTTGGGAATGAGAAGAAAAAAAGATGAAAGGAATTAGAGTAGGTAACCAGGAAACCAAATGATCACTCTGCAAATAATACGATGGTATTCTTAGAGAACTCTAGAGAATCAACTAAAAAATGACTAGAAGCAATTCACAACGTTAGCAAAGTTGCAGAATACAAAATAAATCCACATAAATTGTCAGCATTTTTGTATTACCAACAAAGTCCAGCACTAAGAGACATGAAAAGAAATTCCATTTAAAATAACTGTTTTATATAATATAAAATATTTGGAAGCTTACTGGCCAAGACAAAGTCAGTAACTATATGAACACAATTACAAAATACTTTCCACCCAAATAAAGTCATATCTAAACAAATGGGAAAATATCATAGTGCCATACCAAACAAACACACAAAAAATATTTTACAGACCTAGAAAAAATAATAACAAAATTCATCTGGAAAAACAACAGTTCAAGAATTTCAAGGGAATCAATGAAAAAAGCCAATGAAGCTGGCCTAGCTGTGCCAAACCTAAAACTATATTATAAAGCAACGGTCATTAAAACCATTTGGTACTAGGTAAGAAATACACTAGTTGATCAGAATAGGTTAGGATCACAGGACACATCGGCAATGCCTACAGTAATGTAGTGTTTGATAAACAAAAAGACCCCAGCTTCTGTGATAAGAATTCATTGTCTGACAAAAAATTCACTATCTGGGAAAATTGAAAACTAGTATGATGGAAACTAAGCATTGACTAACACATAACAACTTATACCAAGTAAGGTCAAAATGGTTCATGATTTAGACATAAAGTGTGATGTCATAAGCAAATTAGAAGAACATAGGATACATCTCAGATCTGTGGATAAGGAAGGAATTTATGGCCAAAGAAGAACTATATTAAATTATGAAATGCAAAATGGATGATTTTGATTATATTAAGATAAAAAGATTTTGTACAAATAAAACCAATGCAGACAACATAAGAAGAGAAGCAAAAATCTGGGTATAGATAGCTCTCTTCATCACAAGATCATTGGAACTGGCCTGAATCATCTCATTGTTGAGAAGTCACATCCATCAGAATTGATTATCATATAATCTTGCCATTGCTATGTACAATGAAATCCTGATTCTGCTCATTTCACTTAGCATAAGTTCATGTGAGACTCTCCAGGTTTTTCTAAAATCATCCTCCTGATCATTTCTTATAGAACAATAATATTCCATAACATTCACATACAATAACTTATTTAGCCATTCTTCAACTGATAGCCATCCACTCAGTTTCAAGTTTCTTGCACTATGAAAAGGGATACCACAAACATTTTTGCACATGTGGGTCTCTTTCCCTCCGTTAAGATCTCTTTGGGATCTAACCCAGTAGAAACACTTCTAGGTAAAAAGGTATGCACAGTTTGATAACTTTTTGAGCATAGTTCCAAATTGCTCTCCAGAATGGTTGGATCCATTCACAGTTCCACCAAAACTGTATTAGTTTTCCAGTTTTCCCACATCCCCTCCAACATTTGTCTTTATCTTTTCCTATCACCTTAGCCAATCTGAGATGTATTTTGTGGTATCTCAGAGTTGTATTAATTTGCATTTCTCGAATCAATAGTGATTTAGAGCACTTTTTACATGACTGCAAATGGTTTCAATTTCTTCATCTGAAAATTCTTCATCTCTTTTGAGCATTTGTCAATGGAGAATGGCTTGAATTCTTATAAATTTGAGTCAATTCTCTCTATATTTTAGAAATAAAGTCTTTATCAAAAGCCTTAAATGTAAAAATGTTTTCCAAATTTATTGATTCCTTTCTAATCTTGTCTGCATTTGTTTAAATTTAATATAATCAAAATTATCTGTTTGGTGTCCAATAATGAGTTCCAGTTCTTCTTTGGTCACAAATTCCTTCCTCCTCCATAGAACCAAGAGGTAAATTATCCTACGTTCTTCTAATTTGTTTATAATATAATCCTTTATGTCTAGATCATGACCCCATTTTGACTTTATCTTGATGTATGATGTTAGATATGGGTCAATGCTTAGTTTCTGCCATACTAGTTTCCAATTTTCCCAGCAAATTTTGTCAGATAGTGAGTTCTTATCACAAAAACCG
Organism: Sarcophilus harrisii; assembly: GCF_902635505.1. NCBI lineage: Eukaryota > Metazoa > Chordata > Mammalia > Dasyuromorphia > Dasyuridae > Sarcophilus > Sarcophilus harrisii. The sequence goes on from NC_045429.1 coordinate 1,774,607, forward strand.
GGGTCTTTTTGTTTATCAAATTCTAGATTACTATAAGTATTGCCAATTTTGTCCTGTGATTCTAATCTATTTCACTGATCAACTAGTCTATGTTTTAGCCAGTACCAAGTGGTTTTGATGCTGCTGCTTTATAATATAGTTTTAGGTTTGGCACAGGTAGGCCACCTTCATTGGCTTTTTTCCCCGTTAATTCCCTTGAAATTCTTCATGTTTTGTTCTTCCAGATGAATTTTGTTTTTATTTTTTCTAAGTCTGTAAAATAATTTCTTGGGTGTTTGATTGGTATGACACTAAATAAGTAGATTAATTTAGGTAGTATTGTAATTTTTATTATATTTGTTCGGCCTACCCATGAGGATTTGAGATTTATCCAACTGATTAAATTTGACTTTATTTGTGTGGAAAGTGTTTTGTAATTGTGTTCATATACTTACTGACTTTGTCTTGCCCAGTAAGCTTCCAAATATTTTATATTATATAAAAGTTATTTTCAATGAAATTTCTCTTTATGTATCTTGCTGCTGAACTTTGCTGGTAATATAAAAGTGCTTTGTATTCTACAACTTTGCTAAAGTTGTAAATTGCTTCTAGTCATTTTTTAGTTGATCCTCTAGAGTTTTCTAAGAATTCCATCATATCATTTGCAAAGAGTGATCATTTGGTTTCTTCATTACCTACTCTAATTCCTTTCATCTCTTTTTCTTCTCATCACCAAAGCTAACATTTCTAATACAATATTCAATAATAATGGTGATAGTGGGCAGCCCTGATCTAATTGAGAATTGTTCTCATTTGTTCCCATTACATATGATGCTTGCTGATAGTTTTAAATTGATGCTACTGATCATTTCAAGAAAAAGTACATTTATGTCTATACTCTCTGGTGTTTTTAATAGGAATGATTTTTGGATTTTATCAAATGCTTTTTCTGCATCTGTTGAGATAATCATATAGTTTTTGTTAGTTTGGTTATTGATATAGTCAATTATGCTAATAGTTTTCCTAATATTGAACCAACCCTGCATTCCTGGTATAAATCCTTCTTGGTCATGATGTATTATCCTGAGGATCACTTTCTGTAATCTCTTTGCTAATATTTTATTTAAAATTTTTGCATCAATATTCATTAAGGAAATTGGTCTATAATTTTCTTTCTCTGTTTTGACCTCACCTGGTTTAACTATCAGTCACATATCTGTGTCATGAAACAAATTTGGTAGTTTTTTGAGGAAAAAAAAACTTTTTCAAATAGCTTGCATAGTATTGGAATTAATTACTCTTTAAATCTTTGATAGAATTCATATGTAAATCCATCCGACCCTAGAGATGTTTTCTTAGGAAGTTATTTAATAGCTTGTTCTATTTCTTTTTCTAAAATGAGTCTATTTAAATAATTTATTTCCTCTTCTGTTAACTTGGGCAATCTATATTTTTAGGTATTCTTTAATTTCACTTAGATTGTCAAATTTAGTGACATATAGTTGGGCAAAATAACTCCTAATTATTGCTTTATTCCTCTTCTTTAGTGGAAAGTACACCCTTTTAATTTTTGAGACTAACAATTGATTTTCTTCTTTCCTTTTTTAAAACAAATTAAGTAAAGGTTTACCTATTTTGTTTTGTTTTGTTTTTTTTCATAAAACCAACTCTTAGTTTTGTTTACTAGTTCAATAGTTTTCTTATTTTCAATTTTATTAATCTCCCCTTTGATTTTCAGAATTTCAAATTTGGTATTTAATTGATGGTTTTTAATTTTTTTTTCGAGCTTTTTTAGTTGTAAGTCCAATTCATTGACCCTATTTCAAATAAGGATCTAGAGAGATAAAATTTCTTCTAATAATCATTTTGGCTATATCTGACAAATTTTGGTATGTTGTCTCATTACTGTCATTTTCTTGAATGAAGTTATTGATTGTATCTATGATTTGTTGTTTCACCCATTCATTCTTTAGGATTAGATTATTTAGTTTCCAATTAGTTTTTGGTCTATTTTCCCCACACTAACGGCCTCATTTCCAAAACATATAGAGAATTAACCCAAATTTATAAGAATACAAGCCATTCTCTGATTGATGAATGGTCAAAGGATACAAACAGACATTTTTCAGCTGAATAAATTAAAACCATTTCTAGTCATATGAAAAAAATGTGATAACTCACTATTGACCAGAGCAATGAAAATTAAGACAACTCTAAAGTACCACTACACATTTTTCAGATCGACTAAGATGATGGGAAAAGATAATGATAAATGTTAGAGGGGATATGGGAAAACTGGAACACTCATACATTATTGGTGGAATTGTTCTGTAGAACAGACCTGAACTGAACAAAATCAACCATTCTAAAGAGCAATTTGGAACTATGCACAAAGGATCATCAAACTGTGCATACCCTGTGATTCAGCAGTGTCTCTACTGGGCCTGTATCCCAAAGAGATCATAAGAAAGGGAAAAGGACCCACATGTGCAAAAATGTTTGTGGCAACCCTTTTTTGTAATGGCAAAGAACTGGAAATTGAATGGATACCATTAGTTGGAGAATGGATGAATAAGTTATGGTATATGAATATTGTGAAATATTATTGTTCTATAAGAAATGATTAGCAGGATGATGTTCAGAAAGGCCTGGAGATAGTTACATGAACTGATGCTAAGTGAAATTGATAGAACCAATAAAACATTATACACCACAACAGCAAGAATATGTGATTATATGGATGTAGTTCTTTTCAACAATGAGGTGATTCAGACCAATTCCAATAGACTTGTGATGGAGAGAGTCATTTACAGCAAGAGAGGACTGTGGGAACTGAGTATGGATCACAACATTGTATTTTTACTTTTTTGTTATTGTTTGCTTTCTTTTTGTTTTCTTTCTCAATTCTTTTCCTTTTTGAACTGATTTTTCTTGGGCAGCATGATAAATGTGGAAATATGTATAGAAGAATTGTAGATGTTTAACATGTATTGGATCACTTGATGTCTAAGGGAAGGGGTGGAGGGAAGAGAGGGGGAAAAATTGGAACACAAGGTTTTGCAAGAGTGAATGTTGAAAACTATAACTGCATTTTTTGAAAATAAAAAGCTACAAGACTTACATGAACTGATGCTAAGTGAAATGAGCAGAACCAGGAGATCATTATAAACCTCAACAACGGTACTGTATGAGGATGTATCCTTATGGAAGTGGATTTCTTCGACAAAGAGAAGATCTAACTCAGTTTCATTTGATCAAGGATGGACAGAAGCAGCTACACCCAAAGAAAGAACACTAGGAAATGAATGTAAACTGCTTGCATTTTTGTTTTGCTTCCCGGGTTATTTATACCTTCTGAATCCAAATCTCCCTGTGCAACAAGAGAACTGTTTGGTCTGAACACATATATTGTATCTAAGATATACTGTAACCTATTTAACATGTATAAAATTGCTTGCCATCTGAGGGAGGGGGTGGAGGGAGGGAGGGAAAAAATAGGAACAGAAGTGAGTGCAAGGGATAATGTTATAAAAAATTACCCTGGCATGGGTTCTGTCAATAAAAAGTTATTTAAAAAATAAAATAAAATGCATGAAGTAAAAAAAAAATAATAATAATAAAATAAAAAGTTATTGTTTTAAGAATAAATAAATGTAATTTAATTTTAAAAAGATACATGAGTACCAGTTAGTTGATTTTAAAAAAGCAAAATGTCTCAAATTGCCATCATCCACAATATGGGATGAATTTTTGCTTTTTTGTAATTATTATGAATAGAAGTAATGATTTTCTGCAAATTCAATAGGATATAGTTATTTTAGTTATTGAACAGGGCTATGTAATGTCACTGTACTTTTGTTATATTATATACTTATAGTATCCAGTTACTTTTCTAATAAGTTTGGAATGACTTCCTAAATAGATTAGCAATAAATATTTTTCAACAGGTATCTTATAAAAATTATTTCTCTATTAGAGCAGTTAGAAGGAGTATGCTTCCAATAGTAGATATAAGTTGACTTTGATATAATGATTAAAAAATAAGGGATAAAAAAAGGAGAAGAGGAAAGGGAAAGGTACATTAGATCACATGAAGAGACACAAAAGCCATATTAGAGTAGAGGAAAAGAAGGAAGGGGGTAAGCGTTGTTTTAATCTTACTCTCATCAGATTTGGCCCAAAGAGGGAATGATATAAATACTCAGTTGGGTATAGAAATGTATCATACCCTATAAGGAAGTGAAGGGAAGGGAAAGAAAGTGGTAACTAACAGAAAGGAGGACAGAATTAGGAAAGGAATACACAGGTGAGAAGGAACAGGGTTACAGGAGAAATGAAAGTAAATAGGAGAAATAAGGAAGAAAATACACAGTCAGTAATCATAACTGTGAATGTAACTGGGATGAATTTTCCCATAAAATGAAAATTGATAGAAGAGTGTATGAAAAACTAGAATCCTACTATATGTTGTTTACAAGAAATACATTTGAAGCAGAGAGATATATACAGAATAAAGTAAAAGACTTGAGCAGAATAAATTATGCTTTAGTTGAAAGTTTAACCTGTGACCACCAGGTGGGATTTATACCAGGAATGCAGAATTGGTTCAATATTAGGAAAACTATCAGCATAATTGATCGTATTAATAACAAAACTAACATAAACCATATGATTGTCTCAATAGTTGCTGAAAAAGCATTTTTAACAAAATACAACACCCAATCTTATTTAAAAACAATAGAGAACATAGGAATAAACATATTTTTTCTTAAAATGATAAATAGTATCTTTCTAAAACTATCAACACACATTTTATGTAATAGGGATAATCTAAAAGCATCCCTAGTAAGATCAAAGGGGCAACAAGAATGCCTTTCATCCCCACTATTATCCAATATTTACTACAAATGTTAGATTTAGCAATAAGCAAAGAAAAAAGAAATTGAAGTAAGTAAAATCAGCAATGAGGAAACAAACTAACACTCTTTGCAGATGATATGATAATGTGCTTAGAGAATTCTAGAGAATCAACTAAAAAAACTAAAAAGTAACAACTTTAACAAAAGTTCAGTGTGTAAAATTATCAGCATTTTTACATAATGTAAACAAAACTTAGTAGCAATAGATAGAAAGAGAAACCCATTTAAAATAACTATAGACAATTTAAAATATTTGGGAGTCTGCCTGCCAAGACAAACCCAGGAATTATATGAACACAATTGCAAAATATTTTTCACAGAAATAAAGTCAGACCTAAACAATTGGGGTAAAAATAATTTGTTCATGTATAGGCCAAACTAATATAATAAAAAGATAATTCTAATTAAATTAATGTACTTATTCAGTTCTATACCAATGAAACTACCAAAAAATATTACTAGGTCTATATCCTAAAGGGATCATAAAACTGGAAAAAAGACCCATATGTATACATGTATGTGTATATACATATATGTATACATAAATATATACACATACTTAAATACATTTATACACACACACACACACACACACACATATATATATATATATATATATATATATATATATACTCTTTTTATGGTGGCAAAGAATTAGAAATTGAGTCAATGTCCATTCATTGGGGAATAACTAAACAATTTGGTGATATATGATTGTAATGAATACTACTGTTCTATAAGAAATGATGAGCAGGCTGACTTTAGAAAAACTGGAAAGATTTACCTGAACTGATTTTGAGTGAAGTGAGCAGAATGAGGAGAACATTATACACAGGAACAGGTATTATGTGATGATCAATTATGATTGACTTAATTTTTCTCAGCAATACAGTTATCCAAGGCAATTCTAAGACTCATGATGGAAAATGCTCACCACATCCAGGGGAAAAATTATGGAGTCTTAATACAGATCATAGGCAGACCATTTTCACCTTTTTTTTTTCTTTCTCATGGTTTTTCCTTTTTGTTTTGATTTTTCTTTTACAATATGACTAATATGGAAATGTTTAAATATTGTATGTGTTTAATCTATATTATAGTGTTCACTGTCTTGGGAAGGGAGGGGAGAAGGAAGGGAAAGAGAAAAATTTGGAGCTCAAAATCTTATAAAAATCAATGCTGAAAACATATAAATGAAATTGGGAAAAATACTACTAAATATAGGGGGAAAGCATTATCCCAAACTGGAGGAAAACTCTCTTTATACATACAAGTTCCTGGAGAGAGTAGATTCAAAGTTAAAAGTACAAACATAATGAGGCACTCAAGTAAAGAACATTTTATCAAAGCAGACCTCCTACTTCCTAGCACAAAGAATATGTGACTTTTTTATGGAGGTCTCATGAAGTTCCCTCAGATGTAAATCTCTACAGCTGTGAATATTGTGCCTTTCTAGAATCTACATCACCACTTTCTCTACAACAAGAATAGATGCTCTCTGAGGCAACTTCCTATATCAATTGCTCTTTCGGTGCCTGCCCAAGTTCTGTGCCCTTTCTCCTGGATGGATATATTCTTCTCTTTGTCCGGCCTCTCAGATAACATAGCCAACAGTTGAATAGGGAAGGGGAATAAAAAATTTATCTGCTCTCCAATAGTGGCTTCCTTGGGGGGTCTTGGCTTGAACTGAAATTTTCAGCTCCTGAACTATTGTCTGCCACTGCTCAGTTGGACTCCTCTGGGTGGGAAACTGCTGAAATGCTTCTGAAATAGAAAGTTTTCCAGACCACAAATTGCCTATATTATTAGGCCATCATACTTTTTAATCCTCCTTACCCCACTGAAAAGGCTCACACCTCAGGTTATAAATGCTAAAACTTCTTTTCTATTGGTCAACTGATTCTACAGCTCGATCAAAGAGTCATTCTCACCTGATAAAATAATCAGGGCATAGAACATGTGGGACTGTGAAAGGTGGGTACTCACACCATAATCTTTTTTTTCTTTATTTTTTTTTTTGCAAAGCAATTGGAGTTAAGTGAATTTGCAGCTAATAAGTGTTAAGTGTCTGAGACTGGATTTGAACTCTGGTCCTCCTAATTCCAGAACTTAATGCTGAATCCACTGTGCTCTCCAGCTGCCCTCCAGTTGCCCTCCAGATAATGATTTTAAATGATCCTTTTGGATGATTCCACAGAAGCTTGGAGGAAGCGTTTAATGATCTTTGTTTCTTCCTCCTTTCCTTCCTTGACATAAGCTCAATCAGATCGTGATGCATGAAGAGTTGCAAGTCTGGAGACTTCCTGAGAATCCTGGATGGGGGCGGGGTTTTTTTATTTTTTATTTTTCATTCTTTTTCTTTTTATTTATTTATTATTATAATTTTTTATTGACAGAGCCCATGCCTGGGTAATTTTTTTTTACAACATTATCCCTTGCACTCACTTCTGTTCCGACTTTTCCCCTCCCTCCCTTCACCCCCTCCCCCAGATGGCAAGCAGTCCTATACAAGTTAAATATGCCACAGTGTATCCTAGATACAATAATACAATACAAAGTAGAACAACAGTTCTCTTGTTGCACAAGAAGAATTAGATTCAGAAGGTAAAAATAACCTGGGAAGAAAGACAAGAATGCAAGCAGTTTACATTCATTTCCCAGTGTTCTTTCTTTGGGTGTAGCTGCTTCTGTCCATCCTTGATCAATTGATTCCATCAGAATACATCCTCATACAGTATCGTTGTTGAGGTATATAATGATCTCCTGGTTCTGCTCATTTCACTTAGCATCAGTTCATGTAAATCTCCCCAATCCTCTCTGTATTTATCCTGCTGGTCATTTCTTACAGAACAATAATATTCCATAACATTCATATATGGGGGCAGTTTTTTAAAGAAATAGTTTAATAACAGGAAAGGAGGGAAAGAAAGACATGAAACAAAAGGAATGGGACAGGAGGGAAAGAAGGGGACCAAGTTGGTACAACTGTTGAAATGTTGGGCTAGGGTCAAGAAGATCCTATTTATATCCTGCCTCAGAACTTGCTATCTATTTAACTTTTGATAATTGTTTTTCCTTTTTCTCAGCTTCTGTTTCTTCATCTGTAAAATGAAGGGATGGGACTGGTGGTGTCTAAAATTCCTTCCAATTTGAAATCTCTAATACTAAAGGTGGCACAGTGAGCATGGTGCCAGGCCTGGAGTCAGAAAGGCTCATCTTCCAGAGTTAAAACCTGACCTCAGACACTTAACTGGCTGTGTGACCTAAGCAAGTCACAACCTCATTTGCCTCGGTTTCCTCATCTGTAAAATGAGCTAGAGAAGGAATGTCAAATTTCTTTAGTATCTTTTCCAGGAAAACCTCAAATGGGGTGACAAAGAGTCAGGCAAAACGCAAACGACTGAACAACTGCAAGACTACAGGGAGAGAAAGGGAGAGAGGGAAGAATAAAAGAGGACCGAGGGGATGCAAAGAGACCATACAGGAGGGAAAAGAGGAAACTAGAAGGAAAGATAAAAGAGGGGAAGGGAGGAAGGAAAAGAAATGTGAGGGGACAGTGGGGGGGAGGAAAGGACAAGGGAAGGGGAAAGGGAGAAGAATGGCAAAGAAAGCAAAGGAAAGGATGGAAGAAAGAAATGTGTCTGACATTACAAACACCCCCAAGGGCCACTGCAGACTTATTTGGAAACAGAAGCTAAAATCCCGTTATGAAATTCTCCCGGCGGGTTAGAACATAAACTCACTACAAGTAGGGCTTGTACCCCTTGTGCCCTAGCCCAGCCCAGTGCCTGGCAAATAGGAAGTGCTCAACACATGCTCGACTGATGGGACCGGAAGCTGTAAGAGCACTGAGCTTTCTCGCAGGCGCCTGCTTTGCTGTTATTATATTTTTGTCTTTTTTTTGTTTGTTTTCCAAGTTTGCTTTTTCCGGGCAACCAAGAACAGAAGAGACATAAAGTACTGAAGGCGAGCGAGGAGGGAAGGGGCTGAGAAGCTCAGCTCTTAATCATCCTGCCTCCTCCATCACTTGAAAAGCTGCTGCCTCCGCTGCCTCCGGTGCCAAAGTACACTTAGCAAGCAGGAATACACTCAACACACCCACATGCCAGGGGGAAAACGCCTTCTCATGGTCCTCCCTAAATGAAATAAGGAGTGGAAAATCACAGCCGTTATTCCCGAGATCTCAGGGCTGAAGTGAGAGCTGGCAAGCACCGAGAGCGGGCCGGAGGCTACTTTGGAGAAATGAGGAGCAGCTGGAGGGAGTGCTCCCAAGGGGGGGAAGAGGAGTGCTCCCTGCTAGGGAAAAGCCTGCTTGTGGCCAACAGAGAAGACCAGTGCTCAAGGGCCTCATCCTTCTGAGCCTCTAAATTACTGACAGATAATTCAATCTATGGACCTACAGAATGAAGAGCAAGCTTCATGTATCTAGTTTTTAAATCTACATTTTATTTTCAATTCCTTCCTTCCAGGTGCCAGGAAGAGGCACTGACCGAGTTCTGGGCCCCTAAAATGAAAGAGCAAAATGCCATGACCTGAGATTATAGATTCAGGATCACCCTCCAAGGGGCCACATTCTGCTTTTGGATCAGCCAATGGACCTCCCAGATGAAAGAACCCCTTCCCCAGTGCAGATGGCCAGTCCCTGGAGACTGCCAGGATGAGAGGCTCCAGGATGGGGACCTTGTCCAGGATCAGCCGGCTCTCATGGACCAAGGGCAGGGATGGGGCTCGGGTGCTGGAAGCAGGGGCTGCGTGAGGACCAGCAGCCACAGGACGGGCCAATGAGAGCCGCGGGTCTTGGGTTTCGCATCCCTGCTCCGGTTCCTACTATTTAGCAAACTCCAAGAGCAGGATAAGTCAGCGACCCCCGTCCTGCTCTTGCTGGGCCCTGACTTTTATTACAATGCCTCTTTTAAGCCTGAATAGGGTCCTGGGCACAAAGGGAATGGATCAGTTTTAAAGGAATCAGTTTGAACTACCAGCTCTGGCGCCGACTAGCTTTCTGAACCTTAGTTCTCGTGTCTTGTGTGTATTTATTTTGGGGGAGGAAGAAATCAGGGCTAAGTGCCTTGCCCAAGGTCACACAGCTAGGAAGTGTCCGAGGCTAGATTTGAACTCAGGGGCTCAGGCCTCTGGGCTGGTGCGAGACCCCCCCCCCACCCCCCGCCGTCTGCTGACGGCTCAGTCTCTAAAATAAAACCCATTCTGAAGGTCCCTTTCAGGTCCGGGAGCCCTCCCCTTGTAAGGGACTCGGGCTTTGGCGGCGGCACAGACCTGTCCTGTCAAAGGCAAACAGAGCAAAGGCCAGAAAGCACATAGAAGGATCCCTGCTGGCTGCAGACCCCGAGCTTTGAAGGGCCAAAGTTCTCTCTGCTTTATTGCATTTTAGTTTGTTTGGTTAACGGTTTTCCCATTAGGATTTAATCTAGAAGGGCCAGCCAAGAGTGCTGGGGGCAGCTAATTGGACAGCTCGGGTCACTGGTGGTCAGTCCTCGGTGTTTGTGCGCTGGGCCCCGCCGCTGTCACAGACACACTGGCAAGCTGGGGTCCCAGGGGAGCCGGGGATGGGCTGCTCTCTGCCGGGATGACATCACTCGGTAGTGCTTCTGCTCAGTCTCCCCCTCCCGCTCTGGAACAGCAAATAAGGCTCTGTAAATCCTTCCTGGGGCTGAAAGGTCCATCTGCCAGACTAGTTCTGGGGAGGGAGGAAGGGCTTTTAAATGTGGGGGAAAGCTGGGCTTTTCTAAACCGATTCCTGCTTTGTTCCTTTGCTTTTCTAATCCCCCGTAGCAGGGTCACAAGTTGCTTCCTTGGACATCCCTCATCTCCAGCCGCCGTTCCCATCCATCTCTTGTCTTGCCCTGTTCCAGGGCCCAGCATCCCGGAAGAAGCCTGATGCCGCTCAAGCCTCGGGACGTTCAGTTCTTGTTGCCATGTCACTAAGGAAAAGTGCCAGCAGCTTCCTTTCTCCAAGGATAGGACAAATTGATTTCAATTTGGGGAAAAAACATTTATTTCCGACAAAAACCCTCCTTCCCAGTCGCACAATAGAGACTGCTTAGGAGAGATGCTCCCTCCTTCCAGAAGTCCCTGGAGCAGAGGGGGCTTAGCCCCCAGAGGCTGTTCCTCCCTCACCATTTCTCCAAGGCCGCACTTCCCAGATGTCAGTTCTCTAAGGAAGAGTCTCTAGGCCCACGTTCTGCCTGAAAAGATGGGGCTCAGAACTTGTCCTCAGCTTCCACATCTGCCCTGAAGCTACAGTGGGTTTTTTGGGAAGCCCCAAAGCTCCATGGAAATGTCCGTTGTTAATAAAAGTCCTACTCTGATAAGCTAAGATCAGTAAAGCCCCTTCGGGTTTCCAAAGTACTTTACAAATCCCTGGAAGTAGATCCTGCAGTTGAACTTGTTCTGTACATGAAGACAAGGGAAATGGGCGGCTGAGGGCCCCCCAGTCAGGGAACAACCCCTGATGTGGCCCCAGGAACTGGCTCTTCCCCGGGACGCCCAGAGCCCTGCCAGGGCCTCGGCCAGCTGCCTGCCATTATCGCACGGCCTGCCCATCACGGACGGGCAAACGCCCCGGAAGGCCGCCGCAGCCTTGTCCCTGCAGAGGAGGGAGCCTGGAGCACACGGCTTTCCTTGGGAAGGGCAGGGGGTGGGGGGCTCCAGAGCAGGGAGTCCTTGCCAAGGACACCCCGAGGATGGAACACGGCCGTTTCCTCGCAGCCTCAGCCAACCTGCACAGACCCTGCTGCTTGGGTTTAGAGACCTCCCCACTGTGCCCGGGCTCCCAATCCCCGTCACGCCATGAGCAAGGTGACAGCTGCCTCTGGGCCTGAAGCACCGGGTAAAGCCAACTCCCCAGAGGCCGTGGGCCTCTGACAGGCTCTCGGAGGCCATGCTCGGCCCGACCAGCTCCCCGGATGCTGCTTCACTGCCCGGCAGCAGCAGGCTGGGAACGGCCAGGGAAGCCCCTGGGACTCGAGCCAGACCGAGCTGCCATTCATCCATCCGGTTCTCCGAGCAGTGGCTGGCATCCTGATGTCCCCCCCAACTCTGCCCTTCATCTGCAGGAAATCAGGGAAGCTAGCATGGTTTGGCTTCATGCCTTCCCTTTGAGAGGAGGGAGGAAGTGACAGGGAGCATGGGAAGAGAGGGCAATAAGCATTTATTAAGTGCCTACTATGTGCCATGCACTGTGCTGAGGCCCGGGGATACAAAAGGAGGCAAAAGAGCATCAGCCCTGCTTGTGAAGAGTCCCAAGTCTGGTTTTGAACCCAGTCTTCCTGTCCCAGAATCTGGGGCTGACTGGGAGCAGAGGCAGCTAGCTGAAATCCCTGGGAGAGGGGGGCAGCTGAAGGGGAACACCTCCATGGGCAGACTGCAGCTGGGGAACGGTCCCTAGGGTTTTCCTCGGCCCCTGCACATGGGCAGCGAGTCTTTGTCAAGGCCCCATAGAGCAGCGCCCCAGCAGCAGCCCAGTCCTGGGGCTCTGGGACCGACTCAAGCCCAAATTTCTGCAGCAGGGAAGGGGGGAGCTGTCGTTCATCCCCACGAGGAGGGGCTGTGCTTTTCTCCACCCACCCCAAGCAGTCTGGGACTACTTTGTGGTCGCGCTATGGGTCCCCTGATGGCCACAGGAAGCCATGGCCCGTCTGGGTCTCCAGGGAGCCCAAAGAACCGAGGACAGACAATTCTTGTAGTGTGAGCAACAAGGGGCAGGTGGAGATCTGGTCGGCCGGTCACGGTTCTGACCCAAGCTCTGGGTCTGAGGGCGTCACTGACCCTTCCCCTCCCCTTAAAGGGGGACTCTGCACCTCGAAGGAATTATTCCCAGGGGAGAAGTCATGTAATAGTCAATGAAGAAAGCTGCCATTGCTTAATGATACTTTCGTCCCCTGTTCTCAGAGAACAGCGAGTCTCCTTCAGCTCATCCTTTCATGACGTGGCTTTGGGTTCCCTTACGTTCCTTCATCTCATAGTCACCCTCTTCCAGATGGGCTTCAGCCTGTCAAACTCCTTCTGGAAATCTAGTGCCCGTGGGCCGGACATGGCACCCAAGAGGCATCCGACCTCCTTGCTGCTCCCTCATCCTCAAGGCTGGCCCCATGCTGAGAGCTCTACTGGCTGGAAATGCCCTTGCATTGCTCTGAAGGCTGAAATACATCCCTAGAAGTAATAAAGCTGTGACTGAAGCCTTGAAATGGGCCACATTTCCACCAAGGCTTAAGTTCCGAATCGAATCCAGCTTTCTAACATCTGTATGAACCCCGATCTAGCGAGATTTCCCTCCATCAGATCTGGATTGCTTATCAGTATATACTATACACACACTAGAGGAATATACTAGTTGATTTGTAATGACTTTTGCTTGAGTTATAATGCCCAGAGTGAGCTATCAGATAGCCTAGTCTTTGTGCTGTGCAGACAAGCCCTGCCAAGTGGGCTTCTCTGTGCCAGGAAGGACTCTATACAGGCAGAGATACCTGGCATGGTTTAATGCACATGCAGTCTGCAGCCCGTTGAGGAGGCACATTGTCCTCCAAGATGCCAAAGGGAGGTTGCTCGCCTCCTGCTGTGGAGGCAAAGAATGCCTTTGTTCCATCCAGAAAGTGATTCTGCAAACACGGAAAAAACCTACGGAAAACTTTCCATGAAACAAAAGGAGAAGGGGGCATGGATGGTAGGAATCCATGCACTTGTTGGCTGGGCTTTTCTAAAATCCTAGAATTCATATTATCTGATCAAGAACAAAAGGAGCAGAACCAAAGGAACAACGTATTCCTAAACATCAATTATTTTAAAAATGAACAATCAAGACTTAAGAACTCTGATTAACTAAATGATCATAATTTTAGAGGGAAATGATTAAACAAGAACTCTACACACTCATGACCTAGAGCAAATAGACCAATTTTCAGAATTTAAAAAATAAAAACCAACACATTTTGGGGTGCAATGAATGTGGACATTTGTTTTGTAACTTATGTGATACAGAGGTTCTTTGTTTCTCTCATCTCTTCTGTCTCTCTCTATTTGTCTTTTCTTCTTTCTCCCCTTTTCCTTTTCTCCCTTCCTTCTTCCTCTCTCCCTCTTTTTTCTTTCTTTTCTTTTTTCTTTCTCTTTCTTTTTTTTCTTTCTTTCCTTCTTCAGCTGATCAGGGGTAAGTAGGAGAGGAAAATTCTTGAGAATTAAAAAAAAAAAATGTCAATTTCTAAGAAACAACTATCAGAGCTGGGGGAGTACAGACCTTAGAAATTATCCAGTCTATAATTCAGTCAAGCTGGTCTCATTGTTGTTTCTTACCACAGTCCAGCATCTTCTTTCACATGTTCCTCATGTTCCCTTGCCTTTTTGTTTCTGCCATCTTAAAGCTCAGCTCCCCATCCTTGTTCCTGAAATTATGTTGTTCAGTCTAAGCTCCTCAAAGGCAGACCTGGTCCCTCTTTTTTATCCTGAATAGCTGGCACAGTATCAAAAAACTAGCAGGTGTGTAACTTATACACAGGGATTGACTGATTGATTGAACTTGGGGGTTATCCGATCTACTTGCTTCATTTCATAAATTAGATACTTAAATAAGTGGGATTTGGCGGAGTCACTTGCCTAATCTCAGCCAATAAGTGGTGGGTGGGTCAGTAGGTGTTTTTTTTTTTCCACTTAGTTAAATTAGTTAGATGGTCAACCAATGAAAAATCTACTTTTGACTCATTCACAATATATTGAAAGGTGAAGAAGCTGATTCAAGGAACTATAAAATCAGGAGGTCAGACCACATGATCTCCTTTCTATCTCTAGCATTTAAGAAACCGAAATGTTGTCACAACTGCCTTTAAATAGTCTATATATATGAGACCAATTTTTAAATTTCCAACAGTGTAAAGAGTAGCCATCCTACTGTAAAAGCAAAACTGCAGACCACTGCAAAAAAGATTAAATTGAGCAGAGGTCAATCAGCATGGATTATTTAAAAGAATCTCATGTGTGACCAATTTGTTTGAATTTGGAGCGCTCTGCCACTTTGATAGACAAAAGGCGGAGTGGACATAATTGAGCTGGGTTAAAAGGGAAATTGAATTCCATTTCATGCAACAGATTGATTCATAAAGTCAAAAGGCATAGCATATAAAGATGGAACTCTGAAACGCATTATGAATCAGTTTAGAGAGAAAGAAATGAAGAAATTAGCAAGCATTCAAAGTGAACAGGAGAAAAAGGAAAGAAGTTTATTTTGCCTCAAGCTTTAGGACACCAAATTCAGTTCTGTTATTCCTACCCAAACCCTGAATTTTTACTTATACCACACATGTTATACTAATTTAAGACACAAAGGGAGATAGAGAAAAAATGGTAAAATGATACGTGATGTAAAAATAAAGACAAAGAACTTGAAGTATAAAAACACAAATTTAACTGAACAAAATTGCACTTCAAAGAACTGGAAAGAAATGAACAAAGGCCTCTGGTTCATCAAATGTAGGGCACAGGGAAATTGAAAGATAATACTTAAGTTATGTCAACTATTCAAGAATTCTAGGATTTTATTGCTTCCTGCACTCAGTGAAAATGAGAAATGGATAAAGGAATAGATATCAACATATAGAGAGAGACACTATATCTTACAGAAGCTTAAGCAATTCATAATTCAAAGGAAATAAAAGAGGCCAGATTGCTGCCCCCACCAGCAAAGACTTTCATCTTTTAATGATTACAAGAAGTATGAACTCATTAAACAAAAAGAAGCAGTGGAGGAGAAACTGACTTTGTAGAAAGCTTATAGAAAGATGCAGTTTAGCTACATCCCCCCCAGGCACTGGACTAAAAACAAACCAGTGAAAAATGGAAAACATCTCCCCAAAATTCTAGAACAATGTTTCTCCTTTCAGTGAATGACATTGGAGTGACATTCTAACTCCTAACTTCACTGTCTACAAAGTAGAAAAGGCATTAAAGAAAACAAAATGAGGTACACTGCTGAATTCACACTAAGTATACATATAGGAGATCCATAAAAAAAAAAAAGTAGTGAAATTCTGAGGACACTAAAAAACAAATTTTTAAACTGCATGAAAGAGAAGAAATGCTTGGAAAGAATCACTACGCCCCAAAAAGAAAGAAAAGATCCATACCAATTAATGTACATGTCTATTTTGCCAATTTTACAAAATCTTTATTAGAATAAAATTCACACATATCAAGGACATATTTGATAAAAAAAAAAATTTAGGTTTAGAGGCAGCCTTTCAACTGTTCCCTGATCCCCAAATAGTGAAATCCAAATGTGTTAATATCTCTGTGGTAGCAAAAGGGCTCCCAGATACACACATGCTCTCACATGCTTCACCAGTTACCTGCTGGATGTTTGGTCATCACTTAAAGACAGTGTTGTGGTTCATGGTGGGAATGAACAACCTACAATATGATACCAAAAAAAGGATTGCCAAAGACATGAAAGACATCTTCACAGAAATGTACAAGGTAAAAGAAGATGCTTGATGTGGAAATGTATTTTGTTTGAAGATGTACATTTGTCACAAAGGGTTTCTTGTTGTTGTTGTTTTGTTGTATTTCTTTTTCACTTTTGTATTAATAGCAGTGAGGAGAGGAAAAAAAAAACTACTTGCTGGTTGAAAAACAAAATTCAATTTAAAAAAGAGAAGGAAGGAAGGAAAAGTTTTGTTGTTCATAGGACAAGGGAAATTATTTGAATAATCTTAATGTAATCAGAATGGCAAAAGAAATTGAGGAAGTCCTCATTGTATCAAATTAGACTACCAAAGGCCAAAATAGGAGACCATACATAAATAGAATTCACACGAGATAGATCTCCACAAATGTTACAATTTGCGCACTTGGAAGGAAAACCCATATTGATGAGATGAGACAGTCAGTGGGTTATGAGACAGTCAGTGGGTTATGGAAGTTTTTCTATGCTTTTCATCACCAATCAATCAACTAGCTGACCAGCCATTATTCAATGAATATTATGTATTGAGAATCGTTCTGAAGGCTGGAGATTTTTTGTAAACTCCCCAAGTAGTTTACATTCTCATGAATGACGCAACATAAATCAGTACCTAACAATCATGGCCAGTCCTTTGAGGTAGGCAAAGAACTTTATAGTTATATCATTTGATTTTTCTTATATATAAGGAAAAAAAATAAAGACTATGTGAAGGGTAACATTAGCAGGGAAGGCCCCAGCTTCTGAGGAGAACTAGGAAAGGTCTCCTAGAGGAGCTAGAAAGAGGCATGTGCTTATGATTCATTTACATTTAACTCACTGCTTCTTTCTAAAGAGAAATCAGAAACCCCAGCTAGGAGTCTGCTAATTAGCCTCTAACTTTTTTCCCTCCAGAGAAACAAAACCTCCTGTTTTGACAGGATTCCATGAACAGGAGGACATGAGATGAAAGGCTCAACTTTTCCTTGAAATTCAGACAGCTCCTCCCCAAAGGCCATTGAGGTGCTAAGCCGAATAGTATCTTCCACAACCACCATTAATAATGGAGATAATGCAATCAGGCAAACTCCCCAACCTACTTAATATGGATGAACACCAGTCTTAACACAACTTACATCCCAGCCGTTCCTATATAAGCCCGGCTAAATTAACATGTAATGTGTTTCAGGGTGGATAATTGATAACAGGAGCATAGATTAGCCTGCCAGACATGCTTCCCTCACACATACTCATTTCCCTCCTAAAGAGCTCAACCCAGTTAGCACTCCTGAATCCAGGGAATCACCTCCATAAAGGGAAGGGAGAGAATGAAGAGAGTTTCTGTAATCACAGATGTGAGTTGCTTGTGTTTGAGAGGGAGAAGCCAGATCCTTCTTAGGAAGCCTCAAGATCAAGAGGATTTAAGGGCAGGGAGCATTTCTAATTAGCCCTGGAATCCCAAAGCCAAGACATTTTAAAGGTTTATCAATGTGTGGGTGAAGGCTTCAATTTGTGGGTGACAGCAGGTTGGGAGGAACAGCAGATATACTTGATAACAATCAAAATCCCCATCAGTCTCAAGAGGCAGAAATAAAGGTTTAAGGATATTGGAGTTAACTTACAAACCATCTCAGTCTGACTCCATGTGTAAAACCTAGCTGAGAATGAATCCCTCTTTTATAATATACTTTATCCTGTTCTTCAGTGATTAAATTTATCCTTCCATCCATCCATCCATCCATCCCAGTGATTCTGAACCCCCAGTTACCATCCTTATTATTCTGCTCTCCTCTTCCCACTGACCAATCCCTTATTCTTATCTCACTCAGTGCATCATTCTCAACCTCCCACTCTTAAGCTATTGAAATGGACTACCTGATTTCTGGAATACCTATTCCATAGGTAACCAATGAATCTTTCTCTTAAACTATTTCTTTTTCCAATCTTTCCATCTTCTTCCTTAAGACTTGACTTTCTCCTGATGACACAGTTTCTCTGATTTGTTACTAGTTGCATTTTAACCCGTACTCTTGCCTGGTCACGTTGGGGTAGCTGCAATATTCTTTGCCTCCCAGTGCCCCTTCCAGGCTCTCCTACTCCCACCACTTGGTAGCCTCCTTTTCCTCTGAAACTTCTTTGATCCATATTTTGTATCTGATCAAGACTTACAACTATTGTTAACTGACTTCTGGGATATTCTTCCTTCCTTAACAATTTCAATAACTGATGATTAGTCATTTTCTGCCGTCACCACAAAAGTTCCACTTTCATGGCCATGAATTGTGAAACTCTTTGATCAGAATCCATTGTCCATCTGTTCCTCAGCCTTGCAACTCCAAACTTCACTCTTCATCTTCACCATGATCTCCAGTCTTTATTCCTTTTGCTTCTTGCTTAGATCAAATTCCCTGCTCTAGTTCCATTTTCCTTCTTTTTGCACCCTGACCCGGTTTTGAACCAGTTCATTTTTAAAGCATCTTCTTTTCAAGGGTCCTTCATCCTATCAGTCTCTCCTAGATCTTGCCCTGCCAAACTCTATAGATGGATTCAGAGAGCACTTCCCCCATCTACTTCATTCATACTCATGTGGTACTGAAAGAAGCTGGAGGAAATCATGAAACCATAGACAATGGATGGGGGGGAGGCCAACTTTCAAGAAGGAAGTTCTGAAGAAACAAAGAGGTAAAATTCAGTCGGGGAAGAGGAAGACTAGTATGAGCTCTCTAAAGAGGGTAGATTCAAGGAGAACTTATTGATCCACCTAGATTTTAAACAGACACATACAGTAGGTAGAAACAAGAGGCAGTAACGGGATGGAAACAAAGTGCCCCACCGTGCTGTGATGTGAGCTGCATGGGGTCCTGAAGCTTAGCCTGGGCTAAGATACACAAGGAATACGAAAGAAATGGAAATGTTGTTCCTATGTTTTCAGGCATACTGGGGCATACAGAGAGTCAAAGAAAGAATGGGGCAGTTGCTTACACTTGATGTAGAGGATGAAAATGTGATGAATGATGAAATGTGAAATTATGTACCTCATTTCTTATTACCTCTTTTTTCTCTTAAGATACTTTTTTTAAAAGAAACAAAAGATAACACAATAAGGTGTTATAGGATCATGAACCCAAGATAAATAGGAAAATCTAGTTTGCACAGCTCTCCTTGATTAACTTATTTCATTACAGCAAGATAATATTAGATATAGATATGTATATGTGTATTATATATGTATATATACTATATATATATATATGTATGTATGTGTATATATGCATATATATGCATATATATATTATATATAGATAGATATAGATATAGATATAAAGGACTTGGCAAAAATGATTCCTGAATCATCATCAGTGATACTTGAAAGAACATGGAGGACAAAATGCTCACAGTTTGGATAAGCACAAATGTCACAATTTTCTTTCCCTTTTCTTTTTAAAATAGAAAGACATGAAAAATACGATCTACCAGCCAGGGATTTTCATATTAATTACTTTTAAAATTCTAGAATATTTTCCTAAAGAGATAGTTGGTGAACATTTAGAAGAGGCAAAGCCAGCACAGCTTTATCAAGAAAAAATCAGAGCAGACCAAGTTCAGTTTTATACCATTGCTAGACTAGAAATAAGATGGCTTAGGAAATAGAGAGAGGGTTTCAAAACCAGGAAGGTTTAGATCCACATCCTTCTTGTGACACCTAATGGCTTTATGGACTAAAAGAACTGGTGAGAGTTATCCTGGAGAAGAGAAGACTGAGGGACAATGCTATTAAAGGGCTTGAAGGGCTCTCACATGGAAGCAAGTTAGGACTTGCTCCACTTAGCTCCCAATGGCAGAACTGCAGCAAGGGACAGAAGCTTTGGAGACACCATTCTTCCACTTGACGTCAGGAGGAAAATCCACCCCATGTCACGGTTATCCTCAGGAAGCGGCAGGTATCCTTTATTAGAGCTCCTTAAGCAAAACTGAATGATCATTGCCAGGCAAAACTGTGAAAGGATTCTTGTCTTGCCATGGGGAAAAGGATGTCTTTTACGGTCTTTTCCAGCTCAGATCCTTTGATTCCATAGCACATGTAGATTAGCAGTGGCCAGAACAAAGCAAAACTGCACGATTTCAAGCATAATCCTTGCGGTTTGAAGAGAGTAAATGAATGTCATAGTCCCATGAATTGGGATGGGAAAAATCTCAACCATGATTATGAAATAGATACATCAAAAATCTTGGCTCAGTGGGCAATATATTAAAGTTGCCTCTGAGACTTCAGTGAATGCATTTTTCTCCCCTGGCACAGGGAGAGCCAAATGCAAGTGGCAGCTTCTTTATTTTGAAGTCCTACCAAGTCTGGATTAGTTCAGACCAAGTGAAATCGATGCTGTTCATTCTTTTGGGTTGGTGGAAAGGCAAGAGCAAACACAGTAATGTAAGGCAGATTTATCCCTATTTTGCTCAAGAAAAGTATGCTGAAGTAGAACAGAACAAAACTACCTACAAGGAAAAGAAGTATATGAGCATTTAATCGTGAGGAAGGAAAGATGTCCTTCAATTCCCCAACCACATGCCCTCCTTCCTTGTATCTTTCTATTCCATGTCTTCCCCTAAAGCAGTTTTCTTCTTTTACAATCTTTTTCCTCCTTTTATTCCATTTCTCTATCCAGATTTTTTGGAGAAGGCAGCAATTCTTCTCACCCCCAAGGTTCCGTTATAGCTGCTGCTTCTATATTTTTAATATGTAATGTTGTCACTCTAGGTAAGCATGGAAGCCCCTTAAAGGCAGGGGCCATTTTGCTTTGCTTCTGGCTCCATCGACTTGCGTACAAATATTAGGTGGGTAATAAATTCTTATGAGGGGATTAATTTATACCCATGATACTGTTCAGACTTCCTGCTGGCACTATTGATTAATAAAGGCCAAAGTATCTTAGAGACACGACCCTTAAAATATCATTTTTCAAAAGATTTTTTTACTATTTATTGTTTTCTTTATATTTACAACCCCCACACCACGCCAAAGAACTCTCCCTTGTAATTAAGAAAAGCAATTTGTGTCTGCTTCCATTTTGCTGCCTTCTTTTCGTTTGGTCTCAGACATCTTGATCCAGAGGAGAGAGGCAGTTCTTATCCAATTGAGAGATCTTAGGAATGATAATAGCACTTCTATAGAACTTTAAATTTTGCAAAGGACTTTGGATCCATCACAATAACCCTGTAAAACAGGAACTATAGGTGCTATCATTTCCAATGTACAAATGAGAAAACTGAGGCAGGATTTGAACCCAGCTCTCCATCTATTAAATGAAATTGTTTCTAAGCATGGTAGCAATGAGTCCTTAATAAGAAAGAAAATGAAAACATGTTGGGATCAACACAAATCATTTCTGGTTCAAGATATTTGATACTTAAGGAAAATGATCCTTTATAATTGGAGTTATCCAAAAGTAGAATTTGTTTTCTCTGGAACTAGTTGGTTCCTCTTCTTTAATCAGAGCCTTTATGGACATTCATTGAAGACTATTTTTTGACAATGAATTTGAATTTGATCTCTAAGGCTCCTTCCCATCCTGAGATTGAGTGATTCTCATGAACATAATTCATATTGTCACTTTGCTACAAGCCGAACTTAATTGCTCAGTCAACTTTGAAATATGCATCGTCCTACTTCTGCGTTCCACGGAAGCACCTCCATACTGATGCCGGGTTGGCTGCAGCTGGCATGTTCCACCTGTGCACAAGACTCATAAAGGAGGATTTCAGGTCCTGCTAGATATCACCTGGCTCCTAGATTCCAATTCTCCTCACGCTGCTTTCCCCCATCTATCCTGATCTATTTAGCTTTTTTCCTTTAACATCCCATCATGGTGGATTTGCCTCTGATTTAGCATCTGCTCCCCTGGATTTGGCACATTCTAGTTCTTCTCCCTGTGCTTAAATGTCTCTCAGTGATGAAGCACATCCCTCCCATACCAGTGGAAATTCCCATTGGAAGGACAATTCCAAGGTTCAATTTTAGCCAACGGGTTTTGCCTCTCAGTGTCTCACTAAACTGTAGCAAAACTAACAAAAAGCGATCATAATTGCCTCCAGCTTTTCCATCCCTCCACTTTCTTATGATTTCCAGTGGATTTTAAAAGTCATTACTAAAAGATGATGAGTCATAAAAAAAGAAACTAGACAATTCACCCAATGGTCACTGATGAACAATGGTGTCTCCTTCCTTGTCATGGATGTGGCAGCTGGGGTGCCGTGGATGGAGGACTAGCGCTGGAATCAAAAATTCTCAAGCTTAATTCCCATCCTGACCTGGAACAAGCCGTCACCAGCTGAAACAGAGGAAACTTCCTCACTGGGAGCTCCCTTCATGGATGAAAAACCAGATCCAGGTCATTATCCCAGATGCCTCGGAAGTCTGATCCTCTCTGCACAATAGCAACAAGCCACACAAAAATCAAGCGGAGATTCGAGCCCGGGAGAGGAGTTGCGAACGACAACAGTGTGGCCCACAGAATCTTGACATTTTACTCTGCCAGCACAGAAGCAGATGGCAGCTCCCTTCACATGACCACGGGCAGATCCAATTGGCAGAAGATAGCACGTGCTATCCAATTAGCCAGGAGACAGACAGCTCCCAACTAAAGGAACAGTGGAACTCTCAGGGACCCATCACGACGCTCTACAACACACAGAAATTTATCAAAGCCCGTCAACTGCATGATTTTTTCAATGTGATTTAGTGGCGATCATTAAATGGGGCCAGAGACTGAAGGCAGGGCAGGGCAGCCATAGGATTATGCATGAGAAGGACACAACTATTTCCTGGGGATTGTGAGTCTTGCTTCTAAAGGGAAGGAAATGTCTTGGGGAACATGGGATGTTTCCTATGTTCCCTGACACACATTTCACAGAACTAAAGAGATCGTGTGTTAAAGAGTAAAGTTGAATGGGATGAAATTTAAAAAGCTCAGACTTCTCTTAGTGCTATTTTAAAAATGATCCTTTCTTAAATGCCCTGATTATTCCCTAATTGAGAAGCAGTAAGGCACAGGAGAATGAGGATTATTAATTATTAACAACCACTTAAAGTCCAACCAATCATCCACGTGTTTGAAGAGAAAAAAGAATGACAACATAGCCACCTAGGGGGGATGAGTGCCCAGAGGACATACGGGAACGCTTCCTGAGGTTCAGGATCCCAGTGAAGTGGGCCCAAGCAGCCTCCCTGATGGGCTGGTAACACGTTTAGCATCATGTCACCGCTCCTAACAGCTGAAGAAATGAAGATCAGTTAATGGCCGCAGACTGGCTCTACTCAAAGCCAGTGGGATAATCTGCTTGGAACAGCAATTAAGTAGTATCCCTTTGTGCTATTAGATATGCGGCTCCTTGAGGATGGAGATCATCTTTTACCTCTTTTGTCATTCTGGAGTTTAGTACAGTACCTGACACAGAGTAGGTGCTTAATAAGAATTAACTGATTGATCCTGGTATTGCAAGAAGTCAAAATAGCAGTTTCATGGAATCATGAAGAGAGGATTCCCTATTATATCTAAGATCATCTGATCTAATTCCATCCTGTTACATGAGGAAAGTAGGCCCTGGAAAATTAATTGGTCAGACAAATAATCAACATTAAAGGTAGGATGTACTGTAACAAATTAAATTAATTAAATTTAATTTTTAAAAATTAAAATTAAAAAATTTTAATTAAGTTAAAAATACAACTTAAAATTTTTAATTTAAATTTTAGAATTGAATTAAATTTAAAAATACAAAATTAAAATTAAAAAAATACAAATAACCCACCTGGTAGAAATGCTTCAGGGCAGATATCACTGACCACAAAGACATAAAATGGAATATCTTAATTATGTGTCAGAATGATTTTATAACAAAATGGGAAATAGATCGCACAAAGTGAAGGAAAGCATTTCATTTTTCTTTCGTCAGTGTCAAAATCAAACCCTAACTCCATATTACCCAAGATATTGCTGACCACCTAATGATAATCACAATAGGTAACATCCTGTTGTTCAGATTAGAAGGTATTAGAGATAAAATTGGAAAGATGCTCAAATCAGAAGGGGAAAAACTAAAGAACCTTGGGTCAGTGAACACCTGCACTTAATGCAGACTCCAGAAATTGCACTTCCTAACAAAACCAATGACCAAAATAGCATCCCTATTTCCAATCATTTTGAAAAGGAAAAAGGCATATAGATTGAAATTTTAAACAGCCTTTTGTAAAAAAAAAAAATTGATTTCATTAATCAATATAATTATGCCAAAATCAGATCATTTAAAAGAGATAGTATTTGTCATAGCCATTGTGAATGAATGTGTCATTCCATGGTTTTCAACAGAAGAACAAAAACGCTTAAGTATGTGCAAACAGCAGCACATATGGTGACTGATGCCATGGAAGGAACTTTTGGAAGAAAGATGGAGCTTCTCTGGAATACACTCAGAGGCTGGCCACAGGTCCCATCATGGTCTAAGTGACTTGAGAGAACTTTGGGACTTCTATAGAAGGTCACTGGAAGATAACATCAGTTTCTAGAACCAGCTCATAAAAGTGAAAAATACAAATCTGGCAATTGCTCAGCAATGGTGATGCTCAACAACTCAGCAGTTGAACATCATATTACTCAATTAAAGGCAACAGAAATGTTGGGAAGGGAATCTTGGAAACAAAACAAAAATATCTGAAATACTAAATTCTTTTAATCAGCTACTCAAAATAAAAGTCACAAATTAAGGTAATGCAAGGAGTCCAAACAACACAAAGAACAAAATAAACAATTTGACATCTACAAAAGCCTTTGCTACAACAATACGAGAACTAAAGAAAGTAAAATAGATTTTAAAAAGAAACAGAAGATGGATGTTGTGGATCACGTCTGGTCATCTCTATGGTTGTGCTAAGTCCAAAATAATGGAAATGCATAAAGAAAAAAGAGGTATATCCTTGGGAAGAATACCAGCATGGCCAAAGGCAGAAAACTGTACCATGTGTGGAAGTATCACCCTTGAATCTTAAACAATAGTCAGATGAGGGGGTTAACCTTTATTCCTTAAACAATGATTCCTTCCCATTCTAGACCAATTACTCAAGGCCTCCTTGTTCCAAGTGATGTGATTTTATCTACCTAATCTGGTCCTGCCTCCCTTTCTCCAACATACCCATGAGTTATGTTTTAATCCCATATTTCCCTAATTCTCCTTCCCCTGGGCTGGGAACTGGGAGAGGACCTGAGGTTACAGATTTTCCAAACCATAAAAGTAAAGAATGTGTCAGAAAATTGAGATGTGGACCTTAAAATAGCACGGACATATATCAAAATAATAAAACTTGGAGAAGCTTCGGGAACAGAATGTCTGCTCTACAGCTGTCAGCCCTTATATTAGCAGAAGTGTTGGAAGACTTTAAGACACCAATATTTCATATTTTCGATGATATAAAACAATACACTTAATCTATTACCGTAATTTTAATCCCTGTCACAGAATTGGTGTGACAGAAAGCTCATATAAAAATCTGAAAAATCTGTTTCTTTCCAGTTTATCTGTGTAGAAATCTCAGCTTGGACCCGTGTCTTTACAGAAGTGATTGAAGATTTAACAGCTATTGTTGAGTTTAAGAAATCTCATCCAAAAGAAAATGCTTTAAAATGTGTCAATGAAAGGACATTTCTCCCTGTGCTCTCCCCCAAATATTCTTAAATTGTTTACCTTTTGATGGTTTAAACATGTTATTTCGAAGCTTCAATAGTCTGTTCTCAGCTTAGTTCTTTCCTCATCTGCAAATTCATGTTAATAATATATTCCCTGCACTGCCTACATTGATGGATAATTATGAGGGATACATGAGCTAGAATCTCTGAGCGTTCCTTGGCCCCAGGACCCAGCCAGGTCTCCTTGTACCTAAAGACAAAGTCTGCCTGAAGCTTGAAAAACAATTCTTGAATGTTTATTTTGCTATTCTTTTCTTGCCAATGAAAAAGAGAAGAAAATGAATTTTCGGGAATAATACGATAAAATGTTTTAAAAGAAACCTTAAAAAAGGGAAGAAAAGAAGAAAGTCATTTCCACATACACTCCAATATCTCCGGCCACAGGGAGCTCATTACCACATGGAGGCAGCTCTGAGATGTCCTTTCCATGAGGCTAAAATGTTTCTGCTGCTTCTCCCCATGCCTCTGAGTCCTCCGGATGGAGAAATTCTCCAGCATGTTGGTCTCAGGACTACTTTCTGTTGTAGTTGAGTCGTTTCACTCACGTCCCCTGGTTCCAAATGACCCCATTTGGAGTTTTCCTGGCAGAAATCCTGGAGTGGTTTGGCATTTTCTTCTCCAGTTAGCTTTCCAGATGAGGAAACTGAGGCAAACGGTGTGAAGTGACTTGTCCAAAGTCAACGGCAGGTGAGTGTTTGAACTCAGAGAGATGAGTCTTCTGGACTCCGGGCTTGGGCGCTCCCTAACTACCCCGAGGAAGCCTTCTTACAACTAAAAGTTATAGGGACACACGCCAAAAGATTTTGTTAGTTACGACTACCTGTATTTACCATGTTAGAAATTAAAACTTCTTAGTATTAAGATAAAAATGGGTTTGTTTTCGTCAGCCCTGGGAAGGATTTAAGGGACCAACTCAGATGGGTTTTTGAGGGGAAGTATCTCTGGCCAAGCCACACAAAGGACCGGAGGGAAGCGAGCCCCTTGGTGGTGGGCCGTGCGTTTACAAAGGGGATCGTGGGTGCCGAGGTGGCCCTTCTCGGTGTATGCTGTTCCTCCGGGCCTTCCCCTGCACAGCAAGGCCATTGCCTTTACATTTATTCTGTGGAGACTTGGAAATGCGCAGTTTGCAGTGCGGCAGCCAGAAGCTTCATGAGGACAGGGACCTGTCCTCTCTTCTCCTGCCTGCCCTTCAGCCCCCAGCACATGCTTGGTACCTGACGCTTGGTTGATGAATGAAAATCCATTATACTCTGCAGATCAGCAAGTCTTCTGTAACTTACAGACTTTGGCAATTTCCTGGGGCCATTGGGAGGTTTGTTAATTTATCCAGGAGTCCAGGAGCGCCTTTGCTATCCCCATTTTACAGATGAGGAAACTGAGGCCGAGAAAGGTCACAAGCACTTGGGTCTTCTTGAGCCCGAGTCTGGCCCTCTCAGTAACCTCAATTGCTGGACAGATTTCTCGTTTCCAGACTCTGGCTTCTGATGGCCGGCCCCTGCTTCTTGCCCCAGGGAAAGCAGAGACAAGTACACTGTCTGTTGCCCGCTTTGGGAGTCCGTGGGTCTCAGTTCCCTAGAAAATCCGAGGATTTCCTCATCTATCTTAGAGAGCAGGTGGCCTCTTTCCCAGC
Source organism: Sarcophilus harrisii (assembly GCF_902635505.1). Taxonomy (NCBI): domain Eukaryota; kingdom Metazoa; phylum Chordata; class Mammalia; order Dasyuromorphia; family Dasyuridae; genus Sarcophilus; species Sarcophilus harrisii. The sequence goes on from NC_045429.1 coordinate 1,802,312, forward strand.
ATTTCCCTTTGACACCTTGGCAGGACTTGCTCCATCCTCGGGGATGAATTGCCTTCAAGGCTGAGGCTGCCAGAGACTCTCCTAACTGCCTTCCTCGGTCTCCGGGCCACGTCTCCCAACGCCCACCATTTTTCCTCTCTGGCCCGCCGGCCACACTGTCTGGGGACAAACAGAAGCTTTCTGATCTTGATTCAGCACCTGCGGGTAACAGTGCAGAGGACCTGGGCCGGAACAAGGCCCACAAAGGCCCCTCAAAAACGAGAGACCAGGGAGAGAGGGCCTGCATCTGGCCACCGGCTTCTGCAGAGAGCGGGAAAGGCCCAGAATTCCAGGCCCCGGGAGCAGCAGGGCCCGGGCTGGAGGAGAATGCCCCGGAGCTCCCCAACATCGCCTTCCCTCCCCCTCCGTCCTCCACTCAGTGGCCAAGGTGACGTTCCCAAAGCCCAAGCCTGGGTGTCTTCCCACCGATTCACGGCAGCCGGTGATTCCCGTTGGCGCCAGGATCAAATACAAAGGCCAATATTTCAGAGGGAAAGCCCCTCTCTGATTGGTTCCACTGACCTCCCCGGCCTCCTCCTCTGCCATCTCTACCACATGCTCTAGTGCCAAACTAGCCTTCGTGCTTCTCCTAATCCCTCTCCCGTCTCCGGCCTGCAAGCCTTTGCACTCTCGGGGCCTCGGGCCTAGAAGCCCTTTCTTGGTGTCTCCAGATTCAGGTTCTTAACCTCCCCCCAGATATTTCCATGTCAATGTGGTGTCCCTTGGTACAATGTTGGGGACTATTTACTTCACAATTTCTCCCCAGCATCGGGCCTGGCATACAGCAGGCACTTAATAAATGCTGACTAGTTGATTGGTAGGTTGGCCTTGGCAAGGAGGGAGAGAGCCAGGCTGGCTCCTCATAGCCAATGCCCCCAAATGGCAAAGCGCCAGCCGTGGGAAGAAGGGGACAACTCTTTGCAGCCTGGGCCGGGAGAAGTGGGAATGGGGCGCTAGGGAAGGGAAGGGGGGGCATTCGGAGCAGCTGGCTCTGGGTTCTAGGTCTACCCGGGATTAGCTGGGCCTCCAAACCAGCGGCTGTTATTGTTACTGATCCCAGCGACACCTCCCCGGGGCAGGAGCCACAGTGATAACCATCCTGTACTCAGGGCCTTGAGGCTCGTAAACATTGCAAACATCACCTCATCTTATCCTCCAGCATCACTGGGGGGAGGGGCTCCGACTGGTCAGAGCAGCAAACTGGAAGGGGCCGAGGTTAAATGACTGGCACAGAGTCACACACTCAGACAGGGTCTGGCTCAGATTCCACCTCCCGCTTTGCTGATGCGCCTAATTAGCTGCCCAACACGTATTAAATGGCGGGCACTGGTGGGGCGGGGGACGGGACAGGCGGGGGACGGGACACTGTGACGGGGCAGGGGACGGGACACTGGTGGGGCTGGGGGCTGGACACTGTGATTGCGGCTAGGGACGTGCTAACAACGAGCTTCTCAGTGAGCTGAACCTCGCTGGCAGTGACCAACGGGATAAGGCTGGAGAGAAACGGAGGAAGAGGCAAAACGATGATAAAAGGCGCAAGACCGGGAGCCCCGAGTCTGGGGCCGAATCCATGGGCGGGGAGGCAGAGCAGGAGCCGAGGGGAGTCTCTCCCGGGGGCAGGAGCCGGAGGCCGGAGCTCGGGAGGGAAGCCAGGCTCGGCCTCTGCTCCCCGTGCGCGTGGCTGGCGGAGGCCTCGGTTCTGGCCAGCACTTCGGGGACCGTCACTTAGCGGCCCGCTTCTGGGACGCTGGCACGGCGCACTTAAGCAAAGGACAGGGTCCCTTACGCGCACATCGATCGCTGTATCCCCTTTTCCACTGCTCTCGGCAGAGACGGGAGGTACCGGGTGCAGAACATTCAGTCTTGGCTGTGCTTGCTTTGTCTTTGGAGCTGGCTGGGTCGGTTGTTTCCTTCGCTGGAAGTTAAGTGTCTGTGGGTGTCCCGGGATTTGAAGGAAACGATTGTGGCGGAAGGTGTCTCCCTGAGGGGAGGAGACCCAAAACGAATACCCAGAAGCCACAACATCCTTGCAGCCTGCTTTTCTGGCCATTTTCATCTTTGCCTGACTGGATTTAAAAGTATGACCCTGCCTTCCAGACTGGATTAAAAAATAGTTTTCATTAAAACCTCCGCAGCCCATTCATCTGTAGCAACATAAACCTCTGTTAACTGACACTAAATTAACAGAGTCTGGGAGCTTGGGGGAGGGGGACAGGCAGCAAGAGGAATAATTTGATGTGACTATGTGGGACCAATATAATTCATGATTTTCATAAAAATCAGTTATTCCAAGAAAGCTCACAGGCGGGATGGAGCGAGGCATTCAATCAATAAGCGCGCCTCCTGGAGCATTTCTGATCATCACGGTATAAAATGTGCACTCAGGGATGAAAAGAAGATTACAGACAGATTCAATGAATTCTTTGCTTTGATCTTTATTGAGAAAGACACTGGGGAGATTCCCTTTTCCAAATTCTCTTTCCAAGCAAGTGGGTCAGAGGTATTGGATAAAAGAGTAATAAACACAGGGGATGTGCTAAGCTAAAATGACACTCAATGGAAATAAGTCTCTAGGGCCAGCTGGCACCCACTCAATAGGTCAGAAGAAGTTCATGGGAGGACTTGCCAATTTTGGACCTATTGGTTCCTTAGCCTGACAGTTGGTCGACTGCCCTCCTGGCTTCCATCTACAAAAGACAGAGACAAGAAATCCTTGTGCACCATGATTTCCAGCCTTGCTACCACCCTGGTCCCTTTCTCTGAAATGGAGATCGTGCCTTTTTCTGCCCACCTGGCCCTCCTGTTCACTGAAAGAGTTGGTGCAATTCATGGATGTTGAGAACATGACTCATCATGGCCAAGAAAGAACATCAGCTCTCATCAGCTCTATTTTGCAGGCAGTGACAATGAGATCCAAGAAGTGAACCTCTATTATGTACCTCTGAACAAAAGGAAAACTACAGGAATATGGTATATCTCTCTTCAGCAATATGCTCAGTACAAGTCAGGAGCTTGATGTGACTCTCAGTGATTCAATAAACAATCATTTTAAGTGCCTATTTTTGTATCAGGCACTAGGGGGCAACTCTTATTGTTTCACTTCTGACAAGACTCTCCCTGACCCTTGTTGAGATTTTCTTGGCCAAATATTGGAGCGGTTTGCTATTTCCATCTCCAGCTTTGTTCTGGATGAGGAAATGGAGGCACAAAGGATGAAGTGATGGGTCCACAGTCACACAGCTAGTAAGTATCTGAGTCAGATCTGAACTCAGGAACATGAGTCTTTTGGATTCCAAGCCAGATCCTCTTCCTACTGCATCACCTAGCTGCCCAACCACAAAGAATTTTTTGAAAAATCTCCACTTGCAAGGAGTTTATATTTTAAGGAAGACAACATGGCCATAAATGTGATTATAAAGTACATGAAATTGTAAATTAAACATAGAGAAAACAATTACAAAGTACACAGATAAGAGATAGTTTGAAAGAGAAGACCAGAACAATTGGAGGAATCCATTAAGGTTTCATGTTTAAGCTGTTTTGAAGGATGGCACGGGGTGTATGAGAAAGGAGTATATTCCAGGTACAGGAGATGAGCAGGACCAAGGCACTGAAAATAGAGGGAGTAGCACGTGAGGAGCAAAGAGAAGGATGATAAGTTAGCTGGATGGCAGAGGGAGAGAGGTGGAATAACATTCAATGAGGCTGGAAGGGTGGGTTAGGGCCAAGCTGTAAAAAGCAAAGCCAACCAGGAGATCAGATGTGAGGCGACAGAGTCACTGCAGTTTTCTGGGAAGGGAAGTGATATGGACAGAAAAATTGCCTTGTCAGTTTTACAGAGCCTGGCCTGGGAGACTGATGAGAAGCAGAGAGCATGAGGGCTGGGACTGCATTAAAAGGAACCCTGCCCATTGGTGTGGGGCCAGAGAAAGTGGGACTGCATGAGCTTGCAACCCTGGGAGACTGGATGAATATTGGGGTCCTTAACAGAAAGAGGAAACAACAAAAAAGAATTCAAACTCGGGGTGCAGACCTTAAAGAAGGCAGAAATAGCTCCACCATCCCCTGTTCCAGTCAGACTGGGTAGAGGACAGGGTGAAAATCTGGGGAGATACTAACAACACGGGGCATGATCAAGGAAGACACCAGTATGGAGCGTGTGCTCCATTGGGACAGTTAAGGGACCCACATACGTGGATTTGGAAAAGAGAAGGCTGAGGGGAATCAGTGCCCAGTCCACAGGTGCTGCCATTCGGAAGATGGAGCTGTCCCATTCTGCTTGGCTAATGTGGAGAGGGGCAGGGAGCCAGGCTTAGGTCAAAAGTAACAATGAGAGGATGGCTGGCTGTGTGAGAGGGTGGCTTTGGCCTGCTGGGAGGTCATCTCGCAGAGACTGGGCAGGGATGTGCCAGTGGAGACTCCTGCTCTGGAGTGAGCTCCAAGACCTCTGAGGTCCAGGCCAATCCTGAGATGGTCTGTGCCAGTGAAGGCTTTTCTAGGTATCCCCACAACCCCAGCCCTTGCAGCTTAGAGAAAAACAAGACTAGGAAGCACGACTGATTCCCAGAGCAGAGCCACAGCCAACCCTGTGGAAGGCACAGAATGATATTCTGCAGCCACCAGATGTGAGCCAGGGAGGAGGATCCCTGCCCCCACCCTGCAAGAATACCCCAACAGGTAGAGTTCCCTCCAGACAGCTGCATGGATTCTGACAGTCATTAGCCCTGCTAAGCTCCATTAGAAACATCAGGCTGATGGAAGATGCATTGCTCAAGGTAACAGATGACCAAGAAAGCAGCCCTGGATAAAGAAAATTGGGCTTAGTAGGAAATTAATAACACTAATGACTTCGACAATGCAGAGAAGCTTAATGCGATCCTATGGAAATGGTATTGTTGGTCATAATCGCTTATGAGCTGACGCTTAAGTGAGAGAAGCAGGGAGGCATTTCATGAAGGTATAAGAACTCTCCCTGCCAGCCCGGCTGGCCTGCTAGCTGCTTCCAATGCACAGTGTTACATTTTTTCTTCTTTTTTTAAACTTCGTAATATTTTTTCAGTTACATGTAAAATTTTAACATTCATTTCTCAAAAAAAGTGTGAGTTCCTACCCATCATTTTTTATAGCACAACAGCATTCTATCACGATCATATGCTACAATTCATTCAGTCGCTCCCTAATTTGAACAAAGACCAAATGAAGGTTATCCCCTCAATTTCCAATTCTTTGACATCACAAAAAGAGCTCTTCTAAAAAATGTTTGTACTTAAAATTCTTTTTCCATTAAAATTTCTATTAAAATTCTTTTTAGTATACAAACTTAGTAGTGGTAATACTGGGTCATAGGGTATATACAGTTTGATAGTCCTTTGAGCATAGTTCCAAATTGTTCTCCAGAATGATTGGATCATTTCACAACTCTCCTAGCATTGCATCAGTGTCCTAGTTTTCCTATACTCTCTCCAACATTGTTTGTTTTCCTTTTTATGACATATTTGCCACTTGATAGGTATGAGGTTATACCTCAATGTTGTTTTAACTTTCATTTTTCTACTCAATAGTGATTTTGAGCACTTTCCACATGGCTAAGTAACTTTGATTTCTTCATCTGAAAAATGTCGTATCTTATAGATTTGATTCAGTTCTCTAAATATTTGAGAAACAAGGCCTTTAAAAATCAGAGAACTTGCTATAAAAGCTTTCCTCTTCTCTCCCCCAGTTTTCTGCTTTCTAATCTTAGGTGCATTGATTTTGTTTATGCAATACCTTCCCAATTTAAAATAATCAGAATTATCTATTTTTAATCCTATAATGCTATCTCTTATTTGTTCATAAATTCTTTTATTATTAATAGATTGGACAAGTGCACCATCCCATGTTCTCCTAAAGTGCTTATGTTATCCCTTAAATCTAAATCATATACCCATTTTGACTTTATGTCAATATATTATAGTATGCGATGTTGATCTATACCTAGTTTTTGGCAAACTGCTTTCTGGTTTTCCAGTTTTTATCAAATAGTGAGTTCTTGTCTTAAAACCTGGGATCTTTGTGTCTATTAAACACTATACATCTATTGTTATAATTTGCTGTTCATTGTATACAGAATCTCTACTACTCCATCTTTTAGCTAGCACCAGATTGTTTTAATGATTACTGCTTTTTAATACAATTTGAGATCTAGTATTGTTAGACCACCTTCTTTCACATTTTTTCATTAATTTCCTTGGTATTATTGACCTCTTATTCTTTCATATTAATTTTGTTATTATTCTTCCTAATGCCATAAAATATTTTTGGTAGTTTAATTGGTATAATACTGAACAAGTAAATTAACTCAAGTAAAATTAACATTTTTGTCCTATTCTCTCTGCCCACCTACGAGCAATTAATATTTTTTCCAATTATTCAGATGTGATTTTATGAGTGTGAAGAGTGTTTTGCAATTGTAGCCAGATAGTTCGTGGGCTTGTTTTGGCAGGTAGACTCCCAAGTATTTTATACTGTTGACAGTTATTTCAAATTAAATTTCTCTTTTAATCTTTTGCTGCAAAACTTTGTTGGTAGGATTTAGAAGAGCAGATGATTTATGTGGGGTGATTTTATACTCTGCAACTTTGCTGAAGTTATTATTTCAACTAGTTTTTAGTAGATTCTCTAAGCATACCATCACATTATCTGCAAAGAGAGATAGTTTTGTTCCTTGTTGCCTATTCTAAGTCTTTCAATTCTTCTTTTCTTGTTTTTTTTTGCTACAGCATTTCTAGAACTATATTGAACAATAGCAGTGATAATAGGTGTTTTTTCTTTATCCTGATGCAAAGGTTTCTAGCTTTACCCCAATATAGATAATGCTTACTGATAATTTCAGATAAATATTACTTATATTTTAAGAAAAGCTCCATTTATTCCTATCCTTTTTAGCTTTGTTAATAGGAACAAGTATTGTATTTTGTCAAAAAGCTTTTTCTGCAACAATTGAGATAAACGTATAAGTTTTGTTAGTTTTGTTATTGATATGGTCAATTTTCCTAATAGTGAATCAGCCCTGAATTCTTGGCATGCATCCCACCTGGTTATAATGCATGACCTTTAAGCTATATTACAATAACATTCCTGCTATTATTTTATTTAAATTTTTGCATTAACATTTATTAAGATTAGATTGTTTTGTTTCCAATTAACTTTTAGTTTATAGTCCTTTGCTGAATATAATTTTTATTGCATTAGGATCCAAAAAAGATACATTTAATAGTTCTTTTCTGCATTTGATTGCGTGGTTTTTAATGCCCTTATACAGTCAATTTTTCTGTAGGTTCCATGTATCACTAAGACAAAAAAAGGTATATTCCATCTTATTCTCATTCTGTATTCCCCAGAGAACTTTTCTAACTTCTCTAAAATTCTGTTCATCTCCTTAACTTCTTTCTTGTTTATTTTTTGGTTTTATTTACCTAGTACAGAAAGAGGAAAGTTGAAGTCTGTCGGTAGTATAGTTTTATTATCTACTTTCTCCTATAAATCATTTAACTTCTCTAAGAATTTGAATGCTATACCATTTGATGTATATATGTTTAACATGTTTAATTACTTCATTGTGTATGGTGCCTTTTAATAAAATACATTCTTATTTCCTATCTCTTAATCATATCTATTTTTGCTTTTGCTTTGTGTGAGATCATGATTGCTACACCTGTTTTTTTTTTACTTCAATTGAAGCATAATAGATCTAGACTAGTCTAGCCCCTTACCTTTACTGTGTCAGTCTCTCTTCTTCAAGTGTGTTTCTTACAAACAATATATTGTAGGATTCTGTTTTTTTAATCTACTCTCTTAAAAATGAACTCTTAAAATGAGTTCATCTCATTCACCTTCCCAGTTGTGACTGAATTAGTCAGTTATTATTGTCCCTCGTTCTCAAAGAGGACCATAATAGTATCGCTGTAAGACTCAAGTTGCAGTGTGTCCGGCTATGACTTATCAGACCAAGATGAGTTCAGAATGCTCTACACAGGTCAGACACAAATAGTCCCTAGGAACATTTGGGGTGGATTCTCTGACTTTGCACATCTCGCATCTCTTCTGAGCTAATTCACTTCTGCTCAGCTCGGAAAGTACATCATCTTCTCTGACGAGGGTATTCCATGCTAGATGCTCTTGTGCCAGTATTTCCATGGCCTACAATTGGTTCTAAAGTTTTTAAGAGAGACCTGCAGAGTCTCCTTGTGTCACTTTTTCTCCATCCTGTCTTTCCATTCCTCTTTCTCCCAATGCATCCCTCTTTCCATACCCTTAATTTTGAGGGGGGGAATTTGGATATCATTTCACCTTCTCTACGTTTATTCTAATATAAAACTGGGGATGCTTCTCAGGCCTCCAATTTAGGGATGGAAAGGGATTTAAAGGCATCTAATTCAGTCACCTCATTTTACAGATGAGGAAAGCACTGAGGTGAACTGAATTGATCCTTCCTGTACTGAAACAGGTCTATGCACAATATTTCTGAGATTATGGTTATAGACAAGGAGGAATATTAATGAAATAGAAGTGGAGCAGGGGAAACATGGGAAAGAGTTTCCTGGGATCATTATTTAGAGAGATGAAGCATTAAGTAGCACTTGGATTGTTTCAGATTAACTGAATGGCTGCTAATAGGAATGCATTTGTACATGGCCCTCAGGGTGTTTGTTTGTCAGATTAATTTTCGGTTCAAGGTGGTATGGAATACATCAGTTGCCATCTGTGGCCAGAAACAAGGAAGTCACATGACTTGGATGTCTCAGGGAAGACGCCCATTCTCAAATCTCTCTCACCTGCTCATTATCCTTCCCAGAGTAGCCAGAGAGGTATTCCTAAAGCACATATAATGACACAGATCACTCCCGAGCTCACCAAATCCCAGGGACTCCCTGACCCTCCTAGGACCAAAAATAAACTCAGCTCTTTGTCATGGAAAGCTCTTCAAGAACTAACCACAAAGTACCTTTCGCCCTTTTGATCTATTTTCCTTCCCTCTTCAGGCACTCTGCAGGTCCAGTCAGTCAGGAAGCATTTCCTAAGGGCTAACTATGTTCCAGGACTACAATGTCCAGTCCTTTCCCACCTCAGTCCCTTTGCACAGGCTGTCCTGCAAGCCTGGAAGGCTTCACCTCCACCTCTCAGAATCTCTCATTTTCATTAAAGATCCATCAAAGGCTATCTTCTACCTTGGACTTTTCTTGATTCTGCCCCTATTTGTAAGCCCTTTCTCCTTCCCTCTACTCACAATTATCTTAATTTGTCCTGCATATATTTATGAGCAGAAGTTTTTTGAGGGCAGGAATGGTTTATTTTTTGTCTCTGTGTCACCAACACCTGCCATGGTTCCAGGTACACAGTTGATAATTCATAAACACTTTTTGATCACAGCTTTATATAAAATGATGGTACCATCATTTCCTAAAATGGAATAAGACCAAATCGAATACTTCAGTCATTCCTGGCTGTGTGGTTAATTGCAAAATCCTATGTCCTAGCTGGAAGGGGTCATCTGGCCCCAGCTTCTGTGGTAGATCACATTTAATGACGCTGGAGTAGAATGAAAGAATAATGGAAGACAACCAGACTGGGATTTGCTTTTCTCTCACCATCTTTTCTCCCAAGCTCACAGCAAGAGCTCAGAGCAACTGTTAACAGAAGGAAATCTAAGTGAAATCCCTTAATTGACTCCACATAATAGCCATCATTTGTAGGAGAACTTGGATATGAGGACGAGGGAGAAGAAAAAAGGCTCACATGTGGGCTTGATTAAGTAGTCTGCAGATTTAAGGAAGGATTTTTCCGTGTCACAAACAAACAAACCGTAGCATCAGGAAGGAGGAAAAATGGCAGGATATGGCAATTGCCCTATTATTCTGTTCCTATGGCACCTGTATTTTTGCTTGGATGAAATGATTGTGGGAGCCAGCACAGTGGTATGACCTCCCATTGGGACACACCATCCCCCACCTTGGAGTGAGGGAGATAAGAGCGGCTGCTAGAGTCGGTCTGCCTGAGCCTGGGATGTTCAGTGACAAGGAGAATGCTAATGATTGTGCTATTTGCCAGGAGAAAAGGAAACCAGCCGATTGGTCACCGAACCTGGTCAAAGAGGGAGGGTGAACTCAGTAGATTGGAAGGGCAGCTGGGGTCAGTGCTCACACAGGTGGCTCTGGGGGAGTCCCACCAAGAGTCCTCCCCTTGTCCGTGTCTGGGGGAGCCCCCCCATTGGAGGGCCCCGTCTCTGTACATCGCTGCCTCATTTCCATCCGCCCTTCCTCTCTTGACAAAAGATGTCAATTTCCACCTAATTTAAAATCAAGAAAATGTCTTCCCACCTCCCACCCGTTCTTTAATTTGGGGAAGTCAACAGTTCTGCTCTGACAGGCTGTCCTGAACTCATCATATCACAGAGCTCATATCTCCTCGGAGTACATTGTTACACTAACGGCTGAAGCCGGGGCCCTGGATGAAACATGCTATTATCATAAATACTGCCTTTGAAGAGGAATTTAACTTACTCCAAAGCCTGCCTTATTTACATGGCTTAAGGCAGGCAGGAAAGTCCAGGGCCAACATACGGAAAAGATTAGAAGATAAGAGCTTTTTTATTTTTATTTTATGAAAGTTAGAATGCAATTGTACAGAGCCAGAAAAGAAGAAACTTATTAAAAATATAGGTTTTCTTGCCATCTTTTGTCTTTTATCCCAGGAACTTCCGTCTCTGCCCTTCCACCTCCTGCAGAACTGAAAGATTCCTTTCTAAACAACTGATGTCCTCACCATGGATGGGGATGGTCGCCAGTGTATGTACTATTCTCTACCCCCGGCCTCCCACTACCAAGTGAGCTCTCCCTACTGAGGAGAGAGAGTGGGTTTCCTTATCGATCCTTTGAGAGCTCAATTAATCTCCGGGATTTGTCCCATTTTAGATACAATCTGGTATGATTTTTATTTCTTAAGCCTGGGTTCTGTTCTATCCAGTCTGAATCAGCGCCCAAAGCTTCCGAGGCTTCTCTGATCCCTTCTTTGCCCTTCCTGGAGGAACAGCGATATTACATCACGTTTGTAAGCTACGATTGGTTCGGCTACTGCCCCGCTAACACTTCCTTGCTTTCATCTCCTCAGCAGGTGAGTAGGTGAGATGCTTAGGCATGGGGGGCATTTCCTACGTGCTTGCTGAATATTTGGTAACTGTTTGGTTTTTACTTTTTTCCACCACTACCAAAATGCTTTGGCGAAGACAGATTATATCTAGAAAGAAAGCAGGCAGACAGACACACGGATGGATGGATGGATGGATAGATGACAGATTAGGTAGACATATAGATTAAATAGATACATTGACTAGTGGCTCAATCAGATCTTTCTATCATTGATCCCCTGGGGGTCTATGCCTGGTGTCAGGACCACTGGGCCCCAAGATGAACAGTGTCCTGCCTTTTCTCACTTAATTTATTTTCCAAAGGGCTGGGTCAGTTCACACCACCAGTGACATGTCCCAGTAAGTACCCTCAGCTTGCTTCTGGTTGTTTTCTATCACAGAAAGTTCTGCCATGAACATTTTGGTATAAATGGGCTTGAATTTTTTCACTGTGATGAGTTTGGATGGGGACTCTAATAAGGTGGTAGGATCATAGATGTAGAGCTAGAAGGAGCCACTAAAACCAAACCCCTCACTTTACAGGTAAGGAAAGTGAGTTCAAGAGAAGCTAAGCAGCTTATTCGCCCAAGGTCATACATCTAGTAACTTGCCGAGGCAGGATTCAAACTCGGCCTTGACTCCAAAGACAGCACTCCATCGGCTGGCCTGTGCCATTGCTGAAGGACCCAGATTTCATCGGCCAAGAGCCTGCAGCACACTTGGGCATCCTCCCCAGCATGATACATGTTTCCTTCCCATTCTATAATAAACAATAACACTAGGGGGACCATGAGCTGACTTTTGGTGTCTCTGAGCGTTCCCAGGCTCCCTTTGGGCATGAAAAGCCCAAGCACCTCCATGACTCCCCCGTTAACCTGGCTTTTTCACCTGGTCCTAACTCCCCGTGCCAGGGAGCACTGAGATAGGCCCACAGAGCACGGGCACCTGCCCCCAAGGCCCCAGCAGAGAAGTCCTTCCCGGTGCTGATTTGCCTTTTGGCCCATCACCAAGGCTACACTGAGGGAGTGTGGGCTCTCCTTGGAGGACAGTGGGACTGTGACCACCTGCCTGATGTAGGACCATGAAGGGTCCTGAAGGCCCTGTCGGGCAGGCTGATCCCAAATCTGAGCCGGGAGTGGCAGGCACTCCCCCTCCTATGCCCTCCCCGGGCCGGCAGGGCACTGCCTGGGAGCCAATAAATACTTGATGAGTGACTGACTGAACTCAGCTCTGCTCCTGCTGACTAACTCATTTCTGTTCCTCTCTTGCTAAACGCCAACCTTCAGGAGACGTTCACCTCCCATCAAACCCTGTTTTCCCCTGCTTCTTTTTAAGCACCGACATGCATGTCCCCCGGGGCTGTATTGATTGTTTAAATGGCATAGAAGTTACTTTAAAATAGCTTCCAATGAACAGCACAGGGCTACTGCGTTGGGGCAGGGCCATCTAGCAGGAATCCTGGGCTACAGATTGCTCCGGGGTCACTCCTTCCAGCACAAAGGGGGTTAACTGATGACCAGAGCCAAGTAGTACTGAGATGGGCCACTAGAGGCCACGAGAAGAGAGGGAAATGGGTGCCAGGTGGCTGATTGAAATCCTGGAGCCAGCTGTTGAGGGCAGGAGCCAGCAGTCAGGGGCAGGAGCCAGCTGTTGGGGGCAGGAGCCAGCAGTCAGGGGCAGGAGCCAGCAGCTGGAGGCAGGAGCCAGCAGTCAGGGGCAGGAGCCAGGTAGGGCTCTCCCAAGCCCAGGGAAGGCCATCTAACTATGGGCAGTTTTGTAGCCCAGGCCAAAAGGACGAAGTGAGGTCAGCAGCCCAAGTTTCCCTTCAGGGTCAGCTTGAGTGACATCTAGAAGAGATCTCTTGATCCCCCCAGATGGGTCCCTCTAAAAATATTGCTCACTATTGATTTTTTATGAATGGTTTAGGCTAGGGATGTGCATGAATACATGCATCCATCCATAAATGGGGGTGAGTAGTTCTTATCTCCTTCCAGATGGAAGGAAGGAACTGGCTCATCTTGGACTTTTATTTACTCAGGGCTAAGCACAAGATCTGATAGGTAGGTGCACAATAATTGCTCATTGTAGGAATGAAGACTAGTAACTGCCGGACTTGTGTTCCTTCTTGTTCCTTCACCCATGATAGCCACACAAGGGCAGAAATGAACAGTGAGCTTTGTCTGACGTAAGAAAGGGGAGCGGGGACTCAAAGGTGTGCAGGAAACCACAAAGAACTCTTTCTGACCCAATGCCTGGCATTGCTGTGTTCACGGAACCCTAGAGTAGCACTGCCTTCAAATAAGCAAAAGCAAGCGTCAGCTGGAAGCGAGTGGAGAGGAGCAGGCTGGCTCGGAGCCCCCAGCCAAGTCACTCAAGGGTTCTGTAAGCAAAAGCGAGATGAGATGATCGTTGGGGAATGAATTACCCCCAGGTGGGGAGCTGCTCCTTCTCGGGTGCCTTCAGGCGGAAGGTGAGGGATCAGTCCCCTTTGGTCCAGAGATAGCAAGCTCTGGCAGTGCTGTCAGCCTCATTATTGATGTGGACATCCCTGGAGAGGATCCTGCCAAGGGAGTGAGCTCAGGCACAGCATCCAAGCCTTCTCCACTCACTGTCACTGGGGGTTCCCCACATGGGCTTCTGGCTGATGAAATACTGCATTTTCTTGGTATAAATTGGGCAGGCTTTGAAGGAAGGTGCGGGAGAGGAGGGGATTAGATTAACTCCCAAACTGAAGGTCGAAGAGCCGTTGTGCCCACCTCATTACTGTTTGAAACCTGGACAGACTATGAGCACCAAGCCAGAAACCGAGTCGCTTCTACTTGAATTGTCATTGGAAGATACTGAAGATCCCCTGGAAGCATAAGGTACTAGGCCCAAGGCACTTTCCTGACCTAAACTGTCAAGCATTTAAACCCTATGCGGAGAGCACAGCTCCATCAGGCTGGCCACATTGGTCAAGTGGACAAATGCACGCTTGCCCCAAAGATTATTTTATGGAGAACTCACAGGGCAAGCGCCACATGGTGGTGAGAAAAAGCAACATGAGGGCACCCTCAAGGCCTCCCCGAAGAACTTTAGAATTGATTTATGACATGGGAGATACTGGGGCAGGGCGACCCAGCCTGGCAGGCCCTCAGCAGAGAAGGGGCCGGGCTCTAAGAGCAAAGCAGCATTGAATTAGCTCAAAGGAAACACAAGATGCCAAAGTTAGAGAATCCACCCCCAATGTTCATGGGGACTATTTGGGTCTGACCTGGGGCAGAGCGTTCCGAGCTCACATTGGTCTGATCAGCCCCTGTTGGACACACTGTGACTCATCTCTGACATAGTGATGTCATTTTGTCCTGTGAAGGACAAAAGACAACTAAGGACTAGAAGGTCTTCTTCAAACTCTCAGATTCTGCGAACCTTTACTCTAGGCCAGAGGCTAAGAGGGAGAAATGGTTTTTAAAATGGTCCCTGTGATATAAACAATTTTCAGAGAAAGAAATTAGAACCATTTCTATTCTTATGAAAAAAATGCTCTAAGTCACTATTGATCAAAGAAGTGCAAATTAGGGCAACTCTGAGGGACCACTACACACCTGTCAGAGTGGCTAAAATGACAAAAAAAGATAATGATGAATGTTGGAAGGGCTGTGGGAAAACCGGGACACTGAGGCATTGTTGGTGGAACTGGGAACAGATGCAACCATTCTGTGAAGCGGTTTGGAATATGCCTAAAAGACCATCAAAGTGGGCATACCCTTTGACCAACAGTGTGTCTACTGAGTCTGTATCCCAGAAAGATCATAAAAAAGGACAAAGACTCAAATGCTTGTGGCAGCCCTTCTTGTAGCAGCGAGGAACTGGAAACTGAGCGGATGGATGCCCCTCAGCTGGGGAACGGCTGAATAAATTGTGGGATATGAATGTGATGGAATATTATTGTTCTATAAGAAACGATCAGCAGGAGGATTTCAGAGAGACCTGGAGAGACTCACATGAGCTGTGCCGAGTGAAATGAGCAGAACCAAGAGATTATTGTACACAAAAATAGCAAGATTATATGCAGATCAATTGTGATGGATGTGACTCTTCAACAGTAAGATGATTCAGGCCAGTTCCAATGGACTGGCAATAGAGAGCCACCTGCATCTACAGAGGGGACTGCGGGGACTGAGTGTGGCTCACAATACGGTATTTTAACTTTTTGTTGTTTGCTTGCATTTTGTTTTCTTTGTCATTTTTTCCCTTTTGATGTGATTTTTCTTGTGCAGCAAGAGAATTGTGGGAATTTGGATAGAAGAATTGTACATGTTTAACATATATTGAATTATTTCCTGCTTAGGGGAGGGGGTGGAAGGGAAGGGAGGGAGAAAAAATTGGAACGTAAGATTGTGCAAGGCTGAATATTGAAAACTATGCACATATTTTGAAAAGAAAAGCTTTTAAAATGGTCCCTATCTTGAAGAGCTTCTACTTTACTTGGGTGCAAGGGTGAGACTACATCAATCAGTCACAACCAACAGAAACCTAGAGCCATTTCTAGGTGGCAGAGCAGCCCCAAAGAGAGGAAGGAAGCAAGAAGGCTCTGCTATAGACATGAAGGTCAGGATTGGAGCAGGTAAATAGGAGGAAAGAATCATCCCATGTAAGGGGAAAGGCCTAGAAGAGGGAAAATGTCCCTAAAGTAATAGGGAGCCACTGATGTGTCTTGAGCAGGGACATGCTATCATGTTAAGAAGCACACCACATGGCATGATAGATATGAGTTAGGGACAGAAGCAATCTAGAGCAAGAAGACCACTTAGGAAGTGATTCTCAGGGTCTATAGACTGTGTAGAGTCTGCAGGCAAGAGAGGAGAGAATCTGTGACTAGGGAGGCAGCAATGAGAATGCTGAAAGGGGCAGAGCTGATAGGGAGGCAGGCTTGAAGGTGGCCGAGGGAAAAGAATTCTGTGGCCAAATTTGGGTTCAAATGACCGCGAAAGGCTCAGTTTGGCATTCAAAGTCTTCATGAGCAAGGAGCTTCTCCTTTCCAGTCCGGTGCCATTGGTCTCCTGGCTCTTCCTCCCTCCGTTTTGGGGGGGCATCCTCTCTGGCTTCCCCCTCATGTCTGTAATGCTTCCTCTCCTCATCCTGACTTCCCCAGCTTCCTTCAAGCACCAGCTATCGTCCAATCTCATTGCTTAATTCCAGTGCCTTCCCTCTGAGGTTCCCTCCAGTTTATTTAAAATCTCTGTTTTGCCTTCCCCATTACACTGTGAGCTCCTCCGGACCCGGGGCCATCTTTGACTTTCTTCATCCCCCCAGCACTTAGCACCTTCCCTGGCACGTAGTAAATGCTCGTTTGCTAGCTGAGCATAAACCAGGAGAGTCCAAGAGCTTGAAAGAACCAGCGGATCCCAGGAGATGGGACAGAGGGGAGACTGCCAAGGATGCAGATGTGGAACCTGCCGGAGGAGGTGGGAGCCCGCGGCACACAATGGGGCAATCCTCAGCCAGAGCCAGGAAGACCCGGATCCACGTTTCAGTCCTGGCACCTAGTTCTTGGGTGTCCTCCCCCACTTAAACTCTCCAAGTCTGTTTCCTTCCAAGTAAAAGAGGGAGTGGACTTCATGGTCTCTAAAGCCCCCTCTAAACCCCAATCTATAATCCGATGATCCCTGGTAAAATGTGGTAAACACAACACAATTTCTCTCCCCCAAACTGGATTCCTGGAGCAACAGAGCACGTGCCCACGCCTGGCTCTGTCAGACCATGCTGGCATGTTCTAAGCTGCCAGGGCTGCACCATCCTCAGTCTAGGGAGGTACCCGACTCAAATAGAGACTTGAGCAATATCGTTAAGCATTTAGTAAGCCCCTACTGTGTGCTGGATAGCGGGCCACTTGAGGGAAGTTGCGTGCTTTCAGGTCTTGGGACCCTGTAAATGAGTTCTGATCTACGGCCTCCTTCCTGAAAGACATTTTTCATCGAGTACATTCTGAATTCTATAAATATACCTCGACGCTTGCTTAGCATAAGGTTTCCCATGGCTAATGTGTTTCAAATTGAGTTCATACTGTTGTAGTTGAAATTTGCAGCCTTCATTATTTTCCCAGCTCTCTCTGCGGGTGCAAAGGGGAGTGTTTTCTGACGATTCCTTCTGATTACCTGCTGGTGACACACTGCAGGCAGAGTCACATGGATTCTGGGAACAACATCTGACAGGCTGCTAATGGGCCTCGATTGGATAAATATCGCTGAGGCGAGCTGAAAAGTCGTGCTTGCCACCCAAGAAAAATGGCAGGCAGGAGAGCCAAGAGGTGGCTGCCTAGTGCCTGCCTTCCTCCAGAAGGTCTCGCCCCATCCACAGAGCACCGGCGTGCTTCCTGCTCAGCCATCAGACTGCCTGGTTAGAATCGGAAGGGCCCGTCCACACAGCCCGTAACTGGCCAAGAGCCAGAGAGCCAGGGAAATGGGGACCTCGAGGGGGTCTCGGTGTTACAGATGAGGAAACTGAGGCAGGAAGGGGATGAGTTTTCAGGTGTACGAAGCAGACCTGAACCCACAGCTTCCTGATTACACACCCAACATAGCTGTGGGGTCTTATTTTTGAATGGAGTCAGGAAATCACTAGCTACAATCCTCACTTGAATACCTCCTAAATGTGTGACCGCGGGCGAGTCATCAGACTTTTCTCCACCTCAGTTTCCATGTATATAAAATGGGAATGATAAAAGTACCTACCTCACAATTGTTGCAAGGATTAAATGGCAGAAAGTGTAAATGTTCAAGGCTGAAATAAATGCTAGCTGGATATTTAACTAGTAGTAGTAGCAGTAGGAGGGGGAGTAACAGTAGCAGTAGGAGTAGGAGTAACAGTAACAGTAGGAGTACGAGTAATAGAATTTATAGTAGGAGTAGTAATAGTAGCAGTAGGAGGAGGAGTAACAGTAGCAGCAGGAGAAGGAGGAGTAATAATAGCATTAATAGTAGCAGCGGTAGTAGTAATGGTAGCAGTAGGTGTAGGAATAACAGCAGCAGTAGGAGAAGGAGGAGTAATAATAGCATTAATAGTAGGAGTAGCAGGAGAAGGAGTAGTAATAGTAGCAGTAGGTATAGGAATAACAGGAGGAATAGGAGCGGCAGGAAGAAAAATAATAGCAGTAGTAATAGTAGTGATGTTATACCTATTCTGATCTGTAAGCATCTAAAACTGCCCATCTTGCTATTTGGATAGCTGAAATTTTGAGTCGGTTTCCCCCATCATCTCTTGCTTCATCTGTCTCCAGCTCCCACCTATTGCTCCTTGTCCTAATCCCTTCTCCACGTGCTAAGTTGTCAAATCCTTGACTTAACCTTCCACTTTTATCCCATCTGTCCGGCCTCTAGCTGGTCTCCCCTCCCAGCCTACATTGTACATTTCCAAGTATTCCATTTCCTGTTCTCATCCCACCAGTCTTCATGCCTTTGCTAATGCTATGGCCCAGGGTAATAAAATAGAGAGCAACTTACTATCCTTCCCATCTCTACCTACTGAAGTGCATCCCTTGACTCAAATTTATAAGAATAATAAGATGTCTAGAGTAAAAGGAATTCTGATGGTCTGTTTTATAACCTGCTTTCTAAATATTTTATATCCTATATAGAGTCATCTCGCCATCTGCCAATTAATACATTTATTTACCAACAGGCGGCCTGTCTCTTCTCATATCCAGAAAAGCATTTAAGGCCCCAGAACATGCACTTAATACATTCATTTTACACCTATCAGATTGACTGATTGATTTTCAAAACTATAGGTTTCTTATCAGTGACTTCAGATAGATAGAATAAACTAAGGCCTGTCAAAGGAGATAACTTCTGCTCCCTTTTCCAGCATTTCAGAGTTATGAAAACAATGACTCTCTTTGAAAGGATGTGGGCATTTCAGGCAGTCTGAGATCATCCCCATTACAGATGAGCGCTTTCTGCATGCGGACCCTAACAAATCCATATCTGTCTTCCCAGAGTGATAACAGTTCATTCTCTAATAGATAAGTGGACATAGGATGCGAACCAACAATTTGGAAAAGAACAAAGGCATATGATCGATAACCATTGAATTCTAAATCTCTGATGATTTTTAAGCACCTACTAAGGGCCAGGAGCTAAACTGGGGGGTAGCATATGCTGGAGGCATCAGGAAGAGGTATAAAGCCGAATGAGGACGCCATCTCTATGAATGCAGAGCAACAACTTTTCTCTAACATATTCCCACATCACTAATAATAAAAAAGGAACGTTAATAGAATGACCTCTGAGATTTTACCTCCCTACAAATCGAAAGAAATGACTTTTTTAAGTCAATGTGGAGGGGCTGTTGGAAGACAGGCAGGTGCTTGGTGTGTGGGAACCGGTTTAATTATGCTGAAAAGTAATTTGGAATTACTTGAGAAATGCCAGTCAACTCTTCAAACCATATGGCCCAATGATTCCCTTACTTGGCATATACCCCAAAGAAGTGAGAAATAAAGAAGACAGAAATAAGGTCCCATGTATAAACTATATGGAGTAGCAAGAGAGTAGAAAAAGTCAGTATTTGTTGGTAGAGGAATAGCTAGTAGGGTATTGAGAGAGAAATGTGGCGCATGAATGTAACAAAATATGATTATACTGTAAGGAATAATGATTATAAGGAATCCAGAAAAAGTGGGAAGACATAAATAAATTCAGAATCGAAAAAATAAAATCAGCAAAAAAAAAATCCACTATGACCACAATAAGGTAAATGGGGACAGCTGAATTCAAAGCAAATGCAATGTTTCTGTTAACATTGGATCTAGATGATCAAGTACATGTGATAAAGGGCATTGGGGAAGGCCAATGGGGAAGGAATGAGACACAGACAGGCAAAATCAGTGTTTTAGGAAGTTTTGCTTAACTATTTTGAGTTATTCTTATTGTTTCTAATAAAGGATTTCTAGAGGGGGTTATTGTGATGAAATTACAATGTAAAAAAGAAAATATATTCATAAAACCTTTAAAAACATAAAAACAACAGTTGGAAAACAATTAGTATGATTCACATTTATCTTTCATGACCAAAATAATGTGAATGTATCAAAATTCAGGGAAAAAGTAATTAAATATAAAGCACATTTATGCTTAAAAATTAAAATATAAAAAGAAAAAACCCTAGGAAGGCTATTTAAGAGCTAGGATTATTTATGATAGAGCATCACTAGAAACTTTCCCCATAAAACTTAAAGGTAAGGTCAACAGAATCTTCTTTGCCTAGTTTTTAAAATGTTATTGACATTTTAGAACAACAAGAAAAAGATATAAAATGCATAAAATCAGCAAAGAGAGAAAAATATCTTTTTTGCTGATATGACAGATTACTTAGAAAATCCTAGTGAATCAGCAAAGAAACTAAATGGGACAATTTAGCTCAGCACAACAGCATGGTACAAAATAAATCCACAAAAATCAAGCATTTAATATAGCAGTGCCACCAAACCCAAAAGAAATGAGAAAATTTATCCTAAACAATTTCAAACAGCCAAAAAATGAGTCACAGTCCTAAGAAGTTTTCAAAATTATCAAAACATATCAACATAAGGCATTCTTCACTCAAACAAAGACAGATAATTGAAGAGATATACATTATTCACATCTACTCAGTGCCAACATAATAAAAATAATGATCAAGTCAAATAACATGTATAAAGCCCTTTGCAAATCTTAAAGCACTATATAAATACTAGTTGTTGTTGTTGGTAATGTTATGCCACCTAAATTAATTCAAAGATTCAGTATTATGCTATCCAAACTATCAAAGATTTGCTTTATAATACTAAACAAAATAAAATAAAAATTTGGGGGGGGGGGTAATTAGATCTAAAATCTCTAAGTAAATGATGTAAAAAGTAGGAATGAAAGGATAATAACATTTTCTAGACCTTAAACTAAAACCTAATAATCAAAACTTCTTGATAATGGTGAAAAAAATAGAAAAGCAGATTTAGTGGAATAGACTCAATAAGAATGAGTCAGAAACAATTTAATTTAATGACACTTTGTTCAAAAATCAGAGACCTGGGAAGTAGCCTGCTAGAAATCAAGTTTAGAGAAATATTACTAAACTTAATAAACAAGAATTAGAAATGATCAAATTTAGAAGGCCAGGTTATGGTAGCCAAGAACATAAACTATCTAAGGAAGGATTCATGGATTCAACAAAAAGAGCTGAAATGTAATTTGTTTTTTAAGAAAAGACTTAGACAAGCATCTTATATCATATAACACAATAAGTTACAAATGGTTCTATGTATGATGCAAATATAAAAAGTCATATCATATGGAGTATTTTTAATATTTATGGCTAGGTAGAATTCTCAACTAAACAAGATATGATGATGAATGTAAAAGAGAAAGCAGATTTTTTCAGTGACACTGAAATAGAAAAGCTTCCTTTTAAAAATGATGGATTTAACACAGGATAAAAACTGTTAATTTTTTTTAAATTATCAAATATATATCATACAAATTTATATATTCAATTTATTTGGTTATACATACATATGTGTGTGTTTGCACAAATATTTATATTTGGGGCATAGGATGTTCAGGAAAGACTAGTGGCTTTGGTGTGAGGGTTACTGAGCCCTTTGGAGGGCTGCTTTCTGACTTTGAGGTCCCCCAAACTCTCACTGGTGGTGACAAAAAGCTGTAGCTTGCACAGTGACCAGATGGGCTCAACCAGGTTGAGGTAACTGAGGGGTCTTACTTGTCTGTGAGTTAGTAGGGGGTCTCCTCCAACCATGTGAAGACTTCCCCTGGGAGAATGAGCAGGTGAGAACAATTTATTCCAGTGGTCACGAGGGAAGCGGAAGTGGGTGCCAGGGAATATTTAAGCCCAATTTGTACATCACCCACACCATTCTGTGATCTTTCCTGAACTCAAAGTCCTGTGACAAGTCACAAAGCAGTGGGGGCTGTAGTCACAACCTCCTCTAACCTGTACTTGAGTTTCCTGAGCTCAGGATGAGCAGCAACAGCCGGACTCACTCTTCCTTGGCTTTAATATGGTGGTGTGATTTTAGTTCTCTTAGAATAAAAGACCACAACCTCTATATCTGTATTAACTATCTACATCACTGGAATTTACAGACTTTTGTGACAGATATTTGCTGTTACTCCTTTCATGGATGTGTGTGTGCCTGAGTAGGAGTCATTTCCTGAAAGGTAAGTGGTCAAAAGCTGCAAACAAATGGTTCTTAAAATAAGAATTGAACGTTATAAATCACATGGAAGATTGCCCTAAATCACTAATAATGAGAAAGGCAAATTAAAATAACTCTGAGGTTTCTTGCAAATTGGTAGAGATGACAAGTGATGAAAAATGATGTGGGAAGGCTGTGGGAAGACGGGCACTAATCCACCATTGATGGTAAAAAAAAAAAAAGTTCCATTGATGGAGCTCTATGTTGGTGCAAACATTTTAGGAAACTCGCTGGGCCTTATAGAAACCGAACAAGGAAGCCATGTCTGCTCTTGGTGCAGAGATCCCACTGGTAAGCATGTGCCGAGAGCCCAAATATAGAAAGACCTTAGGAAAGATACCATGTTCACACCAGCCCTTTGGGGATGGGAGCAAAGGACTGGAAACAAAGGGACGTCCATTGGCGGGGAGGGGCCCGATGGGCTGTGCTTTATAAAAGTGAAGTCATATTGTGATGTCCTTAGGAAATGATTCCAAGAATCATTCAAGATTCCCCTGGGACTCTCTGAAGTGAAGTGAACAGAAACAGGAAACGGTGTACAATGACTACAACTATGGAAATGCGGAGAACAATGCAGGGCCCTGGGGTGGGGGTGGGAAGGGCCCTCAGAAGCCAGGTACTCAAAACCCCTTATTTTGCCAGTGAGAAATGCAAAGTGCCCAGAGGTTAAATGACTCGCCCAAAGTCTCACGTGTGTAAGGGGAGAGGCGGAACTGGAATTCAAGTCCTCGGTCTCTGTCCGCACTATGTCCTCCCCAGCACAGTGACCAATGTCAAGTAAAATGCCACAGTGAAGAGATGAGGAAATGTGCTTCTCCCCTCACTAAGGAGGCGGGAGAGGGGGGCTGTGGGTTTGCAATGGTATATACACCCTCGTACTTAATCACTCTAGTGCCTCTTTTTCTTTTCTTTTTTCTCTGTTATAGGGAAAGGGTCCCATGAGGGAAGGAGAGGGAAATGGCTGCAATATAAAAAGTAAAACTGCTTTTAAAGCCTGCAAAAGTATTGTAGATAGTTCTAGAACACTGCGATTTGCACCGGGTTGTGCTAATGAGGATAAATGGTCTCTTTAATTCTGCAGCAGCAGCATCTTGTGGCCAAATGGCACCGGAAGAGTGGAAATCCTGGGGGCCTGAGCCCCAGGAGCCCAGCACTGAGGACCACGGTCCTGACGCTCTCTGTGTCCCCTTGACAAGCCAGCCAACCCCGGTGTCCCGACGTCCCTTCTCGGGAAGGCCGGAGCGGGCAGGATGCGGGCCAGCGTGATGACCAAAAGCCCTTTAAGTAGAATGCGGCTCAGTACGTGTCTCTAGGACAAACAACCTCGAGACCCATCACGCTGATGGATGCCGTCCCCACCCCGGGTGGGAGCCGCAGCTGTCTGAGAGAGACCTGGGCGAGTGGCCGCCTCCCCACAGCTCCCCTCCTAAAGGTGCTAATTAAGCAGGACCATAAGCTTACTGATGGGCCCACTGAGGCGCACTGAGGCTTCTGGGCTTAGCCTTCTATTCCACACTTTTTAACTGAGCGCTAACTACCCCCTTGCTGGTCCTGCAAGCACTAGTGACCCTTGGAGTGACAAAGTACAGACCACCCTTTGTGGCGGGGGCTACACGGACCAAAGCTGTCCCTCCCTTCCAGGAGCTTAGATTCGGTCCTTTCCCAGTGACTCTCCCGCCTCCTCGGCGCGGCCGGTATCATCCCAGGCCCCTTCGAGTCCCTCGGGCCTGTCCGGGATGACTTTGTCCTCCTCCTATAAGCCACAGACGGTCCCTGCCCCCCCCCCTCCCGACAGATGCCCCAGCTGGAAATGTCGCCGGTTAGAGCGGCCTTCATCAATTACCGCGGCCCGATCAAATTAGAAAATAATCCATCACTCCCGACTCCCGCGCCGGCTTCTCAAAACCTGGACTTGCGCAGCCCGGACGGCGCCCCGGGGAATTTGCCTCCGACTGTAACTCTCCCCTGGGCTCCCCCCTCCCGACACTACATCTGTAACATTTTCTAAGCCAGAATACTAAGGGCTGGGATGTCTGGGGCGCCCTGAGGTTGCCGAAGTGCTTTGCGTATATTATCTCCTCCGTCCGTCACAGCGGGAGAGGCAGGTGCTATTGATATCTCCATTTTGTGGCTGAGGAAACTGAGGCAGAGAAGCTCGAGTGTCCGGCCAGGCAGCGAGTGTCCGAGGCCACGTTTGAGTCCAGGTCCTTGTGCGTCCGGGCTGAGTGCTCTCTGCGAAGGCCGCAGGAGTAAAGGAGGCCCAGATAACGCACAAGCCCTCGGGGTAATAGGGCGCGTGCCAGCTGCAGACCGGACTCTGTCCCACTCACCCCCCAAGGCAGAACATATCCCGAGGTCTCACAATAAATCTCACTGTTCACCCATCTCCACCCCCTGGGGGAAGGGGGGGAGTCTCTTACTCTGGCCCAACGTCTCTCCCTGCTTTGCACTTCCCAAGGAGGTGAGATAAACTTAGTTGTTGGCAGGGAGACCCCGGGCATTCTGCCATTTTTCCCAGCTTGGATTCTCCCAGAGGGGAACAGTCCCAGGGGCTAAACAAGCAGCTTCTCTGTCGTGGGACCTGCGTCACTCAGGGGAGACCAGGGGGCTTTTACAGCCTCCTCACGGCTCAGCCTAGCAAGGCTTTGGGGACCATCAGCCCAGGAAATGCCCCGCGCCTCCCGAAGGCCACGTCCTGGGCGTCCCCGGAGAGAGGGCCCTCGGGGGAGTTCCTTCTCCTATGCGAAGGCCGGATTCTGAAATCCGGCGCAAGCCGGGAAATTCCCTGCTCCTGGAGTGGAAACTCCAGGACACTTAACGTCGGGTGCTACTGACAACTCCGGAGGCTGCTGCCCCCTGGGAGACGGCCTTCCTTCCTGTTCAGAGCTCTCCCCCTGCTCCTAGGTCCGGGGACCTCGCCAGAGCCTACAGGGTCCTCTTCCCCGGGCCTGCCCCAGGATGGGGAGCCCTCCTCCTCCCCAGGCCTGCCCAAGGACAGGGAGCCGTCCTCCTCTCCCCCTCCAAGGCTCAGCGGCCGGTTGTTCTGTGAAGTCCGGAACCTCCCAGTGCCCTCAGCTGCTGCTCTGTGGCTGTGAAGGTCAGGCAGAACGGCTTGCTGGGGTCCCCCTGACTCCAGAGAGCTCCGTGGCCTCTCCCGCCGGGGGTGCAAGGCCGTATTTCTGACCACATTCTCCTAACCACGCCGGCTTCTTGGCGTTCCTGCGTTTGCCGCCTCCGGGAGAGCCCGTTTTACTACATGTTTACTACGGAAGCCAAGCTCCTTCCTCCACTGTTGCCATAGATACGATGCAAGGGGCTGCACCGGCAGCGGTAGCTCCTTTGGCCTCGGATTAGAGTCGCAAGCCCAGGATCCCGAGACCGCGGGGGCTCCGAGATGCTCTGTTTCTGCGCGGCTTCAACCCGCCCTGTCCGCGCAGGGACCACCCTGACACCAGAAGAGCTGGGAGCCCCCCCCAAGGCCGGACATCCCGCAGCCCTGCGAGGGCCCTTCTCCAACAGCCAGTGCAGGCACCTGCAGCTTGTTCTGGAAAATGTCTCCTCCCCCCCCCCCCCCCCCCCCCCCCCCCCCAATGAAGAGCTGACTGGACTCCCGTCCTCACTAAGTGTGTTTCTAATACAAAAATCTGTCTAGTTTATTCCCTTCTCTCTGGGAGTCTTCAAGGCTCTCAATCAGCCCCGCCCCCGGGAGCCCCGGCCCCTAACCCATGGCCACAGGACACCTTGTTCTCTCCCGCACCTCCTACTGCTCCCGGGCGGATTTCTGGTAAAGGAGACAGGAAACCACGGGCTTTCCCCACGAGATCCCTGCTGGACGCCCGCATGTGCCACCGTCCAATGCATCAGGCAGCCCCTGCAGAGGAGATCTCAGGGCAGGGCGGCCGCTGGCGGCCTGGTAGTTACCACTCTGAGCCTTCGGCACCGCAAGACTGGAAGTAATAGATAACACTGTGCCCGCAGCAACAGCCAATGCCGACATCGCACCTACTGTGGGCTCAGCAGCGCCAAGCATTCCCCCACTCGTTACTTCACTCGTCTCACAATAACCCCGGCCAATAAATGCTGTTATTGTTCCCATTTAACTGAAGAGGGAACTGAGGCAGACATTGAAAGTGACTTGTTTGGGATCAAACAACATGAGTCTGAAGGAATCTGTCTGTCTCCAGGTCCAGCGATCTAACCCCACCCAGTGCCTGGCTAGATGTCACTGTATAGAGAGAGAAAGGAGACAGACAGAGAGAAAGAGACAAAGAGAGAGAGAGAGAGAGAGAGAGACAGAGAGAGAGAGAGAGAGAGAGAGAGAGAGAGAGAGAGAGAGAGAGAAGAGAGGAGAGGAGAGGAGAATGTCTATTGAATTGAAGTAGAGCAGCACTGTGGCCCCCGCAAGTGGTATGAGTGACCCAAGAGAAACCTTGTTGTCTGTCGGGCTCTCTGTGCCCGGAGCCCCCGTCCCCTGCAGAATCGGGACAGAGCCCGGGCAGAGGGAGTGTGGCCGAGCAGGGGAGGAATGTCGCCGGAGGAAAGATGGCCTGGGCCTTGTTTCTGAGCTCTTACCTCCTGCGTCTTCACGTGGACGTAGCCGTAGTGGGTGCGGAGGGGCCGCCGGTGGGCAGAGAAGGGGAGCCAGCGGGCCCCGGACTGTCCCAGGCAGCTGAGCACCTGCGGGAGGTCCACGTCAGGGAAGAGGCGCGCGGCCAGCAGGAAGAGGAAGGCGGCCAGCAGGCCCAGGGCAATCACGGGCTTCCTCTGGAAATGCAGAAACAAAGAAGGCGGGATCAGTAACAACAATCGGCAGTGGGGAAAACATGTGTGTGCGTGTATGCACGTGTGTGCACATGGACACATGTGCGTATGCTGTGAAACATGCATGTGGGGTACATGTGTGTGCTGTGTGTGAGTGCATTGTGCATGCATGTGTTGTGCAAGGGTGTGTGTGTGTGTGTGTGTGTGTGCAGGGATGGATGAGTGTCTGTGTATGAGAGCATGTGTGTGTGCATGTATGTGCATTGTGTGTGCATGTGTGTGCAGGGATGGATGGTGTCTGTGTATGAGAGCATGTGTGTGCATGTGTGTGTGCAGGGATGTCTGCATGTACGTGTGAGGAAAGGCCAGGTTGCATGCGTGTATGCTTCGTGACCTTGGGGTCTGGGAAACCCTTCACTTCTAGGTACTTGGCGGAACGTCACGAGCAGCCTGGGAAGTCGGGCCCATTTTTACCCCACTCAGGGTTTTGTGAGT